>NC_135810.1:73544640-74144640 GCF_964213995.1 Mustelus asterias | reverse complement strand
GAGTATAGGAATTAGAAAGTCATGTTGCAGCTGTATAAGACCTTGGTTAGGCCACATTTGGAGTATTATGTACAATTCTAGTCGCCACACTACTGGAAGGATGTTGATGCATTGGAAAGGGTGCAGAAGAAATTTACCAGGATGTTGCCTGGTTTGGAGGATATGGACTATGAAGAAAGGTTGAACAAACTTGGATTGTTTTCATTGGAGCATTGGAGGATGAGGGTGAACCTGATAGGGATTTACAAGATTATGACAGGCGTGGATAGTCAGTCTTTTTCCCAGGGTCGAAGGGTCAATTACTCAGGGACATAGGTTGAGAGTGAGGGGAGGAAGTTTAAAAGAGATATAAGGGGCAAGCTTTTCATATAGAGGGTGGTAAATGCCTGGGACATACTGCCGGAGGAGGTGGTGAAAGCAGATTCCATAACAACATTTAAGAGGCATTGGGATAGATACATGAATAGGCAGGGAATAGAGGGATATGGACCATGTAGAGGCAAGAAAATATTGAATTAGAGAGGCATCTGTGTCGGCACAGACTTGGTGGGCCGAAGGACCTGTTCCTGTGCTGTACTGTTCTTTGTTCTCTTTGTTCTTTGTTCACCCATTGGATATTCCACATTTTCTGAATGGTCTGATTACAGTTTGTACATTTAAACATCCCTGGATTTGATGACACAACCATATAGAACATCAACCGGGGCAACACACATATTTTCACTCATTGTGAAGGTTTCTTTCTCCATCAACCATCCATCTATTTCATTTGACATTAGCATGATTCTTGAATGGCTTGTTGAAGCACTCATACAAATATTGAACTATGGATATCAGACTTCAAACACACCCTCTGTATAACAGCAATGTAAGCATTATTTCTTCACAAGAATTAGTTTTATGGGATCTGAACATGTCCTAACAACCTGCTTTCCTTACAAAAGCCACCAGGATGCCACGTCACAAATTACCAATCCCCAATTTCAGTTCATTTTCATCCATTGCACCATTATCATGGAGATGCACAAAAAAACCTTAGGGAACTTGATTTTCAGTATGATTTAAGGTTTTAGCCTTTAATTTCATTCAATGTAGACTAATACCCCCAGGAATTGTGGCGTTCACCTGTCCTTTTCTTTGTTCTTTATGGAGGGATATGCACCGAGTAAGGGCAGAAGGTTTTTTTTAGTTCAGCTAGGGCTTCATGATCAGCACAGGCTTGGAGGGCTGAAGGGCCTGATCCTAATCTATACTTTCCTTCATTCTCTTTGTTCTTTGAATCTGGTCTTCACATGTCCTGTGGTTTTCACTCGAATTGCTTTGATCCTTCCAGCTCCACAGTTTGGCTGCTGGGCATTTTAAAATTCATGGGCTTTTTGTCCATATTGCCAATGTGGCATAATGGGTACTCATGTTTCTTGCCACTGTCTGATGATGAATTGCTGGAAATGTAATTTTGGCATCAAGGTCCTTTGGTAGTCTCTGAGTGATCTTGGTCTTCTGTTGCAAAGCTTGACATTTTTGTTCCATTAAATGGTTAGGTCTAACTAGCAGTTGCTCTGAAACCTTTGCCAGGCTCAGGGTTTTATTTTTCCCATCTATGTGTGTTGTGTATATATGCACTACATTTTTGGTGATGATGTAACTATTTTGGCAATTTTTGAGGATCATTCCAACACATGCTTCTTGAGATCAGGCCAGTGGCTGGTCCCTGTTCTCATGGAGTATTTGGTCTTGAGCAACTCCTGATGGCAGATTCCTCCTTCTTCTATTCTCACACCATTTTATCATGAATGCAAATCCTCTCGCCATAGCAATTATTTGACAAATTAGCAAATGTTACGAATTTTAGCTTTAAACCAGCTTTGCACTTTACTATTTGTCATTCGTCATTCGCCATGTGCAATCTTCTCTGTGTGGGATGTCTTAAACTTCTACACATCATCTTAGCAACATGGGCCTGTATTGTTTTCTTGATCCAATATGCTGACTTAATAGGTGAGTAAATTATTTCTGAGATGAAAAATTGAGGCTGACATCAATGCAAGTATAGCATGCCTTAGCAGAAAAGTGGGTCGACTTATACATCGAGTAGAGGCTTAAACATGGCGCTGAAAAAAGTCGCCAGGTCTTATACATCGGGTCAACGTACGCACTGTGACCTACAGTGTTCCTTTGGGGGTAATTTCTTTTGGAAATCATTATGTATTTCACTGGCAAATAAAACAGTGATAGCTTGACAATATTAACAATGGCAAAGAAAATCTTCCCATAAAGTTGAAATGATTTATTACTGAGTTCCACTTGATAATTGTAGAAACTTGTGAACCTGGTAGAATAATTACTGCATATGCAATAATAAATACAAAGTAAAGATGCACCTTTTATTAAGATGAGGAATATTTTTATGTTTTATGGTTTTATTCAAACGTTCAGTGTTTACTGACAGCATTGAGATCATTTGAAAGTTTATCAAAGGAATAAGGAACCTTTGATTAAAAAAAACAAATTTGTTGCTGTGCCATCCATGGCTGACAGACATGAGAGATGACCTGTGCTCTCACCTCTGTCAATCCAGATGAGTGGTGAACCACCTCTGCTCTATTTTAATCCATCCCACAAATCACATACGTAAACCACGCTCAAGTATCCTTGCGCACAGCACGTTATTCCCCAGTGAAGGCTTTGGGAGACCTGATGCTCTCTTTGCTGATGATGATCACTGGGAAGTGTAAGCAAATGGGCAATAACAACTGCAATGTTTCCCTCATTCTTCTGAGGAAGCACCTCACATTTCACCAGTGCCTCCATTAATGGCACTTTATGATTAAAAATTGGTTGTGAGCTACAATTCTCCCAAGCCACAGTATGTTGTTGCCTCACACTACTGATCCTCTTGTTTGTCTTTAATTAATAGGTGAACTCACTTCAAATTTGTGTTAATTTTATTTGATTGCGTCTGCTCTTCAGTTCATTTTTAATGACAGTTTGAATGAATATCCTCACAACAAAATGCAACATGTGATCGTGTAATATTTAGATGCTTTATTGTCACAGTCTTCTGTAGTTATTTCTCTTTGTATTTTTTCTCCTTAATGATAACGCTTGGTTTATGTAAAAAAATGTAAAATTATCTGGGATGTTAACTAACATGATGAAAAGTCTAGATTAACCATTATTTACTGTGTTAACAGATTATAGAAGAAATTCTCCTTCGCGATTTTCTAGGGGACTTTTCTGTGCAACATCTTCAGAGTGCTAGATATTTTGCCAAAAAGTTTAAAAGTTGGCTAACTGATGCACTGGAGGGCACACCATTGCTGCTCCAATCACTGAAAATGAGAGGTATCTTTTTATAATTAATAAACCTTTGAATGTTACAGATGTATCACCTACCTGAAGGTGGCACGGTGGCACAGTGGTAAACAGTGCTGCCTCACAGTGCCAAGGACCTGGGTTCAATTCCTGGCTTGGGTTAGTGTCTGTATGGAGTTTGCACGTTCTCCCTGTGTCTGGGTTTCCTCCGGGTGCTCCAGTTTCCTCCCACAGTCCAAAAGACGTGCATTGGCCATGCTAAATTCTCCCTCGGTGTACCAAGCAGGTGCCGGAGTATGGCAACTGGGGGATTTTCCCAGTAACCTCATTGCAGCGTTAATGTAAGCTCACTTGTGATATTAATAAATAAACTTTAAATTTTATTTATCTAGGAGGTAGCATCATGGCTTAGTCTAGCACTGTCCTTATTCTCAAATCTATCACTTCTGTATATCCATCCATCATCACATTTCTGCTGCTGCTGCTTCATTGCCTCTGTCTTCCATGCCATTTTCCCCATCAAATTACTCACTGTCTCCATCTACTGTTCCCATTGCTGGAACGCTAACTCTCACTCCGCCATGTCAGAGGCCAAAAACTTGAATGTACCAGGTGAGCACAGCAAATCCACTTACTCATCATTAGCTCTGGCTGGATCATATTGGGTTTTATCATGCCACAATCTCCCAAGCCCAAATGCCTGGAGGACAAAGATTTTCCTTTCTTTACAACCAGCTGTTTTCTCAATCCCCTTTTTTTGGCATCAACTTCGAGCTGACCTTCAAAGGAATTCTTTGACAACAAGATTTACACCACCTATGTAACAGCTTCTGCCAATACCTTCCCTTCTTTCATCCCAGCTTGTGCTCCCATCCACAGCAGCCCTTATCCCAGATCATTCTATTGTTTCTGTCCCATCTCTGCTTGTTCTCTCCAGGCTCATTTCTTCAAAGATAACCACTGTCAGGCTTCAAGATATTCTGTCTGTTTTTCTACTGAAAGAATTGGGGAAAGAATTAAATTGTTGCATTGAATTTTCAGAACAAATACAGCTAAAAATTGGGTTTCCAAATTTTTGCTCACAGGGATCATAATTTGTGACCTGTCTGCACTCATACAGATCAAGCTGGTGATCATGCAATTTTTGCAAATCCATCATATATGCATGATTGATCTGAACGTGTCCAGCAGCGCTTCCTTATCCCCCAAACTGGCTATGGCCTGAGTAGTCAGTAGGGGGGCCCATCTGTGTTGTTTGAAAATAATATGGTACAGTCAGCCTATTTTCTTAAAGGTACATGTTCATTGAAGGAAAGCTGAACAAAAGTATTGGTGCAAAGTAAATGTCAGGGCAATTAGAGGGTTGCAGAGTGGTGGAAAAGGCGATGGACGCATTAGTGGTGAGGACAGGAAGAAATGCCCCAGGGTCCTCTACATGAACCTCAAGATCCACCCTCAGAAAGAACTGAGAGCAAATGGCCAGAAAGTTCAAATGCCAAAGTCTGAGCCTGATGAGCTGGCAGCCTCAAGAAGTCTAATCTTGTAATGTGGTGGTCAGTACCAGAGTGTTGATATTCACAAGACATCTCTTACCTGACACAACACCACCCTGTCATGTTTCTCAATGCATCACACCCCCATCATTCATCCAGTTTCATTCCCTTCCATGCAGGACTTGCACCTAATATCCAGATACTGCACCTCACGCTCACATACATATCAATGCTGCCAACCTTACACCTGTGTCTTGCTGCTTCCATATACCTCCATCTATTCAGCTAAGACAGGCACATCAGCCAATCACATTGCTACACAATCACTGCCTTTCCATTCTGCCTTTTCTCTGGCAGCACAAAGTGCACACAATTGAAGGGAGCAGAGTAGAACTGGTAAGGAACAAGGACACCTGCAATTCTTGAGCTCTACAGAGGTGCTGGTTGTCCACATCATGGGTCTGGCTGCAATACGATCCTTGGCTCCAGTGCCACTCAGAATTCTCCTGCTTTATGTCCTTTTTTGACACTCAGATACCCTCATCCTGCTATTTGGCATGATAGGCAAGCTGCAATTAGGTTTAAAACATGAACCTCTTGGCACCACCTAATCTCCCTTCCCTCACATCAACCTTCCCCATCTGAGTTCCTTCTTTCAATCACCCAGGAACTGCCATCTGCACAGCCACATATGTCCATAAGGAGGTGGAAGGAGAGCAATAGTGCTGCACTAATGAAGAAGCTCTGTCATCTTATCTGACTTTCGGCTGCCACCAACTCAGATACTGGCACTACACCGACCTTGAAGGCTAGGATAGAGTTGGGATTAGCACCCAGCATGAAAGTCATCACAGACCACAATCAGTAAGGATAGGCAACAACACCTCCACGATCATCCTCAACACCAGTGTCCCACAAGGCTGTGTTCTCAGCCCCCTACTCAGCCCCCTACTATACTCCTTATATACAAAGAACATAGAACAGTACAGCACAGAACAGGCCCTTCGGCCCACGATGTTGTGCCGAGCTTTGTCTGAAACCCAGATCATATACCTATGACTGTGTGGCCATATTTCCCTTCAATTCGATTTTCAAGTTTGCTGACGATGCCACTGTAATGGGTCGGATCTCAAACAATGACGAGACAGAGTACAGGAATGAGAGAGAATCTGTTGAACAGGTGCGGCAACAATAATCTCTCCTCAATGTCAACAAAACGAAGGAGATTGTCGTCAACTTCGGAAAGCGTAAAGGAGAACATGCCCCTGCCAAGTAGAAAGGGTCGAGCTTCAAATTTTTAGGTGTCCAGATCACGAACAACCTGTCCTGGTCCCCCCCATGCCAACACTATAGTTAAGAAAGCCCACCAACGCCTCTACTTTCTCAGAAGACTAAGGTAATTTGGCATGTCAGCTACGACTCTCACCAACTTTTACAGATGCACCATAGAACGCATTCTTTCTGGTTGTATCACAGCTTGGTATGGCTCCTGCTCTGCCCAAGACCGCAAGAAACTACAAAAGGTCATGAATGTAGCCCAATCCATCACGCAAACCAGCCTCCCATCCATTGACTCTGTCTATACTTCCCATTGTGTCGGCAAAGCAGCCAGCATAATTAAGGACCCCACGAATCCCGGACATTCTCTCTTCCATCTTCTTCCTTCGGGAAAAAGATACAAAAGTCTAAGGTCACGTACCAACTGACTCAAGAACAGCTTCTTGCCTGCTGCTGTCAGACTTTTGAATGGACTTACCTTGCATTAAGTTGATCTTTCTCTACACCCTAGCTATGACTGTAACACTACATTCTGCACTCTCTCATTTCCTCCTCTGTGAATGGTATGGCTTGTCTGTATAACACACAAGAAACAATACTTTTCACTGTGTGTTAATACATGTGACAATAATAAATCAAATCAAATCAAAGTAGCCAGGCCAGGAATAAGGGATGGTTCATTTTCCAGCTCCCCAGAGGGAGAGGTTGTAAACAAGTCCTGCTTCAGAGCACTCAGATGAGCACCTCAATGGGAAGCAGGTAGGGGGGTGCTTAAATAGGCATGTAAACCCAGATGTAGGGCATGTTGGCTGCGTGTCAGTCTCCAGTTGATGTCAAGAAACATAGAGGGAGCCTGGGTCCAACTTGGCAGAATGCATGTCACGGAGCTTTCTCTATCTGCAGCCTCTTCTCCATCTCTTCATCATGCTGCAGACCCATTGGGATTGACGCTGCAGACCTTCCTACCTGTTGCAGTCTTTGTGCAGAGAGACAACCTATTCCTCTAGTCCTCTCTGGAAAATCGATCAACTCACCAAGTCACCTCCAAAAAATACTCGAGTATTCCCAGATACTTTGTAAGAGGAAAAGTTCCAAGAAATTAACTGTACTCCATTTAGGGTATTTGACGCTTTACTTTAACTATGCTATTAGAGAGCCCATCCTGTAGCTTCACACTTGTTTTTTCCTGGAATAAACAACAACAATGCTGTCTGAACACACACCACCCAAAATGGAATCTTAGCAGCACATCAGCTGGTTTGGAAATGTGGTGCCTGGATAGTGTCAAATCAAGCATCCTCGTCCACCAAGAATGCCACACAGGGAACAACTAATGGCAAGGACCACACATGAAAAGTAGTGCAAGACTATATGAGGCAATCTATTTGCCCATTTTGTTTAACTCGAGCAAGGTGGAGAAGCATGTTCATTATTTTTAAGTTGCAATGATTGCATGAGTCAAATCATAACTGTGATCTGTACATTCACCTGTTTGAATTAAAAAGCTTTAACAGTTTGTATCTGATTTTACATTAACCAATTGTTTTCTCAGTCCATCTTTCAAAAGATTCAAGTGGAATAGATGTGCACACATCTGAAAGGCCTGATTATTCAGTTCAGATAACATGTAGTACTGCTACATCCAGAGTTACACTATTATGTGCTTAGATATTGTGCAGGATGGTATGTCTGGACTAGAGAATTCCACATGTTACACCCTTGTTCAATAAAGGGTGTAAAGATGATCCTCGCAACTACAATCCAGTCAGTTTAGCCTCAGGAATGAGGAAGCTTATAGAAATGATAATTCAGGACAAAATTAAGAGTCACTTGGGCAAATGCAGGTTAATTAAGAAAGGCCAGCATGGATTTGTTAAGGGTAAATCACGTTTAACTAACTTGCTGCATTTCTTTGATCAAATAACAGAAAAAGATTGATTAGGGTAATGCTGTTGATGTCGTGTACTTGGACTTCCAGAAGGCATTTGATAAAGTGCTGCACAACAGACTTGTGAGCAAAGTTATAGCTCATGGAATAAAAGGGAATCGCAATATAAATAAGAAATTGGCTTAGTGGCAGGAGTGTAGCAATTAATATATTTCAGACTAGAGAAAGTTGTAGTGGAGTTCCCCAGGAATTAGCGTTTGGACCCTTGTTCTTCCTGATAAATACTAATGACCTAGACCTTGGTATACAATTTCAACATTTGTGGATTATATGAAACTTGGAAGCATTGTAAGGAGGATAGTGTAGCAATTCAAAAGGGTGTAGCCATTTGGAGAAATAGGTTGTTAAATGGCAGATGAAAATTAATGTAGAGAAGTGTGACATGATTCATTTTGGTAGGAAGAACGTGGAAAGGCAACATGAAATAAAAGGTACAATTCTAAATGGAGTGCAGGAGCAAAGGGAGCTGCACATAAGTGTATAAATGCATAAATCATGGGTAAGACAGGTTGAGAGAGCAGTTAATAAAGCATACAATATCCGAGGCTTCATTAATAGAGCCATAGAGTGTAAAAACAAGGAAGTTATATTAAATTTGTTCAGCCTCATCTGGAGTTTTGTGGCCAGTTCTGAGTGCCACATTTTAGGAAGGAAATAAAGGTATTAGAGCATTCACAGAGAAGATTCATGAAAACAGTCCTAAGGCAGAGGAACTTCAGTTATGTAGAAAGATTGGAGAAGTTGGGAATGTTTTCCTTGGAGAAGAGAGAGTTGAGTGTAGAGTTGACAGGTATGCAAAATCAGGAGAGGTCTGGACAGAGTAGATAGGGAGAAAATGTTCCCATTGGTGGAATAATTGAGAACAAGAGGGCACAGATTTAAAGTAATTGGCAAAACAAGCAATGGGGACATGAGGAAAAGTTAGGTTGTAGAGTGTACTGCCTGACAGTGTGGTGGAGGCTGGTTAAATCCAGGCATGCAAGAGGGATTTGGATTTTTATCTGAAAAGGAAGAATTTTCAGAGTTGTGGATTTAGGTTTGGGGGGGGGGGGGGGGGGGATTGGTGGCATCAGATAAATTGGTTACAGGAAGAGCCAGTGTAGGCACAATGGACCAAATGGCCTCCTTCTATGATTCTGTGATCTCTAAATGTTGGACACTCAGACAACATGGCATAGTGACTAGAACCACTGTATCCAATATAACATTGAAAGGACAATTCATATTTGTACCAGTTTATGGCAGTTACCTGGAATATTGAACTACGCTGATGACAAAAGCATTTCAAAATGTTCAAAATTTAAAAGTGCATTGAAAAGAAACGGTGTGATTTAACAAAATATCCAAATAAAATATTATGAGCTTGAATTCGCCAGAATCGTGATCATAGAGAAAACAAGCAAGAAACAGCCTCACCTAAAAGTGCATGACTTTCAATTAGAGCAAGAACGAACATGAGAGCAGTACAAATAGGAAGGAGAGCAAGAGTGAAAGGAATGCAGATTGCAGGAAGAGATGAAGTTTGAGAAAATGAAGAAGGAGAAAATGCTGTTGTATGGAACAGACAAGAAGAAGAAAGAACATTGCTGAACTCATTAACTGAGAGAGAAACAAATCCACAGAGGATATTTATAGCTTTGGGGAAATTGAATTATTCGTTGCTTATTAGAAGTGGGTCAAAAATGAAAGGTGTTGCTTTATGCCAGGGTACTCACATTTTTCTCAAGTCAATCCAACAATAATTTTGAATATAATGTAGTGAAGCATAGCATTCTCAGGGATTATTAATTAATGTCTGAAGCATGCAGTATAAATTTAAAGAAACAAAGGAAAGATTTGTTTATACATTTAGAAAAATTGATTTCCAGCTTGAAAACACATGACATCTATTTGGATAGTGGAAATGGAAATCTACGAATGTGGCTGCTAAGACATAGATTTCTGGAAATAGTTTCAGATAATTTAAGAATCTGGTTATTTGATAGGGTGTGTTAAATTCTTAGCTGGTTGTGTATGTTGATGACTTTATAGCCTTGCTTGCATTCTGATGCGCGATTGATTCACACGGGAGACAAGGTCGTACCCGGGAATAAAGGCTTTTATTCACAACAAGAATAGAGCACACTGCTTAACAATACTATCCCAGACTAAGGGCTACTAGGAAGTAGCAGTGACCTTTATATCCCTGTAAGAAGGTGGAGCCAAACGGAGTGTACCACAGAACAATGCTAACAGGTGGAACACCCCAACCCTAACCCCAACAGCAACAAGAGTAACAAGTACCCATAGTGGTAACCATCTATGGTTCACCACACATTCCCTAAATGTTGGACACTCCAATGGCTTGGAGAAATTAGCTCGAATATTCCCAAGAGAATATTAAAGGCAATACCGGAATTTGTAACACCCACATGCTTCTTCCTTGATTTCCTTATCATTCAGCCTCTACCTACTCAACCATCCCTCCTGCACTGCCCCTGGTTTGACATTAATTATTTCCTCAGATAATGGCCATCCCTCTTTCAAAACCCATATTATTCCTCTTCTCCTCAAAAGAATCAATCTTCAACCCATCTATCTCCTTTAACCCCACATCATCCCTAACCTCCTTTACCCCTCTGAAGTCCTCAGACAAGTTATCATCTTGTCCTATGCTCATTTGTCCCAAAATGCAGTCATTAACATCCTGTCCTGCAAGAACAAGTTCCATTTATCTTTTTCTCCCATTTCTCAACTGCTTACATAGGCTTTCAATCCTTTAAGTTGCTCACGATATCTTTGCTGTTCCAGATTTACATTCCCTCCCAAACCCTTTTGATCATCCGACTCTGTCTTTTACTATCTCCCCTTCCTTCACCCAACTATTGGTAGGATGTTCTTGTTAGCACTGGAACTCCCAGCTAAAAAAAACAGCTGTCATTTTCTCTCCTTTAACATCTTTATTAAAACCTATAGTTTTGAATCAACTTCAGATGACCCCTTCTAATCTCACACTTTCAGAATCCATTCCTATATTTATGGCTATTTATATTTTTCTCTCCCCAATGTGAAGTGTTTTAGGTAGTTTTCTACATTAAAGGGATTGCATACATGCATGTTACCTTTGTCATTGTCTTCTCCCTATCCTTTAGGCACACTTCCAAAGTACTGTATCATAATGATCAGGAACGGAAATCTAAATTGATATTTCCCTCCCCAACCCAAGGATGTGAAAAATAACACCTCAAGTGCCATCCTGGCTGATACCATCTAACTTAGCACAAACCCAGGGCCAAACTTTAAATGTTCTTGATCTATCGGGCTCAGTTGTTCACTTCATAAACTGACAGCCATTGCGGGAGTTTATTTATCATTCTTCTGTGGAGAGGAAACCACCTTAGACCTTATTGGAACTTACAACATCCTCTCTGATTCCTGGGCACATATCTGTCCAATAATGAATCTTCTCCGGAAAATACAGCATCTATTCCGTAGTATGTATCCCACCTATGTTATAGAGCATCTCTGTTTTAACTCACAAATCAACTTTTAAAATATCATTATCCTTTCCAATTTTTAATTGTTACCAATTTGTTTTGTTACCATATTCAGTCAATCTGAAATAAACTGATGTTCTACTAAATCTAATTTTATAATGTTACTCATAATTAGAATATGTTTTGCTATTGTCAATGTCAAGGGTCATTTTTCAGAAACCCTTATGTACTTAATGCAAGAGCAAGGCACTGATCTTTATAAGAAAACCCAGTCCTTTATTTTCAAGCAAGTACAAGCTTCTGGAGAATCGCTTTTCCAACTCAGCACAGTGTTCTGAGTTTAGCCGAGCGATACTCTCCGAACAGGGGGCAAGTTCCTCCCTTTATACTATTTTTACAGCAGTTAGTCACGTACACACAGTGTTACTTCACCCAAATCACGTGCTTAGCAACAGCAAGAGTAAAATACAAAGACAGTATGAGGAAACCATAAATATGTCGAAAACCCATCCCCGGTTGCCATCAAAACTACACGTCCACCATTGTTCGAGTGTGAGATAGCAACCGTTTCCCATATATCTTGGGACACTACTTTGCACATAAAGCGAATGTTATCTCCCTCAAACAAGGACACATTAGCAGAGTCCAGTCTAGACTGGTATATTCGAGCAGGAGTTTATCTACAAGATCAGGAGCAGTTCAGAATAGGGAATATGTGCTGATTGTTCACAAATTGTTCAAAACAACAAGATGTAGTTAAGTTTTTCAAATGACCAAGATCACAGGAAATTAATGGGATGTTAACCCCTTAACATCTCATCAACACATAAAATTAAGTCAGATCTTTGGTTCTTTGCAACTTGTACCTTGTTCACTGAAATACACTGGAAAATAAAATCATGCATGATTCAGCTGCCATTTACCATCAGGGATGAAAACATGCTTAGCAAATTCATAAAAGCTGACACATTAATTTGATCTAATGCCCTCAGCAGTAAGAAAATCTTAAAATGTTTATAGATACAAAAACGTGGGCTGGAATAACATACATTTTCTGTTACAAAATCCCACACTTGAAATTGGGAAAATAATGTAGAAAAACTGCCATATCTGAGCACTCTGTGACACAGCATGTTGTGTGAAGAATTGCAAGCATTAACTTGTATCATAACTCTTTGGTATAGCACCTGTGCTTCCACACTTACTTTATGAATGAAGTCTTTTTTTGTATTTTGTATGCAAACATTTATCTGACATGACTTTTAAATTTTTCAGCAGCAAATATGTTTGTCAATCGACTACGAAGAAGAACGTGTATATGCAATCTTGCAAAGGTAATAAACACATAACATAGGGAACACTTTGTTGGTAGAGAAGTAATAAATATAATTTAAAATGGGAGATATAAAATCAACTTCACACCATAGTATTAATTTAATATGAATTCATCCCTCATCTATTTGTAACGTTTTCTCCAAGGGGAAAGAATGCAACCCTTCCCCTGGCTGAATTTAGAATGAAAAAAAAACAGAAAATGCTGGAAAAGCACAACAGCTCCCTCAGCATCTGAAAGAGAAAAGATAGATTAACATTTTGGGACAGACCCTCTCTTGATCAGACTATTGATTTCAAAATAGATTTCCTTGCCAGCTCTGATGTTCAGATTATGCATTGTTCAGAGAGACATGGGAAGTACAGAAATAGGGAAGTTGGTGAGATGTTGGGACAGCAGCATCCATTTTTTGCCCTTAGAACTCTAAAATGGTGTCCACGGCATATTGTCTGAATCAAGCCAGACACCATGTAGGTGAAGGTGTTAGCACACACACAAGTGAGGAAAGCTTCCATCTCACTGAGGAGATTTCAGGCTAATCTACATCCAACAACCTGCTCCAAAAACTCTAGCTATGACAAATTGCAGCACAGCAACTGAGACAATGCAGAAAATTCTAAAACAGTGAGCAAGTTCCAAATAAAACAAGCCACAGGCTAAAAAAAAAAGTTAATTTGCCCTATATCTCCCTATGTTAACGGATCCTTTAAAAAAATCCAGATCTAAAACTGCATATTTGCCAAAATGAATCAGTTCCTCTTTGGGCCATATGCTATCTGTGTACAAATTTTCATTGAAATCATCCATTAGTTTTTGGGATACATTTTTTACAGACTAACAAACAGGGTAAAAACATTATCTCCACTCAACTTTAGTGGCAGAGGTAATGAACAGCTTCCAGAAGTAATAGATCTTGACTTCAATCAATGTGCAATACCAGCAATAACATTTTGGAGCACAACATTGCAGCCAACACCTCGCCTAACTTGGCACAGCTGAATATGTGCTCAGCAACAGGAAAGACTCATTCCCAATGCTATTTAAATGGATTATCAACTACTTAGTTGCTGCCTCATATTTTTCTAGCTGTTGCTATGATTCTACAAATGTTTGGTGTTTTTATAATAAAACCAGAACCTGCTGGAGATATTGGTTAAGGCAGCATCGGTGGAGTTATGTTTTGGGTCTTTGACCCTTGGTTAGAATTAAGAAAAGTTAGAGGTTTAATAGGTTTTGAGCAAGGCTTGGATGGGACAAGGACAAATGGAAGATAGGGTGAAAGACAGGAGAGATTGAATGATGGAAGTGTTAATCTTCCAGGGCGAAAGGGAATGGTGATGGGACAAGAAAAGAAACAAAAGATGTACCTCGAACAGGTGTGCTGCTGACTGAAAAAAAAGCAATGAAAAGGAAACAAAATGAGGGCCAAAGATTTTGGTCTGAAATTGTTGTACTCAGTGTTAAGTTTGAAGACTGTAAAGTGTCTAATTGTAAAATGAGGTTCTGTTCCTGAAGCTTACATTGAGTTTTGCTGGAATAGTGCAGTGAGCTGAGGACAGGAATATCAGCATGAGAACAAGGTGAATAAATAATGTGATAAGCTACCATTAGCTTGGGATCATGCTTGGAAGTGTTCTGCAAAGAGTCATCTCCCTGAGTTTAGTTTCCCCAAGTTAGTGGAGACCAGATTTTGAGTAGTAAATAAATTAAAATAGATTGAATACAGTACACGTAAGTCACTGCTTCACTTGGAAGGAGTGTTTCAGTCTTGGACAGTGAGAAGAGAGGAGGTAAAAGGTCAGGTATATCATCACCTGTATTTGCATAGAGGGTTGCCAAAATGCAACTTCTCTTTAAGTAGTGCAGGCTAGTTTTAAATGGTTCCAGTCACTCACCTATCAGCCCCCTGCTTGCAGCCAATGAACAACACTGTTAGTGCTGGCTAGAAGCAGAGATTATTCGAAATTGGCATGTTGCCTACATTGCAATCAATAGATGTGGGTTGATCGTGCACCCTGCTTCCTGCACCTACTGTATGGGTCTATCCAATTTAGTCTCAGTCTATTTAATTTGAAGCTATTTCTCAGTATGGAATGTTTATTTTTCCTTTCTATCAGTATTTGTCTCCAGACGTTACTGACAGTTGGATATGTGAGTGACTGTGAGACTCTAGACAGCCTTTGAAGAACATGGAGAGACTATTAATTACATATTTTGCCTTACTGTAGGTTGATTCTGAATTGTAACTGAGTTTAAAGTTGACAATTGACTGAAATGTTCCACTATTGCTAATCAGATTAGTTTTATGTACAGTCAAGATGACACAGAGGCCTGGATTTATGTTCTTTGGGAGGCGGTTCCACAGGACTGTACTTCCACCTGTCCCTGTGTCCACTTCAGATGAGACCTGTCTTCCATGACCAGGGTACATTATGCATGCATGCTATTCTCCAAGCAGAATTCCCACCATCACGAGGGAAGCCACCAGACTCACCAAGGAAACTTCAGTGGTGCTGCAGAAGAGATGCTGTTGAAACATCCAAAGATTCAATGAGGGGCTTAAAAGGGCAGAAGCACCTCGAAGGTCAAAATGAGGCCTGAACAAGTCTGAATCTTCTGGAGGGAGGGAAGATCTTTACAAGGATTGCTCTGATCATTTGAGTATTCACTCCTTTTAGGATCTAATGCCACCACCACATTGTGGATCTAGGAAGTGGTGCTAAGGGAGATGCAAAACAGATAAATCTGCCAGGTGTAAAGGCACTGACCCTGCACCAGTTACATGTTGCAAGTGTGAATGGAATGAGCACTGGAAATTCTGAAAGACAGGGCGAAATCCCAGTCAGCAGTCAATGGTATGCCTCAGTGCTCACATTTCAAGACATTCTATGTTGCCATTCATCTGATTTTGGACAAGATCATGAAGAAGAATTCCTTCCAAATGCCTAGTTGGCAGATCTTACTTAAATTGTTTATTTACCTTCACTTAATCCTTTGAAAGAACCAATATTCGTGACCAAGGAACAACAATATATAAAATGATATACATAATATATTGTCATTTTCTTTGATTTCCTTTTTAAAACTATTCACGTTTTTTTTTATTCTAGAGCATGCACATAGTTTTGAATAATCATAGAATGGTCAGCACTTTAAGAACTGACCTGCGTGCTATTATTAGTCAGGGGCTATTGAATATTCCTAGCAAACCTACAAAAACACTCAACTGTTCACTGGAAGACATAGGCTGCAGTTTTGAATGGAAATGTAAGTATATTGTTTTTGTTTGACTCCTCTATGTACGATTTATGTAAGTTTGCATATGACAGAAGAACAATTGTGGAATATACAATGATAGTTCACCCAGATCATAGTAATTATATAATAGATCTTTATTATAAATTGTCATGAAGACGTGCTTTATGTCAAATAATGATTTTCAATCCACCAGCTGGAAATGTTTTGAAAACTCAGAATAAAAGTGACTTGAACTCAGCCATGATGGCTACCTAATTTACATTACTGTTCAGTCCATATTCTGACCCCCATTGAAATGGAGACAGTTGGCGGGATTTTCCGGCTGCACCCACCCCAAGGCCAGAAAATCCCACCCGAGGTCAATGGATCTTTGCATGGTCTGTGTCCCGTCCACTATGATTCCCGTGACAGGCAGGACGGGAGATTTCTCCCCAGTATGTCTGCAGAAACCTACCAAAGGCAATGATTGCCTATGGACTGCAGAGGGCTCACATCTCCTGTCTTATTAACAAGGCATCAATGGCAATCACCCGAGGTATTCAAGTGTTGGGAGACAGACCATTAAAGGTTAATTGCTTGGTCCATGGGACCCTGGTTTGATAGCTTTCCTGACCTGAGCCAATCGAAATACAATTAGAATGTACAATTTGCTGGCAGTTGGAAAGGGTGGTCACATGACAAACCAATGTCTTTGTGTGTTTTAAGCATGCGCTTTCTCTGCAGAACTGAACAAACTGAGAGAGATCCTTTCTTCCTCTCTCTGTTTCTCTTCCTCTTCACCCAGCTTGCAAGCTGTGGGCCCTGTCTGCTAGTGTTTGATTCTCTCTCCATGTGCAGTCGCCAGAGATTTTAAAGAAATTACTCAACCCCACTGCTGTGTCTCCAAAAGAACAGATAAATTATCCATTTGCAGTTTTAAACTGTGTTGACACTAGAACCAGAAGAGCATCAAATTCACCTGAAGCTAGCCACGTCACCAAGCTACAGACTGTGAATTTCTTTTAACTTTTATGGACCCTAATATGGTCAACCTAACCTTCTGCAAGCTGTATATGTATGTGTTTGTGAATTTTGGGTGTGCGTGTAAGTGTGTAAAGTCGGTGCACATTTTATTATATTGGTTTAAGTGTAAAACTCAAGAAAATCGTTCACTTGATTCTTTTATGACCACAGTATGTAAATATCACTGAATTAGTAATGGTATAATTTTCAAAGAAAAAACCTGCTACAGTCAAACGAGGTGAGGGCAAAGAGGGGAGCTATCTGACCCCCTCCTTGCCTAACTATTTATAGTGACTACGTTGCAATAAATCATTGAAAGGGAGATGGTGGTGTCGGGGTAATATCACTGGACCAGTAATCCAGAGTCCTAGGGGATATGGGGCTGTGGGGAAATGGTTCAAATCTCACCATGTCAGCTGGTGGAATTTAAATTCAATTAATAAATCTGAAATTGAAAACTAGTTTCAATAATGATGACCATGAAACTATCTTCAATTATTGTATTGTAAGAATTCATTTGGTTCACTAATGTCCCTTTAATGAAGGAAATCTGCCACCCTTATCTGGCCTGGCTTACATGTGACTCCAGACCCACAGTATTGTTGTTGATTCTTAACTCCCCTCTGCAATGGCCTAGCAAGCTACTCAGTTCAAGGGAAATTAGGGATGAGCCTTGCTGGTGATGCCCTCATCCCATGAAGGAAATAAGTAAATGATATAAACAGAGGGCAATTAAGTTCATGTTGAACATGTTGGAGCAAATCAATAAATTGATTAATTTCACCTTTACTTTCAAATTAAAGCAGTAACATTCCTGTGGGTGCTATTTTCCAGAGAAAATAAGTATTTTTAATTGATGTGTATTTAAACACAGTGAATTTACTCAGGTTTAATAAGGAAGGCCATAAAATGCAGCCAATTGCAAAATATATAATGGAAACAGACATGGATAATTTTATCCTGTCAGCTCATGGCCTCCGAAAAATGGTCATAACATTGGTGGAATCCTGCTGAACTCTGCGTGAATTTCAAAGAAGTGTAACATGGATAGAAGGTTTGATTAACAGCTATTCTGGGCAATACCTATGTGGGCAGACAGATTTTGTTAACGTAGGTTCAGAAGTCAGAAATGCTAGCGGTACAGACTGAAGACTTATGGAAATCACTCTTGTAGAAGTTCTGTATTCTGTTCTGTATTTTAATCATTACATGCAATACATGTTGCCAAACAAGTGAATTTGATCAGAATGCTCACAGAATGCTCTGTATGCTCACCTTGGTGTGAAATACAGTTCATTCAAATCTCCCCATACCTAATGGCGACTTGGTCAGCTGCAAAAGAATTTGAAAAGAGAAAAGAAAACTTGCATTTATATCGCACTTTTCACAACTACTGGACATCTCAAAGTGCTTTATAGTCAATGAAGTACTTTTGAAGTGTAGTCACTGGTTGTAGTGTTGGAAATGCAGAAGTCAACTTGCATCTATTGCATTCTTTCTTGTTTAGCTCTAACTACAGGAGAAAATTACTTTTCAATTTCTTACACCCATCACATTGCAGTTCACCGTACTTTTTATATGTAGTACGATATTTTATACTATAATTTGTAAATATTGGTTATCTGCTTTCTATCTTCACCAAACAATTTAAATAATTGATAGACGTTGAGCCTAGACTTTGGAGTTTCCAGTAAGTTTTGAATCATAATTCACAAACCAGCTATGACATATTCTGAAGATTTCCTTCACCTACAATTTGGATCCCATTAATTATAGTCAACATATAGTAGGGAAGGTTAATTAGGTAAATGCATATTAAACAAGATGGCTTCAATTACATTAATATTTTTAAGATTGCAGCTAGGAATATTTGTGGTTTGTGATTTGAGTAGAAATTTTCTTCAAAGTTTCAAGGAATAACAGCAATATTTAAAATGTGATTTGATGGAATCTCTATAATGTATGAAATATATTTAGTGGAAGTGACATCATTATATATTGTTTTGCAAAATGGATACTTTTTAAATCTGAAACTCTATGGCCAGAATTCTCCCAAAAGAATTCTAAATCCCCAATTCGCGTGAAAACGGGAGTAACTCCCACCGATTTTTTCAGCGTGATTTTCAGATTGAATCTCCCACACTCTGCATCACAGAGTATCCTAGCGGTATTCCCTATGAAAATCAGTGAATGGAGCCTATTCCCACCTGAGAGGCCGGCAACATCGTGCAGAGTGGATCACTGCGCATGCGTCGATCTGTCAGCGTAGAGATTGGCGTATGCACACTGGTCCCGCATTGCCAGTCTCCCAATCGCTGTTCAGCTCTGAAAACTCCCATTGCTGGCCTTCTGACCACCCTGACCTCCCCAGGCAAGCCCCGATGTCCCCACTCCCTGGCCAGCCCCGATCTCCCCACCCGGCCAGCCCCGATTTTCCCCCCCTGCCAGCAGCCCCAACCTCCCCCCCACAGCAGTCCCAATGCAGCATCCCTCCATCCAGACCCAATCACTTCTTCCCTCTCTCTGCCCGCAATCCTGAATACAGAATGGCAGCAGGACCCCGCACTCCAACTAATCACCCACCCAAGAAGCCCCCCTCCCAATTACTCTTCTCCTCTAGCCCCGTCCCCTTGGCACTGCCCAATGCCCATGGGGCAGTGCCAAGGTGCCCCTTGGGCATTGCTAGTTTGACCCTTGGGCAGTTTGGGGGGGGGGCTCTCTTCCTGCTATTAGGGTCAGGCCACCAGTTCCCTGTTAGTGAGGAGCAGTTGTAAACCCTGCTGGTGTGAACCACTCCCGGTGGAGGGAGGAGGATTCAGTCCTGGGTCTGCTAATGATATTGAAATGCCTATTAGCATATTGAAATCAGCTCCATGCCGATTTCCAGCACAGAACTGACTACATTGAATTATTCTCCCAGTGAGCTGGAAGAATCGCCCCACATTATTGAAGAGCATTTATGACATTACCCATATTTAGATCTTCACTAAATTTGTTCTTACTGACTTTGTGATATGTATCAGGAGATAAAACTGTAGCACCTCAAACCAAAATGCAAGTATAAACACCCTAATATGATTTCTTTTCATTACAGGTTTTGATAGTTTGCTCGCTTTGCTGGATACTGCAGCAGATATTAGAGCTTACTTTCAGTGCGTGTCAACCCTTGTGCATCTCTTCGTGTTTCAAGTAAGATATTTGCTGGAAATAAGAATAATTACATCACTTATGTTATGGTGTATATTGGAGGTTCAAATTTATTGTGTCCCTAATGTCTGAGCACCTAGCTATCTGCAGATTATCAAGACATATATCTTGTGAATTATAACCCATGTTGTTAAAACAATTGATAAACATTTTTAAATTGTATTTTTATGCAATTCCATCCATAGCCTTAGTGCTGTCTAAGTAAAGATTGCCTTATTCCTTTAATTTTTTTGCCTTTCCTTTCAATGCTTTTCCCTGTAAGTCTTTTACAGTTCATATATCTATTAAAGAAAAACAATTACAAAGTCTGACTCCAACAGTACATTCACAATAGAGGGTAAATTTTGACTCCATGATATTGAGGCCCAGATCTGATTTGAAGTTGATTGGTGAGCTGTGGATTTGGGCGACAGGAATGTTGGTTAACTGGGATTCTCTCTCTCCCTCAGTCTCTGTAACGGCTAAAAAATCCGATCCTTTAAGCTGAATTTGTGCTCAATTGTTTGATTTCTTATGCTGTGTGCACTCATTCGTAGACCTCTTATCTGTATGTGAGGGAAATCTCCCCACAGTTTCCATCATTCTAAATCCTTAATTTTACTAGGCTATCCAGTGGAGATGAAAACATTCCACTTAGATAACTGAGTAGATTATCAACCTTATCACTCTTTCAAATCATCAATCGGCCTGTCCAAGACTAGAATTGGCAGAAGGAAATTTATACTATTTTATTTAACACAAAGTGCCACTAGACAAAAAAAGTCACAAAATGTAGTATGTTGTTATCAATGGTATTTTCCTTTCACACAAAAATTACTGGATGGAAAATGAGCGCTGTACATCAATGTAAAGTGGTATACAGAAATCTACACTCTAAATACTATCAAAAATAGTATTAACTGCAGCATTTGAAACAAATGCCGGAATTTTATGGAACCAGGGTGGAGATATGGAGACTGAACTGGAAGTGGGTAGTGCTAGTGGCATGTATAAAGGGCCATCAGTACCCGAAGATCAAGTTGTGCCCAGCCCTCTTCCAATTGAGATCAGCAACTCCCATTAGCCTCTAGCCAAGGAATCCCATCAGCCTGAAGTCAGCAACCACACGTGATCTCGGCAACAAGGACGCAGTTAATCTCCATTTGTGGGCAAGGTAGAAGCAAGGTCCCATCTGGCCCCATCCATGTTTTAGTGATGATGCCCTGCATGTCCTGCAGGCTATTCAAGCAAGGCAGGTTGTCTTCTCCACTAGGGACAAAAGGACAAGAGCTCCTCGCCTAACCAAGGGACCTGGATGGAGGTGTCAGAGATGATCAGCAGCCATTGAGTCACCTTCAACACCATTATTCCGACAAAACCCATCTCCAAACCTCCTGGCCTGGGCCTCGGCACCTCCCTCTGCGACTGGATCTTGAACTTCCCAACTCACAGACCACAAACAGTAGGGATAGGCAACAACACCTACTCCACAATCATCCTCAACATCGGTGCCCCACAGACTGTGTTCTCAGCCTCCTATTATACTCCTTATACACCTATAACTGTGTGGCCAAATTGCCCTCCAATTCGATTTTCAAGTACTTTAGTGGGTCAGATCTCAAACAATGACGAGACAGAGTACAGGAATGAGATAGAGAATCTGGTGAATTGGTGCGGCAACAATAATCTCTCCCTCAATGTCAACAAAACGAAGGAGATTGTTATCAACTTCAGGAAGTGTAAAGGAGAACATGCCCCTGTCTACATCAACGGGGACGAAGTAGAAAGGGTCGAGAACTTCAAGTTTTTAGGTGTCCAGGTCACCACCAACCTGTCTTGGTTCCCCCATGCCGACACTATAGTTAAGAAAGCCCTCTACTTTCTCAGAAGACTAAGGAAATTTGGCATGTCAGCTACGACCCTCACCAACCTTTACAGATGCACCATTGAAAGCACTCTTTCTGGTTGTATCACAGTTTAGTATGGCTCCTGCTCTGCCCAAGACTGCAAGGAACTACAAAAGGTCGTGAATGTAGCCCAATCCATCACACAAACCAGCCTCCCATCCGTTGACACTGTCTACACTTCCTGCTGCCTCGGCAAAGCAGCCAGCATAATTAAGGATCCCAAGCACCCTGGACATTTTCTCTTCCACCTTTTTCCATCGGGAAAAAGATACAAAAGTCTGAGGTCACGTACCAACTGACTCAAGAACAGCTTCTTCCCTGCTGCTGTCAGACTTTTCAATGGACTTACCTTGCATTAAGTTGATCTTTCTCTACACCCTAGCTATGACTATAACACTACATTCTGCACTCTCTCGTTTCCTTCTCTATGAACGCTTTGTCCGTTTAGCGTGCAAGAAACAATACTTTTCACTGTATATTAATACATGTGACAATAAAAGTCAAATCAAATCAAATCTGGAGAATCTGACTGCAGTGCCTGCAAGTGGATCAATGACCTTCTTTATTTTGTCAAGGTGAGTAACAGTGACAAACTTCTATTCTCTTTATTGGGGGGTATGGGGGGTGGAGGGAAACAAATGGGTAAGTATGATGGTGCAGATGTTGGAGAGGGAGACATCACCATATCAGTGATGATGGATGGAGGCTGCAGCATCTCCTGGAAAATGAATGACTACAGCCCTGTCAGGGGACACAAGCATGGCACTGGTGACCCATGTAAGGTCACTCTAGAGTGATCCAGTGCGATATGCATGTCTTTGGTCACAGAAGCCACAGCAACTGTGCAAAGCAGTTAGGCTTGTGTTTGCTCAGGTGCAACTGCTCATATTATTCTTCTCTGTTCCCAGAGGAGAAAAGGTACAGAATGTCAGGGAGAGGACACGACACATGGCAGCACCTCAATCATTGCTATCCTTACGCCAGGAGGCTCTGCCACTGGCAGATTACCAAGCTGGGTGATAAGATCAGAGTTCAATCATGGGAAAGTGATCCACCTCAGAACTGGGCACAAGGGAAACATTAAGCGAGCATGAGAGACGGTTGTGTCCTCTGACGTACAGACGTCCGTTTGAACTGCAGCTGATTTTGCGGGCTCCTCCCTGGAGGGGAATAGGGGCCTCATAATTCTGTTTTTTCGCACAGGACCAGTGAGTGGATGTGTCTGGGGGACCTTTGTCCACTTCTGAGGAGGAGGAGACCTCAGAGGATGTAACATTCCAAGCACAAATACTGCCACAATGGTGGGTATGCATTCACAATTAGATTCACGGTCACACCCTGGTACAGTACAAGCATCACATTCACCTGGTCAACTCTCAGAGATTATGACTGCTGAGGATACTGCACTTGGAGGAGTGTGGGAGGCCAGGTCCATCCTTAGCCCAGGCTGATGGCATGCCTTTGGAGTATTTATGAGGTAGCAGATACTGGAAATACAGCATGAGGTACATGAGTATCTGGTTGAGCCTCCAGAGGGTATTCGCACCCTGGCTTGGACAGAGGAGGTGCCGATCCAGGCCATGGGTTCTGCCATTCTCCTCTAATGGAGAGTCACATCCAGTGGACTACGTCCAGCAGACTGGTCAGTGCATGTCAGAGATGTAAGCAGACCTGCATCCCATTGCCTTGTCCATGACCTCAAAGAAGCAGTGACAGGGCAAGAAGAATCAAGGCACCTGAAGTCTCCCTCTGTCCTTGTCCTTCTGAGGTTAGCAGCAAGGTAAAAGTGTGCCATCAAGGAAGGAGGAGTTGCTGCATTTTGCTTCTGGGAGTTGTTCTCAGTGCTCCTGATGAGGATAGCACATTGTCATTCCCTCTATCAGTGACACTGATACTCAGATAGCCAGGATGACTTGAAGTTCCTGCACACATGCAGGAATGCCTCAGCATGCTGGGACCCAGAGTACAGCTGCCAAAATCATTCCAAGCCATGGGGCAGCAAGGTCAGCAGCTTGCCTCCAACACATTTGGCAGCCAAAGGACAACACTACGTAGGAGCACACATACGATCTTTAATAAAACACAATAGATGCATTTGGGCCTCACGGATATCCAGAAAAGTAATATGTCTCTACTCATGTGTTGTGATTAGTGTAATAAATGTTTAATTTGGTTTACAAACATCGCCATGCAGTGTTGGTGGCTATCCATGGTGCAAGAATGGGAAGTGTTCTCTCAGGGGTTGGCAGGGAGCGATCATGGTGTGCACACTCATCATTCACACTTTGCCAAAGCATCAGGTGCCAATGGCTGAGGGGGTCTGGACTTCCAGCAGAGCTGAGTTGTTTCTATGTGCTTGGAGTGTGGACATTTATTAGACTGGAAGGCTGAAGTGTTAAGGGTCAGGCGAAATGTGTGATCATAAGTGCCTCACGAATCTCCTGCGTGCCTATATCCTGGCACCTTCCAAGAGGCCCCTCACATCTGCCAGGATGCTTGAATCTTCTTTGGCTTCCTCAACCTTCTCCTTGTCTGAGAATACTTCCACTGTATCTTCAGGAGTCAGGGCCTCCCCTTCTGCAGCACTGCAAACCATCACTATCTAGAAGACCCTTGCTGGGGCATAATGAAGTACACCTCTTAATTGCTGCTTCCCCATCAAGAGAGGCTCCTGGTAGTGTCCAGGAGGTTGATGCTGTCCCAGAATATTTCTGACAAAAGCAGTTTGAGGTCTTGCAGATTGTGAGAAAACAAATTTTAAACTTAAAGAGTATTTTTTATGATATATGCAAAACACCCACTCTGCCATCAATATTAGGAAAATGTATGAAGAAGCTGGTGGATGCTCTGTGGTAATTCTTACGTACAGTGGGTGTGGTACAATTACAATTAGATTTTCCCTTCAAATCATCAACTGTCAATTCATATCATCAAATTTTATTTCAAGATTTTATTTCAAGAGTATCGCTTCACAATACTGTGCAATATAAAGATGAAAACATTCAATATTCTAGCCCAGCAACTTCAGGGGAGAAGAATTCACACAACTAGCTGCAAATTTCCAGTTGAGATGGAACTATTTTCTGTCTGCGATAAGTCGTGCTTTAACCCTGTCAAACGCAGAGTCATTTGGTAAGGCTTGCTTCTGAAACTAAAAACTGCAATATATACATGTTTCTATAAGTACTGAGAATAGAGAATTGATTTTAAACAAAAGGAAATATGTTGATGAGTTTTTCTATTCCATTGGTAATGGGCTGGGAGGTGGGAGAGCAGGTGGGGGACGAGACAGGTGCCCAGTGGGCAGCTGACTGAGCCATTTAAATGGCCAATCAAGGGCCACTTGCAGATATTGTGGCTGTGCAGGGAGAGCTTGCCACCACATTGGGAGATCATCAGGTAACTCTGACATCCTCCCAGCAGGTTCCAGAGAGGGGGTCGCCCTGATGGGTGCTCCATGGCTGACGTAGCAGCGTTGGCAGTCCCAGCAATGACATTCTGGCCCCCCCTCCCTCCGCTTGATTGTCGGGGTCTGCCTGCCTGCCTATCTGGATGTGGAGATGCCGGCGTTGGACTGGGATAAACACAGTAAGGAGTCTAACAACACCAGGTTAAAGTCCAACAGGTTTATTTGGTAGCAAACACCACTAGCTTTCGACATGAGGACGGCCTCAACCGGGATCTTGAGTTCATGTCACACTACCTTTCAGTTACATTTGGCTTAAAAATCGGAGGTTTTTTTTCAAAACAGGAAGTAGGCCCAGGAGCAGCCTCGGGAAGGTTTAAAAAGGGCTTACCTTGGATGTTTCAGCCTCATTGTTCCACAGGAGCAGGCTGAGGGTAAGAGAGATTGTGTCTGCATTTTATTTATTTATTTATTTTTCAGTTACATTTGGCTTAAAAATCGGAGGTTTTTTTCAAAACAGGAAGTAGGCCCAGGAGCAGCCTGGGGAGGTTTTTTGGAGGGTTTAAAAGCAGGCCGCACTTTTGAGCGGGCAACGTCTGGAGCGGGCAGTGGAGTGAGCAGGGAGCAGAGTGTGAGCTGTAAGGGCTTTGGCTCACAGGGCTTTGGCGAAGGTGAGGAAGGTTGTTTGTTTTTCTTCTGTTACACCCCCTTTTTTGTTTTATCTCCCAAAAACTAAAAAGGACATGGCTGGTATGAGTGGGAGGCCAGTATACTGCATTCGGTGTGGGATGTGGGAGTTCCTGGAGACAACTTGCCTCCCGGAAGTCCATATCTGTGGCAGATGCGTGGAACTGCAACTCCTGAAGGATCGTGTAAGGGAGCTGGAGCTGAGGCTCGATGAACTCAGTTTAGTTAGGGAAAATGAGAGATTAATAGATAAAAGTTATAGTCAGGTAGTGACACCAGGGTGTCGGAAGGAAGACACGTGGGTCGCAGTTAGGAGGGGTAATAGTCAGAAGGGTGATGTGCCAGAAAGTACCCCAGTGGCAGTCTCCCATAAAAGAAAGGGATGGGCAACAGATGGGAGAAGGGAAGGGAGTGAGCAGTCTGTGGAGGGATCCCCTGTGGTTGTCCCCCTCCAAAATAGGTATATTGTTTTGGATTCTGTGGAAGGGGATGACCCTCCAGGGGTAAGTCACGAGGACCAGATCGCCTCGACGGAGACCGGCTCAGGGGTCCGGAAGGGAAAGAAGGGGTTTAGAAGAGCGATAGTTGTGGGGGACGCAATGGTTAGAGGCACGGACAGGCGGTTCTGTGGGAGTGAACGAGAATCCAGGATGGTAGTCTGCCTCCCTGGTGCCGGGGTACTGGATGTCTCCGAGAGGGTAGGAAGCATATTTAAAAAGGAAGGTAGTCAAACGGATGTGATTATACACATTTGTGAAAATGATGTAGGTAGGAAGAGCAGGGGGGTCATACGAGAGAAATTCAGGGAGTTGGGTGCTAGGCTAAAAAGTAAGGCCTCCAGGGTAGCAATCTCTGGACTGCTCTCGGTGTCTAGTGCAAGTGAGGCTCGGAACAGGGAGATTCTCCAGTTGAACGCGTGGCTAAAGGACTGGTGCAAGAGGGAGGGTTTTAAATTCATAGATAACTGGGAAATCTTCAAGTCAGGATGGCAACTGTACAGAAAGGATGGGTTACACCTTAACTGGAAGGGAGCAAATATCCTGGCTGGGAGTTTTGCTAGAGTGTTTTGGCAGGATTTAAACTAGTGTGGCAGGGGGGTGGGGAACAAAACAGTAGGTCAGTAAATATTGAGGCTGGGGTTGAGCTGGGGGCCAGGGCAAGGCTAGCTAAGAAGAGGAGCACTCTGGAGGAGGATGACCTGAGTGGGCCTGGAGGTCTGGAGTGCATCTGCTTCAATGCGAGGAGCGTAATGGGTAAAACAGACGAACTTAGGGCCTTAATGCTTATGCGGAATTTGGATGTGATTGCGGTGACGGAAACTTGGTTAAAAGAAGGACAGGACTGGCAGCTGAATATTCCGGGGTATAAGTGTTTTAGGCGAGACAGAGGAGGGGCTAAAAAAGGTGGGGGAGTGGTGATATTAGTTAAGGAGCATATTACTGCGGTGCAGAGGGTAGACAACTTAGAGGGGTCATGTACTGAGTCGCTGTGGGTGGAACTCAGAAACAGGAAGGGTGCAGTCACTATGCTGGGGGTGTACTACAGACCACCCAACAGCCCACGGGAAGTGGAGGAAAGGATATGTCAGGAGATTCTGGATAGGTGCAGAAAAAATAGGGTTGTTGTAGTGGGGGACTTTAATTTCCCTGGCACAGACTGGAAAGTGCTTAGAGCTGGGGGTCCGGACGGGGAGGAATTTGTAAAATGCGTACTGGAAGGTTCTTTGGAACAGTATGTAGATAGCCCGACTAGAGAGGGGGCTATACTGGACCTAGTTCTGGGAAATGAGCCCGGTCAGGTCATCAAAGTTTCGGTAGGGGAACATGTGGCAAATAGTGACCACAACTCTGTTAACTTTAGGATAGTAATGGACAAGGATGAGTGCTGACCTACGGGCAGGGTGCTAAATTGGGGGAAGGCTAACTATAGCCGGATTAGGCAGGAATTGGTGGATGTTGATTGGGAAAGGATGTTCGAGGGTAAGTCCGCGTCTGGCATGTGGGAGTCTTTTAAGGAACTATTGATAAGGCTGCAGGATAGGCATGTGCCTGTAAAAAGGAAAGATAGGAAAGGTAGGATTCGAGAGCCGTGGATAACCAGGGAAATTAAGGATCTGATTAAAATGAAAAGGGAGGCGTACGTTAAGTCCAGGCAACAGAAAACAGATGGAGCTCTGGAGGAATGCAGAGAGAGTAGGAAAGAACTAAAACGGGGAGTTAGAAGGGCAAAAAGAGGTCACGAGATGTTCTTGGCAGGCAGGATTAAGGAGAATCCTAAGGCATTCTATTCATACGTTAGGAACAAAAGAGTTGTCAGGGAGAAAATCGGACCTCTCAGGGACAAAGGAGGGGAATTATGCTTAGAACCCAAGGGAATAGGGGAGATCCTAAATGAATACTTTGCATCGGTATTCACGAAGGAGAGGGGCGTGTTAACCGGGAGTGTCTCGGAGGGAGGTGTTGACCCGTTAGAGAAAATCTCCATTACAAGAGAGGAAGTGTTAGGTTTTTTAGGGAACATTAAAACTGACAAAACCCCAGGGCCTGATGGCATCTGTCCTCGACTGCTCAGGGAGACGAGAGATGAAATTGCTGGGCCTCTGACAGAAATCTTTGTCGCTTCTTTGGACACGGGTGAGGTCCCTGAGGATTGGAGGATAGCGAATGTGGTCCCGTTGTTTAAGAAGGGTAGCAGGGATAACCCAGGAAATTATAGGCCGGTGAGCTTGACGTCCGTGGTAGGGAAGTTGTTGGAGAGGATTCTTAGAGACAGGATGTATGTGCATTTAGAACGGAACAATCTCATTAGTGACAGACAGCATGGTTTTGTAAGAGGGAGGTCGTGCCTTACAAATTTGGTGGAGTTTTTTGAGGAAGTGACAAAAACGGTTGATGAAGGAAGGGCCGTGGATGTCGTCTATATGGATTTCAGTAAGGCATTTGACAAAGTCCCACATGGCAGGTTGGTTAAGAAGGTTAAGGCTCATGGGATACAAGGAGAAGTGGCTAGATGGGTGGAGAACTGGCTTGGCCATAGGAGACAGAGGGTAGTGGTCGAAGGGTCTTTTTCCGGCTGAAGGTCTGTGACCAGTGGTGTTCCGCAGGGCTCTGTACTGGGACCTCTGCTATTTGTGATATATATAGATGATTTGGAAGAAGGTGTAACTGGTGTAATCAGCAAGTTTGCGGATGACACGAAGATGGCTGGACTTGCAGATAGCGAAGAGCATTGTCAGGCAATACAGCAGGATATAGATAGGCTGGAAAATTGGGCGGAGAGGTGGCAGATGGAGTTTAATCCGGATAAATGCGAAGTGATGCATTTTGGAAGAAATAATGTAGGGAGGAGTTATACAATAAATGGCAGAGTCATCAGGAGTATAGAAACACAGAGGGACCTAGGTGTGCAAGTCCACAAATCCTTGAAGGTGGCAACACAGGTGGAGAAGGTGGTGAAGAAGGCATATGGTATGCTTGCCTTTATAGGATGGGGTATAGAGTATAAAAGCTGGAGTCTGATGATGCAGCTGTATAGAACACTGGTTAGGCCACATTTGGAGTACTGCGTCCAGTTCTGGTCGCCGCACTACCAGAAGGACGTGGAGGCGTTAGAGGGAGTGCAGAGAAGGTTTACCAGGATGTTGCCTGGTATGGAGGGTCTTAGCTATGAGGAGAGATTGGGTAAACTGGGGTTGTTCTCCCTGGAAAGACGGAGAATGAGGGGAGATCTAATAGAGGTGTACAAGATTATGAAGGGGAAAGATAGGGTGAACGGTGGGAAGCTTTTTCCCAGATCAGAAGTGACGTTCACGAGGGTTCACGGGCTCAAGGTGAGAGGGGCGAAGTATAACTCAGATATTAGAGGGATGTTTTTTACACAGAGGGTGGTGGGGGCCTGGAATGCGCTGCCAAGTAGGGTGGTGGAGGCAGGCACGCTGACATCGTTTAAGACTTACCTGGATAGTCACATGAGCAGCCTGGGAATGGAGGGATACAAACGATTGTTCTAGTTGGACCAAGGAGCGGCACAGGCTTGGAGGGCCGAAGGGCCTGTTTCCTGTGCTGTACTGTTCTTTGTTCTTTGTTCTTTGTACCTGTAACTCCCACAACTTGCCTGGATTTGCAAAGTCTCACTGGCTGTCCTGTCTGGAGACAATACACATCTCTTTAACCTGTGCTAATGCTCCCTCCACTCACATTGTCTGTACCTTTAAGACTGGATTAGCTGTAAAGACTTGCATGCCAATCATTATTCTGTAAATTGAGTTTGTGTCTTATATGCCCTGTTTGCTGTTTATGAGCAGATCTCCCACTCACCTGACGAAGGAGCAGCGCTCCGAAAGCTAGCGGCATTTGCAACCAAATAAATCTGTTGGACTTTAACCTGGTGCTATTAGACTCCTTACTGTGCCTATCTGGACCCAGCTTCCCCCAACTTAATGCCTCTTAATTGGTTGCCGCTGCCAATATATCACCCTGGATCCCACTATCCTTTTGGCCCTGACCTTTCACACAGGGAAAAATTCAGCCCTTTTTATTGCCCACCTGAACCTATAGAAAATATCCTTTAGTGGTTCTGTGATTATATTATGTATTACTCCGTATCATGTGAGATTGCAGGGTTTTTTTAAATTGGGAATTGAGTTTCACTGGCTCGGCCAGCATTTATTGCCCATCCCTAGTTGTTCTTGGGAATGTGGTGGTGAGCTGATTTCTTGAACTACTGCACTCCCTGAGGTGGAGGTACACATTAATCTTTAGATTAATTATCCTAGCAGATTAGTAGGTCTATCCTGGTTAAAATTAATTTGAAAATTAAATATGATTTCGCTATATATTATTTGATTTTGCCAGTTTGTTAACCAAAACAACACCAATTAAGTCAGAGTGCACCTGTAATATTTGCAACTATCTCAGACTAGTATCATATGACCATTCGATCTTGCTGGCTAGCAAACACATTAGTACCTCTTCATAAAAACAGAAAATGCTGGAAATACTCAGCAGGTAATGGCAGCATCTGTGGAGAGAAACAGATAACATTTCAGATCTGTGACCTTCCATAAGCATTGAGAAATATGAGAGATGTAAATGATTTTGAGCAAGGGGTAACAGGGCGAGGATCGGCCAGTGATGGGGTGAAAGTCAGGAGAGATTGAAAGAGTTAGGGCACGATTTTCTCCCCCCCAAAAAAAGTGCCCAATGGGCGTGAAAACGGCAATCTGTGCAGCACAGAGGTCGTCAGGGGATTTACGCTGGTGGGGGAGTGAGGCCTTATCACACCCGAGAGGCAGGCAACAGAGTGCTCAGGGGGCCAGTATACTGGGAGATTGGTTGACATGCACAAACACCATCCCTTCCTCCCCACCACCACCCCCCCCCCCCCAACCCTCCCAGATATGCGGCCTCCCAGTTGTCAGGCCAGACCTCCCCCCGGCATCACCGGCTCAGACACCCAGCTCCACCTCCTCCCCCCTAACATTGCCAGCCCTGACCTCCACCCTCCACCGACATCGCTGGCCCCAAACACCACCCCCACCCGATGGCCAGCCCTGACCACCCCACCAGTGGCCAGCCTCCTGATGCCTCCGATCACCAGCCCATCATCAGCTACCACTGCCCCCCCATGCAGTGTTTCCCTCTTCCCTCCTCTCCTACCTTCCCCCACCCACTGGTCTGGCTTTGACCCTGTCTAGCCCCATCCCCTTGTCACTGCCTGGTGTCCACTGGACACTACCAGGGTGTCCAGTGGGCAGTGCCAGGCTGGCAGTGCCAAGGAGCACCCCCCCCCACCCCCAACCTCCCAAGGAGCCTCAATGTCCTCTGGTCTCACGCACAAAGCCATCATGCCTGGTCCCCATTGCTGTGGATCATACATGATCTCTGCTGGTGTGGATTTCCACTGTGGTGTCAGAAACTTTACTGAGCCTGGACGATTGTGTCCCGGGCTTGCTAAATAGGTGTAAATGCTGATTTCCATATTGTAATCAGTCTTGCGCTGTTCCACGGCACAAGGCTGATTACACCAAAGAAAAATGGCCCAGGAAGATGGTGACCGGCCGAACGCGATTCACGGTTTTCGTCTCCCACTGACATTTCCCAGCCCACTGCACTACTCGAGCAGCGCAGTGGATTGGGAAAATCGTGCCCTCAGTCTTCCAGGGACAAAGAAAATGGTGATGGGGGCAAGAAAAGAAACAAAAGATGTGCCTAGAACAAAAATGCTTGGAAAAAAGAACAAGCAAAGAAAATAATTTGATTCCTTTATTTTCTTTTTTTCTCCTTTTGTCAGTAGCATATCGGTTCTCGGCACATCTTTTGTTTCTTGTCTTGTCTTCATTCCCTTTGGCTCTGGAAGATTAACATTCTACCCTTCAATCTCTCTTGACTTCCAACATTTCACAGACCTTTTTATACTTGTCCCACCCACCCCTTGCTCAAAACTGATTGCATCGCTAATTTCTTTTGAGTTAAATGTTAAATGTTAACTGTTTCTCCACAGATGCTGCTGTAACCTACTTAGTATTTCCAGCATTTTCTGCTTTTATTTCAGATTTCCAATGTACCAGTATTCTGCTTTTTGGTGAGCATCTTTTAACTTCTGGAAAACAAACTTATTGTGGAAGGAACAGTTTTTTATCGAAATTAAACTTTTAAAAAATAAAGTAAAATTCAGACAGATCACGATCTCTCACTATTATATGCACTATTGGACAGGGTCTTTGAAGTGAAAAAAAGATGGGGGCAATCTTGAGCTCACACCCTCCGTCCATGAGAATGGCGGCAGGGGCTCAAGATTTGGTAAAAACTAAAATCGCGAATCTCATCAACGAGAAAATGATTTCCCATTTTCACCGCCCATTGCCGGCAACATAATCAGGGATGTGAACCTAATTGCAATACATTTACTACATTTTAATATCATTAAAGATCCCACTGCCATATATATCCCCTCGCTGTATTTTCAAACCTCACCAGTGTGACGTCACATCAATAAAGTTTACAACAGGTTCACCCAGACATGAACCCGCTGTGGGGATCCCTCCGGGGGTATAAAGATGAGGATAGCCCCTGGGAGAGAGGGACATGGCCAGGCATTGGCCTGGCACAGGTTGGCAATGTGCCAACCTGGCAGTGTCACCTTGTGCCGGGGAAGTGCCAGGGACGGACTCTCAAGGAAGCCTCATGGGGGGTGGCAGAACTCATTTATTTGTGGTGGTAGGGGGAGCAGTGGGGATGCCAGCATTGACTGTTGGGGATGGGAGTGTGTTGCTGGAAGGAAAGGGTCCAATGCTGGGGTTTGGAGTGTCTGATGCTGGCATTGACTGTTTGGGTGGGGAAGGGGTCAGATGCTGGTGATGTTTTGGGGGAAGGATGTCAGTGATGACTGGTGAGTGGTGTCGTGGGGTGAGGGGGGGGTACGATTCTGATGCCAGCATCATGGGCAGGGTGAAGGGGTCCAATGCTGGGGGATACCTCCTGAGAGACCTCCTCCATGGAGGTTATATTTTGCTCTTTAAACATGATGCCCCAATCTCAGTGCAGCCAGCTTTGCTGGTGTGTTTAGCCCCCACTCCTCAACATGATGCCGTCAAACACACCCACCTGTTTTTGTTTTTGACAAATGCCATAAGATCTGGAGAGAAAACCGGCCCAACATGCCGGTTTTCACTTTGCCATTTTTTTGGTAAGATTCCACTAGATGTGTCCTATAAACCATTAGGTCTAAAATCGCAGTGCTAGTTAAGACACAACAAAAAACACAACCAATCCACATACATAGGTTTAAGAATGGTTGCCAGGAATATGGTATTCTTAAAGGAAAGAGCAATCATTCACAATTAAATAATCTTTTGGTTGCACACTAACAGAGTGATATGACAAACAAATGAAATGTTTAAAATTAAATGTAAAGTCATAAATGCTCTTTTAGCAAAGAATTCTGCTCCTGCTTGAAATTTGAATGCTTTCTAGATTTTTGTTGTAAAGAACTTGATCTCCCTTAATTTAAACAAAAAAAAAAAATTATATATAATGATTCATAATGAATTTTATGATGGAATGTGGACTATTGGACAGCATGCTGGCACAGTGGTCAGCACTGCTGCCTCACAGCCCCTGGGACCTGGGTTCAATTCCAGCCTCAGGTGACTGTGTGGATTTTGCACATTCTTCCTGAGTCTGCATGGGTTTGATTTGATTTGATTTATTATTGTCACATGTATTAACATACAGTGAAAAGTATTGTTTCTTGCACGCGATACAGACAAAACATACCATTCATAGAGAAGAAAACGAGAGAGTGCAGAATGTAGTGTTACAGTCATAGCTCGGGTGTAGAGAAAGATAAATTTAATGCAAGATACGTCCACTCAAAAGTCTGACAGCAGCAGGGAAGAAGCTGTTCTTCAGTTGGTTGATACATGACCTCAGACTTTTGTATCTTTATCCCCAAGGAAGAAGGTGGAAGAGAGAATGTCCGGGGTGCATGGGGTCCTTAATTATGCTGGCTGCTTTGCTGAGACAGCGGGAAGTATAGACAGAGTCAATGGATGGGAGGCTGGTTTGAGTGATAGATTGGGTCACATTCACAATCTTTTGTAGTTCCTTGCAGTCTTGGGCAGAGCAGGAGCCATACTAAGCTGTGATACAACTAGAAAGAATGCTTTCTATGGTGCATCTGTAAATGTTGGTGAGAGTTGTAGCTGACGTGCCAAATTTCCTTAGTCTTCTGAGAAAATAGAGGCGTCGGTGGGCTTTCTTAACTATAGTGTCGGCATGGGGGAACTAGGACAGGTTGTTGGTGATATGGACACCTAAAAACTTGAAACTCTCGACCCTTTCTACTTCATCCCCGTTGATGTAGACAGGGGCATGTTCTCCTTTCCTGAAGTCGATGACAATCTCCTTCGTTTTTGTTGACATTGAGGGAGAGATTGTTGTTGCCACACCAGTTCACCAGATTCTCTATCTCATTCCTGTACTCTGTCTCGTCATTGTTTGAGATCTGACCCACTATGGCGCTGTCATCAGCAAACTTGAAAATTGAATTGGAGGGGAATTTGGCCACACCGTCATAGGTATATAAGGAGTGTAGTAGGGTTTCCTCTGGGTGCTCCTCCCACAGTCCAAAGACATGCAGATTAGGTGGATTGACCATGGTAAAATTACCCCTCAGTTTGTGTACGAGTGTGAGTCTGTGCCCTGCGATGTACTAATGTCCCATCCTGCGAGTACCCTGCCTAACTCCTGGTGTCTAATGGGATAGGCTCTGAATTGGAGTAAGCAGCTAAGTGAAAGTGAAGTGAATGTGAACAATTTCGCAAGATTCTGATACATTATAAGTCTCTTATTTTGGTATACAATAGGATCTTGGCACTTGGTGAATCTTCTCATTTCTGAGTACTTAACTCATGTGCTTCAGTCCTACATGGAAGAAGAAATGGAAAAGTCATTACCAGAAAGCATGGATCAACTTTCACATGATGCAATTCAGGAATCAGACTTAGATTCTGTTTTCAAAAAATATTCAGTGCCATCAGAATCTCTTACTGTAAAATCAGAACAAACGGGTGACAAAGACCTTAATCTGCAAAACATCACCATCAAACCTTTGGGCTTTAAGGTTGATACATTGACTGGCAACAAGGTAAGTTTGTCCTGGCGTCTAATTAATAATAATAGCCAAATTTTACTGTGAAAATAATTGTGAGGTGAACAGCACTCAACAATATTTATGTACAAGTTGGATAGCAGCTTCCAGCAAGCACACATGTACAGTCAAACAGGAAAATCTGGAAGTTGCAAAAACACCATTTCACTATCTGCCTCCCAGTAAATGGCATGGTATTCCTGTAATGATGGGGCCAAAACATGCCACAAAATGCTCGGCTTGCCCATGCCAATTAAAGTACCTTTACAACAACCTATATTTATACAACATCTTTACTGTAATAAAGCATTCCACGGCACTTCATAGGAACGTAATGAAGCAAAATTTGATGCTATGCCATATAATGTATTGTTAAGTCAAATAACTAGAAGTTTGTTCAAAAGAGGTAGGGTTTTAAAGGAGGAAGAGAGGTAGAGAGAAGTAGAGGTTTAGAGATGGAATTCCAGAGCTTAGAGCACAGGCAGCTGAAGGCATAGCACCAATGGGAGAACAATTACAATCAGGATTGTTCAAAAGGCCAGAGTTCGAGGAGTGTAAATATCTCAGCAGTTTAAGGCACTGGAGGTAATTAGAAATAGGGAGGGTCAAGGCAACGGAGGAATTGAAAACAATTATAAAAATTTTAAATCAAGTCATTGCTTAGCCAGGAGTTAATGAAGGTCAACGAGCATAGAAGTGATAGGTGAATAGGACTTTATGTAATAAGGACATGGGCAGCAGAATTTTGGATTGCAGAGGGTAGAATGTGAAAGGGTGGCCAAGAGTACATTAGCATTGTCAAGTACAAAGGTAACAAAGGCATGGATAAGGGTTTCAGCAACAGATTAACCAATGAGTCAGGAACAGCGTCGAGTGATGTTATGGGATGGAAATAGGTGGTTTTGGTGATAGCACAGATGTGTGTTTAGAAGCTCACCTCAAGGTCAAATGTGACATCAAATGTGTGGACAGTCTGGTTTAGCCAGTTGACAAGAAATCTGTTAACAGGGACTGTAGACAATGGCTTCATTCTTCCCAACATTTCTGCTCATCAAGGAGTCTGAAAGTTTAGCAACAGTGGAGAGATATCAGTTTAAACCTTCCCAGACATCACTAGCAAACCTCCCACCCTGAAATTGGTGCCCTCTAGTTCAGGTGCAATCCATCCTTCTTGTACAGGTCTCACCTTCCCCAGAAGACACCCCAGTGATCCATATATCTAAAACCCTTCATTCTACACCAACTCTTTAGCTACATGTTCAATTGAACTGTCTCCCTATTCCTCGCCTCACTAGCAATGTAATCCTGAGATTACTACCCTCGGAGTCCTGCTTTTTAGCTCCCTACTTAACTCTCTAAATTGTCTTTGCAGGACCTCTTCCCTCTTCCTGCCTTTGTCATTAGTGCTAACGTGGGCAATGAGATCTGTCTGTTTACCCTCACGTTTCAGGATGCCTTTTACCTGCTCAGAGACATCCAAGACCCTGGCACCAGGGAGGCAACACACCATCCTAGAGTCTCGTTCGCAGCCACAGAAATGCTAATCTGTGCCAAATATAGAATATCTACAGTGCAGAAGGAGGCCATTTGTTCCATCAAGCATGCACCGACAACAATCCCACCCAGGCCCTATCCCCGTTACCCCATGCATTTAACCATCTAGTCCCCTAACACTAAGGGGAAAGTTATCATGGTCAATCAACCTAACCTGCACATTTGGTGTGTGGGGAGGAAACTGGAGCACCCGAAGGAAACCCAGGCACATACGGGGAGAATGTGCAGACTCCATGCAGTCACCCAGGGCCAAAATTGAATCCGGGTCCCTGGCGCTCTAAGGCAGCAGCGCTAACCACTGTGCCAGCATGCCATTCGTGAGGTATCTTGTTGAATGCCTTCTGGAAGTCCAAATACAACACATCTACTGGTTCCCCTCTAACCACTCTGGTTGAGACTTCCTCAAAAAACTCCAATAAATTAGTCTGACATGATTTCCTTTCATGGAGCCATGCTCAGTCTGCTCGATTAGATTATGATTTTCCAAATGTGCTGCTATTACTTCCTTAATAATTGATTCCAGCATTTTCCAACAATAGATGTTAGACTAATTGGCCCATAGTTATCCATTTTTTGCCTCCCTCCCTCCCTTTTTGAATAGGAGTATCACATTGGTAGTTTTCCAATCCTCCGATACTTCTCAAGAATCCAAGGACTTTTGGAAAATTACAATCAATGCATCCACTATCTCTGTAGCTACTTATTTTAGGATCCTAGGATGCAAACCATCAGGGCCAGAGGACTTACCTGCCTTTAGCCCCATTAGCTTGTCTAATACTACTTCTCTAATGATAGTGATGGTAGTTAATTCCTCCCCCCTATTCTGTAGTATTATCCTCCCACCTCTCCTGCCCATACCTCATCCCCATGCACTCCTGACATGCTCATCCCTCTTTCTTCCCACTTAAACTATGAATTATTTCTTCCTGGCCCTCATGTTGACATTGTAAATAGGCACTCTCCTCAGGCACTGTCAAAACTGCTGTCACTAACTCCTCTTCAAAAGACTAACCCTCAATTTGATTTGATTTATTATTATCACGTATTGTTTACAGTGGAAAGTGTTGTTTCTTGCGCAAATACAGACAAAGCATACCGTTCATAGAGTACATAGGGGAGAAGGAAAGGAGAGGGTTCAGAATGTAGTGTTACAGTCATAACTAGGAGTAGAGAAAGATCAGTTTAATATATGGTAGGTCCATTCAAAAATGTAATGGCAGCAGGGAAGAAGCTGTTCTTCAGTCAGTTCTCAGGTATGAGATCTGACTTTTCCCGAAGAAAGAAAGTGGAAGAGAGTATGTCTGGGGTGTCTGGGATCCTTGATTATGCTGACTGCTTTTCCGAGGCAGCAGGAAGTGTAGATGGAGTCAATGGATGTCAATCCCTCTTTCCTTATAAGCTATAACCCCCTTGCCAACTTCCCTTTGCTGTCATGTCTTCAAACATGCTGCCCAAATTAATGTCTACCATTTGAGCAACTCTGTTTGAATCTCTCCAGTCAAGTTTATGCTCCTCTCACAATACTGAAGCAACCCTATAACCAAAGTCACAAACAACACTCCGTGATTGTGATCATGGTACATTTTCCCATCATCCTCTTCTACCTACCCGCAGCTTTTGACAACAAAACTATCCTCCTCAATTATCTTTCCTCTGCTGTCTAGCCCAATGGGCCTATCCTTACTTCCTTCGATAAGCAAGAGTGGAACCATTACCAGAACATCTCATCCATTTTTTATTCAGTATTTTAATTTAATTCTTAATTGTTCAAGCTTAATTATTCAATACCCAATTCGAAAATAACCCAATAAAACTTTTCAGTTTGGATAAGACAAGACAAGATGTAACTAGGAGATTTTATGAGGGGGAGTCAGTGGATGTCTTTCATTTGGACTTTCAGAAGGCTTTTGACAAAGTCCCACATAAGAGATATAAGAGATAAGACATAAGGCAAGATGGATTCTAGATGTAAAGAAAAAATATTTAAAAGGAAAAAGTATATTTAACAAGATCGACTTTTACAGCTTCAGTTAATCAGGCTGCAAAATAGTAAAGTAATCCGCAAGTTCCTTCATTGATAGCAAATCTTTCAAATTCTGCCTTGTGGGTATCCAGTTTCATGCAAAGATAGAGCAAAAATGTTGCTTGGAACCCTTACTTTAAACCCCTAAATTATCATAACCTCATCATGGCCCATGTCTGTGTAATTCTATATTTGGTTTAAGTTTATTATTGAATTGTTTAATTGGAGTTTGACTGCCTGTGTACATTGTCCATTCAAAGGATCTTTCACAACGTCTTTTCTTATTTGTCTGTGCACAATTGTCTATTGTCCAATCCCAACGCTTAAGATGATTAAAGCTAGAATGATCTGAGCTTAGCACATAATATCTGATTTGATGCTCATCCAAAAAGCAAGATATCAGAGCAGTATTTTAGTAACTTTTAGAATTTACAGACTTTTGAATATAACCCAACCTTAATAACTATTTAATTACTAATTCATCAATTATAACTTAATTACGTTACAATAATCGTCAATCACCTGTTTCTGGTTGGTTACTAATTATATGGTCATTCATTAACACACACAATTTAATTATAAGATGCTAAATGTAAAATGGCTTCTTTGGCCAAATGTTTGTACAAAATGGTGTCTTGACTTATTAGCTTACTACAGTGATCATAATATGAAAATTGTCTACGAATGATGAAGCTATGCTTACAATTTGTTACATCTTCTCTTCTTGCTCCTGTATTATTACTTAGAAGTCTCCCAAGCATTTTTCCTTCATATTCTCCTAATTTTCAGGCTATCTCTTGATCACATTATCCACAGGTCAGTTTGCACATATAACCTGAAGACATTCAATTCTACCTCTCTGACACTTCTCTCTGTCAGACTGGTTGCATAACATCAAGGGGAATATTTCCAGGTAAGGGGAGACAGGTTTTTGAGGAATTAAATCCCCCAAAATTGATGGAGGGTTGGAATTCTGACATCATCCTGTCCTCTTGGGTTTCCATGGGGTGGGGCTGAAAGTGAGCAGGAAACCTCCTTAGATCTACATTTGGAGGGTGGCTAATGTAACCCCATTACTTAAAACGGGAGGTAGAGAGCACACAGGGAATTATAGACCAGTCAGCCTGACATTGGTAGTGTACATCGCACACATGAGGACGGCCTAAACCGGGATCTTGGGTTTATGTCACACTATCAGTAACCCCCACAGCTTGCCTCCTGGACTTGCAGAATCTCACTGGCTGTCCTGTCTGGAGACAATACACATCTCTTTAACCTGTGCTTAATGCTCCCTCCACTCACATTGTCTGTATCTTTAAGACCTGGTTGGTTGTAGAGATTCGCATTCTAATCAGTATTCTGTAACTTGATTTTGTGTCTCTGAATGCCCTGTTTGAGAGCAGATATCCACTCCATCTGATGAAGGAGCAGCGCTCCGAAAGCTAATGGCATTTGCTATCAAATAAACCTGTTGGACTTTAACCTGGTGTTGCTAAAACTCTTACTGTGTTGCTGCAATTATACAGGGCCTTGATGAGGCCACACCTGGAATATTGTGAGCAGTTTTGGTGTCCTTATCTGAGGAAGGATGTTCTTGCTATAAAGGGAGTGCAGCAAAAGACTGATTCCTAGAATGGCAGGACTGACATATGAGGAGAGATTGAGAGGGTTAGGATTATATTTGCTGGAGTTCAGAAGAATGAGGGGGATCTCATAGAGACTTATAAAATTCTAAGAGGACTAGACAGAGTAGATGCAGGAAGAATGTTCCTGATGGTGGGGGTGTCCAGAACCATGGGGTCTGAGTCTAAGGATATGGAGTAAATCTTTTAGGACTGAGATGAGGAGAAATATATTCACCCAGAGAGTGGTAAGCCTGTGGAATTTGCTACCACAGAAAGCAGTTGAGGACAAGAAATTGTATGTTTTCAAGGAGTTAGATATAGCTCTTGGGCGAAGGGGATATGGATGGAATACAGAATCAGGCTATTGAGTTGGATGATCAGCCATAATCATAATGAATGGTGGAGCAGGTTCGAAGGATCAAATGGCCTAATCCTGCTCTCGCTCCAAGGCAGTACAATGGCACAGTGGTTAGCACTGCAGCCTCATAGCACCAGGGACCCAGGTTAAATTCTATCCTTGGGTGAATTTACACTTTCTCCCCGTGTCTGTGTGCGTTTCTTCTGGTGCTCCGGTTTTTTGATTTGATTTGATTTATTATTATCACTTGTATTAATATACAGTGAAAAGTATTGTTTCTTGCACGCTAGACAGACAAAACATACCGTTCATAGAGAAGGAAACGAGAGAGTGCAGTATGTAGTGTTACAGTCATAGCTACGGTGTAGCGAAAGATCAACTTAGTGCAAGGTCGGTCCATTCAAAAGTTGATGGCAGCAGGGAAAAAGCTGTTCTTGAGTCAGTTGGTATGTGACCTCAGACTTTTGTATCTTTTTCCTGACAGAAAAAGATGGAAGAGAGAATGTCCAGGGTGCATGGGGTCCTTAATTATGCTGGCTGCTTTTCCGAGGCAGTGGGAAGTGTAGTCAGAGTCAATGGATGGGAGGCTGGTTTGCGTGGTGAATTGGGCTACATTCACGACCTTTTGTAGTTTCTTGCGGCCTTGGGCAGAGCAGGAGCCATACCAAGCTGTGACAGAACCAGAAAGAGGTTTCCTCCCACAGTCCAAAGATGTACAAGTTAGGTGGATTGGCCATGCTAAATTGCCCCTTAATATCCCAAGATGTGTAACTTAGATGGATTAGCCATGGTAAATGTGTGAGGTCATGGGGATTGGGTTGGGGAGAGGGACTGGGTAAGATACACTTTCAGAGAGTCGGTGCAGACTCAATGGGCTGAATGGCCTCCTTCTGCACTGTATGATGATGATTCTATTCTATATTTCTATGTTTCTATCTGACATGTAAATTATTAATGTAAACATTAAGAACTGATGCTGACCTTACTTCAGGATTTCACCTAAAGACCTGATTCCCAACCTGTCAGCAATCACGCAGTGTCACCGAGTGGGTGCTAAGCATCTTTAGTTAAACTGACAAGCTGGGAAGGCTTTCATTAGTTACACTAAAGAGCCATGACCATTGAGAAACTGCACTGCTTGACATGTGATTACCAGCTTATTGGAAGGCATTTCACCTGTCCAGCACTTCACACACCTTCAGCTTCACTTCCCTGCTGTAAGCATTTAAGTTCCACCTTGCACTTCCAATAAGAGGCAAAAGTAGAAGCCAACTTTCAACTGCAACAGCAGCTGGAACAGCTGCCTTCTCAGCAACTTGGGCCTCCAAAGGACAGAGGGGATGGACACCACAACTCAGCTGGAAGGAGGTGAGACTCCCAACACAGGGTCTACAGGTAGAGGATCATCTGAGCACCAGTAGCTCAGGTTGCCGCTGGCATCGGCAGCCTCTTGGACCATGACCTCCTTCCCAGTGGAGCAGGTGGGCACACACTGCAAGTGATTGACAAAGTGCCTGACACTGTAGGCACTCCTCCCCCCAACCCCTGCCTACCATTCTTATTCTTATTCTTGCTAGGTTGTGTGTTCACTTCTGAAAATATGCGAGCGTCCTAGTAGCTTTTGTGGGAAGGAGAGGATATAATTTGTGGAGGGCAACAATAAGGCATGGGTGCAAGAGGCAATAGGATGTGGGTGAGTCCAAGTATTGACTTTTCAAACAGGAGTGTGAGGAGGCGCCTGGAGAGAGGAATGAGTGGAGTTGAAAGGTGTCTTGTCCTGAGGAGTTCTATGCTGGAGATTGCTGGGCGAGTCAGAATGTAAATCACGGATGCTAAAAATGTTATGCAACCTGCCTGTCACACGCTCCTGGGATCCTAGAACCCCTTGGTGCACTGTCTCCTGATTGGAAGGAGCACAGTCCTGCTGCTAATTTCCAAAGTCACCTCAGGAGGGCAACCAGATAAAAATGAGAGACCTGGGGAGCTGCCTTCCCAGGTCTCCTCTCCATTCATGTGGTTGATGACTCCTCACAAATCCATGTGCTGAGATCACTTGTAATCCATGTTGTGGTGTCATTAATTAGAAATCTTTCCTTTGACAGCATGGATGCATCATCCCACCTGGCTTTGCTGATTAGTTGGGCAATCCGAAGGTGGAGTGTTCATGTTGTGGCTGAGTTAAAAAGCTACAGCTAACCTGTCCAACCTGAAAATGGCCCTGCTGCTCTGGCAGGAACTAAGAAAAGAAACCTGTAGTCTTGGATGAGCTACCATTTCCTCTATTGCAGTATTGCATTTGGTCCTACCACAAGCTCTATTCCCTTCACTGACCATTGTCTTAGATTGAAGCAGACTGTCCACAAACATTAATTTTGACTCCAGCATGAGCTCCTGTCTTGTCTCTTTCACAAAGGTGCCCATTTCAACCTTCGTAACATAGCCAGCTTCGGCTCCTACCTACGTCCATCTACCAATGAAACATTGATCCATGCCTTTGTAACCTCCAGAGTCAACTATTTCAAAATTCTCTTTACAGGCCTCCTTTTGCCACCAATACAAAACTTTGCAGCCTATATCCTATATCCATGGGCGGCACGGTGGCACAGCGGTTAGCACTGCTGCCTCACAGCCCAGGGACCCGGGTTCAATTCCCAGCCTCCGGTCACTGTCTGTATGGGGTTTGCACATTCTCCCTGTATCTACGTGGGTTTCCTCCGGGTGCTGCGGTTTCCTCCCACAATCCAAAGATGTGCGGGTTATGTGGATTGGCCATGCTAGATTACCCCTCGGGGGGACTAGCTGGGGTAAATGCATGAGGTTTGAGGGGGTGGGGCCTAGGTGGGATTGTGGTCGGTGCAGACTCGATGGGTCAAGTGGCCTCCTTCTGCACTGTAGGATTCTTTGATCCTATCCTGTACCAAGTCCCACTTACATATCTCTCCTGTGCTTCCTGACCTATATTGGCCCCGGGTCTCTAGTGCTGCAAATTTAAAATTCTCATCCTTGCATTTAAATCCCTCCATTGTCTTAATCCTCCCGGGGAACAGAGACTTCCCCGGGAATTATAGACCGGTGAGTCTCACTTCTGTTGTCGGCAAGATGTTGGAAAAAATTATAAGGGATAGGATTTATAGTTATTTGGAGAGTAATGAATTGATAGGTGATAGTCAGCATGGTTTTGTGGCAGGTAGGTCGTGCCTTACTAACCTTATTGAGTTTTTTGAGAAAGTGACCAAGGAGGTGGATGGGGGCAAGGCAGTGGACGTGGTATATATGGATTTTAGTAAGGCGTTTGATAAGGTTCACCATGGTAGGCTTCTGCAGAAAATGCAGATGTATGGGATTGGGGGTGATCTAGGAAATTGGATCAGGAATTGGCTCGCGGATAGGAAACAGAGGGTGGTGGTTGATAGTAAATATTCATCATGGAGTGCGGTTACAAGTGGTGTACCTCAGGGATCTGTTTTGGGGCCACTGCTGTTTGTAATATTTATTAATGATCTGGATGAGGGTATAGTTGGGTGGATTAGCAAATTTGCTGATGACACCAAAGTCGGTGGTGTGGTAGACAGTGAGGAAGGGTGTCGTAGTTTGCAGGAAGACTTAGACAGGTTGCAAAGTTGGGCCGAGAGGTGGCGGATGGAGTTTAATGCGGAGAAGTGTGAGGTAATTCACTTTGGTAGGAATAACAGATGTGTTGAGTATAGGGCTAACGGGAGGACTTTGAATAGTGTGGAGGAGCAGAGGGATCTAGGTGTATGTGTGCATAGATCCCTGAAAGTTGGGAATCAAGTAGATAAGGTTGTTAAGAAGGCATATGGTGTCTTGGCGTTTATTGGTAGGGGGATTGAATTTAGGAGTCGTAGCGTTATGTTGCAACTGTACACAACTCTGGTGCGGCCGCACTTGGAGTACTGTGTGCAGTTCTGGTCCCCACATTACAGGAAGGATGTGGAGGCTTTGGAGAGGGTGCAGAGGAGGTTTACCAGGATGTTGCCTGGTATGGAGGGGAGATCCTATGAGGAGAGGCTGAGGGATTTGGGATTGTTTTCGCTGGAAAGGCGGCGGCTAAGAGGGGATCTTATTGAAACATATAAGATGATTAGAGGTTTAGATAGGGTGGATAGTGATAGCCTTTTTCCTCTGATGGAGAAATCCAGCACGAGGGGGCATGGCTTTAAATTGAGGGGGGGTTGTTATAGAACCGATGTCAGGGGTAGGTTCTTTACCCAGAGGGTGGTGAGGGATTGGAATGCCCTGCCAGCATCAGTTGTAAATGCGCCTAGTTTGGGGGCGTTTAAGAGATCCGTAGATAGGTTCATGGACGAAAAGAAATTGGTTTAGGTTGGAGGGTCACAGTTTTTTTTTTTAACTGGTCGGTGCAACATCGTGGGCCGAAGGGCCTGTTCTGCGCTGTAATGTTCTATGTTCTATGTTCTATCTCTATAACTCCCTCTAGCTCTATATTATCACTGTGTTGCAAATAGTTATTGACAATGACTGAAGCACCAATTCTATCTTCAGAAGGCCTAATTTGCTTTAAACCTTGTGATTATTTCTTTCAGTTAATTCAGGTGTTGGTTGAAGATGAGCCAAGTAAAAGTACTCTTAAACTGAATCTGTCATTAGGGAAGAAAGCAGTCGTCACTTTAAAGAATGGTCAGACATTTGAAATCCACACTTCCAGGATGCAGCCACATGTTGCTGGGGACATGCAAACATAAGTGACATATTCAGGCGATATACAGTGAAGATTTGCCAAAACAGCAATGTTGAAAGACGAGCATGCCTGGGAATGGAACGATTCCATTATTACTTACACTGATGTGTAAAGTTATCCATTTTTAGAGAGATAAGATTTTTTTTAAATGCACAATTGTTGAATTTATTTAGCATAATTTACAAAGGTTTGGTAAATTGATCAAAAAGGGAGCCAAGAATTGGGGAGTCAGGATGGGGAGTTGAACATGTTGTAATATGATTCAGTATATCAGACTTCTATGATTCTGAATGGAAAATCAATTATCCATAGCATGGTTGCAATAATCCCTCTATCCATCAAAGCTCTGCCCTAAATACAATATTGGAACTGAAAATTTTGTTTTTGTTCCTTTTCTTAATAGCTGATGTAACCAACACGTGCAAGCAAAATTCATTTATATCGCCTGTTAATTAAAGGAAACATTAAACAATCAGAACCTGAATAAGATTTTCTTTATTTTCAATAATTATGAAGATTATAGAACAGAACTGAGGTGAAGTACTGAGGCAAACAGAATAAAAAAACATATGATTACTAATCTGTGTTGAATTAGCCAATTCTATCCAGGGCAGTAGTGGGAACTAGTGTTAGTCCAGAACCCTGGGTTGGGGAGAAAATCTGTCACCATTCCAGTTCCTGAAAAATGTGCATCCACTGTACATGTTAGGTAAAAGCATGTTTGAGCCAGATTTGATGTTCTTTGTGGTTTACTAATACTTACAGTAAATGAGGATTGGATACTTGTGTGAAATACTAGAAGAATACCCTGTAGAACCATACCCAGCAAGAGTTAACGCCTTCAGTAGAAGAGAGGAAAAAGAAAATTGTTTTTTCTTTTCAAAATGCTTTTCAGCTGGAACAAATCAACCAGTTGCTATGAGTTTTCACGCCGATCATAGTTATCGCAAGACTTTGCCTTCACACTCTTCCCTCTGCCAGTTACCATAAATGCTTGCTCATTGTAACACTTCCATTCAGATTACATTGTCACAGCTGGGACCTATTCTGTCAACTGCGAATGCTGAACTTGAACCAGATCGTACACTAGCCTTGAGCCTATATAAAATCTTAACTCCTCAATTACAGTAAATAATGGGTGAACTAAAGGAATGATATTGAGGCTTCAAAGAAGTTACAATGCAGGTTTACTAAAATGCTGCCTGGTATGATAAAATGCAAATACACTTTAAAAATCCCAGCTTTTTTACTGCAATAATAATTTATAGGCTAAAGTGATAATATTTAAAGTATAAAAAGATTGTACAAGGTAAATGGAGGCAGACTCTAGCAATAGAGCTAGAATGAGGGGCCTTAGATAAAGGTGTAAATTTGAGAGATATAGAACAGAGAGCAAGGGAAACTTATTATTTATTATTATCACAAGTAGGCTTGTGCACTGCAATGAAGTTACAGTGAAAATCCCCTAGTTGCACACTCCGACGCCAGTTCCCTATACTGAGGGAGAATTTAGCACAGCCAATGCACCTAACCAGCAGGTCTTTCGGACTCATAGAGTCATAGAATCCCTACAGTGCAGAAGGAGGCCATTTGGCCCATCAAGTCTGAACTGACCACAATCCCACCCAGGCCCTGTTCCCGTAACCCCACATATTTACCCTGCTAATCCCTTGACACTAGGGTCAATTTAGCATGGCCAATCAACCTAATCCGCACATCTTTGGACTGTGGGACGAAACCAGGGCACCCAGAAGAAACCCATGCCAACACGGGGAGAATGTGCAAACTCCACACAGACAGTGACCCGTGGCTGGAATTGAACCTGGGTCCCTGGCACTGTGAGGCAGCAGTGCCAGCCACTGTGCCACTGTGCCGTGATGTTGAGTGTCTTGCGTTACAGGAAGATATAGAGGAGATGGTCAAATGGGCGGATAAGTGGTAGATGGAATTTAAACCTGAAAAGTGTGAGGTGATACACTTTGGAAGAAGTAATTTGACAAGGAAATATACTATGAAAGATCTGACATTGGGAAGTTCCGAAGAACAAAGGGATCTTGGCATGTTTGTCCATAGATCTCTGAAGGCGGAAAGGCAGGTTAATAGGGTGGTGACAAAGGCATATGGCACACTTGCCTTTATCAGTCGGGGTATCAATTACAAAAGCAGAGAGGTCATCATGGAGTTGTATAGAACTTTGGTGAGGCAATTGGAAGCAACTCAGCCCTAGACTAAATTAGAAAGCTTGGATTGTTTACTGGAGGATGGAAGGCCATGTGAAAAGAAACCCTTTTCTGTAAAATAACAAGTTTTTAAAATAATTCTTAATCTTTGGAGCTAATGAAAGTGTTCAGAGTTAATTGAGCAGAGAAATTTAAACATTGTTGATAGCACAAACAGCTAGTGTCTGTGAGAAAAGATTAGTGTATGTGTATTAGTATGGGTGAGTATATGGGTGAGTATATGAGAATGTGTCCTTATTTCCAAGAGGCACCAGGCAACATTGGCTCTCAGATTGGACTCTGCAAACCTCTTCAGCTCCACAAAATGTGGAAGTGCTTACCAAGCAGGGTTTGCTGACTTGGGTGACTGCAGGGAAGCTTGATCCATGGTGGGAATTGGGAGCTGAATGCAGCTGCCATGCGCAGTGTCAAATGGGATGGCTTTCTTACCCAGGAGTTGTGTATACTGGAGCACTGAGAGCCACGCAAAGATTTGCATAGTTGAACTAAAGATGGGCAAAAATGCTGGCCAAGACAGTGACACCCACGTCCCATGAAATATAAAATTGTAGGTGAATACCTGCTTTTTAAAAAGCACTCTTTACATTCAGCACTTACATATATAGTGTTCTAATTTAGATGGTGGAGGGGAGTGAGTCAATGATTACTCATCCATTTGAAATATGATCCTTCACGACGTGTTTGAGAACCAGACATACAGACCTCTACCCTGCACTTTAGTATAATCATTCACTCCTGGGGTGGAGGGAGGAGAGACAGAGCAGATCTTGCAAGTGCCCTTACTGGAGAGACCTTGAACAGTGCCGATATTCAATCAATACAAGTTTCTAAGCAGACTCTGATTGATGTACATTTAAAATCATCCCAGGCCTCTTCTTTCCCTTCGGCGGTACTGAGAAGCAAGCTAAACTCTTTTTTCGGGTGGGGGGGGGGGGGGTGGTGTTGAAACCTGACCTTGAAAATATTCCTTTTTGTTGTAATCAAACGTTTAGCGTATATTAGAGGAAACTTGTTCTCAGGAGGGTTTCTTGGCAGAAGTGCGCAATATTTTTAACGACAAAGGTAGGCAATTTTGATGCACAATTGGTCGTTTTATCGGATGATGGGGAGGAAGAGAAAGAAAAGCAAACGCAGGAGCAAAAAGGGGTCAAATTTCCACGATGACAAATCGCCTCATTAAATTTACAAGCCAATTTGGAAGGTGAGGAGGGGCTGATGAAGAGTGGAAGAAGCTTGGCCCCTGCCGGCAGATGGTGCTGCTTTGAAATACTGTGTGGGGTTGTGGTGTTTTTGTTGAGAGTCTGTTTACATCCAGGCTGACTGGTGAGTGAGTGAGGTGAGGAGATCCCCTTGCTGGAGGGGCTCAGTGCCATGGCTATCCTCTCCCTCCTCTCACTTTCTCTGCTGGCCTGGCTGGCGCAGCGCGGCCGCGGCTATGTGATCGTCAACTCGGTGTCCTGGGCGGTCACCAACCAGGAGGAGCCGGTGTCCGCCGAGGAGGAGGAGGAGGAGGGCGAAGGGGTGGACGTGCTGCCCAACCGCCTGTTCGAGAGCAGCAGCAGCATCTGGAAGGCGGGCCCCTACCCGGCCGCCGCCGCCGCCCACCAGCAGCAGCAGCAACAGCAGCAGGATGCCGAGCTGCCCAGTCCCAAGGAGGTCCTCAGCTTCCCCTCCAGGATGTTCTCGTACCGGAGGGAAGGGCTGGCCGCCAGGGCTCCCGAGCAGCAGCTGCCCCCCGAGTCGTCCCAGCAGGACAGGGCACGCCGCCTGCTGCACTCCAGCAACTGGGGCTTCCTGGCCACTCTCTCCAGCCTGGACAAGGTACTGACTGACTGCAGCATCCCGACTAAGCTCATCTCTCTCTCCACCCTAGCTATGACTGTAACATTACATTCTGCACTCTCTCCTTTCCTTCTCTATGAACAGTATGCTTTGTCTGTATAGTGCGCAAGAAACAATACTTTTCATGTATACTAATACATGTGACAATAATAAATCAAAATCAAATCATCCCGCCCGCTGATACACCTTTCATTATTTTAACGCGGCATCAATAAAGAGTCATATAATAAGACCGTGCTGCTGCCTAAAGTAGTGCTTGGGCTGTGTCAGGAATTAGTGTGATAACTTTGAAGAAGTGCTCAAGATATGCTGGTTCGGTGCATTGGGCGTGCTAAAATTCTCTCAGTGCTGCACCACAAGCAGGTGCTGGACTGGGTTCCAACACTGGTGTTAAGATTCCCAGCAGAAGACATCCATTTCATTAAAAAAGAATGGTCACTTTACCAATTATTTTTAAGTTTAAGCATTCAATGATGTGATCCAAGAGCAACACCAGCCAGAGGCATAGTAGGGTCTGATTTTTCTGGCACATGCTCTAGGTACAGTTTACATTGTGGTCCAACATTTGGGAAGAAAGAGTAGAGATCTTTAACACTCCTGGAGGTGTGGGGGAGCGGGGGGTTTCAGTCCAGTGAATTTATCATTTTTACACGATGAAAAAGGACTTGCACTCTTGTTGGAAGAGTGCAAGAATTGGTAACATTGACCATTGCTAAGATTGCATCCCGAGGGTTAAGAGCACACCAATAGTAATTGGGATCTGGGGGCGCTGGGACCAAGTAGGCAGACGCTAGTGAGGGAGGCAGGTCACTGAGGGCAGACATTGCTGCGTGGGTGGCCATTGCTGCCAAGTGACCTGTGGACCATGACATTCCCCAAAAAGGAGGGCTAACCATCCTGGACTGGAGCCTTCTGGTAGGTTAGCAGGGCTCTCTGTGTGGTGTTGGATCCTCCCAATACAGGCAAAATGCCAATGTAGCCCCTAACTGGCCAATTAAGTGGCTCAATTGAGCTCCCAGCCATTTTGCTAACCTTCCAGTTGCCCCATCACCAATGGGCCCAGAAAGTTCTTGTCAACATTCCAGATCTGTGACCTTTCATCAGACATGTTGAATGCTGTCAGACCCACTGAGTGTTTTCTGCTTTTATCTCATTTGTGTATGAATTGGAATAATAATTTGCATTAAACTTGTATATGAAATATGTGCAATTTGCCGGGGTGTGCAAAATTAAGAGTGCAGTTTTTAAACAGCCTGTTCTGGCTTAATATTGCAAGAGCATGTGAAGATGCAGCAGAGAAGTATACAAGTAGTGCTTGGCTCAATTATTTGATTGCCAACTGGCTTAGCTGCATATCTCCTGAATGTTTTTAGTGCCAGTTTTAAACAATATCTTTCACACGACCAGTTGGCACTAACAGCTAAGGAAGGGATCAGGGCATGACACACAGGCAGAAAAGAAGATGCCACAATTTCACAGTCTGACTTGCAAACAATTCCTCGTGAAATTGAGATCTGGAATCGCAGGTTGCTGGGTGTCTGTGGCAGAAAATATGCCCACTCGTGCCACCTAGGCACAGGTTCCACTGTCACTGACAGCTCTCATTCCCTGAGCTGCAGAATAGTGCTGCAAAAAGTTCAGTCACTTGTCCAGGTCAGGCAAAATAACACTGCCAATCTCCCTTTTCTTTCTTGGGCACCTAGTACACTTCACCCTCTAACAGTTGTCTAACTTGCTCTTCACTGTGCACTCTGGCTATGTGGGGGCGGGCAGGGGTGCTGGGATCACTGAACTGTAGAATCATAGTAATTTAGAGCATGGAAGGAGGTCATTTGGCCCATCATGTCTGCATCATCTAACAAGAAGCCATCCAGCCTAACTTCAATTTTCAGCTCTTAGTCTGTAGTCTTGTAGGTTACGGCACTTCAAGTGTATGTTCAAGTACTTTTTCAATATTATGAGGATTTCTGCCTCTACCACCAATTCAGGCAGTGGGTTGCAGATCCCTATCAGACTCTGGATGAAATTATTTCCCTCAAATCTAAACCTCCAGCCTCCTACCCTAAATTTATGCCCCCTGGTCCTAGGTCCCTCAAGTAAGGAACTTAGGGGATTTCAATCTATTATCTGGACCCCGCATAATGTTATTCATATCAATTATATCTCTGTAACTTCTTCCATTGCAAAGAAAACAACCCCAATCTATCCTCATAACAAAAATTCTCATTCTATGCAACATCTTCATAAATCTCTTCTGTACCCTCTCTTGCTCAATTACTTCTTTCCAAAAGTGCAGTGATCAAAACTGCACACAGTATACAAGATGGGGCTTAACTAGTGTTTTATACAGTTTCAGTATAATTTCCCAGTGATTCTATTCTATGCCTCAGCCAATAAAAGAATCCCATATGCCTTCTTGACCACTTTATCTCCCTGTCCACCCACCTTCGGGGATCTGTGTACATACACTCCAAGGTCCATAGTTTCCTCTCCAGCTTTCAGTATGTTACCACTTACCTTGTTAGCCTTCCTCAAGTGCATTACATGACACTTCTGATTTAACTCAATTTTTCATTGTGACACCCACCTGGCTAGTGCATTGATAAGGAAGGAACTTGCAGTTTACAGCTTTATTCTTCATTATCAGCCATATATCTAATTTTTGTATAATCTGCAAATTTCATGAGCATAGCCCCTACATTCAAGTGCAAATCATTGATATATACTACAAAAGACAACAGACCTATTACTGAGCCCTGTGAAACCCTGCCGCAAATAGCCTTCTGGTCACAAAAACATGCATTGACTATTACCCTTTGCTTTCTGCCTCTGAACCAATTTTGGATCCAATTTACCACTTTTCCTTAGATTCTATGGGCTTTTGCTTTGGTGACCAGCCCATCTTGTGAGACCTTATCAACATTCTTGCTAAAGTCTATTTGATTTGATTTATTATTATCGCATGTATTGCGTACAGTGAAAAGTATTGTTTCTTGTGTGCTATACAGACAAAACATACCGTTAATAGAGTACATAGAGGAGAAGGAAAGGAGAGGGCACAGAATATAGTGTTGCAGTTACAGCTAGGGTGTAGAGAAAGATCAGTTTAATATATGGTAGGTCCATTCAAAAGTCTGACGGCAGCAGGGAAGAAGCTATTCTTGAATCAGTATGTGTTTTCAGACTATTGTATCTTTTTCCTTACGGAAGAAGGTGGAAGAGAAAATATCCAGGGTGCTTTTGGTCCTTGATTGCATTGGCTGCTGTCCATATAGACTACCTCAAATATACTGCCCTCATCAGCCCTCCCCTTTTAGCCTCTCAAAAAGTTCAATCATTTTAGTCAGACATGATTTTCCCTTACAGGTCCATGCTCACTGTTTTGGATTAATCTATGCCTTTTTAAATTAACATCCACCTGTGCCACACAAAAATTCCAATAATTTTCCTACCGCAGATGTTTAGACTGACTCGCTTGTAATCGCTCAGTTTATCCCTTTTTCCCTTTTTAAACAATGGCACAACATTAGAAGTCTTCTGGCACTGCACTCGTAGTCAAAGAGGATTCGAAGATGATGGCCAGAACTTCTGCTATTTGTTCTCTTGCTTCCCAACATAACAGTGTCACTATCCATTTCCCCTAAATGTAAATCTTTGGATGCACAAGCCTAAAATTTCTTCCTCAACTATAAAAAACTGATCCCACCACATTTCTTACATGAACTCTCCTGTGGAACTTGGCAGACATTTCTTATCTGCTAGTCTTCAAAGGAAACAAGAACTAGAGGACACAGCCTCAAAATAAGGGGGAGTCAGTTTAGGACAGAGTTGAGGAGGAACTTCTTCTCTCAGAGGGTAGTGAATCTCTGGAATTCTCTGCCCATTGAAGCAGTGGAGGCTACCTCGTTAAATATGTTTAAGTCACAGGTAGATAGATTTCTGATCAATAAGGGAATTAAGGGTTATGGGGAGCGGGCAGGTAAGTGGAACTAAACCACTATCAGATCAGCCATGATCTTATTGAATGGCGGGGCAGGCTCGAAGGGCTAGATGGCCTACTCCTGCTCCTATTTCTTATGTTCTTAACCAGGGTGGTTGCAGGAGAAATTGGCACGATTGAGGCAGCATCCCCAAATAACTTACTTCCTCCCCCATGAATAGGTTTATGGAACTCGTGGAGGGCCATTCTGCTTTTGTTGTGTGATGTGGTAAGGTTGAGAATATACTCCTCATACCAGATGTAATGACTGAGCACCTAAGGTATTATTACCCTGGTATCCTTGTGAAGCGTTGCAAAACCACAAACTTCCACTTCTTCTCTGTTGTCTTAACCCCAACGGGACAGTTTGAATTTTGTCCTCCTTTCCTGCTGATCGACTGCAGCAATGGGGAGGGGCTGGTGGGTCACAAGGAAGGAGGAAGGTGATCATAAGGAGGAGGAAAAATAATGTGCTATCTCCAGGTGAACTGGAGAGAATTACTTGAGCCCACCCATGACCGGCAGCATGGTGGCACAGTGACATGGTGGCACATGTTGGCATTGCTGCCTCACAGCGTCAGGGACCCAGGTTCAATTCTGGCCTTGGGTGACTGTCAGTGTGGAGTTTGCACGTTCTCCCAGTGTCTGGGTGGGTTTCCTTCGAGTGCTCCGAATTCCTCCCACACTCCAAAGATGTGCGGGTTAGGTTGATTGGCTGTGATAAATTGCCCCTTAATGTCAGGATTAGGAGGGTAAATATGTGGGGTTACGGCGATAGGACAGATCCTGGGTGGGATTGTTGTCGGTGCAGGCTCGATAGGCCAAATGACCTCCTTCTATATTGTAGATTCTATGACTATGACTCTATGACCCCACTCTCTCTGTCAGAACTCATAGAAGAGTGTCTGCTGCATGCTCTTGTTTAGAGTACTATACTGTCTGATCACTATTTCCATACTAGCTTGTCATGTAACGTGGTGTTTGCTTTGTTGATTACATTGTTTGGACACATTGAAGATTTGAGTCTGTCAGAAATTTTAGGTTTCTTTCAACTTTCTTCCGTAGCACTTTCAAAACCATTTAGAGAGTACAATTGTTGCCTGTTTTTTGTTCCTAAATGTAGCGCTTTATATTTGTGTGCATTAAATTTCATTTGCCATTGTCCTGTCCACTTAACCTCTTTTAATCCACTTGTATTTTTAAAATTCCTGCATTGCCTCTTCCATTTTCACTGACTCTCCTAAGTTTGGTATTGTGCAAATGTAATCATTGTGTTCGTAAATCCAGATCATTTGTATGAATTAGAAACAGTATCATTCTGTCTCCCGGCCTTGGGATATGCCAAACAATGCAGAAACGCCCCCACACATAATTTCCCAAATTGGTATTCATTCTTTCCCATCAGTCCATTAGCCTTTTGTGTGGAATTTCATCAAAGTATTTTTAAGAAAATATCTAAGAAGAAAACCTGGTAAGATTTACTGCAGTGCCCTTGGGTTGTAAGTCCCACAAAAATAATGTGAAATGCTAAAAGATAACTAACCACAGTTTGATGTTTAATAAAAACAAAATGGTGAAGTACAAAGCAAGTTTTGTCACCATTGGAATAGAGAAACAGTAATGTTTCGGTATGACCTTTTATTGTTATTTGTACTGGTTGTAGGCATTTCAAATATTTTTCTTAAAAATACATTTAGTAACTGGTAAATGTTTAAAATCTTATTTTCGGATACTTCCACGTTTTGAGGTTTGTATATAGTGACAGGCTAAAATAAAAAGCTGCTAAATCTCTACTTGTTCTAGTGATCTCTAGCCACACAGCGGAGCACGAGCAACCAATGGTATTTAGTTCTTGCATTTGTATTTCGCCTTTCTCTTTATGAGGAAAATTAACAGCACAGTTAAGGCTTGGAGCTTACAATATAGAGTATCATAGGTGCAAACGTATGATCCATCACAGTGGGGGATAATTGATAAAAATGGGGTACACATATTTAAGATGTGCAAATTCCAGCATCCTTGTGTTCCACTCATTAATCCATGCAGTGAGCAAAATGCATGTTTAAAATAGAAAAGCATAAAAATTGTAGAAATATTTAGAAAAAGAAAAATCATGACCTTTTGCTTTGCAGTGCTCTCTGTGCTGTCTCCTCATGATATTTGATTGATTTCTGCACCATTAGTTTTTTGCAGGAATTTTTTTTCTCTATATTCTTGGGCACCATCAAAAGGTCTGCATTTTTTGCCCATCAATACCCTTGAACTGAGTGGCATACGAACTTGTGAACATACAAATTAAGAGCAACGGTAAAGGAGTCGTCATTTGCAACAATCATGGCTGATCTGATTGTAGTCTCCACTTTCCTGTCCATCCCTTTATCGTTTCACTCCCTTGTCAGTCAAGAATCTATCTAAGTTTTAAAAATATTCATCGGGGGCGATTCTCCCATCTGCACTCTCTCCTTTCCTTCTCTATGAACAGTATGCTTTGTCTGTATAGCGCGCAAGAAACAATACTTTTAACTGTATGCTAATAATACATCAAATCAAATCAAATGTCTATGATGCTGGGGACTTCATTTATTGCGCATCCCTAATTTCCCTTGAACTGAGTGGTTCGCTGGGCCATTTCAAAGGGCAGTTGAGAGACAACCACTTTGCTGTGGCTCCGGAGTCACATGTAGACCAGACCAGGTAAGGACAGCAGGTTTCCTTCCCTAAGGGACATTAGTGAACCAGATGGGTTTTTACAACAATCGACAATGGTTTCGTGGTCATTATGAATTCAAATTTTGAAATTGAACCCAGGTCCCCAGGGCATTACCGTGGGTCTCTGGATTACCTTGAATTTCCCTAAGGTAGGGGAGTCTAAAACTAGGTTTAAGGTGAGAGGAGAGAGAAGCAAAAGGGTCCAGAGGGGCACCTTTTTCACACACAGGGTGGTGAGTGTCTGGAACAAGCTGCCAGAGGCAGTAGTAGAGACAGGTACAATTTTGTCTTTTAAAAAGCATTTAAACAGTTACATGGGTAAGATGAGGATAGAGGGATGTGGGCCAAACGGGGGCAATTGGGATAGCTTAGTGGTTTAAAAAAAAAAGGGCGGCATGGACAAGTTGGGCCGAAGGGCCTGTTTCCATGTTGTAAATCTCTATGGCTTTATAACTCTATCTCACTGCGCTAAACAATTAGCACAACGGGCCAGGAGATTTGAATGCAATCCGATTCTTGGGATTCGCGCTAGGCATCCGGCCCCATGCGCGTCTCCCAGCCTAAGTCTTTTGGCATCGAGGAATCCACATTGAAAATGAGCGTAAAGGAGATTAGTATATGTTTAAATACCTTTAAATATAATTAGCAAGTCCACAGTTAGAATTTCTGCCCCCTCTAGCATCTCTCCCCCTCTGGTGTGACGTCGCGCTGATGGGGTTTACAACTGCTGTATAAAAGTCAGGAACTAACATGGCAGCGTTGGAAAGGAGTAAGGAGGTGAGTCTTATGGAGCTGCAGCTCCCGGAATGCAGGGGAGGATGGAGGCAGGGCCTGGAAACTTTCTGCTTCTGTGGGGATGTTCCTGGAGAGTCCTTGTAGTCCCGGTGGGATGGGGTCCTTTACCGAGTGCTGGTCAGGCTGCTGTCTGCAGCCACTGGGCTGTTCCTTTGTTCTCTCTGTGGGGTGTGGTGAGCGACTGGACTGAGTGCTGGGGTTTTAGAGTGGGGGTTGGTTGGTGGGGGAGGTGGGAAGTGCACTATGTGCTGCTTGAAGGCTAATCATTTCAGGCAGCTGGTGCTCCAAGCAGGGGTGCTCAGGTTAATACAGACACTCATACTGCATGTACTCTGCAGTGAATAGGAACCCATCTTGAGATAATTAGGAGTCTGTCCCTGCTCCATGTTCCTGACCTGCAACACATGCCTGGAAGGGATTGCTGTAGTTGCACTCATGGCAATGGCTCAAGGGATCGCAATGTCTACGCCTGCACACCAACCTGCATGCTCTCCCTTTTTGCCGTGTTCACAATGCCAATGACAGGCAACCCAATCAGCTGATGCATGGCACCCCAGATTGTGTTGTGTTGCCAGCATCAACAAGTGGGGTGGGGGTTCTGGGGTAGATGCAGGCAATGATATGTATCTATCAATCTCTCTCTCTGTAAATTCCACTGTGCAGAATGGATCTCGGCCTTATAAATTTAGAGCTGGCCATCATGGTGGCAGCTGAGGAGGGGGAGGTGGCTCAGGAGGTGGAGGGTGTAGGGAGGCCACTGCAGGAGCAGCCAGTGGCAGGCCCTCAGGATGGAGGGCAGGAGTGCCGATGTGCAAGAGGTGAGAGAGCAGTCTCCTGAAAGGGTGGCCAGAAGCAGGAGAATGCCGAGGGCAGAATGTTCCAGACCAGAATATCTTTCGGGGGCTGTCGGAGGTTATGTGCCAATGCCGGCTGCACCTATCCAAGGACATGGTCCGGCACCTGAGTGAGGTGCTTGTACACCTGGCACCTGAGGGGAGGGGTGGACACCCACTGCCAGTTGAAGTTAAGGAGACGGCGGCACTGAATTTCTATGCGCCAGGTTCATTTCAGGCACCCAGTGGCGACCTCTGTGGAATCTCTCAGGCCTCCATCCACAGATGTGTTTCACCAGGTGACAGATGCCTTGTTCGCCTGGGCAGGCCAATACGTACACCTTGATGTTGGCAGGAAGCCCAGGCTGCTGGCTTCACCACCATTGCCAGGATACCCCATGTCCAGGGGGCAGTGGACGGGGCACACATCGCCCTACGGTCCCCGCGAGGTGAGGGGCAAACATTCATTGACAGAAAGGGGTTCCACTCACTCAATGTTCAAATTGTCTGTCACCACTGAATGATCATCATGTAGGTCTGTGCACACCACCCAGGGAGTGTCCATGAGTGTCCAAGCGCTGTGCTGAGGCAGTCGGACATCCCTGGGCTCTTTGAAGGGCAGCCCAGGTCGTCGAGATGGCTCGTGGAGGACAAGGGCTACCCGCTGAGGTCATGGCTGATGATGCCTGCGCAGAGGCCTGAGACCGAGGCGGAGGTCTGCTGCAATGATGCCCATGCTGCCACCCAGTCCCTAGTAGAGCACTGCATAGGCCTGTTAAAGATGAGATTCCATTGCCAGGACCGCTCTGGGAGTGCCCTCCAGTATAACCCTAAACGTGCCTCCCGCATTATCATTGTCTGCTGCGCACTGCACAAGGTCCACTCTCTCTGTCAGCTGACCATGAAAAACATCCAACCAGTTAAAGAGCCTGGGCTGGCACTGGTGAAGGCTGGAGGATGATGACGACTCGCTGTTGTGCACACTGGGATCCTACCCCTGGTGCCACTCAAGTCTGGCTCCTATCTTTTCTTCGATGCACACTGGGCCTGTGTAGCAGTAAGGGTGGGAACACAAGCATGTGGGGCAATGGGTCAGGGGCTGGGGGGGGGTCGTATTTGAGTAAGGGTCTGGTGGATGCTTGGGAAAGTAGGGATGCAGTGTAAAACATATGCGCGAGGGGCTGATATCGCACAGCACTGCAGTCTGTGCCTCAATCCGTAGGATTGGGGAGCACTCAGCTCTGCGTGGGGACAATCCGAGATTAGTCACAGCTGTTAGGTGTTTATTGTGGTCTTAACATTTCCCAAAACTTAACGACTGGTGACCTTCACCCGTGCCCTCTAATCTTGGGTGGCCTACTGCTTCTTCTTTAGGTGCGTCCCCAGGATGCACATCGGAGTTAGAGGGATCCAGCTGTGATCCAAACCCCGTTGCCTGTGATGCCCTTGGCGGCCGTCCTCTGGGGGGGGGGGGGGGCTGTTACCTGGAGGGCCCCGGCTAACTTGTGGATGTCACTGATGTTTCTGTGTCACCTTGTTCATCCGGCTGTCCCTGAAATGTCCCATATGAGGAAGGGGGGAATCGGAAGGTCTTGGGACACCAGAGTCTCCTGGATGGAAGGCCCCGGCATGGGCTTGAGCCCTTCCTCCTCCTTTGGGGTGCCCAGAGGCCCCGGGAGAACTACATGGGACACTAGGGTAGTTGGACCGAGCTCCAGAAGCTCCAGTGTCACCTGTCTCTGCCAGTCCTGGAGGCCCAGATGCACCTGCCCCGTGGTCTGTGATCCCTCAGCCCTGGCCCTCTGAGACTGTGCCAAGCTCTGGAGCCCCTCAGCTACAGCATTCTGAGAGCAAGCCAAGGTCTGGAGCCCATCAGCATTATCCCTGAGACTGGGCTAAGTTGTCGAGGCTCACAGCTACAGCCTGCTGTGTCTCCAAAATCCAAGAGAGAGTGCCAGCCATGGCCACCAGTGTCTCCAACATGCCCCCAAAGCCATGGCCACAGACCGATGTGCCTCCTGGATGCCAACGACACCCTTGGCCATGGCCCGTTGTGTCTCCAGGATGGCCTGGATCCTGTCAGCCATGAGGCCAGATCCCTGTGCCAAACTTTCCACTGCGAACACCACCCTTGCAGTATTGGCCTTGTTACCACTCTGTGCCGGCACCACCTCCTGCAACAGCACTCTGTTTGATTCCTCTAAACAGTCTTGCAGTCACAGCATGGTTGCTGACAGCTGTTCCACAACTCCCCGGGTTTTCTGATGCATCTCCACCAGCTTTGAGACGAAAGAACCCAGAGGCCATCATCTAGCTTGGGGCCAGCTCAACCCTTGCCTCCGGCAAACTTCCGTGTGCCCGGGCCCTCGGATGTGCCCACCTCCACTCGATGTGCATCAGCGGCTGTGATGTGTTCACCAGTGACCCAAAGCCTCAGCACTAAAATGACCCACTTTCATGATAGTCTCTGTGTTGGTGGGTTGTGTGGTTGATGCCTGTGCCGATTCACTGGTGCTGTCCTTGGAGGATTCTTCAGGACCTTTCTCTGAGGTGTCGTCCAAGGTGTCCTGGGTAGTTGGTTGGGAAGCAGCAGGGAGGAGCTCTGACACCTGAAGGGCCTGGAGCATCAGAGTACAAGACTGTAAAAAAGAACACACATTGGGGAAGGGAGGGAAAGCAGCCCACACATCATAGCACTTACTTCAAAGACTTAGGAAGAGAGATAAATAAATGCTCACTTGCATGCCAGACACCGACCTGGCTGTCGATAACCATTCTAGACATGGAGTCTCCCCCTGCCAGCTCCATGGCACGCTGCTTACAGAGCATTAGCAGCTGCAGATCAGGAACACCAGTCTTTGCCCTCTCACAGCGGTTGTGCACATATTTACTCCTGTGGGGACATAAGGGGGATTGAAAGCATGATATATGGAAGGGCATGGGGTGTAGTGTGTCTGAGCTGGGGAGCTTGTGTTGGCCGTTTCAGAGATATGGGTCACCACTGGGAGGTGCAGTTTTTGGGGAGGGGAAGGGGGCATGGGTTGGATGCATCCCGGGCGGTGGGGAATGGTTGTTGGATGCCCTTGAGGTGTCTGGGGATGGTTTGACATTGTTAATACAGCATATGTATGTGCAGGTTTCAAAATGGGATGCTAACTCACCCTTGCTGCCTGAAGAAGGTCGTTTAGTTTCTTGTGACAATGCTCTGCGGACCGAGGTGTCAGGGTCCTGGTATTAATTGTGGATACCATTGCCTCCCACAATGCCTTTGTTGTGCGAGCCCTTGGGCGATGGCCCTGAGTGGGGAACAGCAGCTGGCGCCTCTCCTCCACCATGTCCAGCAGGCAGGCCTGCTCAGTCTCTGTGAATCTCGGGCAGATTTCTTTGGGGCCATCTTCCTGGTGTGACTGGTTGTGTGTCCATCATTACAGCTTATGTATAGCTCTGGCCTGTTAGGGAAGTCCAGGTGCAGTCAGTTTAGGCCTGTGATGGACCCATTAGTTAAAATTCCTTGAGAAAAATGTAGAGGCAACCTGCCTTCAGTAGAGGGTGAGCCATCTCCAAAGGTGCTGATTGGGTTCTGTCAACAAGGTTCTGTGTCCATGGCTGGTTCAATGCTCAAGGCTCTCGCTCAACAAGGGGGAATGCTTGCTGGCAGCACAGTGCTATTTGTGTTCAAGGCAGCAGTGAGGCCAGTGCTGTGTGTGTGTGAAGGGGAGATGGGGAGGGCCATGAGGCCAGTGATGTTCGGGTCACTGGGGGATGGGGAGGCCAGTAGGGCAGCGATGTGCGTGGAGCCGAGCGGTGGGGGAGTGGGAAAGGCCAGCAATGTGCGTACGGGGGAAGGAGTGGAGAGGAGAGGCCAGCAGTATGTAAGGTTGCTAAATTTGCCAATGACACAAAGTAAATAAGAAAGCAGGTTGTGAAGAGAACTAAGTTTCTGCAAAAGGATACAGATCATAGAATTCCTACAGTGTGGAATGAGGCCATTCATCCCATCTAGTCTGCACCAACTCTCTGACAGAGTATATTACCCAGGCCCTCTCCCCCTATCCTATCTCCCTAGCCCCACATATTCACCATGGCTAATCTATCTAACCTACATGTCTTTGGACACTAAGGAAAATTTAGCATGGCCAATTCACCTAACCTGCACATCTTTTGGACTGTGGGAGGAATCCGGAGCACCCGGAGGAAACCCACGCAGACAGGGGGAGAACATGCAAACTCCACACACACAATGATCCAAGCTGGGAATCGAGCCACTGTGCCGTCCTTATATTCCAGATGTATGAATTGAATTGAAATTCCAACAGCTGACAAAGTTTCAAGCAATGTCATAACTCATTAGCCTAGGCCTATGGATTCTAGCCCAATGACGTTTCACTGCGTCAGCGACTTTCCCCACATTCTGTGAGGATAAGTGCATTGCCATGTCCAGTTACATTTGAATTCTTACTTCTGTATTTGTTCAACTTAAGTTGCTATTTATTTTATTATAACCTTGAGCGGCTTACTGCTGTGGTATTTGATTTGATTTATCATTGTCACATGTATTGGTATACAGTGAAAAATATTATTTCTTGCGCACTATTGAGACAAAGCACACCGTTCATAGAGAAGGAAAGGAGTGCAGAATGTAGTGTTACAGTCATAGCTAGGATGTAGAGAAAGATCAACTTAATGCAAGGTTGGTTGATTCAAAAGTCTGATGGCAGCAGGGAAGAAGCTGTTCTTGAGTCGGTATGTATCAGAGTAGATGATTCAAGTATCAGAGGGATGCATCTACTTACAACAATTGCACTCTGCAGAAAGCAACAATCCTTTTTAGACATTTCTCCATGTGTTGCTTTGTGAAGCATCATTATTATTCATGCAAATTATTGCCTTCCAACTTTGGTCCCACATACTAATACCCATGTGAAAACTCGGTGTTAATAATAGCTTGACAACAATTCCAACCCTGCAAGCCTATATTTTTCAGTGATTGGTAGAACAAGTTAATTGAATATTATGGAATAAAAAATTATATTTCCTTGCATCATGCAACTTATTTTCCTCAAATTAATAGAATAGTGGATAGTGCTAACATATTTGCTTACATTTTTATGAGTTGCAGGTAATTTATTCAATACATTTTATCGTATTATGACGACTGCAAGTTTGGATATTCGGCCAAAAACATGACATTAATCAACTCCATATGCATGAAAGAACACTGCAATTAATCACCCACGCTGATAATAGAGGGACTTGGTTGTTAAACACCAAATTATATTCTACTGCGCAAAAACATGATGCACAACTAGCTATCACAAAACCATGAAATGAAATGGCTTAAAAGGTCATTATTAAGCAGAACTGTGTGATGACTGAATTAGAATTTCTGAATGTTACAATAAAAGGTTCAACCTGTGTAAGAAAATAGCATTGGCTCCTGGAGAATGCAACTAAAAACGTGTTTCCATTCAAAAATCCTTTCTGTTTTCATAGGTTGTCACTGTTTTATTTTATATATAATTTTAAAATCTATTTTCACTTCTTCCATTCATTCATTTTTCAATTCCCTGTCCCCCCCATTTTTATCTTGCTTTCCATCTTTTTTTCCTGACCACTGTCTCTCCTCTCTCCCCCACCCCATGCACCCATCCAACTCAGGCCAGCTGTTATCTCTTTCAGATTGCATTTTGACTTGATTTGATTTGATTTATTATTGTCACATATATTAGCAAGTATTGTTTCTTGTGCGCTATGCAGACAAAGCATACCGTTCATAGAGAAGGAAACGAGAGAGTGCAGAATGTAATGTTACAGTCGTAGCTGGAGTGTAGAGAAAGATCAACTTAATGCGAAGTAGGTCCATTCAAAAGTCTGATGGCAGCAGGGAAGAAGCTGTTCTTGAGTTGGTTGGTACATCGGACGCACCTTACCTTTGTTCTGCCATTAACACATTCTGAATGTCTTAATGTGCCATTATCAGCACCCTTCTGAGCCATGATCACCACCATTTACATTCCTTTAGTCTATGATATCTTTGTCAATCTCTTTCTAGCTTCCATCTATCGCTGGCCCTTTACCCAGCAGCCACACACACCCTCCTCAGCACCCCTCCAGCACCCTCCCCTCCCTCACCGCAACAGTATCAATCTCATCCTATTTCCAATTGTCTTCAGCTCTGACAAAGGGTCACCCAGACTCAAAATATTAGCTCTGTTCTCTCTCCTCAGATGCTGTCGGCCTGCTGAGGTTTTCCAGCATTTTCTGTGTTTTTCCCAATTGTCATCGTAACTCATGCATATTGGTTTCTAATTTTGAATGCAATCTTCACATTCTTACTGCGAATCCCAATATCAGCAAAACTTGCCCACTTACAGAACTTGCAAAATGTTTCTGGGTTATTTATATTGATCTGCACACTTACAGTTTATTTTAGTGTCTGGTTTTATGACCCACATTGTCTTTGGAAGGTGGCAGAGTAACTCTGCATGAGATTTTGACTTTGCTTTTAAGAAACTGCATTAAACAATAACTGAACAAAAAAAAATAATGGCTGTAACAAAACATACAAAGAACTTGGGAAGATGGTGCAGGGTGAATGATAAGTTCACATGATCAGAGGCCCCAATCATTATAACCTCAGCCCTCATCTCCAGTGGGAATGACATCATGATTGGCAGGCAGAAGGGAGCAGGAAATTATGCAGCAATCTGCTCCAACACACACAACTCCTCCCCCCCCCCCCCCCCCACCCCCCCGCAACCCACAAGCCCCCTGGCAGATGGAAGTAATCTGGCAAAGGAAGTGATGGGAATAGGTTGATTGAAGGAAGGGGAAGAGAAGCCCAGGGAGACCTGGGGACTCCTGACCCAGAATGAAATGAATAGGCAGCATGGTGGCACAGTGGTCAGCAGTGCTGCCTCAAAGTGCCAGGGACCCGGGTTTGATTCCTGGCTTGGGTCACTGTCAGTGTAGAGTTTTCACATTTTCCTCATGTCTGCATGAGTTTCCTCCGGGTTCTCCGGTTTCCTCCCACATTCCTAAAATGAGTAGGTTAGATTGGTTGGCCACGCTAAATTGCCCCTTGGTGTCGGGGGATTAACAGGGTAAATACGTGAGGTTATGGGGATAGGGCCTGGGTGGGATTGTTGTCAGTGCAGTCCTGATGGGCTGAATGGCCTCCTTCTGCACCGTAGGGATTCTGTGAAATATTTTTTAGAATTGGGACACTATCCAGTCCATGTTCCAATCCTCGGCAGCTTTCTTGGTATAATCGGGCCCTGATTTTTGAATGCTTATGATTTAATTTGATTTATTATTGTCACATGTATTTAGCAAGCAGTGAAAAGTCTTGTTTCTGGATTTGATTTATTATTGTCACATGTATTAACATATAATGAAAAGTGTTATTTCTTGCGTGCTGTACAGACAAAACATACCGTTCATAGAGAAGGAAATGAGAGAATGCAAAATGTAGTGTTACAGTCATAGCTGGGGTGTAGAGAAAGATCAACTTAATGCGAGGTAGGTTCATTCAAAAGTCTGATGGCAGTAGGGAAGAAGCTGTCCTTGAGTCTGTTGGTACGTGACTTCAGACTTTTGTATCTTCTTCCCGATGGAAGAAGGCGGAAGAGGAAATGGCCGGGGTGCGTGGGGTCCTTAATTATGCTGTTTGCTTTGCTGAGACAGTGGGAAGTGTAGACAGAGTCAATGGATGGGAGGCTAGTTTGCATGATGGATTGAGCGACATTCATGACCTTCTGAAATTCTTTGCGGTCTTGGGAAGAGCAGTGATATAATGAGAAAGAATGCTTTCTGTGTGCATCTGTAAATGTTGGTGAGAGTCGTAGCTGACATGCCAAATTTCCTTAGTCTTCTGGGAAAGTAGAGGCATTGGTGGGCTTTCTTAGCTATAGTGTCGGCATGGAGGGACCAGAACAGGTTGTGGTGATCTGGACACCTAAAAATTTGAAGCTCTCGACCCTTTCTACTTCGTCCCCATTGATGTAGACAGGGGCATGTTCTCTGTTATGCTTCTTGAAGTCGATGACCAATCTCCTTTGTTTCGTTGGCATTGAGGGAGAGATTATTGTCGCTGCACCAGTTCACCAGATTCTCTATCTCATTCCTGTACTCTGTCTCAGTGAGGGCTTTAGATGTCTCTGAAACCCAGGGATAAAAATGACAGTGGCCATAACTTTAACACTCCATTTTTGTCAATTTTGGCAGGCAGGGGTAAACTTGGGTCTCGTGTTTCTCCTTACTTGGCAATATTACAACATAGCTTTTCTAGATGGAAATAAGAGCTATCTGATTGGACAGACACCTCAATTTGAGGCACACCAGCTTGTTTTATATTTGCTTTCCAGTTGTTGAAGCTGGCATGAATGCAATTATTATCCATGTGTAGTTGTCTTGAGAAGCTTGTACTGGGCTATGTTGAACCACCGCAGTCCAACTATGCAGTGTTGATGTTCGATAAGGAATCCAGCATCTCAACCTAAGGATGAAGAACAGTAAATACAAAACCAGCACAATCCATGAATTGCAGGTGATATTTTAGTGATATTGTTCTCCTTGCATTTCTCAGTGGTTCAGGTAGCAGGGAGAGAGTTGCTATTGAAGTAATCTTGGTGACAGCAGCCTGTAAATCGTGTATGCTACAACCAAGATGCACTGGTGATGAATATTCAATCCAGTGGAAAAATGACAAAATGCTCTGGTCTAGATGATCTTGAAGTTCTTTGGTGTTGTTAAGGCCTCCGTGAATCTTGATGTCTCGCACCATCCAAGCTTGGAATGTATCACTGTCCATTATCATTGAGTTGATATACTGGAATTCAGTTCAGTGGGGGGAGACAGTAGCATGGTGTTAATGTCACTGGACCCGTAATCCAGAGGCCCAAACTAATGCTGTGGGATACAGGTTCAAACCTCAGCATAGATTCAACAAGGACTGCAGTGATTTAAGAAGGCAGTTTCCCATCACCTTCTCGAAGGCTACTAGTGTGGGCAATAAATGCTGGCCTAGCCAGTGATGCCCAAATAGAATCATAGAATCCCCACAGTGCGGAAGGAGGCCATTCAGCCCATTGAGTCTGCACCGACAACAATCCCACCTCGACCCTATCCCCATAACTCCACATATTTATCCTGCTAGTTCCCCTGACACTAAGGGGCAATTTACCATGGCTAATCCACCTAGTCACTGAGAGGTTATTTGCCTTGGCTGAGGAATCTAGAACATGGAGACCAAGATAAGAGGTTGCCTACTTAGGACTGAGATGAGAAATCATAGAATCCCTACAGAGCAGAAGGCGGCCATATGGCCCATCGAGTCCGCACTGACTCTCGACAGAGCATTTTACCCAGGCCCACCTCCCACCCCATTTCCTTAACCCCACGCATTTACCCCACTAATCCTAACCTACACATTTTGGGACACTAAGAGGCAATTTAGCATGGCCAATCCACCTAACCTGCCTATCTCTGGACTGCGGGAGGAAACAGGAGGATCCAGAGGAAACCCACGCAGAAACTGGGAGAACGTGAAAACTCACACAGATACCCAAGGCCTTAAATGGATGAATGAATAAAAACAACAGCAGCTGGTGGAATTAAAAGCAACTTTCAATAATGGTGACCATGATGGTTGTTGAAAAATCCCATCTGATAATGCCTTTAGGGAAGGAAAGCTGCCATCCTCAGCTTGGCTGGCCTACAAGTGATTCCAGACTCAGAGCAATATGGTTGACTCTTAAATGCCTTTTGAAATGGCCAAGCAAGCCATTCGCTGTATCTAAAAGGAATGAATCCAAGCGGACCATCCGGCAATGACCTAGGCACTGGAAATGACAATGGCAACCTCAGCCTTATTAACCCTGCAAAGTCTCCTCGCTGACATCTGGAAGAGCAGTCCTTGAGACTAGTCAAACAACAGCCTGACATAGTCATACCCACTGAATCATCCTTATGCATGTCACACTAAAGGCGTGGTATACTGTCAAGAGGGAGTTGTCCTGCAGTCTTCAACATTGACTACAGACATGGGCAAGCAAACCTCCTGCTGATTATCACCTAGCACCGCTCCTGAATCAGTACTCCTCCTTGTTGAACATCACTTGGAGCAAGCATTGAAGTTGGCATGAGCACAGAATATACTTGGAGGGGGGAACCTTAATGTCCATCACCAAGAGTGACTCAGTAGCACCACTACTGACCAAGCTGGCCAAATCCGAAAGGACATGACTGCTAGACTGGGTCTGTCGCAGGCAGTGAGGGAATCAACAAGAGGGAAAATCTTTCTTGACCCCATCCTCTCCAGTTTACCGGTTGCAGATGCATCTGTCCATGGCAGTATCGGTGGAATTGACTACTGCACATTCCTAGTGGAGATGAAGTCCCATCTTCACATTTTGTTGTGCCGCACCACCACTGTACTAGAAGGGATAGATTTCAAACCGATCTAGTGACTGAAAACTGGGCATCCCATGAAGCGCTGTCGGCCATTAGAAGCAGCAGAATAGTATTCGACCACAATGTGTAATCTTATGGCCCAGCATATCCCCTGGTGAATGAAGAATGCAGGAGGGCATGTCAGGAGTTAAAGCAGTCATTCCTAAAAATGAAGTGTCAACTTGTTGGAGCAACAAAATAGAACCATTTGCATGACAAACAGTGGAAGTAGCATGCAATAGACAGAGCTAAGCGACCCCACAACCAACCGATCTTATCTAAATTGCAATCCTGCCACATTCAATCCTGAATGATGGTGGGCAATTAACCAACTAACTGGAGGCGCCACAAACATCCCTTCCTCGATGGAGGAGCCCAGCACAGCAGTGCAAAGGACAAGGCTGAAGCATTTACAACAATCTTCAGCCAGAAGTGCCGAGTGGATGATCCACCTCGGCCTCTTCCTGACATCCCCAGTGTCACAGATACCATCTTCAGCCAATTTGATCATTCCACTTGATATCGAGAAGCATAGGAACAGGAGTAGGCCATTCAGCCCGTCATGCCTGCTCCACCATTCAATACGATCATGGCTGATCGGACACTTCTACCCACACTATCCCCATAACCCTTTATGTTACTTTTAATCAAAGCTATCAAATTCTACCTAAAATATACTCCATGACAGAGCTTCCACGGCCCTCTGGGATAGAACTGAAATGACTGAAGGCACTGGATACTGCAAAGGCAATGGGTCCTGACAATATTCCAGCATTGGCACTGAAGACTTGTTCTCCAGAACTAGTCATGTCCCTAGCCAAGATGTTCCAGTACAGCTACAACACTGGCATCTACTCGGCAATATGGAAAACGTCCCAGCTTTGCCCTCCCCACAAAAAGCAGGACAAATCCAATCCAGTCAATTACCACTCTATCAGTCTACTCTCGACCATTAACAAAGTGATGGAAGGAATCATCGACTTTGCTATCAAGTGGCATGTACTCAGCAATAACCTGCTCACCGATGTCCAGTTTGAGTTCTGCCAGGGCCACTCAGCTCCTAACCTCATTACATCTTTGATCTAAATGTGGACAAAAGAGGTGAAGTGAGAATTACTGCCCTTCACATCAAGGCAGCATTCGCAACATTGAAGTCCATGGGAATCGGGGAAAACTCTCCACTGGTTGGATTTCTCCCTAACACAAAGCAAGATCGTTGTAGTTGTTGGAGGTCAATCAGTTCCAGGACATCAATGCAGGAATTACTCAGAGTAATGTCCTTGGAACAACCATCTTCAGCTGCTTTGTCAATGACCTTGCTTCCATCATAAAGTCAGAAATGGGGATGTTTGCTGATGATTGTACAATGTTCAGCACCATTCATGAATCCTCAGTTACTGAAGCAGTATGTATCCATATGCAGCAATGCCTGGACAACATTCAGACTTGGGCTGATATTTGGCAAGTAACATTCACATCATACAAGCACCAGGCAATGACCAATCGGCAGGAGAACCTGTTGACTTTTTCATTACTGAGCTGTACAAAATGGCTGGAGACTGACTAGGTGACCTGAAATTAGAGCTAATCGGGGACAAAATTATTGTCAGAGTGGCAGATGATTCCACCTCAGACATGCTTCACGATTAAGAAGATTTGACCCTTGAAAAGGCCATTCAAATTGTCAGGCAATCCATTTGTACCACAGATCCATCTTAAGGGTTGAAAGCAAGCCATGGCACAGAGCAACCCTCATTGTCATAGAATCATTGAATCCCTACAGTGCAGAAGGAGGCCATTCGGCCCCTCGTGTCTGCACCGACCACAATCCCATCCAGGACCAATTCCCACTTACTTACCCTGCTGATCCCCCTGACACTAGGGTCAATTTAGCATGGCCAATCAACCTAACCCACACATCTTTGGACTGTGGGAGGAAACTGGATCACCCAGAGGAAACCCATGCAGACACGGGGAGAACGTGCAAAATCCACAAAGACAGTGACCCGAGGCCAGAATTGAACTCTGGTCCCTGGCGCTGTGAAGCAGCAATGCTAACCACTGTGCCAGCTAGTAAAACAGCAGAGGAATAGGAATGTTCCAGGCCAAAGGAAGCCATACCTTGACTTACGTTCCCAGCTGATGTTACTACAGGACAAATCAGATCCCAATTTGAAACCTGGCTTGATAAATCCTAACTTTTTAAAAAAACTGTGGAGGTAAATTACTGAACAAATTCACTGGACTTTTAACACCAAGAATAAAACATCTATTAAACAAGAAAAATGAATGGGTGGGATTCTCTGGTCCTCCTGCCCCGGGTCTGGAAATTCCTGCCCGAGGTCAACGGGCCTTTTGCTTGGCTGTAAAATTATCCATCCTGTTCGCGATGATTCCCTGGGCGGGGAGGGATTGGAAGATTTAGGCTAACTATATTATACAAAATTGTACAAAAAGATTGGCAAGGTCTCAATACAAATAGAAGGAAATGATTCAAATAGCAACTATTCCTTCACCCCAGCAATGCCTTTGCAGACACATGCAAATTCGGCAAGATAAAACAATTTACCATATGAATCTTATACTCTTACATTCAGGGTAAGTGCAGTACAATGCAAACAGAGGTTAGACACCCCACACATCAAAGTAAATGGCAGAGCCAACCAAAGCAGATTTCTCAATGTCATTCTGTGATCCAACTGGTCTCACTGAAAATGCCTTTCTCATGAGGGTTTCCAGTCTTTACATTTGAAGAACCTAGCTTGGAATTCTGTCCAAGTGTCACTCCCACTCAGATACCTTCAACAGGATTCTACCTCCAGGTGGATTCAGTCTGACCTTCTGCGATTCCTTTCCTCTGGATCTCCGCATAAGCTCAAGCTTCTTCTTTCAAGCACACTTTCAAATCTTTAGCCATGCCAAGCAGAACATCAGTGCTCCAAAAGAATACCTTGGCCCTTGTAGCCCGTGGCATGGAGTCACCAACCTTTGGCTGCCCTCTTGGATCTTCAGGGCTTCTCTCGAGCCCAATTTGCTTCAAGTCTGTTCCCAGCAGCTCTATCTTTAACTTGGAGATTTTTTCTCTGCTTCTTTCATTTACCTTGATTCAATGGGAACTATCTCAGATCTCTGTCTTTGTCTCTGCCTGAAATCTTTTTAGTTTGGGACACTCTGCCTGTCCCCCTCTCTGTCACCCACTCCCCAGGACAGCACCGCTCGAATGGCACTCCGCTTCAGGTCACCAGTTTCACTACTTTTTTTCTGAATATGTGTGCAGGGCCAGTTTCCAGCCCAAAGAATATTGAAAGGACTAACTGCATGTATGTATCCCTTTCCTGGCAGGCATAGCCGTAGAAGACTGGAAGAATGCTAAGAAACCTAAACTGCGCATGTGTGGCTATTTCCTGGCTGGTGGATGCATAGAGGTCCTGAGGGAACTGTAGTTCCTGACATCCAAACTCTCAATTTTAGTTTAAAGTTTATTTTTGGGAGGTTTCCTAACACTGACCAACCATTAGAGGGTGGCTGACCATGCGAGAACTGTGGAGCCTAGTGACTCCACAGGCGTGACTAATGTCCAGCATTCTCAGCACAGTGCTTCAGTTGCAACCACATAGGACACTTTGGAAAGCTATGCAAAGCTGCAACAATCAGACATACAGATGATGATCCCAAGATGATTCATGAGGTTGCGTTACCACACCAAGAGGAAACACAACCAGGCTCCTTGGGTGAGGTCAGGGATTTTTGTTCTGGAACATGGACAACTTGGTCAAACCTCATGTCATAAATTTTAAATTGGACACAAGCCACAGCTACGGTCCACTCGATCCCCATGGCGACTAACCCAAATGTTGATGCCACCCACAGCATAGCTGTATGGAGCAGACGTCATCACACTCCTGGTGCAAGTTACTCTGCAGGTGACACTCGAGGACAAAGACAAAAGAATACAAGTGATCCTGTTTATCATCCACAAGCAAGAGTTCATATTTTTAAGCCAAAAAGCCTACGTCGACCTCAACCTCCTACAGAGATTTGACCAGGTCAACTCACGGGGGCCTGATTCTAAATTTAAAAAGGTGTTTCTGAAACTCTTTACTGAATTGGGGTGACTGAGTACCACATGCAGGAACGGAGGATGTTAAATCCGTCTGCCTATTCATGCCATGAAAAATAGTTCATCCACTCATGAAGCAAGTGCAGCTACAGCTGGAGAAGATTTGAAAAATTGGTGTCATTTCCCCTGTCATTCAGCCAACCGAATGGTATTCCAGGCTGGTCCCAGTCCTAAAACCAAATGGGTCCATCTGAGTCTGCGTCAACTTGATAAATTCAGTAAAGCCATGGTGAGAGACGTCCTTGATGGATGACATCCTGACCAAACTCTCTCAAGGCACAGTGTTTTCAAAGCTCAACATTAAGAATGAATTTTCACAACTTCCACTAGATGAAAAATCCAGATTGCTGACCACTTTGTCATCCCTTTTAGCAGATTCTGATTCAACCGCTTACCATTCAGAATTACCTTCACAGTGGAAATCTCTCAATGCACTATGTCAGTCATTTTGCAAACCCTAGGGGATGTAATCTGCTATATGAATGATGCTTTGCTTTGTGGCATAACAGTGGAAGAACGTGACTAAAGGCTCAAAATGATCCTAGAACACTTGCAGGAAACAGGGTCGACACTGAATGGGAAATGCAATTTCTCCAAGACCTCGATTTGGTTCTTAGGACACATCATCAGAAACAAAGTCATCACGACAGACCCATAGAAAACAAAAGCTATCAGTAAGTTCCCAAGTCTATCCTTGATTCTGAACCTCCAGAGATTCCTGGATATGGTGAACCAGTTGGCAAAATTTATACCCAATTTGGCACTGTTCACAGAACCCTTCCCAAGAAAGACGAGGCATGGTGCTGGGACGTGCAGCAAGAGCAAGCATTTGGTCACATCAAAGCCATATGGCTCGTGGTTGACATCCTGGCCCACAATGGGAGTGTCGTGTAAGCGTCTGGCATAGAAAGGGTTAATGTGGAACTGGGTACAGTACCGCCCACACTATGATGTAAAGGAACATATAACCTGAATCTAGAGCGTAGCCTCAGGCTGGATAGAGACGTGTGTCAAGGCAAGCCAACTGGTTCACCACATCCAGGAATCTCTGGAGGGTCAGAATCAAGGATAGAGTTGGGAACTTCCTGATAGCTTTTATTTTCTATGGCCAGAATTTTACCGTCCCGCCTGCCACAGGAATCCGAGTGGGCGAGAGATGGGATTTTACAGTTTCAGGATGAGCGAGGCCATAAAATCCCACCCTGTTGTGATGACTTTGTTGCTGAGACAGCTGCTAACTTAGACCTTGTACTGTATATGTATACATGGTTATGGGTAGTTATTAAACACTTGCAGTTAAACTATACAAGACGCCAAACCTCTTCATGAGACCCAGCGAACTACACACAATATTCTCAATCTACTTTACTTAAATATATTATACCAGCATTCAAATTAATCTGTTTTTTTCTTAGTTTTCGTTGTATTGAGGCTTTCAAGTTCTCTCTTTTTGTGAGTGTGTGTGTTGTAGTGAAAAGGAAAGGTGGTGTAGTGTTGCTATGTGGGGTGTTGAGAGATGTGATTGAGGGAAAGGAATTGTTGCGAATAGTTCAGTGGAGATGTGTGGGGAAAGATTTTTACACAGAGGGTGGTAAGGGTCTGGGATGCACTGCCAAGTGAGGTGGTTGAGGCAGTTACATTAGCCACATTTAAGACTTACCTTGATAGGCATATGAACAAATGGGGAATAGAGGGATATAAGCAGTTGGTTTAGATAGGTAAACGTGATCGGTGCAGGCTTGGAGGGCCGAAAGGCCTGTTCCTATGCTGTACTGTTCTTTGTCCTTATGGGGAAGTGGGTGAAGGACCCCGTGTATTTGTAGTGAGACAAAGAGATAAATGAAGGAGTCATTGAATTGCTTCCTGCACTGTATCAGGGTCCAGAGAGTAACACTAAACAACCTTTGAACATCCTCTCCATGCCTGGTGGCAGTAAGGCTCCTGGCAGTGCTGGGGGACAGATTACATTCTGCGCCCTCATCACTTCCACAAATACCACCAACCACAATTCACAACCCTGAGGGTTTCCCCACTATTTTCAGAGGAGATTCATCTTCCAACACCTCTTATAAAAGAAGCTGAAAGAGAATGCAACCTTCGTATAAGAAGTGCATTCCCACATTAAATAGGCCTCTGGCAGATTGCAAAGTTAATATATTAAACGTTCTGCAAATGTACACATTTCAGTAAAATTGATTTCTCGGTGTAAAATCTGGCTTTATGACCAAACAGTCTAGTACATCGACTAAAATCCTGGAGTGAATTAGCCTTCCAATAGTTATGTATTTTGTCAAAGTCCCATGCACAAGGAATTAAATTAATCTGTGAAAGTCTGGTATAAGTTATTGGAATTGAATATTTGGGTTGAACAGCAAGATAATTGGTATGTTGCAAGGTGTTGTAGCTCCTTCCAACATGTTGAAGATTGCTGTGTCAGTAAGGAGCTCTTGCCCCCTTCAGAGTTGATTAATCTGATCCCATCCTTTTCTGGATTGCCTGTCAACATCTGTCAACTTGAGCTTATTTCAAACACAGCTGGTGCCTGTGTCCTGCCCTGCATAAAGACCCTCTTGCACAACCCCTATAGTACCAGTGAGCCTTATCAGCTCCTGGCTTTCCAATGGTCATATTCCAATATCCTGGTATTTAAATCCCTCTACCAATTCCTTACCTGGATCTTGTGTTCTCCCTTTCATTCCATCATAGAAACCCTACAATGCAGAAGGAAGCCGTTCAGCCCATCGAGTCTGCACCGACAACAATCCCACCTAGGCCCTATACCCGTAACCCCACATATTTACCCCGCTAATCCCTCTAACCTATGCATCCCAGGATACTAAGGGGTAATTTAGCATAGCCAATGCATCTAACCCGCACACCTTTGGACTGTGGGAAGAAACCGAGCACCCGGAGGAAACCCAGGCAGACACGGGGAGAACGTGCAAACTCCACACAGACAGTGATCCAAGCCAGGAATCGAACCCGGGTCCCTGGCACTGTGAGGCAGCAGTGCGAACCACTGTGCCATCGTCCCCTTGGCAGCTGTGCTGTATCCCATGCTCTGGAATTTTCTCCCTAAACACCTCTAGCTGTTTGCATCACTCCTCCATTAAGACTTGCTGCAAAGCACAACGTTTTGATCAAGCTTCCCAATATCTCTTCCTTTGGCTTCCAGTTTTTCCTTGCACTTCTGTGAACTGCTCTGGGAATTATTTCTATGTTAAAGGCTCGACATCAAGGTAAGTTGTTGCTGTTCATTATTACTGGTGTTGATGATGATGAGGAACAGTATGGGACTCTTGTGTCAGATAAAATGGTAACACCAGTTTTCATTTAAATTTGAATCTTTTCTATGAATTTAACATGAACATAAACTTGTTTCTAGATCAAAGGTATGCCATTTGGAAACATTTTTTCAATCAGTGATGGCCTCCTAGACAACGGTACCGGTATTCCATTTCTCTGTGTCTCTCCAGTGGACCCTACAGTTGTAAATTTGATGAACAACCCCAGTGCTGCCTTAACATTGCCTGAGGCTGAGACAGATTACTGCAGGTATGTTCCTCTCAATAACTTGGTGCAGCTACACAAGGTCACAAACTGACCCCAAGCTATTTTTCTCTTTCTGTCCTGATCTGTGTTCCTCTTCCTGAAATGTATAAAGTTGCAGTGTGTTGTAGCAGAAAATAAATCGACCAAATGTTCAGCATTGAAGACAAGATCCCTGCAGTAGTGGCCATTTTCTGGAAATAATTGATTACATTTCCAAGCAAACTATTTGCAACTAATGTCAGTCAGCCTCATGGGAAAAGAAAAAACTTATGTAAGGTAGTCATTGTGAAATACAAACAGAAAATGCTGGAAACATAAGAACATAGAAAAAAGAAGCTGGAGAAGACCATTTGGCCCTTTGAGCCTGCACTGCCATTCATTTTGATCATGGATCATAGAGTCCAATATGAAGAGCCATACAGACTTGAAATGTTAACTCTGATTCTCTCTCCACAGATGCTGCCAGATCTGCTGAGTCTTTCCAGCATTTTCTGTTTTTATTTCAGGTTTCCAGCATCCGCAGTATTTTGCTGTCATTGTGGGAGATTGGTAGCATATGCGACCGAACTAAACTCTGCTCCTTTCCTCCTATAATGGGCTAACCCTCATCTTAAACTAATAGGATAAACTCTCTTGAAGATTATGAATTACTGTGCATAGGTTTTGATGGTCATGTTTATTCAGGGAAGAGAAATCACAGAAAGCTAAATTTCTTGAAGAGTTCTGCCTTGGTGAACAGATGAAATGCAATGGATGTTAGATTAAGTTTTCAAAAAGACTTGAAGGAAGAAGACCTGACCATGCCCTCCGTGATCTAAATGTGTCTGCAGTCCCAAACCAGTGGTTGAATCTTAACTGCCCTCAGTTGTATCGACACCTTCTCAGGGCAAGTAGGGATGGCAAATAAGTTATAGTATCACTCATACCCCAGGAATGAATTCAAAGAGCAAAAGGCAAAGCAAATCACAAGGAATAATATTGATATGTTCAGAAGTTTATGCATATTTCAGAAAATTGGCCAGCAGAAGGGCAAACTCAACTCAGTTTGGAGAAATAATTAGTATGGAAACAATAGCCCATGAAAGGAAGTATATATTGCTCAATCTCGTGTGGCTGTACACCACTTGTCCCTCTAAGAAGTTGCATGTGGACAGCTCGGGGGTCACGTAACTACTCGTTCATGGGAAATAATTGCAATGGTGGCACAGTGGTTAGCACTGCTGCCTCACAGGGACCCGGGTTCAATTCCCTGCTTGGGTTACTGTCTGTGCGGAGTCTGCACATTCTCCTCGTGTCTGCATGGATTTCCTGTGCACTGGTTTCCTCTCTCAGTCTAAAAATGTGCGGGTTATGTGGATTGGCCATGCTAAATTGCCCCTTATTGTCAAGGGGATTAATGGGGTAAAATATGTGGGGTTGCAGAGATAGGGCCTGAGTGGGATTGTTGTTGGTGCAGCTCGATGGGCCAAATGGCCTCCTCCTGCACTGTAGGGATTCTATGATACTATGATATTAGACTGAATATTGACTCATTGAATGTGTCAAGAAAGGTGGTCATTGTAGAAAAATCCTTGAAACCATTAGTCTGCTGTATTGCTGCAGTGAAAATGTCAACGTAAGCACAGTATTAACAGAGTCAATTTAAAACAGGTAGCACATTTTCTATACAAAGCATCACTTTGAGGGTAAACAGATTTGGACTGGCTGGGCTGAATGGCCTGTTTCCAGGTCGTGACTTCCATGTTTTTCTTTTTGAACCTCACTAGACGACTGCATGCTATCGATCATTTAGGACTGAGAAGAGGAGAAATTTTGTTCCAAGAGTTGTGAATCTTTGGAATGGTCTACCTCAGAGTTTTGGATGCTCTATTTTAACTATAATCAAGGCTGGGATTGACAGGCTTGTGGAGTCTCCGAGAATCAGGGATGTGGAGAGTGGGCAAGAAAGCAGATGTTTGTAATGAATGGCGAAGCAGGTTCGTCAGGCCTATGGTCCACTCCTCATAACTTGTCACACTCTAACATAAGAAAGATATTATTGCCCTAGTCTGGTATCAGATTCCAGGAGTTTTATTTGTGAGGAAAAGTGGAAATGGCTGAGTTTCTTTTCATTAGGAAAGAGTATTTGAAGTAACAAGTTTTCAAAATTATGAAGAAGATTGGTATAAGTTGATAAACTCTGTTTGGATTGTTGAATATTCACTTTCTATATTTCATTTGTGTCCAGACAAAACCTCATTGAGCTTGAAGACTCGAGGTGTGCCAGGCTGACTCTTACTGGCCAAGTGGTGGCCGTGCCCACTGATGAAATTCAATTTGCAAAGCAAGCTATGTTTTCAAGGTTTGTCTTTTTAAGCATACAGACTACAGTGATCCAGCTTAATATTGATTCTAATTAGTGCTTTGAGCAGGTGGAATGATTGAGTGCTGTGACCGTAGAGAGTTAAGGTCATTCCATTATTTTTGTTCTGAATGCTGCAATATATACCACTTCCAACTATAATGCATGAATGAAATGTGGTGTGCTTTGTAATTGTGACCCAGTGCAGTGCTCATATATTTTCTCCCTGTTGAGTAAAGTAATGGATCTTCCTTAATAAATCAAAAGGATTCTTCCCCCCCCCCCCCCCCCCCCATTATAATTTTGTAAAATTTGTACAAGTGAAGAATTGGACAATTATCACCTCGTCTGGGGCAAGGTTTTGTTGTGTTTTAGCACTGTTTTATTCACAATTCCACACACAAATTATCATGTGGTCTTTGATACAGAATTAGATTTTTATATTCTTAAACTTTCCATGATAAGAACATAGGGTGGCACAGTGGTTAGCACTGCTGCCTCACAGCTCCAGGGACCTGCGTTTGATTCCCAGCTTGGGACACTGCATGGAGTTTGCACATTCTCCCCGTGTCTGCGTGGGTTATCTCCGGGTGCCCAGGTTTCCTCCCACAGTCCATAGACATGTGCAGGTTAGGTGCATTGGCCATGTTAAATTGTCCCTTAGTGTCCCAGGATGTGTAGGTTAGAGGGATTAGTGGGGTAAATATGTGGGGTTACAGAGATGAGGTTTGGATGGGATTGTTGTTGGTGCAGACTCAATGGGCCGAATGGCCTCCTTCTGCACTATAGGGTTTCTATGATAAGAACTTTGAGCAGGAATAAGCAATTCAGCCACTCGAGCCTAATCCGCCATTCAACACAATCATGGCCGATCTAGTCTTGGCCTCCACTCCACTTTCCTTCCATTCTCTATAACCTTTCAACCCAATACTAATTAAATACCTATCTATTTCTTCATTAAATTTACTCAATGTTCTGGCAACCGCTGCACTCTTGGGTAGCAAATTCCAGATTCACAACCCTTTGAGAGAAGTACTTTCTCCTCATCTCTGTTTTAAATCTACTCCCTCTTATCTTAAAACTGTAAGTTCTCATTCTAGATTTCTCCACAAGAGGAAACATCTTCTCTACATTTAATCTATCAGTCCCCTTTAACATCTTATACACCTCAATTAGGTCTCCCTTCATTCTTCTAAATTCTAGGGAGTATAGACCTAAACTGCTCAAACACTCTTCATAAAATAAACCTCTTTGGAAGCAATCTAGGGAACCTCCTCTGAACTGCCTCTAATGCAACTACATCCCTCCTTAAGTAAAGCAACCAAAACTGTGCACAGTACTCCAGTTGCAGTCTTACTGATGCTTTGAACAGTTGCAGCAAAACTTTCCTACTGTTATACTCCATTCCTTCAAAAATAAATGTCAAAATTCCATTTGCCTTTCTTATTACCTGCTGTACCTGCACACTAGTTTTCTGCGATTCATGCACGAGGATACCCAGATCCCTCTGCACCAAAGCACTCTGAAGTTTCTCTCCATTTAGATAATAAATTACTTTTCTATTTTTTCAACCAAAATGGATATCCTCTCACTTATCCACATTAAACTCCATCTGCCAGATGTTGGTCTAATCACCTAACCTAACCATATTCATTTGTAAATTGCTCATTTCTTTATTGCAACTTACTATCCCACTTATTTTTGTGTCATCTGCAAATTTGTCTATAGTACTTTCTATCCCTGCATCCAAGTCATTATCATAGATTGTAAATAGTTGGGGCCCGAGGACTGAACCCAGTGGCACTCCACTAGTTACATCTTGCCAACCAGAAAAAGACCCATTTATCCCAACTGTTTGTCTTCTGTCAGTTGTGATGTGGAGATGCTGGAGAATCTGTATTTTGTCAATTAGCCAGTCCTCTATCCATAAATTACCCCTCATGCCATGCAATTTTACCTAGTGTATTAACCTTTTGTGTGGCATCTTATCAAATGCCTTCTGGAAGTCCAGATATACTCCATCTACAGGATCCCCATTATCTACTTTGCTTATTACATCTTTAAAGAACTCTAGCAAATTAGTCAAACATTAGTTAAACATGATTTCCCCTTCATAAAACCACGCTGGCTCTGATGGATTGCATTTTGACTTTCCAAATGTCTTTATTTCCTTAACAATGGATTCTAACAATTTCCCAACAACAGGTGTTAAACTAATGGTCTGCAGTTTCCTACTTTCTGCCTCCCTCCCTTTTTGAATAAGGACATTCTGTTAACATTTTTCTAATCCACTGGAACCTTTTCTGCATTCAGGGAATTTTAGAATATTATAACCAATAGATCTGCTATCTCCCCTGCCACTTCCTTTAAGACCCCAGGAGGTAGGCCACCAAGCCCTGGGGATTTGTCTGCCTTCAATCCCAATTGATGAAGTTCCTTCCTTTCTATTTCCTCTGCATTACCTGTTATTATTGGGATGGTACTCGTGTCTTCCACTGTGAAAGACAAAATAGTGATTTAGTGTTTCTGCCATTTCTGTGTTCCCCACTATTAACTCCCCAGTCTCATCCTCCAAGAGTCCAACATTCACTTTAACTACTCTGTGTTCCATTTTATATGTACTAAGAGAAGACTTTGCTCTCTTTTTTTATATTTTGTCCTAGTTTTCTTTCACAATTTACATTGCTCTTTTTATTAATTTTTTTTTAATAACCCATTGTTGATCTTTAGAAGTTTCCCAATCTTCCAGTCTGCCACATGCCTTTGCAATATTATGTTAATTTTTGTCTTTATATTACCTTTTAACTTCCTTGCTTAGCCATGGATGTTTCTTCCCCCATTACAATCTTTCTTCCTCTCTGGAATATATTTTAATTGGGAGGAATTGAATATCTCCTTAAATGTCTGCCGCTGATCATCAACTGTCCCACATTTTAGTCTTCCTACCCAGTCCACTAGGGCCAAATCTGTCCTCATGCCTATGCAGTTACATCTGAACTGTAATGTGGGACTCCAGTTTCTCGCCCTCAAACTGAATTTGCAATACTAGCATGCATGATCACTCTTCCCTCGAGGGTCCTTAAGTATGAGATCATTAATTAATCCCCCCTCATTACACAACACCAAATCCAAAATAGCCTGTTCCCTGGTTGGATCCACAGCATATTGCTCCAAGAGACATTCCCTAATATATTCAATGAACTCTCCCTCGAGGCTATCCTTGCCAATTTGATTAATCCAATCATATGCAAGGTCGTAAGCAAAATGATATCCAGATTGACCAACCATCCTCACCCTCTCTCAGTCCAGCCCACTTCCCCCGTTCTCAAGAAACATTACAACAGGTTAATGGATCTGGGCTGGCACTGGTAGCGAGTCTTTGGTAAAGGCTGGAGGATGATGACGATTCGCTGTGAGGCACACTGCAATCTTGTCCCTGGTGCCACTCAAGTCTGACTCCTACCTGTTCTCTGAATGCGCACTGGCACCTGGGCCCACGTAGCATAAAGGGTTGGGAACACAAGCAGTGGGGCAGTGGGTCGGGGACTAGAGCGGGGGGGGTGGGGGGGGAGTGCACACAGAGGGTCCTGTTTAACTAAGGATCTGGGGGATGCTGGGGAAAATAGGGCAGACATTGTAAAACAGTTGGCCAAGACGCTGTTATCGTGCAGCACTGCAGCCTGCACCTCAATACTTGGGATTAGGGAGCACTCAATTCTGTGGGGGAGAATCAGAGATTAGTCCCAGCTGTGAGGTGCAAAATAACAGTTTATTGTGTTCTTAGCATTTCCCAAAACGTAACCATGATGACTGGTAACCTTCTTAGTGAACCTACAACTTTCTAATCTTGTGTGGCCTACTGCTTCATCTAGGTGCTTCCCAGGATGCATATTGCTCGTGGAGGTGTCCAGCTGTGATACGTGCCCCGTTGCCTGTGATGCCCATGGTGGTCGTCCCCTGGGGGCCGAAACCTGAAGGGCCCTGGCCAACTTGCGGATGTCACTGATATTTCTGTGCCACCCTGTTCATCCACCTCGCCCTGAGATGCCCCGGTGTGAGGAAGGGGGGGAAATCAGAAGGTCTCGGGACATCCGGAGTCTTCTGGATGGAAGGCATGGACTTTAGCCCTTCCTCCTTCCCCTTCCTCCTCCCTCAGGGTGCCTATAGGTCCTGGGGACACTCCATGGGATGCCAGGGTAGTGGGACTGAGCTCCAGAAGCTCCAACGTCACCTGGCTCTGCCAGCCCTGGAGGCCCTAATGTGTCCTCCCCATGATCTGTGTTCTCTTAGCCCTGGCCCTCTGACACTATGCCAAGCTCTGGAGCCTCTCTGCTACAGCATTCAGAGAGCAAGCCAAGCTCTGGAGCCTCTCAGCATAATCCCTCTGAGACTGGGCTAAGTTGTTGAGGCTCATAGCCACGGCCTGCTGTGTCTCCAGAACCTTAGCAAGAGCCCCAGCCATGGCCAACAGTGTCTCCCACATGCCCCCGACACCCGTGGCCACAGACCGATGTGCCTCCTGGATGCCGGTGACACCATTGGCTGTGGCCCGCTGTGTCTCCAGGATGGCCTGGACCCTGTCACCCATGAGGACAGACCCCTGAGCCAAACTTTCCACTGCGGTCGCCACCCTTGCAGTGTGGCCTAGTTACCAAGCTGTGCCTCCTGCAACAGCACTCTGTTTAACTCCTCTAAACAGCTTCGCAGTCGCAGCATGGTTGATAGCCCATCCACAACTCTCCAGGTTTTCTGATGCAACTCCACCAGCTTAGGGAATGAACGAACCCTGAGGCCAGCATCTGGCTTGGGGACAGCTGAATCCTTGCCTCCAGCAGACTTCCGTGTGCCCGAGCCCTCAGGTGTGCCCACGTGCACCCGATGTGCATCAGCGGCTGTGATGTGCTCACCAGTAAGTGACCCAGGCATCTCGGCACTAAAATGACCCACCGTCGTGATTGTCTCTGTGTTGGTGGGTTGTGTGGTTGATGCCTGTGCCAAATTACTAGTGCTGTCCTCTGAGGATTCCTCAGGGCGTCCCTCCGAGGTGTATCTTCAGGAGCAACACCGGAAGAGCCTGGTAAATCAGGATCCAACACTGTAGGGAAGGGAGGGAAAGCAGCCCACGCAGCATGGCACTTGCTTCAAAGAAGACTTAGGAATAGGCTTCAGCTGATGCTCACTTACATGCCCTGGCTGTCCATCCCATCCAGGCGCGCCCCCCCACTGCCAGCTCCAGGGCACGCTGCTCATACACTCTGAGCATCCGCAGCTCTGGGACACCCCCACCAGTCTTCTCCCTCTCATGGCGGCTGCGTGCCTTCTCCTCCTGTGACATCAGGGGGATTGAAAGCATGATGTATGGAAGGGCGTGGGCTGCAATGTGTGTCGGGTTGGGGAGCTCGTGGTGGCCGTTTCTGGAAAATGGGTACCCAGTGGGGTGGGGCTGATTTATGGGGGCACGGGTTGGAGACAGTCCTGGAGGCGGGGTGGGGCATTGGTGGTTGCCCTTGAGGTGTATGGGGATGATTTGACATTGTAGGCAGAGCACATGTACAGTTTTCGGAATGGGATGCACACTCATCCTTACAGCCCCAAGAAGGTTGTTCATTTTCTTGTGGCACTGTTCTCCAAACTGAGGAGGTCAGTGTCCTGGCATTTACATATGATGCCACTGCCTCCCATAACACACTCGTTGCGCGACCCCTTGGGCAATGGCTCTGAGTGGGGTAGAGCAGCTAGCACCTCTCCTCCACCGCATCTAGCAGGCGAGCCTGCTCACTCTCCACAAATCTCAGGGCACTTTTCTTTGGAGCCATCATCCTGGCGTGACTGGCTGTGTGTCCATAATTGTAGCTTATATACAGCTCTGGCTTGTTATGGGAGTTCAGGTGCAGTCAGTTTGGGCCAGTTGTGGGCCCGTTAGGTAAATTTCCTTGAGAATAATGTACAGGCAACCTGGTTTCAGTAGAGGCTGAGCCATCTCCAAAGGTGCTGATTGGGTTAGCTCAACTGTGTCCATGGGGGGTGCAATGCTCAAGGCTCTCACTCAACGAGAGGAAATGCTCGCAGGCAGGGGGTGTGCATGGCAGAACAGCGCTGTGTGAGAGAACTGGGGTGGGGGGGGGGATGGGAAGGCTAGCAATGTCTGGGTCAGTGGGAGATGGGGAGGCCAAGAACCCATCAGATTTTTTGTTTAGCGGGGAGGGGGTGAGCGGCAGCAATGTCTGTGGGGGGTTGAGGCCAGTGATCAGGCCAGCAATGTCCATGAGGGAGTGAGAGGCCAGCGATTTCAACGCTGAGAGGACTTGCTTAGCGATCTCCCAGAGATGTGTGCATGCGCGAGGGCCCCACTCAGCGCACTGACTTCAGCTTCTCCAGCGGGAATAAGCCCCGTCCACCACTTTTCGGAGTGATTCACGCTAGTGACCTCTGCAGTGCGCAGAGTGTGGGAGATTCATTTTAAACTCCCGCTGAAAAAAACAGCACGATTTACTCCAGTTTTCACGCAAATTCGACACTCAGAATGTTTTGGGGAGAATCACCCCCATGGTGTTTGCTGATCGATTTAACTGTTTGTGCCCGCAGGCATCCAGTAATGAAGAAGTGGCCTCCAGACCACAATTGGTTCTTTATGAAAATGAATATTGAACAGGTCTGGCTCCAGGACTGGTTTGGAGGGGTCACTGTCATCCCAATGGAAGATTATCTCAAAGCAAACCCAGCGAATGTTGAATAGGTTCTAAAATAATACTATTTAAAAGAAAAAGAAGCTTTGTTTACAGTGTTTGTGGGTTCCCATTGTTTATGCTGAGGCTGGAAAAGTTTTGTTTCCCCTATTGATATATTGGCTCAGCATCGCAGGAACACTTATTATCATTCTGGATAACAAGCATTTAATGGCAATCCCCAATTGTCCTTGAGAAGATGATGGTGAGCCGCCATCTTGAACCACTACAAATCATGTGGTAAAGGTGTTCCCACAGTGACCTGAGGTAAGAAGTTGTAGGATTTTGACCCTTGTTGAAAAATATGCTGTTGAGATGTAATATGGGCCGCATTGCCTCTTCTTGCCAATATATTTCATCTATACACACCATGTGCTCAGCAAGAAATGTGAGGTGTTCAGAGTAGTTATTAATCCTCAGCACTGTATTGTGTTAATGTGCGAATGTGCTTCAAAAATAGAGGTTATTTTGATAAAGTTCGTTCAGAATCCTTTTTGTCTGCAAGGTTTTAAATGTTGAGGTTGTTCCACCCTGAGCTTTACCCAATGTAGCATGCAACTTTCAGTAATTACACGGCGTTGCAGATTGAGTTATTCTGTGTTAGTATAGATGTTCTATACTGCTTGTTTCTAAATCAGCTTTTATAATTGCTGAAAGATGAAAAAGTCCATGGCAGGGCGTTTGTTGGTCGCAGCAATTTACGAATGTTTGTTGTCATCAAATGGAACCTTGATTATTGATCCCATTGGTGATACATACTGAACTGTGTGAGAGAAGAAAGCTGTTGCCTTGTCTCTGATACATTAACTGTGTTTGTCTCTTCAACTGTTGCATTGAAGGGTCTGTGTTATATGTGATTGTATTAAAATTTATAATAACAGATCCTGCTTTACATTTTGCTGCCTAATATTAAAACATACAAAACTTTATTCTGGATGAATGTGCCTACAAAAACATTCGAGAGCAAAGATGCATAGTTTGACCTCATGGCCATGTGATAGACAAATAAAGGTGCCCTCCAATCGGTCTGGAGTATTTGCCAGTTGAAAGGGATTCCACCCCTGACCAATTTTTAGCTGGTTTGTGACTGCCTCGACGCTTTTCCTCATTCCTGTGCAAGTTATCCTGGATTCTCCTCTGGCGTCTTCACTCTGCACCTATCACATCTCTCGCAGATCTTCACATTCCCAAATTGACCCAGTAGATAATTCCTTGGAGTGTTACCTGCTGAGGAGTAGCTGATGACATCTGGGAGAAACCCTACAATTAATGAATGGAAAGGTGAACATAAGAGTGCTCATATAGCAAGCTATTGGATTTCTGAAGATTGATTGAGATGCCTGAATAAATCTGGAGGTACCATAAAACCAGAAGATTTCGGAGCAGAATTAGGCCATTTGGCCTGTCGAGTCTGCTCTGCCATTCAATCATGGCTAATAAGTTTTTCAACTCCATTCTCCTGCTTTTTCCCTGTAACCCTTGATCCCTTTACCAATTAAGAACCTATCTATCTCTGTCTTAAATGCACTCAATGACCTGGCCTGCACAGCCTTCTGTGGCAATAAATTCCATAGATTCACCACCATCTGGCTGAAGAGATTCCTCCTCATCTCAGTTCTAAACTCTGAGGAAGTACCTTCGGGTCCTGGTCTCTCCGACTGATGGAAACATCTTCTTCACGTCCACTTTATCCAGGCCTTTCATTATTCTGTAAGTTTTAATGAGATTCCCCCCCCCCCTCACCCTTAAATACTCCATTGAGTACAGTCCCAGAATCCTCAGCCACTCCTCATAAGTCGAGCTTTCCATTCCTGGGATCATTCTCGTGAACCTCCTCTCCAAGGCCAGCTCGTCCTTCCTTGCTCGCAATATTCTAAATGTGGTCTCACCAGAGCCTTACAAAGCTTCAGCGGTATATCCCTGCTTTTGTATTCTAGTCCTCTCTAAATGAATGCTAACACACACTGCATTTGCTTTCCTAATTACCAAGTCAACCTACAAGGTAACCTTAAGAGAATCCTGAACTAAGACTCCCAAGTCGCTTTGCGATTTCTGAATTCTCTCCCCATTTAGAAAATAATCTACTGAAGGTACCCTTCAGTATGTATCAGGAAAGGTTTCCAGAACTCTAATGGTATTTTGTGCCTTGCGTGTCCAGAGAGGACTGGAGCTACAGGAGAAGGAAGGTAAACTCTCCTCTGCAGCCTCAGTGAAGAAGCTGCAAGGTGAGAAGGAGCCTCAAGTGGCTCAGGGGTCTGAAAAACCTGTGGTGGAGTCATCCAGACACAATTCAGGTACTCTAAGTGTATGAAGCCTAATGGCTCAACAATGCTGAATTCACTACCTGCTGGCTCCTCCTAAACACAAATTCCCACAGTCAAAAATCCCTCCAATTCATTCACAAACACTGCTCATCTTCCACTCTGGTCACACTGTTCTCCTCAAGGCTAATGTCCATTTGGAAAGTGGGAAGGAAAAACTGAAATTAATGGACAATTAAAACTTAAAATAAAGTGCACAATTCATTTACAATAAGCAATACGTTAACAATGGTTTTTTATAATCATGAACATAAGAACATAAGAAATAGGAGCAGGAGTAGGCCATCTAGCCCCTCAAGCCTGCTCGGCCATCCAATAAGATCATGGCTGATCTGATAGTGGGTTCAGTTCCACTTACCCGCCCGCTCCCCTTAACCCTTAATTCCCTCAATGGTTAAAAATCTATCTATCTGTGACTTAAACACATTTAACGAGGTAGCCTCTACTGCTTCATTGGGCAGAGAATTCCAAAGATTCACGACCCTCTGGGAGAAGAAGTTCCTCCTCAACTCTGTTCTAAATTGACTCCCCCATATTTTGAGGCTATGCCCCCTAGTTCTTGTTTCCATTGTAAGTGGAAATAACCTCGCTGCTTCTACCCTGTCTAGCCCCTTCATTATCTTATATGTCTCTATAAGATCTCCCCGCAACCTTCTAAACTCCAATGAGTACAGGCCCAGTCCACTCAATCTCTCCTCATAAGCTAACCCCCTCATCTCCGGAACCAACCTGGTGAACCTTCTCTGTACCCCCTCCAAAGCTAATATATCCTTTCTTAAATAAGGGGACCAAAATTGTACACAGTACTCTAGGTGCAGCCTCACCAGTACCCTGTACAGTTGCAGCATGACCTCCCTGCTTTTATACTCCATCCCTCTCGCGATAAAGGCCAACATTCCATTTGCCTTCTTGATTACCTGCTGCACCTGCAAACTGAGTTTTTGTGATTCATGCACAAGGACCCCCAGGTCCCTCTGCACAGTAACATGTTGTAATTTTTCACCATTTAAATCATAGTCCATTTTACTATTATTCCTTCCAAAGTGGATAACCTCACACTTACCAACGTTATACTCCATCTGCCAGATCCTTGCCCACTCACTTAGCCTATCCAAATCTCTCTGCAGACTCTGTGTTCTCCACGCAATTTGCTTTCCCACTCATCTTTGTCATCCGCAAACTTTGTTACCCTGCAATCAGTCCCCTCCTCCAGATCGTCTATGTATATGGTAAATAGTTGAGGCCCCAGCACCGATCCCTGCGGCACGCCACTAGTCACTGATTGCCAACCGGAAAAGCACCCATTTATTCCGACTTTCTGTTAGATAGCCAATCCTCAATCCACGCTAACACTTTACCCCCAACTCTGTGTACCTTTATCTTATGTGAGGCACCTTATCGAATGCCTTCTGGAAATCTAAATACACCACATCCACCGGTTCCCCTCTGTCAACCGCACTCGTTATATCCTCAAAGAATTCCAGTAAATTAGTCAAACATGACTTTCCCTTCATGAATCCATGCTGCGTCTGCTTGATTGAACCATTCTTTTCCAGGTGTCCTGCTATTTCTTCCTTAATAATAGATTCCAGCATTTTCCCAACTACAGATGTTAAGCTAACCGGCCTGTAGTTACCTGCCTTTTGTCTACCTCCTTTTTTAAACAGTGGCGTTACATTAGCTGTTTTCCAATCAGCTGGCACCTCCCCAGAGTCCAGTGAATTTTGATAAATTACAACTAATGCATTTGCTATTTCTTCTGCCGTTTCTTTTAGTACCCTGGGATGCATTCCATCTGGACCAGGGGACTTTAGTCCCATTAGCCTACCCAGCACTACCTCTTTAGTAATACTGATCGTTTTAAGGTCCTCACCCCCATCAGTCTCATGACCGTCAATTATTGGTAAGCTATTTGTGTCCTCCACTGTGAAGACCAACACAAAAAACTTGTTTAAGGCCTCGGCCATTTCCTCGTTTCCTATTATTAAATCCCCCTTCTCATCTTCTAAGGGACCAACATTTACTTTAGCCACTCTTTTCCGTTTTATATATTTGTAAAAACTTTTACTATCAGTTTTTATATTTTGTGCTAGTTTACTTTCATCATCTATCTTTCCTTTGTTTATTGCTTTCTTAGTAGTTCTTTGTTGTTTTTTAAAACCTTCCCAATCTTCTAGTTCCCCACTAATTTTGGCCACTCTGTATGCATTGGTTTTTAATTTGACTCTCCTTTATTTCCTTAGTTATCCATGGCTGGTTATCCCTTTTCTTACATTCCTTCTTTCTCACTGGAATATATTTTTGCTGAGTACTGAGAAAAATCTCCTTAAAAATCCTCCACTGTTCCTCAACTGTCCCACCAATTAGTCTGTGTTCCCAGTCTACATTAGCCAACTCCGCCCTCATCCTATTGTAATTCCCCTTGTTCAAGCAGAGGACACTGGTTTGGGACCCTACTTTCTCACCCTCCATCTGTATTAGAAATTCAACCATATTGTGATCACTCATTCCAAGAGGATCCCTCACAAGGAGATCATTAATTTTACCTGTCTCATTACACAGGACCAGATCCAAGATAGCTTGCTCCCTTGTAGGTTCTGTAACATTCCATTCTGTAACATTCCATTGTACAACTAAAAAGTCTTCCTTTTCCTTTTCTGATTACTTCCACATGGTTTTACCCCTGTCACTTCTGCCGAGTTAGAGAAGGTTATTCATTCCCCTGTTCTGAAGACTGAGATGTCTGTGCCATCCATTCTCTGGCTTTTGAGGCCTGTGAGGACCCAGCCAAAGACGGCACAATCTGGCCCTGCACAGGAGCACACTGTCATTGGAGCAGCATGTGGCCTCTGTGAATAGATGGAGTCTACTTGGATTTCTAAAAGGCATTCGATAAAGTGCCACACAAGAGGTTAATAGACAAGATCAGGGCTCATGCAGCTGGGGGGTATTACATTAACATGGATTGAGGATTGGTTAATGGGCAGGAAGCAAAGCGTAAGGATAAACAGGGCTTTTTTAAGTTGGCAGTCTATAACTACTGGAGTGCCCCAAGGATCAGTTGTGGTGCCTCAGCTATTTACAATCCATATTAATCATTTAGACAAAATAAAACAAGTGCAATGTATTCATGTTTGCCCATGCTACAAGTTGGGAGAGTAAGAGGACAACATAAAGAGGCTGACCGTGATGTCTGTGGGGACCATCGCTTTTTGCTCCCAGGCCGTTTTATCTGCTTTTTGTGGCCTGGGAGTGATCTGACAGGGGTGTGTTTTTCAAATTTTTTTTTTCACTGCGCATGCGCAGCTGAAGGCTCCGATCGGAATTGCAGTGTTTCAGGCGCGATAAGCCCCGCCCACAGCGCAATTCAAACCCGCAATTTTTTTTCAGGTTAAGTGTGTATGGGGGCGCCTGAGAACAGGTTTCCAAGTCGGATCTGAATTGCGCCCAGATTCAGCACTTAGAATCAAAATGGTAAAATCGGGCCCAATGACATCACCCCACCCCCACAACATAACTGCCCCCTTATCCACCCACCCCCCCCCCCCCCCCGCTACCCAACCGATCATGACCCTCTGCTCCCCTTCCCCCCCCACCGATCACCCGCACAGTGAGCAGCGGCCCCCCCCTTCCCTCCCCACCGATCACTTGCAGAGTGGCAGCGGTCCCCTCTGCCTGCCCCCCCCCACCAGAGATCCATCTGGCCTCCCTCCGCCCCCCCCCCCCCCCCCCCCACCGACTTCCAGAGAATGATCAGGCCTCCCTCCTCCCCCCTGCCAGAAAATCATCTGGTCTCCCTCCCCCCACCCCATCAGAGAACAATCTGTGATAAAAGTTCTGTGTAACAATTGAAAGGTCTGTGGGAGATAACATACATGACATGGGGAAAGATTCAATGTCACTGTTGTGAAGACATTCACATTTCAGTTAGTAATGACAGTAAATTAACATTAGTGATTGCAACGTACCAAGTGACAATACGACAGTTAACTCCGTCACCAGGATTGGAATTTTACCAGTCATTTGGGGATGATCCAGGAGGAAGGAGGGATGATAAATGTCAACAAAAGGTGGCAGGAGAGAAGCTTGACATGTTCCTGCTGCCAGGGCCTATTCCCAGTGACTGGAATGGCAGCAAGTCAAGCAAACAATTAACGTAATTGGCTAATTAACAGTCATTTTACAAGGCCACTGGCATTCTGGTAGTATCAGAACCCACCCAATTCTCCAGCATTCGCAGTATTTTGCTTTTATTTTAGTTGAGTGCCAATGTTGGCTGTTCAGTTGGGGAGGTAAGGAGATGGTTGACAATAACCTCCTCCTCCAATTCCTTTACACTGTTGTCCAACTGATTGGGACTGCTTGCTGTCCTTCAGAAACCTAATGAGAATGCATGGCTATGGTTTTCCTGACACCCGGCTCTATCACATCGCCACCTCTCTCAACTCCTCCGCTGTTGTTAAATTGCCAGATTGTTTATCTGACATACAGTATTGGATGAGAAGAAATTTCCTTCAGTTAAACATTGGGAGAATGAGGTGGTATGGTGGCATAGTGGTTAGCACTGTTGCCTCACAGCGCCAGGGACCCAGGTTCAATTCCAGCCTTGGGTTGCTGTCTGTGTGGAGTTTGCACAAATTTCCCCGTGTCTGTGCGGATTTCCTCCAGGTGCTCCAGTTTCCTCCCACAGTCCAAAGATGTGGGGGTTAGATTGATAAACCATGCTAAGTTGACCTAGTGTCAGGAGATTAGCAGGGTAAATAGGTGGGGTTACAGGTATAGGGCCTGGGTAGGATTGTGGTCAGTGCAGACTCGAAGTGCCGAATAGCTTCCTTCTGCACTGTCGGGATTCTATGATTCTATGAAGTCTGAAGCTTTATTTTTTGTTTCCACTCCAAATTCCATTGTCTAGCTACCCACTTGTTCCCTCTCCCAGACAACTGTTTGAAACTAAACCAGACCGTTTGCAAACATGGCATCCTATTTGACCTCAAGATGAGCTTCCAATCACATGTCTGCAACATCACCCAGACTGCCCATTTCCAATTCTGTGGCATCCCTTAGCTTTGTCCCAGCCTCACCTTTCCAGCTGTTGAAACCTCCATCACCTACATCCAGATTTGAGGGACCACAGTCCTGCTCAATGTTTGCCCACCAGAATTCAACCTCAGATGGTGGGAACACGATAACATTGTCCAATTGTTTCTTCTATTAGCATTCATCTGAGTAGCTATGTTGGAGGCTAATTACAAGAACAGTCAAAGAACGGCCTTGTGACAGAAACACCATGCTGAAGCCTGTGTCAGAAGAAACAAATGCTTCAATATGAGAGTGTTATCTGCACATTCATGATATTTCTGAAGTCTTGTCTCACTGATACTGGGAGTTCAGCTGAATTACACTTAAGTGCCTCTGCAAAACTGTCACAAAATGCTTCAATGTGCATAATTAAATGTTTGAATTGGTCTTGAACATGCAGTATATATTAGAAAGAAGGATTATCCTAATCAGTTATAAATTCATGGTTGAGTAAAAGTTAAAATACTCTTTCCCAACAGCCATTGCTTCATGATAAAGACCTTAGGTTCGAAGAATAAATTCGAAGTTATTGGTCTACATGAAAAGCAAACAAAAGTTAGCATAAAATTGTCAATCTCAAATAAATATAAAAAATAACAAGCCCAGATACAAAACAAATGAATGAGGAACAGAAGACAAATATCTAAGCATAGCAATACATTTTCACTTTGTGAATTCATTCTTATTAATTGAGCTAGCGTCTTCTGTTTTTGTGGGAAAGAATTCCACACTACTATCGCTTTTTGAGTGAAAAAGTGTTTCCTAACTCTTATTCTAACTATCATTTTACATCTATGCTCCACATCCTAGACTAGAGGTTCCCAAACGGTGTGTGGTGACATACTGGTGTGCCATGAAGACCCCCCGAAGTGTACCTCAAAATGATTCAAAATTAATGTAGTTGAACTAAAACTAACCTTCGTCATCAGCTCTGTGGCTGGCATCTCCAAGATCTAATGAATCTTGGGCCTTACGTGCATGCACTAGCTGGGAAAGAGCCACACATGCATTGTTTCGATTTTTTATGTTGGTCAGGCCCATGTGCATGACAAACTGGACTTGGTGCTGAAGACAAAGGCCCTATGCGCCTACACAAAAAGCAAAAACTCAAAAAAGGTGCAAAAACCCTGGAGGAAGTGGGAGAGACAGGGAGAGGTTTAAAATAAACAGGTAAGAAGACAGGGAGAAGTTAAAAATGAAGGTTCCAGTAAGGGAAAAAGACAAAAAAATAGGTGTGCCTCAAAATATTTTTTCTCGTATAGAGATGATATATAAAAGTTTTGGAACCACTGTCCTAAACTCCTGCACCTAGAAGTAAGATAGTGGTGTAGTGGTAATGTTGCTTGACTAGTAATCCAGGCCAATGGTCTGAGGACATAAGTTCAAATCCCACCATGATAGCTGGTGGAATTGAAGTTCAGTTAGTTAATAAATCTAAGTAATGGTGACTGTGGCTGGAATTTTCTGGCCCCAGTCTGCGGGAGGTTCTCTCATGGCAGATGGGGCGAGACATTTAAATGTTCATTGACTTCAGCAGGACTGGAAAATCATTCCGGCAGGAGAAACTATATGATTGTTGTTTAACTCATATGGTGCCCTTTAATGAATGAAATCTGTTTTCTTACATGCTCTAGTTGGCATGTGAGCCCAAATCCACAAAATGTAATTGGCTCTTAGCTGCCCTCTGAAATGGGCTAGCAAGCCACTCAATACCAAACCATGACTTTTTGATAGGCCGCCAGCAGCAAACTAGGAAATCACACTGGCACACTGCCATTTGATTAGAAGTCCAACTGAAATTGCCATATATATACAATGGCTACAGGATCAGGTTGGAAGCTGAGAATTCTGCGGCAGTAACTCACCTGACTTTCCAACGTCTGTTCACCATCTACAGGACACAAGTCAGGAGTGTAATGGAATACTCTCCACTTGCCTAGATGAATACAGCTCCAACAACAGAAGCTTAAGATAATCCGGGACAAACAGCCCAGTTGATGGGCACCCCATCCATCATCTTAGATATTCACTCCCTCCGTGGCCACACAGTGGCAGCAGTGTGTATCAAATACAAGATGCACTGCAACAACTCTTCAAGGCTTCTTTTGACAGCATCTCCCAAACCCGCAACCTCTAACATCTAGAAGGACAAGGGTAGCACACCTTTGATTTTTCACAAAAACCTAATGTTTTTTTACAAATCCAGGCTAGCTGTCTCAAATCAGCTCAAATTTCTGTCCTTAATTATGGGTTCCAATAACTTCCCACAACAGGTATTCGATTAGCATATTTGGTTTTAATGATTAATATCAAAGCCCATATTGTTTCAATCCCCTTGGAGGAAACAGAAATCAAAATAACAAAAATATACTAAATTACCCCCCAAATTAAGAAATTCCCACCAAGGTTTCTCTTTTTGTAACTACAGCTTCATCATGAATCAAAATCAATGTAAATTAAACATGAAGTAACATTACACATGGAATAGCAGTTATAATAAAATTATCCCATGAGATTACAAGCATTTGCATCATTTGCACACAAATAGGGCACCACGTGTAACCTTTCCAACCCGGCCCCTAATGCATCGGATCTCTCACTTTTCGCACTGAATGAATTTGGTCTTGAAGACATCTGCTATAGTAGTTCCACTCCTTCCAAGTTCCCTGGAGATAGTCATCACTGAAATGGCAAACTTCTTAGCTAGGTTCACAACAGATTCCCTAGAGAACCCTTTAGCTGACTCCTTTAATCAACCTTGTTAAACGGTCTGGTTAGTTCTGGCAAAACTGAAGCATGATGTGGAGATGCCGGCGTTGGACTGGGGTGAACACAGTGAAAGTTTTAACAACACCAGGTTAAAGTCCAACGAGTTTGTTTGGTGGCAAATACCGTGGGCTTTCGGAGCGCTGCTCCTTCGTCAGATGGAGTGTGACGGAGGAGCGGCGCTCCGAAGGCTTGTGGTATTTGCTGCCAAGTGGACCTGTTGGACTTTAACCTGGTGTTGTTAAAACTCTAACTGAAGCATAGCAGTGGAATTGTCCAGTTCACAATTTTAGTCTAACTGTCTTCAATTTTCTGACCCTTCTAACTGTATTACTTACATACAATTCCTTGTAAATGTGCCTTCACTGTTCATCCCCTGTTGTAGCTTCTTTGTGTCTGTCAGCCACATGGTTTCTCTCTTAACTTTGCCCTGTTGGTACAGCTTCCAGATCAAAGTTTGCCAGGTCACATGAACCAGTATTTCTCATTATCCAGAAAATTTACAATTGCTTCCTTTACAATTAATGCAAACTCTTAAAAGTCCTTTTCAAACATTCTTGAAAATGGTTACAGATTTTGCAGACATTTTTAAGAAATTACAAATTTTATTTATGGTACTGTTTCTGAGTCAAGGTTTGTCACAACATGTCAATACTTTTTAAGAAATAAATAGTCATTTATTTCTTATTCCAATAATTCAGCAGCAAAAAATCTTCTAGCACTTGCAACTGGACCTATGGGTTCTTTGTTCTGTGATACCTCTTTCAGCAAATGACTGGCCAACTCATATATAAAGTATACTGTGAGCCTCCTTTATCTGTGTTTTAGCCATTTGGGACTAGTGTTATTTTAATTAAATTTGTTGGAGACCTTAAAAATATTTGCCGCAATTTTACGCCAATGTTCACCACGAGCTCTGATGACATGGGCACAAAGTATCACGAGACTCAGAAAACAAGAATCTTGCTGGTGACCACCAAATTCCCAACTCTGATGCCATGTTGGCGAGGTTTACAATTGCCTTTTAAAAATGGGAACCAGGTGAAGGAAACCCGCCGGGAGCACACAAGTAAGTAAAGCAGTACAGCTCCAGGAGGGAGGGAGGGTGCAGGGTGACATATTCAAGCAGTACCCTTGAACTGATGGAGGCAGTGCGGGGAGGTTCATCTGTGGATCTTCTTTGGGGGTTTCCCCTTATTGGTTGAGGGGAGGGCCGTGTCCATGGGGTTGGTGGGGTGGGGGGGGTCTACATGTGCATGTGGGGGGTGGTTCCTGTGTTGCGTATCGGAGGTCGGGGAGTCCTTCGAGATTCCCAACTGCCGGGTTTTCAGGCCCTGTCCCGCCAGCGTGACAGTGTGGGCCACACCTCCAGATTTTTTCTTCACCGAGTGCTGGATTATCTGGAGAGAAAAGCCGGCTGTGCAGCTGGCGAGCTGCGCACCAGTTTTCCCGCCTCAGCTAGCTCAGAATGGAAAATTCCACCCATAGAATATAAAAATATAAATTGATTTTCAATTAACCATTTCTGTTTGTCCTTCATGAATGATGTGATGTTCATTATATATTAAACTTCAGAGGTTCATTTTTTTAGATACCATTCTTTTTGTGCCTGTTAAATTCAGATTAAGGAAAGGATGTATATTGTCTACTCAATGTTTATGCCTTTATTATATATGCATAGAGAACAATGCTGATAGTACAATTAAACAAACTTCTATCCATGTTTAGAAAATTCTTGCAGGTACACAATTCCATCACAAATTAGACATTATGCTTCAATTTATTTGAAGTATATGTTAAAAGGTTTGACAATTTCTGATAGTTTCTTTGCAGGAACTAAGGAATTATGAATACCTGCTGAATAACTTGTCTATCAACAACAGCCCTCCAATATACCACACTATCCGCACTGTCTGTGCGGAGTTTGCACGTTCTTCCCGTGTCTGTGTGGGTTTCCTAAAGGTGCTCCGGTTTCCTCCCACAGTACAAAGATGTGCGGTTTAGGTGCATTGGCCATGCTAAATTGCCCCTTAGTTTCCCGGGATGCGTAGGTTAGAGGGATTAGCAGGGTAAATATGTGGTGTAATAGGGTTAAAGCCGAGGTGGGATTGTTGTTGGTGCGGACTCGATGGACCAAATTGCCTCCTTCTGCAGTGTAGGATTTCTATGACTATCTATTTAGATCAACTCCACACAAGGAGAGCCTGAACTGCTACACTAAAATGCCAGACCATTTTAAACTTAATTCTATCTTTGCAGGCGCACATCAGCCACTAAGATACCCACAGGATATCACATATATGTTTAAAAGAGGCAGTATTTTGGTGACAGAATGCAGGCTTCTACTAGGCATTAAAAATTCAGCAATTAAAAAAAAATAAAAGACAAATGTTTGAGAACTGGTAACTGTATTCTTTTTGTTAATTCCAAAGATCGCTGACAGGAATGTTATTTCTCTACTATTCACTAAACAAGAGTAATGGTCATGTGTTTCAGTGCTGTTAGCAGCAGTTTGCTTGCATGAAATAGCTTCAGCGTTTACAACAACAAAGCTAATGCTGCTCTCCAAAAATAATTCATTATATGGAGTGCTTTGACAAATTTTAATAAACACTTTATCACAATTTATAAATGCATGTACTTATTTAGTTTGTCTTTTTTCAGTTACCAGTTCTCAAACATTTGTCTTTTATTTTTTTTAAATTGCTGAATTTTTAATACCTAGTAGAAGCCTGCATTCTGTCACAAAAATACTGCCTCTTTTAAACATATATGTGATATCCTGTGGGTATCTTAGTGGCTGATGTGCGCCTGCAAAGATAGAATTAAGTTTAAAATGGTCTGGCATTTTAGAGTAGCAGTTCAGGCTCTCCATGTGTGGAGTTGATCTAAATAGATAGTCATAGAAATCCTACACTGCAGAAGGAGGCAATTTGGTCCATCGAGTCCGCACCAACAACAATGGAAAATTCAATAGTTTGATTGTGCATATTATTTAAGTCTATTCATCTATGATAATTCCCTTTTTATGAGTATACACATACATAGAAAACGAGCTTGTCTATCAAACATGTCCCAACCCACAATACACTCCAAACAACCTCGATCCCCATACAAACATGCACACAGAGTCATGTAATCTCCTGGGAGAGATGAAAAAATGTAGGTCACTTTTGGAAAGAGCCTCTCCGATCCCTAAAGGTAATCAGGCACGCTCTAGAAACTTATGGTGACTGATAGTGCTGCTCCAAGCTAATCTAACTATCTACTATAACTCAAGATGTCTTCCACTCACAGAACCTTGCTCGCTTCTGTTTTGAAGACCTGCAGCAACTCCACACTCACCATATGGACTATCTGCTCACAGATCACCAACTCTACAAGTAATTCCTGGCATCTAACTTAACTCTTGTAACTAATCCTCCAATACATGTCTAAGTCAAATGACATTCCATTTGGACATAGTATAATCCAATCAGCTCCTCAATCATATCTCCTCTATATCTGCACCTCTCCAGAGTAAAACGCCTCAGGCCATCTTAATAAATAAGGGCCCTTAATGAGGAATCAATTGAGAGTGGCACTTCTCTGAACCTTTTCCCAGGGCCCTGCTGGGAGATTAAAACAGTATGCTAGATGGGGTAGAACCAAGAACATGGCAAGAATTACATTTTTAGTTTTATCTTTAAATGTCCCAATTGTTATCCACTTTGGTAGCAAAAACAGGCAGGCAGATTGTTATCTGAATGGCGATAAATTGAGAGAGGGAAATGTGCAACAAGACCTGGATGTCCTCGTACAACCAGCCACTGAAGGTAAGCATGGAGGTGCAACAGGCTGTAAAGAAAGCAAATGGAATGCTGGCCTTCATAGCGAGAGGATTTGAGTACAGGAGCAGGGATGTCGTACTCCGACTATACAGGGCCTTGGTGAGGTCACACCTGGAATATTGGTATAGAGGGAGTGCATTGAAGATTTACCAGACTGATCCCTCAGTTGGCAGGGCTGATGTATGAGGAAAGATTGAGTCAGTTAGGATTTTATTCGCTGGAGTTCAGAAGAACTGGGGGGGGGTGGAGTATCATAAAAACCTATAAAATTCTAACAGGACTCAACAGGGTAGAGGCAGGAAGGATGTTCCCGATGGTGGAGGGGTCCAGAACCAGGGGCTATCGTCTAAGGATACGGGACAAACCTTTTAGGACTGAGATGAGGAGACATTTCTTCACCCAGAGAGTGGTAAGTCTATGGAATTCGCTACCACGGAAACAGTTGAGGCTAAAACATTGTATGTTTTCAAAAAAATGGATATGGCTCTTCGGGGCCAAAGGGACCAAAGGATATGGTGGAAAGTGAGATCAGGCCATTGAGTTGGATGATCAGCCCTTATAATACTGAATGGCTCAAGGGGCTGAATGGCCTACTCTTGCTAATTTTTCTTTGTTTCTATGATCATAGACCCTCAATGTTTTTATGTCTAAGTTATAGCCTCCACTTTTTCTTCCACTCTACACCCTGTATGACGTATCTATGCTGGAATTGTCCCCACCAAAATACATCATCTGCTCAACATTCCCTAATGCAACTATTATTGTTTGAAGACTGTTTAATCTAAACTCATTCCCAAATATCGTTTGTTTCATCAGTAAGCTGGCACTGTCCTCCCAAAGCCTTCACATGTATCATTAATAAAGATGGTGAATAGCAATGGATCTAATGCAGATTCCTCTGTGATTGACTCTCATAGAGTTGTTACCTTTCAGTAAGCTTGAAGACTGTTCTCCCACTACCTTCAGAGATATAATTAATAAAGATGATGAATGGTAATGAACCTAATTCAGATCCCTATGGGATTCTTACTGTGACTGGCTCATGCAAACTTACTACCATTAATAATTACCCTCTGCCTATATGAATGAATCCAATGTGTTAACTAACATAAAATCAACTCACCAGTCCCACAAGTCTAACTTCACTGAGCAGCCTTTTGAGAAGCACTTTATCAATGTTTTCTGAAAAATCTAGATGCATAATATCTATCCTACTTTTATTATTCATGAATTTTGTAACCTGTTCAAAAGAATTCTCTCAAATTGATGATACAGGATTTCCTTTTTCATGCAAGGATTCTCTAAAAACCTGGATTTTTCCTAGATAACATTTCCCTAATATGTCTTCTAACAATTTTTTTATAACTGAATTTAAATTAATTGCCCTAGTTTCTGTTCTAACTGCCCTCTTTGAAAAATAGAATCACATAGAACCATCCTCTAGTTGGTAAAAAAAAATTGTTAAGTACATGAGGCATTCCTTGTATATTAAAGGCCCATTTACTTCAGCATCCTAGGGAGAATCCCATCAGACCTACCAGCCCAATCTGGCTCAAGTGCCCTAATTCTAGCTAAAATTATTTCTGGGTCCACTTCTACACTTTCGATTTTAGCATTAACTCTGTAAAACAGCATTGGTGCCAAAGCATCAGTAGAAAAGCTGGTGTAAAGCTTCCGTTTGAAACCCAAGTCATATCTTAGTAATTCTCCCAAATCTGTTATGTAGAATCCTGTAGGAGCTCTGCATCGTCCCTAAAGATGCTACGACACCAAAAATAGCTTTAGTTTAGTTTTTATCCCCACTCCACTCCCAGTCATTTTCTGTTTGGCCTTCAAAACCTACCGCCTCCCTGTCTCCATTCCCTATATGGTGTCCAATAGCTTCCCCCCATAATATTTTACATAATATATCTTACATAATATATGTAATTTTACATAATATATCTTACGCTATAATGTTCTCAATAAACACACAGTCCCTGTAACCCAACAGGCTAACTGTGGTCAGACAAATCTGAAATCCAGTGGCAGATGCCACTCAATCAATCTTCTATGAGGTTCACCTTATATTCCCCCCAGATGATTGTCAGTGTTTCAGAACTCCACTTTTAAAAATACATGTTTTAAAATCTTCATTCAACCAATGCTTTCCATCAACAGTTTTCATCAAGGATTCACCTTCAGGTTTTCCAACTATCCTTTCAAACAAGGTTTTCTTTCAACTGTTTTTGTGGTCCACATAGGTACCAATGACTTAGGTAGAACATCTGTTGTTGGGAAATTGTTAGAATCCAATATTAAAGAAGTAATTTCAGGATATTTGGAAATGCAAATCCATCAGAACCAGCATGTTGCAAAGATCTAGTTCAGAATTTATCGATTTTAGAATATAATTTTTGGGAATTAAAGTTTTAACTGTCACAATGTGGACACATCTGATTGTGAAACCAATAAGCACCCTGAAGTAACTGCAATTAAAACATGCTTAGCGTTAATTACAGTGAAAAGCTAACCTTCAAGGTCACAATTAGAAGTGTAAATAGTGAATGGATGACCTATTTCTGGAACTCTTAGTAGTCATAGAGGTTTACAGCATGGAAACAGGCCCTTTGGCCCAACTTGTCCATGCCGCCCTTTTTTTTTAAAACTCCTCAGCTAGTCCCAATTGCCTGCATTTGGCCCATATCCCTCTATACCCATCTTACCTATGTAACTGTCTAAATGCTTTTTAAAAGACAAAATTGTATGCGCCTCTACTACTACCTCTGGCAGCTTGTTCTAGACACTCACTACACTCTGTGTGAAAAAATTGCCCCTCTGGACACTTTTGTATCTCTCTCCTCTCACCTTAAACCTATGCCCTCTAGTTTTAGACTCCCCTACCTTTGGGAAAAGATATTGACTATCTAGCTGATCTGTGCCCCTCATTATTTTATACACCTCTATAAGGTCACCCCTCAGCCTTCTACGTTCCAGAGAAAAAAGTCCCAGTCTATCCAGCCTCTCATAATAACTCAAACCATCAAATCCCGGTAGCATCCTAGTAAATCTTTTCTGCACTCTTTCTAGTTTAATAATATCCTTTCTGTGATAGGGTGCCCAGAATTGCACACAGTATTCCAAGTGTGGCCTTACCAATGTCTTCTACAACTTCAACAAGACGTCCCAACTCTGGTATTCAATGTTCTGACCAATGAAACCAAACATGCCGAATGCCTTCTTCACCATTCTGTCCACCTGTGACTCCACTTTCAAGGAGCTATGAAGATGTACCCCATGATTTCTTTGTTCTGTAACTCTCTCCAACGCCCTACCATTAATTGAGTAAGTCCTGCCCTGGTTCAATCTACCAAAACGCATCACCTCGCATTTATCTAAATTAAACTCCATCTGCCATTCGTCAGCCCACTGGCCCAATTGATCAAGATCCCGTTGCAATCAGAGATAACTTTCTTCACTGTCCACTATGCCACCAATCTTGGTGTCATCTGCAAACTTACTAACCATGCGTCCTATATTCTCATCCAAATCATTAATATAAATGACAAATAACAGTGGACCCAGCACTGATCCCTGAGGCACACCGCTGGTCACAGGCTTCCAGTTTGAAAAACGACCCTCTACAACCACCATCTTGTATCCATTTAGCTACCTCACCCTGGATCCCGTGAGATTTAACTTTATGCAACAACCTACCATGCGGTACCTTGTCAAAGGCCTTGCTAAAGTCCATGTAGACAACATCGCCAAGATGCCTATCATTGTGTCCTTAAAGTAAGCTAAAAGCTGGCAATTCTGGGAAAAGGGTTGTAAACTCCAGTAGCAATATAAATTATTCATATAGGTTACAGAATAAAAGAGCTCTGATGAAGATGAATTAATTTGTTTACATTTCTGTTTGAGACCATCCCAAAGCATATCGCATTGTCAGACAGATTAGCTGTGGATGGAGAATATTCTTTTGTTTCGGTTATTTTGGTGTTTGCTGACAGAAGGAAGCAATTCACTTTTGGAACAGGCAGAATCAGCTGCAACTTTGCTTTGGTATAGACAGCATCTCACCGAATAGCTAATGATAATCAGTTCGGCATGAACTTCAAAGAAAAATGTGACAAACTCTATCTCAGTTTGGATTTTGTGAGGGAAAACTAGCTTCCAGATAGTGAAGGTAATTTACAGTGGTCCTCACAGAGCCTTGTGGCAGAAGGCAGTCAGTGGTCCTCACAGAGCCTTATGGCAGGAGGCAGTCAGTGGAGTTAGATTGAAAAACTGTCGAAAGGCAATTGGCAACCAGAACAAGGAGTTGAAACATCCACAGCCCTGAGGCCTCAAAGGAAAGCTGGTGGATCAGTTACACAAAAACTTAATTGAAAAGTCCCCTTCAAATCTGACCTCAAAAGTATATCTGGAACACTGAGGGGAAAGTGAATCTCAGAAGGCTATGGCATGATTTTGGACTGGTACTTAAAGAAAGGAATGAATCTTCAAGATTTTTGTAATGTATAAGTGAGAAGAGGAAAAAAGTAGAACTGAAATTTTAGCATAAGTAATTATAAAAAATTAACAGTGTTTGCTTTGTTTAATTCTTCTTATACACAATAGAGTTCGTTTTTGTTTTAAAATGTCAAATCTTTTGGTGTAGTTTTGTTGATTCATTGCTGGATGTTCAAACTTCTTCTTTAAATGTTATCTGGACCCAAACAGGATTGGAACACAGTGAATATTACGCAATGAATTGAGGAGGTATGTCCAAATCATTGTTCATGTGGTAAGAGTGGTGCTGCAGATAATGGGATTATGAAGAAGCAATGAAGTAATTGCATCATATGCAGCATGATTACTATACATGCTTGACAAGAGCAATCGGGCAGAGGAAGGACTGGAAGAATTAACAAGGCTACTGCAGAGGGAATGCTCCCTTCCAAATTCTGTGCATTGGAGAGAAGAATTTGCTTGGTTAATGATAGTTTATTTAGTGAATGGGGAGGGAAATTAGTGATAGGGTAAGTTGGGCACTATTGCTGTTGTGAGAAGCAACAGGTGTACAATTGGCACGGAAGTGGTTATGGACTCTATTGATCACAGATAAGGGAAAGGATCTTTGAGAAGCTCTATTGTGGAAAGTGAACATCAGAGCAGTAATGAAAGAAATATAGAAGTCAATGAGAAAGGAGGGGATCTTTGCAGGAAAGTTGGGTAGAAAAAAAATCACCCAAGTAGCTGGGAGTCTTTCTTCACTTAAAAATGTTTTTGCATCCAATTACTTCTGCCCTCAATTACATGCTGTGGAGATACCGGCGTTGGACTGGGGTAAACACAGTAAGAGTTTTAACAACACCAGGTTAAAGTCCAACAGGTTTATTTGGTAGCAAATATCATTCGCTTTCGGAGCGCTGTTCCTTCGTCAGATGGAGTGGAAATCTACTCTCAAACAGGGCACAGAGACACAAAATGAAGTTACAGAATACTGATTAGAATGCGAATCCCTACAGCCAACCAGGTCTTAAAGATACAGATAATGCAGCTATATAAGACCCTCGTCAGACCCCACTTGGAGTACTGTGCTCAGTTCCGGTCGCCTTATTACAGGAAGGATGTGGAAAAGATTGAAAGGGTGCAGAGGAGATTTACAAGGATGTTGCCTGGATTGAGTGGCATGCCTTATGAGGATAGGCTGAGGGAGCTCGGTCTTTTCTCCTTGGAGAGACGTAGGATGAGAGGAGACCTAATAGAGGTATACAAGATGTTGAGAGGCATAGATCGGGTGGACTCTCGGAAGCTTTTTCCCAGGGTGGAAATGGCTGCTACGAGAGGACACAGGTTTAAGGTGCTGGGGGGTAGGTACAGGGGAAATGTTAGGGGGAAGTTTTTCACACAGAGGGTGGTGGGCGAGTGGAATCGGCTGCCGTCAGTGGTGGCGGAGGCAAACTCAATAGGGTCTTTTAAGTGACTCCTGGATAAGTACATGGGACTTAATAGGATGGAGGGTTATAGGTAGGCCTAAATGGTAGGGATATGTTCGGCACAACTTGTGGGGCCGAAGGGCCTGTTTTGTGCTGTAGTTTTTCTATGTTTCTATGTGAGTGGAGGGAGCATTAAGCACAGGTTAAAGAGATGTGTATTGTCTCCAGACAGGACAGCCAGTGAGATTCTGCAAGTCCAGGAGGCAGGCTGTGGGGGTTACTGATAGTGTGACATAAATCCAACATCCCGGTTTAGGCCATCCTCATGTGTGCAGAACTTGGCTATCAGTTTCTGCTCACCATCTACCAGGTACATGGTACCTACTCTTGCAACTCAGCCAACGTTGTCTCCCTGATACGCTGCAGGAAAGGATGTCCCGAGGCATGGTACATTGGGGAAACCATGCAGACGCTACAACAACGGATGAATGAACACCGCTCGACAATCACCAGGCAAGACTGTTCTCTTCCTGTGGGGGAGCACTTCAGCAGTCACGGGCATTCAGCCTCTGATCTTCGGGTAAACGTTCTCCAAGGCGGCGTTCACGACACACGACAGCGCAGTCGCTGAGCAGAAACTGATAGCCAAGTTCCGCACACATGAGGATGGCCTAAACCGGGATGTTGGATTTATGTCACACTATCAGTAACCCCACAGCTTGCCTCCTGGACTTGCAGAATCTCACTGGCTGTCCTGTCTGGAGACAATACACATCTCTTTAACCTGTGCTTAATGCTCCCTCCACTCACATTGTCTGTATCTTTAAGACCTGGTTGGCTGTAGGGATTCACATTCTAATCAGTATTCTGTAACTTGATTTTGTGTCTCTGTGCCCTGTTTGAGAGCAAATTTCCACTCCATCTGACGAAGGAGCAGCGCTCCGAAAGCTAATGGTATTTGCTACCAAATAAACCTGTTGGACTTTAACCTGGTGTTGTTAAAACTCTTACTCAATTACATGCACATATCTCATGCACCAGCATCTTCCATTTTGCCTGCCATGAGACAATGGTATAAGGACATCTCCACTTCCACACAGACTGTTTCTTGCCACCCTCCTTGTAGTGATAGCCAGTAAGTAATAACAATTAATTTATTTTGCACTAAACAACATTTGGAGAAGTTTGAAAAGCTAACAAACTTTCTTCTCGAATTTGCCACTAATCTTATCAGTAGTGTGAAATTTCTCCTCCCCACTGCACAGCACTCATTCAATTGGGTGAGTACTTATCTTGTGAGGCATGCTTCTAGCTGGGTTTGTATATACACCCAAATATTGGGCTATCAATTTCTTTGACAGTTTGACTTTGACTTCTTGATAAGTTTTTTTTCCAACTGAGGAGTTGTTTGTTCTGCTTTTTATAATGACTGACTAACTCAGACTGTGAAACATTGTTCTTTATGTTTTCAATTTGTGTGTTTTCTGCATAAAGCAGCAATAAAGGCCATTCAAACAGCATTTGTAAAGGATAAAACTAAAATTGAATTCTCTTTCTAATCAGTTTCAAAGAAGTATTCACTTTAAATTAAGAGAATTTATGAAAAACAAATAATCAAGATTTAAAGCACAATTGGAACGGGTCAAAATGGAACAAATGTATAAAGATTGTTTTGAAGGATAGGCTTAACCCTTTAACATTCACAGACGCAAAGGCTGAAATTTTTCATACTATAATAGGACAACAAACATGAGGCTATTAAAACTGCAGGGACAATGATGTGAAAAGATATCCCTTGTGATGGAAATTAGTACAATATACAAAGCGTTAGCGTTTTCAGACATGCGTGCAATAGCCCAGTGGTAATGATGTTGGAATAGAAATCCAAAGTTTCAGTTCAAATCCCAGCACGCCAAGTTGTGAAACTGAGTTCAGTGAAACTACGATGAAAAGTTGTCACCCCGAGGTGGGGTGATTCATGTGATTCATTCCTAAAGCTAGGGAACTTGGAATGAAGAATACATAATGCATTACTAATATCATCCACACCCTAATAGATTTTTTTAAAGCTAGGCAGAGTAATTCAAATGTCCGATGTTATGGTTCAGGTAGAAACTCCAAAGTGTTTTGAGCCCGCCTGAATCATAGGTTTTGTCTCTTGAATTTGGCTAGGATAAGCATGATATGTTTCACTTCAGGCATGATTCAAGTGACCCACCAGGGAGATTTTATCAAACAAAGTTTATTTAAGAATATAGTTAACATGTTTAGTAAGAAAATTAACAAGAATCTTATCAATTACAAACAAGAAACAAAACAACCACTATAATGTAGAACCCTTCACAAATATATCTAATATGTTCCAATCAAACTAATCCCATAGACAAAAGACCCTTAACACAGCAAAGACTAATGTTCACATGATACTAGACTTGAGACCTTTGGATGAAGTCTAAAGTTTTCTGGATAAACTCAGAAAAGTTTGAAGTCAGAACAGCTTCCCAAAACACCAGGGACTCTAGGCAATCCACCAACAGCTGATTTCCCCCTTCAGAAAGGCAAGACCTTGCTTTCAAATGACCAGCAGAATTTCCAAAACAAGGGAGAGGGACTTGTTAACTTAAGTAACAATGGCAGGAAGATGTTACATTACAACTGTGGAATGTGGGAGCTTTTGGACACCAAGGCGATCCAGGACAAACACATCTGCAGAAAGTGTAAGCAGTTGGAGGAATTCTGGATTGACAAGGTGCCACATCAAAGGTTATTGCAGAAACTAAAAGCTCATGGTGTAAGAGGCAACACATGAACTTGGATAGAAGATTAGCTGGCAGAAAACAGAGTATGTATAAATGTCTGACTGGCAGGATGTGACGAGTGAAGTCCTGCAGGGGCCTCAATTTTTCACAATTTACATTAATAACTTAGATGAGAGAAGCAAAGTCATGGTCGCTAAACTTCCACACAATACAAAGGTAGGTAAGAAAGTATGTTGTGAAGAAGATGTAAGGACTTTACAAACGGATATAGATAGTTTGAGTGAGTAGACAAAAATCTGACAGATGAAATATAATGTGGGAAAATGTGAAGTTGTTCAGTGTGGCAGGAAGAATAAAAAGACAGAATATTACATAAACAGTGAACGACTATGGAATTCTGAAGTGCAGAGGGATCTAAGTATTCTTGTGCATGTGTCATAAAAGGTTAAAGGTCAAGTATGAAATCAAGAAGGCTATTGGAATGCTATCCTTTATTATGAGGAGAATTGAACATAAAAATAAGGATGTTATGCTTCAGTGGGCGGCAGAATGGCACAGTGGTTAACACTGCTGCCTCACAGCGCCAAGGACTCAGATTCGATTCCCGGCTTGGGTCACTGTCTGTGTGGAGTTTGCACATTCTCCCCGTATCTGCGTGGGTTTCTTCCGGGTGCTCCGGTTTCCTCCCACAGTCCAAAGATGTGTGGGTTAGGTGGATTGGCCATGCTAAATTGCCCTTTAGTGTCAGGGGAATTAGCAGGGTAGGGCCTGGGTGGAATTGTGGTCGGTGCAGACTCAATGGGCTGAGTGGCCTCCTTCTGCACTGTAGGATTCTATGATTTTGCAATGCATCGGTGACTCCTCATCTTAAATATTATGTGCCATTTTGGTTTCCTTATTTAAGGAAGGATGTAAATGCAATGGAGGCAGTTCAGAGGTGGTTTACGAGATTGATTCCTGGAATGAGTGGGTTATTTTATGAGGATAGGTTAGACAGACAGGGCATGTTTCCACTGGAGTTTAGAAGAGTGAGGGGTTACTTGATTTAAGTATATAAGATCCTGAATGGTCTTGATATGGTAGATGTGGAAAGTATGTTATCTCTTGTGGGTGAGTCCTGAACTAGGGGTCACCATTTTTTATTTATTTTTTATTTTATTTATGATTGTCACAAGTAGGCTTACATTAACACTGCAATGAAGTTACTGTGAAAATCCCCTAGGACATAGATGAGGACATTTTTTTTCTCTCAGACGGTTGTGTAACTTTGGAACTTTCTGCCTCAGAAGGCAGTGGAAACAGGGTCACTGAATATTTTTAAGGCAGAGGTAGATAGATTCTTGTTAGGCAAAGGAATCAAAGGTTATCGGGGGTAGATAGAAATGTGAAATTTGAAACATAAACAGACCAACCATGATCTTGTTGAATGGCCCAGCAGGCTCGAGGGGCCAAATGGCCTACTTCTGCTCCTATTCTGTCTGTTCATATGCAATATAAATTGTTGCCCCCTTTGAAATTTGTCATTCTTATGTCTGTCCTCATGAGTGAGTTTTTTTAAAATTCATTTATGGGATGTGGGTATCACTGGCTACACCAGCATTTATTGCCCATCCCTAGTTGCCCTTGAGGAGGTAGTGGTGAGTTACCTTCTTGACCTGCTGCCGTCCCTGAGGTGTAGGTACACCCAGTAAGAGTTTTAACACCAGGTTAAAGTCCAACTTTAGCAAATACCATTAGCTTTCGGAGCGCTGCTCCTTCGTCAGATGGAGTGGAAATGTGCTCTCAAACAGGGCACAGAGACACAAAATCAAGTTACAGAATACTGATTAGAATGCGAATCCCGACAACCAACCAGATCTTAAAGATACAGACAATGTGAGTGGAGGGAGCATTAAGCACAGGTTAAAGAGATGTGTATTGTCTCCAGACAGGACAGCCAGCAAGTCCAGGAGGCAAGCTGTGGGAGTTACTGATAGTGTGACATAAATCCAACATCCTGGTTTAGGCCATCCTCATGTGTGCGGAACTCGGCTATCAATTTCTGCTCAGCGACTCTGCGCTGTCGTGTGTCGTGAAGGCCGCCTTGGAGAACGCTTACCCGAAGATCAGAGGCTGAATGCCCATGACCGCTGAAGTGCTCCCCCACAGGAAGAGAACAGTCATGCCTGGTGATTGTCGAGCGGTGTTCATTCATCCGTTGTTGTAGCGTCTGCATGGTTTCCCCAATGTACCATGCCTCGGGACATCCTTTCCTGCAGCGTATCAGGTAGACAATGTTGGCCAAGTTGCAAGAGTAGGTACCGTGTACCTGGTAGATGGTGTTCTCACGTGAGATGATCACGGATGCCATCATCTCACGTGAGAACACTATCTACCAGGTACACGGTACCTACTCTTGCAACTCGGCCAACGTTGTCTACCTGATACGCTGCAGGAAAGGATGTCCCGAGGCATGGTACATTGGGGAAACCATGCAGACGCTACGACAATGGATGAATGAACACCGCTCGACAATCACCAGGCAAGACTGTTCTCTTCCTGTGGGGGAGCACTTCAGCAGTCACGGGCATTCAGCCTCTGATCTTCGGGTAAGCGTTCTCCAAGGCGGCCTTCACGACACACGACAGCGCAGAGTCGCTGAGCAAAAACTGATAGCCAAGTTCCGCACACATGAGGATGACCTAAACCAGGATGTTGGATTTATGTCACACTATCAGTAACCCCCACAGCTTGCCTCCTGGACTTGCTGGCTGTCCTGTCTGGAGACAGTACACATCTCTTTAACCTGTGCTTAATGCTCCCTCCACTCACATTGTCTGTATCTTTAAGATCTGGTTGGTTGTAGGGATTTGCATTCTAATCAGTATTCTGTAACTTGATTTTGTGTCTTTGTGCCCTGTTTGAGAGCAGATTTCCACTCCATCTGACAAAGGAGCAGCGCTCCGAAAGCTAATGGTATTTGCTACCAAATAAACCTGTTGGACTTTAACCTGGTGTTGTTAAAACTCTTACTGTGTTTACCCCAGTCCAATGCTGGCATCGCCACATCGTGTAGGTACACCCACAGTGGATTCCTCGTCTTTGACCTGCTTTGGTAGCCACATTATTTATATGGTTAGTCCATTTCAGTTTCTGGTCAATGGTAACCCCCAAGATGTTGATAGAGGGAGATTCAGCGATGGTAATATCATTGAATGTTAAGAGGCAATGGTTAGATCCTCTCTTGTTGGAGATGATCATTGCCTATCACTTACGTAAGATGAAAAGCTTTGATATCATTTTTTTTAGCAATACTCAAGATCTGTATTATCAAGTGGCGATATGTTAATCGGGTTATTTTAACGACTCCATGAACTGAAATATCTCAACCATCCAGAATTTGGCCTAATAAATGTAATGCCTAACTGATTTGTAATCTAATACAACAGGAATACCTATTTCGTAACTGTTCATGACATGGCAATGATAAAACCCTGATAACACTGGAAATTGAAACAGAGCCATCTTGGGATGACATGAACTTTATTCATGTTGTGATTGTTTGGAGCAAACCAATACTCATTTCTACTATTTTAAATGGACCAAATTTAAAGAGTTTAAACTAAGGAGATGGTTAATAATGTATTCATGAAAACCTTACCTAATGGCCAAAAGATAACTTTCATTTAGAACATGGTACTGAGTATGCAAATAAATACAGACTAAGCAAAATGATGCTTTTTTTCCCACTCCCATCGCCCTCCCATCACATAAGTCACACTCGCTGCAAGGCAAATTGTCCCACATCGCATGGAACAGCATGTAATGTTCGTGCTTAAGTGGTGAGTGCTGATTACCTTATTGAGAAAACGGCTAGAAGACTGCTGGGCTCAACTTTGCAAACAGTAGTGTTTTTGCATGATATTTATGATTTTCTTGCCTTTCTATCCTGTTGTGAACTCAACAGGAAAGACCCTGACCCTGTCACACTCATTCCCTACAATAACACCAGCAGTATCCTGAGTATGAACTGTTAACACAAAATATTCAACAACATATTTAGATTCATAATTGAGTAAAATTATGCTTTTTTTTTAATGAGGATGTTAATATTGAAATTCACTCTCATCTGCTGTGCCATACAGTCACCATGATCCAATTATATTATCTAACCTCACAGCGGACTACTTTGCAAACTTCACCGAGTAGTGTTGTTTATTTCATAAAATCAAAATACTGTGAATACCGGAAATCTGAAATAAAAACAGAAAATGCTGGGAATACTCAGTAGGTAGGGTAACATTTGTGGAGAAACAGGCTTAACATTTCAGATTGATAAAACATGTATTCCCTTCCCACAGATGCTGCCAGGCCTGCTGAGTATTTTCAGCATTTGTTATATACTTGTAGCAATCTGTACCAGTATTTCTGAAGGGAATCTTTTGAGTAACATTTGCTTCACTACATCCCATGTAATAATGGGTTCACCTCCAGCATGGAGCAGAATGATTCAAATTCTCCTACCATGATTCGAAGGGAAGGCAATGATATTATCGCTAGACTATGAATCCAGAAACTCAGCTAATGTTCTGGGGACCCAGGTTCAAATCCCGCCGTGGCAGCTGGTGGAATTTGAATTCAATAAAAAATATCTGGAACTAAGAATCTATGGTGACCCTGAAACCATTGTCGAAAAAACCCATCTGGTTCACTAATATCCTTGAGGGAAGGAAATCTGCTGTCCTTACCTGGTTTGGCCTACATGTGACTCCAGACCCACAGCAATGTGGTTGACTCTCAACTGCCCTCCAAGGGCAATTAGGGATGGGCAATAAATGCTGGCCAGTCGGCGACCCATGTCGTACAAATGAATAAACAAAGAAGAATGAATGTCCTCTCCTAATTCAGCTGGTGACAGGAACTAGCAAATGGAGTAGGATGATTCCCCAAAAGAAAAAGAGGGTAAATCATCTCATATCAGCCCTGTATGTAGCATCAATTGATTTACGTACAACTGATCCCAAAGAATAAAGACTGCCTTATAAAGAAATATACTTTGTGAAAAATGTATTGGGTTTTTTTGAGGGGTGGAGAGGGGCATTCGTTACAAATGTTGCACAACATAGTAAGATAGACTCAATCAAATCACATTGTGGTGTGGCCTGATGGTCACAAAAGTTAATTATAGTTCTTCGGTCATCTCTCCTCCACGGAAAATGCTGGCCAAATTATTTTGCATGATGATTGTATCCCTGCTGAACACTTTCTCTTTGGATCAGTTTTGAGGACTGTGATACAGAGAAACAATATAGAGGAGCTTTTCCTTGCCACTCTGGAGAATATAATTACGGGTTAAATTTCGGATACCAGCAAGAGGGTGAAGCCAGATGCTGGTGTTCTGAGCCATTGGCAACTTGCTGCAACTCCCATTGAGCGTCGCAACTTGCTGCAACTCCCATTGAGCGTCACTGTTTTCCCGTCTGTTACTGACGTCAACCCTTTTAAAGTCAGGTCAGAACTGCAGGGGAATGTAAAAGAGAGGCAACAGCAACAGACTAAAACTCTGTAAAAGAGAGAGCGGCAACAGACTGAGACCCTGTAAAAGAGAGGCAACAGCAACAGACTGAGACCCTGTAAAAGAGAGGCAACAGACTGAGACCCTGTAAAAGAGAGAGAGGCAACAGGCTGAAATCCTGAGAAAGAGAGGCAACAGATCGAAACCCTGTAGAGAGAGAGGAACAGCAACAGACTAAAATCTTGTAAAAGAGCGAGGCAACAGGAAGCGATTGGACCCCCGACAAGAGTGGAATAGGCAGCCGCAGTTAAGGCAGATTGAGACTGGGTCTGGGGACACAGCCAGCCTGAGGACAAGGCTGGAACAGCAAAAGCTCAGGAAGAAAGAAACTGGTGCACTCAGCAGGCAGACACTGGGAGTTAGAGCCGCAGTGAGACAACACCGGAGGGATTTAAGACAAGGGCGTACAGTGTCGGGGTTTTGTTTTCAGACACCGGTGAAAAATAGTGAGGGAGACAGAGACTGGATTATCTACGAAGCCAGTGATTTAGAGAACCGGGATACACAGACAGACAGTGTGTGCGTGCAGAGAGAGAGGGAACACTGCAGGAACTGCTGCGACAGAGGCCGTGTGTACCGGCTCAGTGGAGACAGCAAGGGTCGGTGTATACAGTCAGGGATCAGTGTGTACACTGAGAGACCGGTGTGTAAAGTTAGAGATCAGCGGATACAGTTAGAGGTCGGTGTGTACACTGAGGGGTCGGTGTGTACACTCAGAGGTCGGTGTGTACACTCAGAGGTCGGTGTGTACACTGAGGGGTCGGTGTGTACACTGAGGGGTCGGTGTGTACACTCAGAGGTCGGTGTGTACCGAGCGGATCAGGCCGGGGTTGCCATCTCTCGCTGGGGAAGCTCATTTTCCGGGGACTGAAGCCGGGCCGGGGAGATGAGGCGGTTCTGGGCCCCGGGCCTGTGCTTCCCGCTGCTGCCTCTGCTCCTGGTGTCGGTGTCGGGCCGCACCGCCGAGTGGTACACGGCCTTCGTCAGCACCGCCTACCTGGACCCCGACACCAACATGACCGTGTCTGCGAACAGCGAGAGCGGCAGGTACATGGGGGGGTGGGATGATGGGGGCGTGGGGATTATGGGGGGGAGGGGCGATCGGGGGGACAGGATTGGGGGACAGGATTGGGGGGGGGGGGGAGAGGGGGGACAGGATTGGGGGGGGGGGGGGGGAGAGGGGGGACAGGATTGGGGGGGGGGGGGGGAGAGGGGGGACAGGATTGGGGGGGGAGGGGGGACAGGATTGGGGGGGGGGGGAGAGGGGGGACAGGATTGGGGGGGGGGGGAGAGGGGGGACAGGATTGGGGGGGGGGGGGGGAGAGGGGGGACAGGATTGGGGGGGGGGGGGGGAGAGGGGGGACAGGATTGGGGGGGGGGGGGGAGAGGGGGGACAGGATTGGGGGGGGGGGGGAGAGGGGGGACAGGATTGGGGGGGGGGGGGAGGGGGACAGATTGGGGGGGGGGGGAGAGGGGGGACAGGATTGGGGGGGGGGGGAGAGGGGGGACAGGATTGGGGGGGGGGGACAGGATTGGGGGGGGGGAGAGGGGGGACAGGATTGGGGGGGGGGAGAGGGGGGACAGGATTGGGGGGGGGGGGAGAGGGGGGACAGGATTGGGGGGGGGGAGAGGGGGGACAGGATTGGGGGGGGGGGGAGAGGGGGGACAGGATTGGGTGGGGGGGGAGAGGGGGACAGGATTGGGGGGGGGGGGGAGAGGGGGGACAGGATGGGGGGGGGAGAGGGGGGACAGGGGGGACAGGATTGGGGGGGGGAGAGGGGGACAGGATCGGGGGGGGAGAGAGGGGGAGAGAGGGGGGACAGGATCGGGGGGGGGGAGAGAGGGGGGACAGGATCGGGGGGGGGGGAGAGAGGGGGACAGGATCGGGGGGGGGGGAGAGAGGGGGGACAGGATCGGGGGGGGGGAGAGAGGGGGGACAGGATCGGGGGGGGGAGAGAGGGGGACAGGATCGGGGGGGAGAGAGGGGGGACAGGATCGGGGGGGGGGAGAGAGGGGGGACAGGATCGGGGGGGGAGAGAGGGGGACAGGATCGGGGGGGGGAGAGAGGGGGACAGGATCGGGGGGGGACAGGATCGGGGGGGGGAGAGAGGGGGACAGGGACAGGATCGGGGGGGGGGGGAGAGAGGGGGGACAGGATCGGGGGGGGGAGAGAGGGGGACAGGATCGGGGGGGAGAGAGAGGGGGGACAGGATCGGGGGGGGGGGGGGAGAGGGGGGACAGGATCGGGGGGGGAGGGAAGAGGGGGGACAGGATCGGGGGGGGAGGGAAGAGGGGGGACAGGATCGGGGGGGGAGGGAAGAGGGGGGACAGGATGGGGGGGGAGAGGGGGGACAGGATGGGGGGGAGAGGGGGGACAGGATGGGGGGGAGAGGGGGACAGGATGGGGGGGGAGAGGGGGGACAGGATGGGGGGGAGAGGGGGGACAGGATCGGGGGGGAGAGAGGGGGGACAGGATCGGGGGGGGGGGGAGAGAGGGGGGACAGGATCGGGGGGGGGGGAGAGAGGGGGACAGGAATCGGGGGGGGGGGGAGGGGGGACAGGATCGGGGGGGGGGGAGAGAGGGGGGACAGGATCGGGGGGGGGGAGAGAGGGGGGGACAGGATCGGGGGGGGGAGAGAGGGGGGACAGGATCGGGGGGGGGGAGAGGGGGACAGGACAGGATCGGGGGGGGGGGGAGAGAGGGGGGACAGGATCGGGGGGGGAGAGAGGGGGGACAGGATCGGGGGGGGGAGAGAGGGGGGACAGGATCGGGGGGGGGGGAGAGAGGGGGGACAGGATCGGGGGGGGAGGGAAGAGGGGGGACAGGATCGGGGGGGGAGGGAAGAGGGGGGACAGGATCGGGGGGGGAGGGAAGAGGGGGGACAGGATGGGGGGGGAGAGGGGGGACAGGATGGGGGGGGAGAGGGGGGACAGGATGGGGGGAGAGGGGGGACAGGATCGGGGGGAGAGAGGGGGGACAGGATCGGGGGGGTGGAGAGAGGGGGGGACAGGATCGGGGGGGAGAGAGAGGGGGGACAGGATCGGGGGGGTGGAGAGAGGGGGGACCAGGATCGGGGGGGTGGAGAGAGGGGGACAGGATCGGGGGGGGAGGGAAGAGGGGGGACAGGATCGGGGGGAGGGAAGAGGGGGGGACAGGATGGGGGGGGAGAGGGGGGACAGGGATGGGGGGGAGAGGGGGGACAGGATGGGGGGGGAGAGGGGGGACAGGATGGGGGGGGAGAGGGGGGACAGGATGGGGGGGAGAGGGGGACAGGATGGGGGGGGAGAGGGGGGGACAGGATGGGGGGGAGAGGGGGGACAGGATCGGGGGGAGAGAGGGGGGACAGGATCGGGGGGGTGGAGAGAGGGGGGACAGGATCGGGGGGGGGAGAGAAGGGTGGACAGGGATCGGGGGGGGGAGGAGAGGGGGGACAGGATTGTGGGGGGGAGAGGGGGGCAGGATCAGGGGCGGGGGGAGAGAGGGGGGACAGGATCGGGTGGGGGAGAGGGGGGGACAGGATCGGGGGGGGGAGAGAGGGGGGACAGGATCGGGGGGGGGAGAGAGGGGGGACAGGATCGGGGGGGGAGAGAGGGGGGGACAGGATCGGGGGAGAGAGGGGGGGACAGGATCGGGGGGGAGGGAGGGGGGACAGGATCGGGGGGGAGAGGGGGGGTCAGGATCGGGAGGGGGGACAGGATCGGGGGGGAGAGGGGGGGACAGGATCGGGGGGGACAGGATCGGGGGGGTGGAGAGGGCGGACAGGATCGGGGGGTGGTAAGGGGGACAGGATCGGGGGGGGTGAGAGGGGGGACAAGATCGGGGGGGAGAGTGGGTGACAGGATCGGGGGGGGAGAGGGGGTGTCAGGATCGCGGGGGGGAGAGAGGGGGTGACAGGATCGGGGGGGGAGAGAGGGGGGACAGGATCGGGGGGGGACAGGATCGGGGGGGAGAGGGGGGACAGGATCGGGGGGGAGAGAGAGGGGGGACAGGATCGGGGGGAGAGAGAGGGGACAGGATCGGGGGGGAGAGGGGGACAGGATGTGGGGGGGGACAGGATGGGGGACATGATGGGGGGAGGGGACATGATTGGGGGTGGAGAGGGGACAGGATGGGGGGGAGAGGGGGGACAGGATGGGGGAAGCAGGTTGGGGGAAGCAGGTTGTGGGGGAGGGCGACAGGATGTGGGGGGGGGGACAGGATGGGGGACATGATGGGGGGAGGGGGACATGATTGGGGGGGGGGACAGGATGGGGGACATGATGGGGGGAGGGGGACATGATTGGGGGGGGAGTGGGGGGACAGGATGGGGAAGCAGGATGGGGGGAGGGAGGACAGGATTGGGGGGGAGATGGGGGACAGGGGGCACGGGGGAGGCAGGTGGCACGGGGGGGAGGGAGGAGGCATGGGGGGAGTGAGGAGGGAGCGAGGATGCAGTGGGGGGAGGGAGGTGGATGGAGGTGGAGTGGGGGGAGGGAGGTGGGGGGAGGAAAATGGGGGGAGGGGGAGGAGGGGGGGAAGGAGGTGGAGGGAGGTGGAGTGGGGGGAGGGGGGAGGAAGGTGGGGGGAGGGGGAGGAGGGGGGAAGAAGGTGGAGGAGGTGGAGTGGGGGAAGGGGGAGGAAGGTGGGTGGAGGGGGGAAGGAGGTTGGGGGAAGGGGGAGGAAGGTGGGGGGAAGGAGGTGGGGGAGGGAGGTGGAGTGGGGGTGGGAGGTGGAGGCGGGCAGAGGGGGGGAGGGAGGGGGAGGAAGGTGGAGGGGGGGAGGAAGGTGGAGGGAGGTGGAGAGTGTGGGGACGGGGTAGGGAGGTGGAGTGGGGGAAGGGGGGAGGAAGGTGGAGGGAGGTGGAGTGGGGGAAGGAGGTGGAGGGGGGCAGGGGGGAGGGAGATGGAGGCGGGCAGGGGGGGAGGGAGGTGGAGGGGGGCAGGGGGGGAGGGAGGTGGAGGGGGGCAGGGGGGGAGGGAGGTGGAGGGGGGCAGGGGGGAGGGAGGTGGAGGCGGGGAGGGGGGCAAGGGGGGGGAGTGGAGGGGGGCAGGGGGGGAGGGAGGTGGAGGGGGGCAGGGGGGGAGGGAGGTGGAGGGGGGCAGGGGGGGAGGGAGGTGGAGGGGGGCAGGGGGGGAGGGAGGTGGAGGGGGGCAGGGGGGGAGGGAGGTGGAGGGGGGAGGGAGATGGAGGGGAGGGGGGGAGGGAGGTGGAGGGGAGGTCGGTGGAGGGAGGTGGAATGGGGTGGGGGGGAAGGGAGGTGAATGGGGGCGGGGGGGAAGGGAGGTGAATGGGGGCGGGGGGAAGGGAGGTGAATGGGGGCGGGGGGAAGGGAGGTGAATGGGGGCGGGGGGAGGGAGGTGGAGGGGGGGAGGGGGGCAGGGGGGGAGGGAGGTGGAGGGGGTTAGGGGGGAGGGAGGGGGCAGGGGAGGGAGGTGGAGGGGGCGGGAGGGAGGGAGGGGGCGGAGGGAGGGGGAGGGGGGCAGGAGGGAGGGAGGGGGCAGGAGGGGTGTGCGGGAGGGGAGGGGGAGGGAGGACGGGATGGGGGGGCAGGAGGGGATGGGGGGCAGGAGGGGATGGGGGAAGAGGAGGGGGGGCTGGTGGGGAGGGGGAGGGAAAGTGAGCAAGGGGGAGTGGGAGGAGATTTGGGATGGGGAGTGGGTGTTGGAGCGGCAAGGTGGAGGGGAGCTGGGGGTTGGAAGGGGTTGGGGGAAGGGGGAGCGAGAAAAGAGGTGGGGAGTGAAAGTGGAGGGGTCGCAGAATGAAGTGGGTGGGAGGTGGAAGGGATGGCAGGTTAGTGTAGGGAGGAGGTGGAAAGGTGTGTGCTGAGGGGGAGGGATGGTGAGGAGGGAGAGGGAGCAAGATGGAGGGAGTGGGGAGCACGGGAAAGAGCGGGGGATGGGACAGAAGATGGAGAGGGAGATAGTGAGGGAATGATGAAAGCGGGATGGTGGGGAGGGAGAGTGAGCAAAGGGGGAGGGATGGTGGTGAAGGTGGAGTGGGTTAGGGAAGGGTAAGTTGGGTGGAAATGGAGCGGTCAGGGAAACTGGGAGCAAGGGTTGGGGATAGGGAGTAGGAGAGGCAGAAGAGATGGTTCTGGAGGAGGAGAGGGGATGTCAAAGTGGGCAAATTGGAGGGAATAGGTGGCAGACAGTGGAGATCAAGGATGGGGAAGAGAGTGGATGGGGAGTGAGAGAAACAGATTTATTTTAAAGAGGGAGAAAATGAAATTCGATCAGCCATGAGTTTGTTACAGTTTTTATTCTTTTTTTTCTAGGTATGGTGACAGTTCTCCTAAAGATAGTGTGCAGGGGGTGATTGGGATCCCCAGAACCAATCGGGACCAATTGGGATGTGACCCCAACACAGAATACTTCATACCCAGATCAGGGGAACCATGGATAGCTCTCGTTGCCAGAGGGAATTGTACTTTCAAGGAAAAGATTTTAATTGCTGCAAAAAAAATGGCATCTGCAGTTGTGATTTACAATTTTCTTGGTACTGGGAATGCAACAGTCACCATGAACCACATTGGTAAGCTTTTGCTCACTCACACATCCCACCATAATCATTTGTGGAAACAGTAAAGTATAAATGACACATCTTAAATTGCAGCTTGATCCTTTAGCAGAGCCCAAAAAGTGTTTCATTTACTGTAAATGGTGTAGTCTTGTTACCAAAGGAATTTGGGTAATTGAGCAGCTTGGTACCACTGGAAATGAATAGTTGTTATGTTGTTGGCATGAGCAATTGCACATCAACTGTCACTTGACACTGTCAAAGCCTCTCAAACAGGCTGTTGTCATAATTAAAAATCAGTAGAGCTTTAGTTACTGATATTGAGAAGGTTTGTTCTGTTTGCATAAAGATCAGATTGTCTCTAAGAAAAAAATTCAAATTGGATGAATTCCTTCATGGAGTTAGCAACATTATTTCTTTTAAAAAAAAAACTGGTTCACAATATTGTGAACATTTGCAACATATTTATATGTTCAGCATTTAGAAGCTACTGTGTATTTGGCCTTGTTTCTGAAATCCATTCTGGATTCAAAAGAAGTGGGTGAAAAAATTGCCAAACGTTAATCATAATATTTCAAAGTTTTCTTGATTAGGAAATTCTGATGTTAAGAATGAAAATTTGTTAATGTCACTTTGGTAGTTAAGGCAGTTACGAGAGAGAAACAAGTGTCTACAGGCCTGTGAGATCCACATTTGTTATGGGAAGGCTACTCGAACCTGTCACCTATGAGTGAATCAGCAAAAGCCAACATGTCTTTGTAAAGGGCAAGTCATGTCTGAATAATCTCATTGAATTTTATGAAGAGATCAGTAATGAAGTACATAAAGGGAGTTCTATAGATATTATCAAAATGGGCTCCCAGAAGACATTTGTTAATCTTCACAAAACAAGATTAGCAAAACTTTGGGAGCACAAAATAGCAGATAACCTTTTAACTAGGGTTAGAAATTGGATGAGAGGTAGGAGAAAGTGGGGATAAAGAGTACTAACGGAATATATTTAGTCAACTTTTAGGAGTTTCTGTTCAGCTGTTTATTTGAGAATCATAGAAACCCTACAGTGCAGAACGAGGCCATTTGGCCCATCGAGTCTGCACCGACCACAGTCCCACCCGGGCCCTACCCCCATATCCCTACATATTTAGCCACTAATCCCTCGAAACTACGCATCTCAGGACACCAAGGGCAATTTTAGCATGGCCAATCAACCTAACCTGCACATCTTTGGACTGTGGGAATCATTTGAATAAAAGTTAGAAAACAAACTACAGAAGCTTTATTTTGGTAAGGCTTCTATCGAGTGAAAAGCAGAGGCACGTGTGTGTTTATGTGTGAAAGAATGAGGAAAGAACAGTTTGTACTCCTACACCAGTTGTAGCTTTTTTGTGTTCCATAAACTTTAGAAAACATATTGAACTACGAGAGACAGAAAAAGAAAGTGTTCCTCATGTCAGGTCACAAAGGAACCAGTGGAATTTTGAAACCAGCTAGTTATTTAACGTGTTTTGTTGATGGTTAGAGAAGGCAAATCATTCTTACAATCTTTCTCATTGATGTAATTGCTAATATCCATGAGACCAGGAGAGTGAAAGACCAGATCATAACTTAAGATCATAACATAAGAATATAAGACGTAGGAACAGGAGATGGCCAGACTACCTACCCTGAAGTTTAATAAGGTCATGTCTGATACTTGATCTCAGTTCAACATTCGCACCTAATGCTAATATTGCTTGCTTCTCTTAGAGTCCAAAAATTTATCCATATTATCCTTAAAATGAGAACTTGTGTATATGCCATTTTTAACATATGGAAACATTGCATGGGGCTTCACCAGAGCATTATAAAGCTTAACCACAAGGTGGTATTAGGAGATGACCAAAAGCTTAGTCAAAAAGGTAGGTTTTAAGGATGTCTTTCATAGAATCCCTGCAGTGCAGAAGGAGGCCATTCGATCCATTGAGTCTGCACTGACTCTCCGACAGAGCATCTTACCCAGTCCCTCCCCCACACTATCCCCGTAACCCACGCATTTACCCGATTAATCCCCCTAACCTACACATTGTTGGACACTAAGGGGCAATTTACCATGGCCAGTCCATCTAACCTACACATCTTTGGACTGTGGGAAGAAACCAGAGCACATGGAGGAAACCCACACAGACAGAACGTGCACTCAGACAGTCACCAAAGAAATTGAGTGAGATCTTGATGAGGTACAGCTTGGTGTTGTCAGCGGACATGTGAAAACTGAACGCTGTGCTTTTGGATGATGTTGCCAAGGGGCAGCATGTCAATAAACATAAGAAAAATAGAAGCAATCTTTTTCCTCATTCTAAAAAGCAAGAAAATTGTGTTCTGACAACCTACAAAAACAAGAGGAAAACAGAAAAAGAATGAACAGGGTATTATAACCTAGAAAGCCAGGTGGTGAAGTATAGAATGAAGTTAAACATTTTTATTGGCATTTTTATAAGCATTTATTTACAGCAATGTGTTACAAGCATGCATCTCGTAATCCAAAAATCACAGTCTCAAACTGTGTCTATTTTATAGCACAAATGAATCTCCAGTTACTGCCCATCACCTGCATACAATTATCAAAGAAGAGGGGAAGTTGAAAGCACGACAAGGGGCTTCTGGCCTCTTGATACCAGCCCTTGGGCAATTGAGGAAATGGTGGTGGGTTAGGGGAGTGAATGAAAAGTCAAGTTGATGTGAGAGACTTTGAGTGAGAGAGAAGGGAGAATATAGGGATCGATTGGCATCCTTAACTGGACTGACCTACATGACACTTCAGATCCACTGTGATGATGGTGGTGCAATTGATATGGTTAAACATATATGTGTTTAAGGGGGATGTTTAAAAATCAGGTTTATTTTTATAGGATATATTGTGAAGCCAGACTTGACCCCAACAATTTTTATATTTTGGCATAAACATGAGGAAAGGATACTTCCTTCCAGGAGTGATTCCTCTGACAATGTAGAGATTTTTATATAGTGAAAGAAACTTTATTTAATAACACAGTTTAAATATAATTCTAACTCTATTAACAGTTGAACAATATTTAAAAATGAAAGGAAGCAAGTTTATTTTCTAGCTTTTAACTGTTCCAGTTCCAAATAAACATTCTTCATGCATAAATCAAATTCACTTCTATATAAATCCAGTTAGCAAATTCGGGCATACTTGCCTTAACGTTTGTTAAAAGTCTTGAAACTTTCAGAGAGAGATAGAGTTCCAGAAGCCTGCAAAATCCTTTTAACTTCAACCAGGCTTCAGCTGCAAACTAAACTGCTTTCTACAAAAGCTTTTTCTTTGTCTGCTACAGACCCAGGACTGTACATAAACCACATAACCCTGTCAATCACTCTAATCAAAAATCTCAGAAGAACTTTAGTAAACAAAAATCCATTCATTTAACATAATGACTTGCAAAGGTGAAATGAGTAATCATCCTACTCTCTCAGCATCTGAGTTGCATTCCCCCCAGCCATACCGACTGCCTGTAATATAAAGCTGAATTTTTAAACATTACCCTGAAAACAAAAATAGTAGTATGAATGTGTATATATCAATTGCACCACCATCATCATGCCACAGCAATGTGGTTGACTCTTAACTGCGCTTTGCAATGGCCGAGCAAGCACTCAGTTCAAGGAAAATTAGGGATGGGTAACAAATGCTGGCCTAGCCAGTGACATATTCCATGAAAGAATAAAAGGGGGAAAAAATGATGTGACTAGGAGTGACAGGAAAGAGAGGTGTTTAAGAATGTATAGTTGATGGGCTTGGACAGAGGGTGCAGGTTGGCATGATTGATTGAGAAGAATTGTAAAGAATCTGATGAGGCACACATTTTCTTCATAGACCCCATCCTTATAGGCCTGGCTGGAATGCTCTTTCGGAGAGTTGGTGCAGACTCGATGGGCTGAATGGCCTCCTTTTGATAACAGCAACATTAAGACAACAGGGAAAAGTAACATCAACAACTCGCATTGATATAACGGCTTTAACACGGTAAAACGTCAATAGGCACTTCACAGGAGTGTTATCAAACAAAATTTTACACTGAGCCACTCATGGGGATATGAGGTTCAAGAACTAGGATTTAAGGAGTACCTGAAAGGAAAATGAGACAGACCGACGGAGAGAGCTAAGGAAGAAGCTCCAGAGCTTGGGGCCCAGGTAGCTGAATGTACAGCCACCAACAATAAATTGATTAAAATCGCAATAAAGTGACGATTGGAAAACAGAGTTGCTATTGTAAATTTGATGATCTTTTCAGCATCAATTTGTACATTTAAGTGAACATGGCAATAATCTGTACCAGCAGCATCTCACTGGAAACAATTAGGCAAATTATTTGGTGATACCATTTCGTTTAGGCGGAAATGTTGTCCAGGACACTAGTCCTTAAGTTAGTACAATGAGATTGTACTTAAAAAGATAGGGGAGAACTTGTTTAACTTCTTAACTGAAGGATATTTTCTCTTTCAGGATAATTAAGCCAATCAGTGTGGCAACAACTCCAATCCACAAGTCACACTAATTGACTCTAACCAGATATATTCCACAAATTACACGTTAATCTAACAAAATATGAGCTGTCATTTTGTGGTGCATTTGATCATCAGTGCCTATTACTCTGTTATTCTAACTACAAATCCTATTTTTAAAGAGATATTTATCTACTTCATGATGAAAGACTTAACTAACATAACATTAAACACTTTTGCTACATCTATATATTCGTGAGAAGGATAACTGCTCGTTAATTTTGAGTTCCCATCTTCTAGTTCTGAGCTTATTCTTAAAGTAAAATAAACACCTACAGTTTATAACTCCCAGCCCATCTCTTTCAAGTTAAGTTCTATGAGCTATCCTTTGTAACTTAAAGTCCCTGGAGCTAGAATGATCTTGTCGCTATTTCTTGAACTATGCCTTTACAGTAAAGAATAGTTGAATAAAGGATAAGGGTGGTTAAAGTTGAAAAGGGAAATCCCTTTTTGGAGGATGAAAGGATGGTAGTATTATCGTGTTATTACTTTAACCTCCGTTTTCACAGGAGAATGTAGCAGTGAAAATAAAAGGGAAGATAAGGTGAAATGCATACAAAGATGTGCAGATTAGGTGGATTGGTCATGTAAATTGCTCCTTAGTGTCCAAAAATGTGTAGGTTATGCGGATTAGCCATGGTAAATGCATGGGTTTGCGGGAATAGGGCACGGGGGTGGGCGTGGGTAGGATGCTCTTTCAGAGAGTCAATGCAGACTCGATAGGCTGAATGACCTCCATCTGTACTGTAGGGATTCAGTGGTTCCAATTACATAAGATTACTATAGGCACGGAAACTGTATGAAGAAAATGTAACAATAGACCAGTCAACAAAGAGAGTTAATTAAGAAATGCAGCAACAATTTGTAAAAGACTGTTTTATGTTTGACTAATTTAACAAGAGCACACTGATAAAGGGACTACTGAGAATGTGAACCATATCATCTCTTCATGACTGCACTATTGCCATGGTCTTTATCTTCCACCTCTGTAAACTGCTGTTATCTGAAACCCCACCGCCGGTATCCTATCCTATCCTAAACCTAAACCATCCTGCTCATCCTCCAACATCTCAAGTTTAAAATTCTCACAGTCATGTTTAAATCCCTTCATGGCCTTACGCCTTCCTATCTTGCAACCTCACCAGAGCTCTCAATTCCTCCAACTCAGACTTCTTATGCAAATCTCCTTCTCTTTTGCCCAACACTGGCTGTTGTGCTGTCGGTCATCTAGGCCCCAGACTCTAGAATTTATTCCCTAAACACCAAGAATCCCACCTACTTGGTTGTGAGCAGAAGCTAGCTGGAATCGATAATGTTTGCTGGCCCTTACCAGACTTTCTCTTTACCATCAGAGTGATATAGAGGATCTCCAGTTTTCTCTCTGTCTGTCAGGGTTTAGGTACAGCTGATGTAAGCACCTGCCCTGAGAATGCGAGTAACCACACGCCCCAATTTGGGAAGGCAACTGGATTTCTTGTTCAGGTGGATTTAGGACCAATCTATCACTCTGCATGGTGGAACAGATCTGTCAGAATGCCAGGTCCTCTGATTCTGTTCTATCAATGGCTTAAGATGGTAGAATGTCAGATATTATACTGAATGTGGAAAATGTAGCTTTCCACAGTTAAAGTAACTTGTTTTTACTTGCAGTTAAAAAGCCTCTGTGAAGTTAAAGTAACTTGTTTTTACTTGCAGTTAAAAGCCTCTGTGAAGTATTTCAATACTCAATGGGCGTTGTTGATATTTTCTTGCTGACCAGTTGCATTTGGTGAATGGGCAGTAATCACACTTTAAGCTTTATCTTTCTGCAAGTCAGCTGTTGCTCACAATTCACTGCATATGCATATTTCCCACTCAAATTGTGTACAGCCTTTCCTTTTCAGCGTTAAACCCATTTGCCAGTCCAAAGCCCTATTGCCCTTGTTCACATCTCTATTTTAACTTATTCAGCATCAATTAGTGTTTGAAAAATGCCTTTGGTAAAATAAAATATCCCAAGGCTTTTCACATGGACAGTAGAGAGAATGAATGAGTAGTTGGCAACAAGGCCTATGAGGAGTCATTCAAAAGATGGGAGAGAATAAAAAGGTGTGTTCTAGATAGCTGGAAGTTCTCCCACCTAGTGAGGAGCTCTAAGAGCAGGGATACATGAATCGCCAAATTCGGATAGACTTGGAACTGGAGAAAATTGGACTTGTGTTGGAAACGAGTTAGAAATTTGGTGGTCTTGGTTTTCCCAATGTTTAAGCTAGGGAGCGGGTCCAATGGGGAATAAGCAGTATCGTGGTGAAACCAAACATGAAGACTTTATTGAATTTTCCTCACTTTTTTAACAAGGTGTCTATTAAAGACATCACTATGCATCCCAGTGAATTGGAGGCAAGTTAGACTTGTGACATGCTATTTCATAGCAAAGAAAAACAAGCAATGAACCGAACAAAGTCTACTTACAAATGAACTATGAACTTAAACAAACAAATCTCATGACCTAACCCGCAACAATTTCTCCCAATAAAATCACTCCAGCAAAATGAATGGAAGATAGTTACATAATACAAAGTAAAATCAATCTGTCAGTTGCAATCCAGGGATGATTGATGATGATCAGCTTCATGCTTCCTGGAATAATAGTGTCACTTTATGCAGCCTATTTTTAATTTCCCCTCCTCAGACTCTTTCCAACCAGCATTGTTGACTGGGGAGTAGAGGTATAGCAATCCTGAAGCCCAGGCTAATGTTTTGGAGACATGGATTCAAATCCCAACATGGCAGCTGGTGGAATCTAAATTAAATTAATACAGCTGAAATACAAAGCTAGTCTCATTAGCTATCATTGATTTTTTTTGTAAAATCCATCTGGTTCACTAATGTCCTTGTGCTAAGGAGTTCTGTTAACTTTACATAGTCTAACTTTACCCAGTCTCTTAATTACCCCCTGAAATAGCCTAACAAGCCATGGGGCGGCACGGTGGCACAGTGGTTAGCACTGCCTCACAGGGCCAGGGACCCAGCTTGGGTTGCTGTCTGTGTGGAGTTTGCAAGTTTCCCCGTGTCTGCGTGGGTTTCCTCCGGGTGTTCCGGTTTCCTCCCACGGTCTGAAAGATGTGCCGGTTAGGTGCATTGACCCAAACAGGCACCAGAATGTGGCGACTGGGGGAATTTCACAGTAACTTCATTGCAGTGTTAATGTAAGCTTTACATTAGCATGAAGGTCCAGAAGCATCTCAATGTCACTAAGTTCAAATAGGCTGTCATGAATTGGACTGAAGGAACCTCTCAAATTGGTTGACACACCATCCACCAACTTCAGTATTCACTCCCTCCATCACGGATACACAGAGACAGCAGTGTGCACCATCTACAAGATCACTGCAGCAATTCACCATGACTTCTTTGACCGCACTTCCCAAACTTATGACTTCTGTCATCTAGAAGGATAAGAGCAGCACATGCATAGGAACACCACCACCTGGAAGTTCCCCTCTAAGTCACACACCATCCTGACTTGGAACTATATTGGCGTTCCTTCATTATCGCTGGGTCAAAATCCTGGACCTCCCTCCTTAATAGCATTGTGGGTGGATTTATATTACGTGGACCACAGTGGTTCAAGAAGGCGTTTCACCATCACCTTCTCAAGGGCAATTAGGATTGGGCAATAAATGCTGGAGAGCAGTGATGCCCTCATCTCAGGAAAGAATAAAAAATAAATTCAAGAGTTGCCTGTGTAAAGCAAAAACTTGCTGCTCGAGGACGACTGGGTGAGCTTGATGGATGTACTGTAGTCCCCTGCTCTAATGTCCCTTGACCCTGCCTCTCATAAGTATCAGGATTAATTTCATGAAACAATGGGGGAATTCTGAAACTACTGGAGAAGAAACAATACCTCTACAGATTTACCTTGGTGACAAGACAATGCTCCAGGAGCTGATGCTTTCCCAGCTGAGGAGTAAAAGGCTGGATGTCAATGCCTGCTCAAGAAGCTCACTGAACTCTTTCAGTTTATGTTGGGGCAAGTATCCATCCCACAAGGGAACAACCATGTCTCCATTCTTCACCAGTGCAAATGGACAGGAACTCGCAAATCTTGCAACAATCATATACGAATGTCATTCTTCTCAATCGCTGACAAAATTATCACCAGACTCCTCACCGCTTCATGCAACATCTCGACCGGGATCTGCGACTAGAGATTCAGTGCAGTTTCAGAAAAGTTCGAGGAACCAGTGATATGCTGTTTGCAATTAGACAGCTCCAAGAGAAATGCCAAGAAGAGAACACAGACCTCCACACCATGTTTGTTGACCTGACCAACTCCTTTGACACTGTCAGCCCTGAGGCCTTTGGAAGGTAATGGAGAAATTTGAGAATTTGGAAATTCCCCAAGAAATTCATCATAATGGTTCAACATTTCCATGACGGCATGCTTGGACGTGTCCTGGATGATGAGTTTTCTGAGTCATTCCCAGTCACTGCAAGCCTCTCGATTCAAGAGCAAGTAGGAACGGCTACAAATGCTGACCTTGCAAGCGATGCCCATAACCCATGAAAGAATTTTTTTTTAAAACAAGAATTGCCAAAGCAAGTGTATCCTTGTTAGACTTTGAACATGGCCGGTTAGCTCAGTTGGTTGCAGCATGGATCTAATAACCCCAAGGTCATGGGTTCGATCCCTGTACAGGCCAGATGCAATTGCCTGTGCTTGTACAATCTTGGCTCTTGTTAAGTTGGCTGTTTAGCACAGAAGGTTAGAGTATGGTGCTAATAATGCCAAGGTTGTGGGTTTGATCCCCGCGCTGACCTATGTGTTTTACAATCCTGGCTACAATCAGTGCCAATCCATTTCCTGTCACAGTGCAGTGTTTTGAACATGTCGCCTCAGTTGCATCACAGCCATGCTTTTTCACCTTAGATAAGATTTGCGACTGGAAAATTTCTGGGAATGAAGAGGCGTACATCTGCCTACCAAACTGAAAGTCTATAGAGCAATAGTCCTGCCCTGCATGTGTGTGAGACTAAAGCTGTGTAGCAGCATCATACCAAAAACCTCAGCACTTTCACAAGAGTAGTCTTTGAAAGCTTCTGAAGATCAAGTAGCAGGACAAAATACCAGATACTGAGATGTTAACCCAAGCTGCAATGCCAAGTGTCAACACCATATCAAGATAGTCAGAACTGAGTTGGGCTGTGGCTAGAAGGCCTGACGCTTACCAAATTAGATCTGCTATAGAGTACTTGTATCTGGGGCAGTCAAAGGAAGTGCTACAAGGACACTCTGAAGGAACGTGGGAAAAAGGAGCAGGGGTAGGTTATCTGCCCCCTCAAGTCTGCTCTGCCATTTAACTGATCTACTTCAATGCCATTTTTCTGCACTATCACCGTATTCCCTTGATATCTTTAATATCTAGAAATGTATTGACCGCTGAATCTCCACAGCCCCCTGGGATAGAGAATTGCAAAGATTCACCTTCCGAGTGAATAAACTCCTCCTCATCTCAGTCCTAAATGGCCTGCCTCTTATTCTGAGACTGTGCACCTGGTTCAAGACCTCCTCCAGCCAGGGGAAATGTCCTCACTGCATCTACCCTGACGAACCCTGTCAGAATTTTGAGTGTTTCAATGAGGTCACCTTTCATTCTTCTGAACTCAAGAGCATCGAGGCATAGTCTCATCAATCTCTCTTCATAGGGCAATCCCAGGAATTAGTCTGATGAATCTTTGTTGTGCTCTCTCTGTGGCAAGGATATTCTTCCGTAGTTTAGTCGACCAAAATTGTGCACAATACCCTAGGTGTGATCTAACCAAGGTTCTATACAATTGCAGTGAGACATATTTACTCTTGTACTCAAATTTTTTTGCAATAACGGCATACATACCATTTGTCTTCCAAATTGCTTGCTGCATCTGCATGCTAACTTTCAGTAATTCATGACCAAGAACACCTATGTACCTTTGGAATGAACACTTCTTAATCTCTCCCCATTTAAGAAAAACTCTGCATTTCTGTTTTTCCTATCAAGGTGGATAATTTTATATCTTCTACATTATATTCCATCTGCCATGTTCTTGCCCACTGACTTAGCCCCTTGAAGTCTCTCTGCATCCTCCTCACAACTCACATTCCCAACTAGTTTTGTGTCAATAGCAAACTTGGAAATATTACATTTGGTCCCCACATCTAAATCATTGATATAAGTTGTGAATAGCTGTTGCACAAGCACTGATCCTCCTGGTACCTCATTAGTTACACCCTGCCAATCTGAGAATGCCCCATTTATTCCTACTGTTTTCAGTTTGTTAACCAATTCTCAATCCATGCCAGGGTATTACCCCCTAATTTTGTTTACTAACCTCTTGTGTGGCACCCTATTAAAAGCTTCTGAAAATCCAAATACACCAGATCTACTGGTTCCTCCATATGTATTCCGCTAGTTAAATTCTCAAAAAACTTCAACAGGTTTGTCCAACATGATTTTGTTTTGATAAATCCATGTTGACCTTGCAGAATTCCACCACTGTTATCCTTCATAACATATTCTCGCATTTTCCCTATTACTGATGTCATGTTAAAAGGTCTGTAGCTCCCCATTTTCTCTCTCCCTCCTTTCTTAAACAATCTCCATTCTCCTCTTTCAACACTGCAGAATATCAATCATCAGGGCCAGAGGATTTACCAATTTTCAGTCCCATTAATTTCACAAGTACAACATTTTTACTCATACTAACTTCTTTCAGTTCCTCATTCTTGCTAGTTCCCTTGGTTCTGTGGTATTTCTCGGAGATTTGTTTAGCTTCTCTGCCGCTTTCTTATTCCACATTATAAATTCTCCTGTCTCTGGGCCCATATTTGTCTCTCTTAATCTTTTCCTTTTTACATACCTTTAGAAGCTTTTGCAGTCTGTTTTTATGTTTCTCACTGGTTTACTTTCGTATTCTATTTTCTCTTTCTTTATCAATTCCTTAGGTCCTTCTTTGCTGAATTCTAAAATACTCCGAATCCTCAGGCTTATTACATTTTTTGGCAACTTCATAAGCCTCTTCCATTGATCTAATATGATCTTTAACTTCTCTTGTTAGCTATGTTGGATAACTATTTTTGTTCTATTTCTTTGCCTCAAGAGAATATATATTTGTTGTAAACAATGTATTCATTCTTTAAATGTGAGAAATTGCCTCTATATCATCGCACCTTTTAACGTAATTTCTCAATCTACTAAGCAACTTTTCCCTCATTCCTTTGTAGTTTCTTTTGTTGAGATTTAAGACCCTAGTTTCGGAGCAAACCACATCACTTTCAAACTTTATGTAAAATCCTATGATATTATAGTCATTCTTCCCGAAAGCTCCTTTACAATGAGATTATTAATTAGCCCTTGCTCATTGCATTGATCTATACCAGATCTAAAATAGCTCATTCTCTAGTTAATTCCCTCAACATTCTGTTCTAGACAACTATCTCAGATACATTCTAAGAATTCATCCTTCACAGCATTAGTGCTAATTAGGGTTACCAAATTTATATGTAGATTGAAGTCCCCAATGTTTATTTTATTACCCTTGTTACATGCATCTCTGATTTCCTGACTTACAGTGCCAAACTGTTTGGTGGCCTATAAACAACTCCCATCAATGTCTGTTGTCCATTTGCTGTTTCTTAGCTCCACCCAAACTAATTCTACATTGTGTTCTTCTGTTCTAAGATCCTCTCTCACTAATGTACTGATCTCATCCCTTATTAATGGAGCTTTGCCATTCCTCCTAAATGTTGAATATTCAGATCCCAGCCATGGTCACCTTGCAGCCATACATTCATAATGGTAATTAGTTCATGCCCGTTTATTTCAATTTATGCAATTAGTTCATCTACCTTGTTGTGAATGCTGTATGCATTCATATAGAATGCCTTTTTAACATCTGTGTTTGACTCAATTCAATGCTAGTCTTTGTTTATGCTGCCTTCCAAATTTGCTTAGTACTTTTCTTATCATTACCAGCTTTGTTTCTGTCCCACCTGAATTCACTCTTGGGTTCCCAACCCCTTCAGTAAGGAGTTTTGATTTTGAGTCCTAGGAGAAACTCCCCGAGATCGTTGCACCTGGCACAATCCCAAATAAAAGTCTATGCAGCTCCTTCAAAAATAAGCACATGCCAAGGGCAGAAAGAAAATGTAGAGAATGTAAATTCCAAGTCAGCAACTTGTCCAAAACTCAGTTGCCTGTGGTATCCTGTCCTGAGTGCAGCACAACCTTCTGGGCGTAGTTTGGCCTTAGCAGTCACTTATGTACCCACCGGAGCCCTAGTAAACACACCAGAAGATAAACATGATCACCTTCACCTCGAAAGACAAACAAGATAATTCTAACATGTTTCAGTATGATTTATATCATTATCATTCATTTGTGAACAAATTGTAAAATGGTTTTCAAAAAAATATTTCTTTTCCTTGAGGGTTGCAGCCTAATTCTACTAGTTTTTACACACAAACCGACCAACAAATGACATATAGAAATAGACCTACTGGTCCATCCATCCATTTGTGATGGCCAGAACTTTGCAAAACACTGTATATCCACCTGGAGCCATGTGATCTGCTCGGAGAGGTGAAAAACCAGATAACGTCCCAAACCATTTTGGGAGTGGTGTGGCAAAATCCCACGGTTCAGGAAATAAGGTTCCAGAGGACATTTGATAAGGTGCTACACAAAGGTTATTGTGAAAAATAAAAGCTCATGGTGTAAGGGTTAACATATTAGCATGGACAGAAGACTGGCTGGTTGGCAGAGAATATGCATAAGTGGATCTTTGGTAGAATGTGACAAGCTGGATCCCACAGGGGCCTCAACATTTTACAATTTATTTAGATGACTTAGATGAGGGGAGTGAAGGCACAATAAGCAAAATTTGCAAAGATAGGTAGGAAAGTATGTTGTGAAGTGGACATAGGTGGTTGCTGATGGATATAGGTAGGTTGAGTGAGCAGGCAAAAATCTGGCAAATCAAGTATAATGTGTAAAAATGTGAAGTAGTTCACTTTGGCAGGAAGAATGAAAAAACAAAGCATTACTCAAATGGAAATCAATGGCAGAATTACAAGATGTGGAGATGCCGGCGTTGGACTGGGGCAAACACAGTAAGACGTTTAACAACACCAGGTTAAAGTCCAACAGGTTTATTTGGTAGCAAAAGCCACACAAGCTTTCGGAGCTCTAAGCCCCTTCTTCAGGTGAGTGGGAATTCTGTTCACAAACAGAGCTTATAAAGACACAGACTCAATTTACATGAATAATGGTTGGAATGCGAATACTTACAACTAATCAAGTCTTTAAGAAACGAAACAATGTGAGTGGAGAGAGCATCAAGACAGGCTAAAAAGATGTGTATTGTCTCCAGACAAGACAGCCAGTGAAACTCTGCAGGTCCTGTCTGTGTCTTTATAAGCTCTGTTTGTGAACAGAATTCCCACTCACCTGAAGAAGGGGCTTAAAGCTCCGAAAGCTTGTGTGGCTTTTGCTACCAAATAAACCTGTTGGACTTTAACCTGGTGTTGTTAAACTTCTTACAGAATTACAAGATGCAGAGCAGGACTCTCAAAAAATTAGTATGCAGGAACAGCAAGTAATTAAGAAGGCTAATGGAATGGTATCCTTTATCACGAGAGGAATTGAACGTATAAGTAAGGAAGTTAGCTTCAGTTATACAGGACATTGAGACCACATATTGAATACTTTGTGCAGTTTTGGTCTCCTTATTTAACGAAAGATGTAAATGTGTTGGAGGCAATTCAGAGGTGGCTCACTTGATTGATACCCAAAATGAGAGGGTTGTCTTACTAGGAAAGGTTAATCTGGACTTGTTTCCACTGGAGTTTGGAAGAGTAGGGGAGACTTGATTAAAGTAGAATCATAGAGGTTTAAGGCATGGAAACAGGTCCTTCGGTCCAATCTGTCCATGCCACCCAGTTTTTACCATTACGCTAGTCCCAATTGCCCACGTTTGGCCCATATCCCTCTACCAATCTTATCCATGTAACTGTCTAAATGCTTTTTAAAAAGACAAAATTGTACCTGTCTCTACTAATACCTCTGGCAGCTTGTTCCAGACGCTCACCACCCTCTCTGTGAAAATCTTGCTCCTCTGGACCCTTTTGTACCTCCCCCATCTCACTTTAAACCTATGCCCTCCTAGTTTTAGATTTCCCTACCTTTGGGGAATGGATGTTAACTATCTCCCTTATCTATGCTCCTCATTATTTTGTAGACCTCTATAAATTCACCCCTAAGCCTCCTACTCTCCAGGGAAAAAAGTCCTAGTCTAGCCAGCCTCTCCTTATAACTCAAACCACCATAATAGGGTGATCAGAACTGTACATAATATTCCAAGTGTAGCCTTATCAATGTCTTGTACAACTTCAACAAGAAGTCCCAACTCCTATATTCAGTGTTCTGACCAATGAAACCAAGCATGCCAAATGCCTTCTTCACCACCTTGCCCATCTGTGACTCCGCTTTCAAGGAGCTATGAACCAGTACCCCTAGATCTCTTTATAACTCTCCCCAACCCCCTACCATTAACTGAGTAAGTCCTGCCCTGGTTCGATGTACCAAAATGTATCGCTTCGCATTTATCTAAAATAAGCTCCATCTGCTATTCATCAGTCCACTGGCCCAATTGATCAAGATCCCGTTGCAATCCTAGATAACCTTCTTCACTGTCCACTATGCCACCAATCTTTGTGTCATCTGCAAACTTACTAACCATGCCTCCTAAATTCTCATCCAAATCATTAATATAAATGACAAATAATAGTGGACCCAGCACCAATCCCTGAGGCACACCAACAACCCTGTACAACCGCCCTCTGTCTTCTGTCATCAATCCAATTTTGTATCCAATTGGCTACCTCACCCTGGATCCCGTGAGATTTAACCTTATGCAACTACCTATCATGCGATACCCTGTCAAAAGCCTTGCTAAATTTCATGTAGACAACGTCAACTGCACTGCCCTCATCTCATCCATCTTCTTGGTAACCCCTTCAAAAAACTCAATCAAATTCATGAAACATGATTTTCCACTCAAAGCCATGCTGATTGTCCCTTATCAGTCCTTGCCTCCCTAAATGCCTGTAGATCTTGTCTCTCAGAATACCTTCGAATAACTTACCCACTACGGACGTTAGGCGCGCTGGCCTGTAGTTCCCAGGCTTTTCCCTGCAGTGCTTCTTAAACAAAGGCACAACGTTTGCCACCCTCCAATCTTGGCACTTCATCTGTGGCTGTCAATGATTCAAATATCTCTGTTAGGGGACCCGCAATTTTCTCCCTAGCCTCCCACAGCCTTCTAGGATACACTTCATCAGGTCCCGGGGATTTATCTACCTTGATGCACTTTAAGACTTCCAGCACCACCACCTCCATAATATGTGCACTCCTCAAGACATCACTATTTATTTCCTCAAGTTCCTTAACATCCATGCCTTTCTCAGCAGTAAATTCTGATGAGGAATATTCATTTAGGATCTCACCTATATCTTGTGGACCTGCACATAGATGACTTTGTTGATCCTTAAGAGGCCCTACTCTCTCCCTAGTTACTCTTTTGCCCTTTATGTATTTATAGAAGCTCTTTGGATTCTCCCTTGCCTTATCTTTCAAAGCAATCTCGTGTCTCCTTTTTGCCCTCCTGATTTATATCTTAACTCTACTCCGACATCCTCTATACTCTTCAAGGAATCCACTTGATCCCAGCTGCCTATGCATGTTATATGTCTCCTTTTTGACCAGGGTCTCAATATCCTGAGTCATTCAGGGTTCCCAGTGTTGAAACCTCAATCAAAGCATAAGTCTACTCTTCTCTAAAGTTTACAGACTCAACTCTTTGAACCTATATGGGTAACTAAAATACTTTCAACTGGGAATGTGGAAGCAGAGATGTGCAAGGCGTGGGGGTTGGAGACTGAGGGCTCACAATGGCAGGCAAGGGAGTGAAGAAGCGAATGAATAGACAAACAATGGAAGGCAGAGGGAAAACTTGGAAGGAAAGCTGGACTCCAACAACATTGCAAGAAAAGCTGACAGACAAGAGGTCAAAGGGATATCACATCATTTACTGAAGGGGCTGCACAAAGGCTCCAGATGTGATGGGTGGAGATCTTAGTGGGGCATGGACACCTCACAGGTGAGGGGTTCTGGGGAAGGGTGGTTGAATCAAGGAACAGACTTCTTGAGATTGCTGGCCTTTTCCCTCTGGGTTGCTCACACCTTGCACAATCTGGTGAAGACAGCTGGGCTGGAGAGAATGATGTGTACTGGACTGGTATTTAAATATTCGGGGCTTGGAGCTCCGAAAGCTTGTGTGGCTTTTGCTACCAAATAAACCTGTTGGATTTTAACCTGGTGTTGTTAAACTTCTTACTTTAAATATGACACCAGGATCTTTGAACCCAGCAGCTGACGGCAGACAGATGAATCAGCTTTCAGCCCGTCAGGTGACTCTGAGGGGAATTTGCCTGTGTATAATTAATTAGGTTCTTAGCGCACAATCTAGCATGGGATCCCGCCATTCAAGCCAGTGGGAAAGGCACCACCCACAATGGCACTTAAAAATTGAGAATCCCACCCATTGTCTTAACCTGAAGAAGTTAAGACAATCACCATCATTGTTTTAAAAAAAGCATTCAATTTCTGAATGTCTTTTGATGGCTTTCAGGATTTGTGTAGTTGGCACCTTTTCATCTGGGATGGCCTCTTTTGTCTTTGTTAGAAAGTGAATACACAAGCCGGGTGATCTGACCTTTGGCGGCCATCTTTGCAGCATACTTAAATGCAACTTCTTAAATGAAAAGTCAATTTCAAAGAGCTCACATTGAATAAAGTTTGTATCTTACTAGTTTGGAATATAGCATGCCATTAGTGGACATGACAACTTAAATACCTCAATATAGCTGGTAGCTGTGAATATGTGTGAGAGCATGATATAAAATCCATAATTTGAACATTGTCCCATCCTCCTTTCATAATTACAAACCACAAGCTGGGAAATAAGTTTATAGGGTTGTAGATACACTATTCTTAACTCTGAGAATTGCAGAAGTTCACTGAAATACCAATACACAGCTGTGACACCTCAGATCAGTCATTGCCTTATCATTCTGAGCACTGAGTTTGCACAAATAACTCTTTAAGAAATGAGGAACCAATCACTCGTGAAAATGCAGACATGTAAATTTTCCTGGGCTATGCTTGCATTGTGAATATAAATTGTTATTGTACTGCATTGACATGTTGAACAATGGGAATCGCCATTGTATTGTTTTGAGAACTGTACCACCGTTATTGTTAACCTCATACGATGCTGTTTTGACCCGAGTCAAAATTGTAGAATATGCTAGTACAAACAGAGGTTTGCTTCAATTTCAGTGCCACAGAGCTTGGATTTCAACCTTTCATCAATTTGATTGAACAGTTGAACGTGATGCTATATCTGTTACCGTTGGCAATATTTCGAGCCGGCTCCGCCATTCATTATGATCATGGCTGATCTCCATCTCATCCTAACTCCACTACCCTACCTTTTTTCCATAGCCCTTTATCCCGCTTTCAATCAAAATTTATCTATCACTTCCTTGAATCCATTGATTGATTCTGCAAGGTGAATCATATGATGCAATATTCTACTTGCACTCATTCACAATTAGTATGTGAACTTGAGTATGTGGACTATATCCCTACTCAATAGTGGCATCAACAGACCATCATTTTACAATGTGCATGCAGTGTTGCAAAAGGAGAAACTTGTTAACACTTGTGCAAGCTTGTTAAATTGTTCAAAATCATGCTGTTGTTAGTGAGACTTCCTCTTCCTTTTTTCATCTTGATGTGTTGCAAAAAAGCAAAGTTATTGCTGACGGAAAGTTTTTTTTAAAAGTTGCACATTTTGAAACTCACTTACTGGCCTTTGAGAATGAGTTGCCTTGTCTGGGAGTGACTGAGAGATTGGATTCTGGTGTCATTCTGGTTGCTTTTGTTTTTCACTTCCCATCATTGTGGAGAGCTCAACTCTGAAGCTCTGAAGAGGGTAAGAAAGGCATTCCCTTTAGAATTGTTCTTACCTACATGAAAATGCAGTAATGGGTCCACCTAGATCTGTGATAGCCAACCACACTTATTCTTTTACATTATCTAAGTTTACCCCAAGAAGAAATTTTCTGCGAAGATGCATGATATTTGGAAAGCAGCAACACCAGGAGTAATTTAAGTAGGGTCAGGTCAAGGAAATATGTGGCAAGATCTTGTTTCATCGGCTTTCTTTGGCCTTATTCTCTACTTTCTCTATCTCCTCTTCATTGTCATTTCATTCTCCCCTGCAGAGAATTTTCATCTCCTCCCTCCTCTTCTACACCACCACAATATCATCCTCTTCCTGAAGCACTGTTTATTGTGATAGTTCAGCAGAAATGGAGTACATAAATTAAAAATTGGTGAGCATATGCATCTTGCAATTAAGGAGAAAGAGAGGACTATCCGATGGTCACAGGGTTGCCATGGGAACTGTATAGGTGTCCATCCAGCTAGTAAGATGCCAATTATATTACCCCTATCAGTCTTGCCATCTCCACAGTTCCGGTAGAGTATCACCCCAGTAGGTCCATGAATTTTTTACAGGGGTAAGCTCTCTATTGCTAAGAACGTTATCTTGGTCCCCTGTATTTCAGAGGAATTGTAATCTTCCTGTGGACGATAAAACAAACTAAAGTTTAAAGTTTATTTATTAGTGTTATAAATAGGCTTACATTAACATTGCATTGAAGTTACTGTGAAAATCCCCCCAGTCGCCACACTCTAGCGCCTGTTCAGGTACACTGATGAAGAATTTAGCTTGGCTAATGTACTTAACCAGCATGTCTTTCGGACTGTGGGAGGAAACCGGAGCACCCGGAGGAAACCCACGTAGACACGGGGAGAATGTGCAGACTTCGCACAGACAGTGACCCAAGCCGGGAATCGAACTTCATGCCACAGCCACCTTTCTTCACTTAACAGCTTCCTCCCTTTGGCAATCGGTCCCTCCCTTTAGTCTGAAGGTCTAGTTTATTCAAACGTATTGCTCTTTTTGACCTTTTTGTAATGCCACCTTTGTGTACCTCTGTCAAATCTTACTAGGAGATATGCTTTAAAATTGCCACAAAATCTCATATGAGTCCTCTATGATTGTTCCTTTGGTTTTAAAAATTAGTCGGTACTTTTGGCAGCTTCCCATCCAGCTGCTTCAATTTTATTCCATTGTAAATTTATTGTTTCTTTTTATTCACTTCAACTCTTATATTGCATCGCACTTATGTTCAGCCAGTACCAGAAAGCTATGTGTGTGAGATAGGTGCAACACTATCGTAAATGTTTGTAAGTTTTTTGCTGAATTATTTGAATTAAACTGAAGGATGTGAGCATTAGGGAATACATTAATTTTGATGGAAAGTATGCTTAATCTCAATTCCTCCCATCGCTGTCTATTTTTAATTAGAATTCTTTGAATTGAGTCACTTTCTTTTGTCCCAGCTTTGCCTCCCATTTTGATATGGTCTGTTATCAACATTTGTTGTGTTTTCTTTGTTTTCAGGGACTGGAAATACAGTTGCAATCATGATCGGCAATTCAAAGGGAATGGAAATTCTGGAGTTAGTTCGTCGAGGTGTCCCAGTGATCATGTCCATAACCGTTGGCACCCGTCATGTACAGGAGTGGATGAGCTCTCAGTCAGTTGTATTTGTCATTATTGCTTTCATAACGATGATGATCATCTCCCTGGCTTGGCTCATCTTCTACTACATTCAGAGATTTCTATACGCAGGATCACAGTTTTCAAACCAGGTAAATATTTAGGAATGATAATTCTAAAAGTACTTTACCATTAGTTCTCTGAAATATTCACTTGAGGCTTCCAGTTTCGTATCTTTCAAATAAAGTATCACTTTGGGTGTCAATACTCTCCTGGTTAGTTTACTTAACCGGAGTTTTGTGAAATAATATGATCATCACAATGTTGGAAAATGAATACTTTCTCTTTATAAATTCAAGTTTTAAATTTTCCCCCTTTTTACCCCTTCTACAATTAAAAAGGTGAGTAATGAACTACACCCAGGACTATGTATAAATTATTTTCAAAGAGATGTGCCAATATAGGCTGAGGTTCTCCCATTCCCTCTGTGCTAATCTTTTAGCGCAGCAGGCCGGGAGATTGTTGCGCCGGCCGATTTGCAGGGTTTACAGGACTTGCGTCTCCCAGCATCAGATTTCCGGCGACGTCTGCTCCGCACAGGATGCTTTTTGATTTGATTTGATTTGAATTGCTTTATTATTGTCAGGCAAAGTCTTGTTTCTTGCGTGCTATGCAGACAAAACATGCCGTTCATAGAGAAGGAAATGAGAGAGTGCAGAATGTAGTGTTACAGTCGTAGCTAGGGTGTAGAGAAAGATCAACTTAATGCAAGGTAAGTCCATTCAAAAGTCTGACAGCAGCAGAGAAAGAAGCTGTTCTTGAGTCGGTTGGTACGTGACCTCAGACTTTTGTATCTTTTTCCTGAAGGAAGAAGGTGGAAGAGAGAATGTCCGGGCTGCATGGGGTCCTTAATTATGCTGGCGGCTTTGCTCCGGCAATACACAGGAACACATGTAGCTGGACGCTCCGGCAACACACAGACTGCAGCGGTTCAATACCATCTTCTCGAGGGCAATTAGAGATTGGCAATGAATGCCAGCCTCGCCAGCAACGCCTGCATCCATGAATGAATAAAAAAAACAAAAAATTCTTATTTTTTAATCAAGGGAAGTTTCACTAATTAATATTTGAGAATTGGGAAGGGGGGGGTGGGGGGAGGGGAGGGGGGGGGGTGGGATGAAATGGGATAGTGCCAGCAGGTGGGCACAATCTGATCATACCACTTGGACCTCATTTTACTTGAATCATTGTGCTGTGGAGACCAGCTGCTCATCTCCAGACAAAACAGATTTAAATTTCAGTCCATTTTGTTGTTGACAGCAGTCCTCAGGTTGCTCCTGCTCCTCCCAGCTCCCTGCATTCAGGTAATTTTCTTTTGGAAGTGATCTCCTGTGGGTTTTTTTAGCTGACACAAATTGGACTGCGTGCAGATTTGGTTGTCCTGGTTACGCTGGGCTGTTGCTGGCTATGATCTAGGCAGCTGGGTTTTGAGGAGTGGTCTTGAAATGGCTATGTATAGGGCCTAAAGCAGTTTCAGGTATGACTGTGGACCAGTATGGTGGGTGGTGCAATTTCAGTGTGGAATGTGTTCTCACCCTATGGGATAGATTGGACATCCATTTTACTTCTTTAAAACAAGCATAGTATCAAGCAATTTCTGTGCCAGGAAGTGCAGCTTGCATTGCTGGACTTTGGAGCAGGTTCTGCAAGTTCAAAATTAGACTCAACTTAAAATATGTAAGATATTAGCTTCAAAGATAATACATTCTCTTTTTTAATATAATCACTTTTTTTCATCTATTTTCAGAACAAGAAAAACAAGAACAACAGGAAAGAAGCCAAGAAGGCTATTAGTAAGCTGCAGCTACATACTGTCAGGCATGGAGATAGGGTAAGGCCCTATTATTGTACTCTGACTGTTGACAGGATTTTGATTTCAACTTTTTAGTTCCTGCTGGCAGTTCAGGGCCTCGTTAAAAATTTGACTTGTATCTATTTGCAGAACATAATTGGATTATTTTTCAGAATGCAAGATTTCCAATTGTATTATGATTTTTTGAATGACATTTTTAGTATATTTTCTTGTGTTTATACACTACCTCCAGCACAGGTTGTGGTCAGATATCTCCCCCACAGCCCCATTCCACTCATCTGCCAGTACAGTCTGATTAGCAACTCATAGATATAGAAGAATGTCTCCTCTGAAATTCCACCCCCATTGCTCTGATAGTGGATGACTAAAAATTGCCACTCTCCCCCAACACTGTGCGATGGTGCATGACTTTCAATCAGTATTTTCCTTTGTGGAATAGGTAAGATGTGGAGAAGGAGTTGTGGACATGAACCCGTGCCCCACTTTGCGGTACGCACCTTTTTGCTTTTGCAAATAGTATCCTGGGATTTTTTAAAATCCATCTGCGAGGGCTGTTTAATGTCTCTTCTGAAAGATGGCATCTCTTGACAGTCTGGTACACCCTCAGAGCCACCTGAGGTTATATACATTGACCAAGATTATATAGTCAAGATTATGGCCGGAAATTTCCAATTGTTCATGCCAGCAGGATCTTCTGGTCCTGCCAACAGCACACCCTGGCACCGTGGGATGCAGTCAATGGGAAATCCAATTGAAAGCGGCGGGACCAGAAGATTTTGCCATCGCTTCTTCCTTTTCATCTTTGGCTGGCACAGGCTTCGTCACTGTCCTGCAGTTGTTGGGGATGTAATACATTTTGGGAGGAGGTACAAAGATTAAGAGCCGATACTCGTGTAAAAACTTTGCAAAGTGTGAAAGAACATAAAGGCGTGGATTTCAAATACATAATTCACTGAAAGCACAGAGCTGGTAAATGTAATCGTAAAAAGAGCCAACTACTTTTTGAGTTTTATAAGTAGGAATGTATGGAATAGGAAGAAGGAAATAATGGAAAACGCATACAAAACATAAGTTGGCCACTATATTTGCAGTTAGAGAGAGAAATTTAAACTCACCTGATGAAGGAGCAGCGCTCCGAAAGCTCGTGCTACCAAATAAACCTGTTGGACTTTAATCTGATGTTGTGAGACTTCTTGATTAAATAAGGATGGGAAAGAATAGTATTGATGAGACAATTGAGATACATAAGAACAGAAGAACGAGGAGTAGGTAATTCAGCCCCTTGAGCCTGCTCCACCATTCAATATGATGATGGCTGATTTCATCTCAGCCTCATTTCCACCTTCTTGCCTGCTCCCCATAACCCTTCATCCCTCTACTAATTAAAAACCTATCTATCTCTTCTTAAATTTGTTTAGTATTCCGGAGTCCACTGCACACTGGGATAGAGAATTCTACAGATTCACAATGCTTTGAGTGAAATAATTCCTCCTTATTTCTGTTTTAAATCTCCCACCCCTTAACCTAAAACTATGACCTCTTGTTCAAGAATGTCCAACAAAGGGAAACATCTGCTCTACATCTACCATGTCAATCCCCGTTAGCATCTTATATACCTCAATTAGATCTCCCTTCACTCTTCTAAATTCCAGTGAGTATAGGCCTGAAATGTTCAGTCTCTCTTCATAAGACAAGTCCTTCATCCCTGAACAATCAATTAAACCTCTCTGAACAGCCTCTAATGCACTTACTTCCTGAAATAAGAAGACCAAAACTGTGTGCAGTACTGCAGATGTAGTCGCACCAATGCCCTATACAGTTGCAATAGCACTTCCCTGCTTTTACACTCTATTCCATTAGCAATGAGTGCCAACATTTAATTTGCCTTCATTATTACCTGCGTACTAACTTTCTGCAAGTCATGCACAAGGACACCCAAATCCTTTTGCACAGAAAAGGCCAAAAAGAAAATTATAGAATTTAAAATAAATAAATGAAATGTTTTCTCATTTTCTCTGCCTAGGGATCTAGTAAACCAGAAATGTTTTGTTTGGGCAGACCTGATGTGCCAGCTAGTCGATTCCTGCCAATTCATGTTTTATGTTTGTAGTTTTGACTTTAAATCTTCTTTTCCATCCATCATGAAAGTCACCTGTTTTCACCCTTGGCATTCTTTACCTAAATTCCCATCTGAATCCCTCTCATGCTGGAACATTAATTCACTCTTTGCCTGATTATACTAATATAGTAACCTGTCTGGTACAAAGTATTCCTTATCCAAACTTAAATCTTCCAGAGGATTCCTTAATCAAGCAGTAGGCCCCTTGCATATGATACATAGCGGCCTAATGTCAGTTTTAGGTAAACCCACAAGTATTGATCAATTTAATAATGACCCAAACACATCTCTGGCTCCGTGCCTTCCTATTGCAAAAATTGTCAGTATTGTGCCCGTAAGTCACTAAGAAAAATAGGCACACTACATACCAAATTCTATTCCAGTATCCTCTCTGGCAAAGAAGTGCTGAGGTGAGACGTTTACTCCATATAACTGTCCTATTTGTATAGAACTATTTAGGTGATTTCCCATGAGATAATACTCAAGTTCTCCAATTATGCCCTCCAGCTAATGTGCATCTTAAAATAGACGATATGGGGAAAATAAGCTAAATACTATCTAAAATGACACTAAAATTAAAAAACTGAAAGTAGACCACACCACAAATACTGTGAACAGTTTTGGTTCCCTTATCTAAGGAAAGATTACAAAGATGGCATTGGAGGCAGTCCAGAGAGGGTTCACTCGGTTGATCCTAGATATGGAGGGATTTTCTTATGAGTAGAGGTTGAGTAGGTTGGACATGTACTCATTGGAGTTTAGAAGAATGAGGGACAACCTTATTGAGACATATAGGATCCTCGGGGCTTTACAGGGTAGATGCTGAGAGGTTGTTTCCCCTTGTGAAGGAATCTAGGACCAGAGAACATAATCTCAGAGTAATAGGTCACCCATTTAAGACAGAGATGAGGAATTTCTTCTTTGAGGGTAGTGAATCTGTGGAACTCTTTACCACTGAAAGCCTGAGATAGAAAGATTTTTAATCAGTAAGGCTTATGGGAATAAATTGAGAAAGTGGAGTTGAGGATTGTCAGATCAATCATGATCTCATTGAATGGCAGAGCAGACTTGATGGGCCAAATGGCCTACTTCTGAACTTACATTTTATGGTCTTATCTGCAGCTTAAAACCAAAAATGCACAAAATCTGCCTTTATATCAAACATATTTGTTCAGTAGTGTAAAAAAAAAACTTAATCCTTGTCTTTTAAAAGGCACGAATGTGAATTGTTTCAACTGTAGAAAATAACTCCTCTCTGCAACACAAATAATTTTCAAAGAAGTTTGTATACAATATCTAACTTCACACTTTTACCCTTATTAGGAAGTAGATTTGGACATTGATGGTTGTGCTGTGTGCATTGAAGTGTATAGATCCCGAGACATTGTGCGAATTCTTCCATGCAAGTATGTGCCTTTAATAAAATATGTAATACATTAGTTTCAATATTTGAAACTGAAAGGACATGTCTGTATAATTGAGGCATCCAGATTCAAAATGTTGGGGGCAATTTTGAGCGCACCACACTCTCCGTCAGCAGAAATGGCGGTGGACCCAAAATCCAAAGAGCGCAATTCACGCTGGCGAGTTTCCAAGTTCTGATCTTCCCTGCCCTTTCGGTGGTTGGGGGTGGGGGACGTTATGGAGGTGAACACTCAGACAGCCAGCAGGGGGCACCAGAGAGGACCCAGGAGACACACACAAGTTCAAATTCAACATGGATATGTTCAACCTGGGGCTGCAGGTGCGGGTCTCAGAATCGCCATTTTGGGGTGAGGGGTTGGGAGGGGTCACTTGCAGGCCTTTTCTTCCCTTCATGTTGGGAGACTCCTTGCTCTATAGGGCTTGTGAAGCCTAGTATGTTTCTTGCCTCTGTTCCACTCCGTTGAGCTGTTTGGTCAGTGTTCTCTCTGTGCAGTGTGGTGCTGGCTTCTTTGCTGTCATCCCCTGCAGTTGTTGTGGAATAAGTACTGGGGAGCCATTTATATGGAGCTCCCAAGTGCTTGGAGCTCCATATAAATAAGTCATTACACAGCAGGTGGATCAGACAGACGATGCCACTGGAGCGGCGTGAAACTTATGGGAATTGAAATGAATATTAATGAGCTGTAAGATACGGCCTGAAAATGCGTCCTCGGCGCAAAAGACTCCATATTTCATTTTGCACCCTACACTGCCATTTTTGAGTAAGATTTTACTCATTAGTTCTGTTGTCTGTCCACAGATGCTGTCAGACTTGCTGAGGTTTTCCAGCATTTTCTGTTTTTGTTTCAGATTCCAGCATCCTCAGTAACTTGCTTTTAATAGTGACCACAATTCTGTTAGCTTTAGGATAGTGATGGAAAAGGATGAGTGGTGTCCCAAGGGTAAGCTGTTGGATTGGGGGAAGGCTAACTTTAGTGGGATTAGGCAGAAATTGGCAGCTGTTGATTGGGAGAGGCTGTTTGAGGGTAAATCCACATCTGGCATGTGGGAGTCTTTTAAGGAACAGTTGTTAGGGCTGCAGGATAGGCATGTGCCTGTAAAAAAGGATAGGAAGGGTAGGATTCGAGAACCGTGGAAAACCAGGGAAATTGAGGGATTCGAAAAAAAAGAAAAGAGAAGCGTATGTTAGGTCCAGGCAGCTAAAAACGGAGGGAGCTCTGGAGGAGTACAAAGAAAGTAGGAAAGAACTCAAACGGGGAATTAGAAGAGCAAAAAGGGGTCACGAAATGTTCTTGGCAGACAGGATCAAGGAGAATCCCAAGGCATTTTATTCACACGTTAGGAACAAAAGGGTTGTCAGGGAAAAAATTGGACCTCTCAGGGACAAAAGTGGGGAATTATGCTTAGAGTCCAAAGAAGTAGGGGAGATCCTAAATGAATACTTTGCTTCGGTATTCACAAAGGAGAGGATGTGTTGACTGGGAGTGTCTTGGAGGGGAGTGTTGACCCGTTAGAGAAAATCTCCATTACAAGGGAGGAAGTGTTAGGTTTTTTAGGGAATATAAAGACTGACAAATCCCCAGGGCCTGATGGAACCTATCCAAGGCTGCTCAGGGAGACGAGAGATGAAATCACTGGGCCTCTGACGCAAATCTTTGTCTCGTCACTGGACACAGGTGAGGTCCCAGAGGATTGGAGGATAGCTAATGTGGTCCCATTATTTAAGAAGGGTAGGAAGGATAACCCGGGAAATTATAGGCCGGTGAGCTTGACGTCCGTGGTAGGGAAGTTGTTGGAGAGGATTCTTAGAGATAGGATGTATGTGCATTTAGAAAGGAATAAACTCATTAACGATAGTCAGCATGGTTTTGTGAGAGGGAGGTCATGCCTCACTAACCTGGTGGAGATTATTGAAGAAGTGACTAGAATGGTTGATGAGGGAAGGGCCGTTGATGTCGTCTATATAGACTTTAGTAAAGCGTTTGACAAAGTCCCTCATGGTAGGTTGGTGCAAAAGGTTGGATCTCGTGGGATAAAGGTGGCTAGATGGGTGGAGAACTGGCTTGGTCACTGAAGACAGAGGGTGATAGTGGAAGGGTCTTTTTCCGGCTGGATGCCTGTGACTAGTGGTGTTCCGCAGGGCTCTGTATTGGGACCTTTGCTGTTTGTGATTTATATAAACAATCTGGAAGAAGGTGTAACTGGGGTGATCAGTAAGTTTGCGGACAACACGAAAATGGCTGGACTTGCAGATAGTGAGGAACATTATCAGAGGCTACAGAAGGATATCGATAGGCTGAAAATTTGGGCAAAGAAATGGCAGATGGAGTTCAATCCAGATAAATGCGAAGTGATGCATTTTGGTAGAACTAACGTAGGGGGGAGCTATACAATAAATGGCAGAACCATAAAGGGTGTAGATACACAGTGGGACCTGGGTGTGCAAGTCCACAGATCCTTGAAGGTGATGTCACAGGTGGAGAAGGTAGTGAATAAGGCATGTGGGATGCTTCCCTCTAAAGGACGGGGCATAGAGTATAAAAGTTGGGGTCTGATGTTGTAGCTGTATAGAACGTTGGTTCGGCCGCATTTGGAATACTGCGTCCAGTTCTGGTCGCCACACTACCAGAAGGACGTGGAGGCTTTAGAGAGAGTGCAGAGGTGGTTTACCAGGATGTTGCCTGGTATGGAAGGGCTTAGTTATGAGGAGAGATTGGGTAAACTAGGGTTGTTCTCACTGGAAAGACGGAGGATGAGGGGTGACCTAATAGAGGTGTATAAAATTATGAAAGGCATAGATAGGGTGAACGGTGGGAAGCTTTTTCCCAGGTCGGTGGTGACATTCACGAGGGGTCATAGGTTCAAGGTGAGGGGGGAGGGGAGGTTTAACAGGGATATCAGAAGGACGTATTTTACACAGAGGGTTGTGGGGCCTGGAATGCGCTGCCGGGCAAGGTGATGGAGGCGGACACACTGGGAACGTTTAAGACTTATCTAGATAGCCACATGAACGGAGTGGGAATGGAGGGATACAAAAGAATGGTCTAGTTTGGACCAGGGAGCGGCGCGGACTTGGAGGGCCGAAGGGCCTGTTCCTGTGCTGTATTGTTCTTTGTTCTTAAGATTGTTGAGTAATGCAAGTAAATCTGACAATTTCAGTGTGGCAGAAATGTGCAGGATGGCATGGATTATCATCTTTTTTTAGATGCATTTACATCTAATTTTTGGAAATTGTTCCTGGAAATGTCACAACTGGTGTTGGGTAAAAGATAGCAACCGTATAGTAGTGTAGTAAATGAAAGCAAGATTAGGTGAATGTCGATGGTGAGGGATAGTTTTTAGCACGTGTAATATTTACAGCTTGATGTTGGGTCTTCTACTTGACTTTGATGCCCAAAATAACCATAAATATCTTCCAACGTTTGCATAAATTGGGAGGATTCAAGTTTTGAGAAAATTTCAGATTATTCACATTGTCCTGTCACATACACAGCTTATAGATCCAATCAAATAGGCAAAGAGTTGATTTTCTTTTATTCACACCCAGATGGTTGTTTTGTAAATCATAAAATCATATTTAAGGCCTCAGCATTGATGCCTCCTTCGTTCCTAAAACCCTCCAAGATCTCTGCAGCCTCTAATTGAGAATATAAGAACATAAGAAATAGGAGTTGAAGTAGGCCATTGCACCTTTGCAACCTACTTCACAATTCCAGAATATCATGGCTGACTTCCTACCCAAACTCACTTTTCTTCTCCATTCCCAATCCCTTAATTTCCTTAGTATCCAAATACCTACCTATCCAACCTTGTTTTGAATACTAAATGACTAAGCACCCACCACTTTCTGGGGTAGAAAATTCCAAAGATTCACTACACCTTGAAGAAATTTCTCCTCATCTTAGTCTTAAAATGGCCCTGGCATGGTGATTTCAGGTAGGCCTGTGATAAATTTCTGCATTCCTGCCTGTCAGTTGTGCAAATTGAAGTGCCATTGTGACTTTAACCTCCATGTCCCACCCAGTAACCTGGCAGGATTTGGAATCATTGCAGCAGTCCATTCTGCAACAGAGCTCAGCCCAGGTTTCCTGCTGGCGTGGGCACTAAGTCCCAATTTGTGAGAATCACAGTCATTGTGTTTTAGCAGTCAATGTAATTATCAACATTGTTGCAATAGAAGTTACAGTCTTAAATGGATGTTTAGATATTCTTTGCCTCCTGTTTATGTAAATCTAATAGGAATACTTATAAACTAATTTGTGGAGAACATGACCAGCAAAACATGGCTGACTAGCTGTGGTTTGAAATCAGTTGATGTGCATACAACAACCTGTTTATGATTTGTATCTGTTCTTTAGGCATGTTTTCCACAAAATATGTATTGATCCATGGCTTCTTGAGCACCGAACTTGCCCAATGTGTAAACTCGATGTCATTAAAGCACTTGGCTTTGTGGTGAGTGATGGAAAAATAATTAGATGAAAATAATGGATTATCTGAATGGTGTAACATTAAAAGAGAAAATGTGTAATTTACAATGCCATATCAAGTGGCATCCTTGGCTCAGTGGTAGCACTCTTACCTCCGAGTCAAAACACTGAGCTTAAGTCTTCCCTCCCGAGAGTTGAGTACATGATGTCAGCTGACATTTCAGCATATCTCTAAGGAAGTACTGCGTTGTTGAGTCGTGCCACCATTTAGATGAAATGCTAGACTGGGACTACGTTTACCTGCACAGGTGGCTCTAATAGATCCCTTGGCAGTATTAGACAAAGAAGAACAGGGAGTTTCCATTGTTTCTTGATCAACATTCATCACGTAACCACCAGCATAATAGATTATCTTTTCCATCTATCTCATTGCTGTTTATGAAACCTCGCTGATGAATTTGTCTGTAACGCAGCAGTGACTATACTTCAAAAGTACTTCACTGCTGCAAGTGCTTTGGGTTGTCCTGAGGACATGAAAACTGACAGAAATGCAATTTTTTTTTTACTGAATATGCTGTTGTATATTTTTCAGTAAGCAGACTGAATAATTCCCAAAGGACAAATGAGAATATTTGCCAGTTTATATAATCATTAATTCACTTTCGCACCCCGCCCCCCCACCCTTTTTTTTTTTGCCTTTTTCACTCCACTTTTCTCTTGGATACTTTTTCCTTATTAGGGTAAGGATTCTTTGGGACTCATAATGATAAATGTTGGCAGGCTATTTAGTCACAGGAAGCATAACAATCAAGCCCTCAGGTGTCCTTGCAGACTTCCAGCAGAGGCACTAGCTAATGAACAGAAGTGGAAATTCTGACTGATTTTCACTTCTCTAATCCAGGGGGACTGACGGCACAGTCAGTGGCACAGTGGTTAGCATTGCTGCCTCATAGCATCAGGGACCCAGATTCGACTCTGGCCTTGGGTGATTGTCTGTGTGGAGTCTGCACATTCTCCCTGTGTCTGTGTGGGTTTCCTCCAGGTGCTCCAGTTTCCTCCCACAGTGCAAAGATGTGCAAGTTAGGTAGATTGGCCATGGTAAATTGCCACCTAGTGTCGAAAGATGTGTAGGTTATTAACCAGGGTAAATGCACGGGCTTGGTGGTGGGAGGAGAAATGCTCTTGTAAATTCAATGAGCCAAATTGCCTCCTTCTGCACTGTAGGGATTCATTGGTTCTGTGGTTCTTCATCCATGTGGCTTAGCCACTCACTAAATTTTTGCAGTCGTCAGGAGACAGATTATTCTGTTTGTGCCACTCATTTAAGTTAATATTTGTTTTTTTTGCAATATTTATATTAGAAATTGCCTTGGTAGCAGATCCTTTAATTAACAATCCTGTGCTGAAATATCAGCCAACATCAAGTGTACCAGAGGCCAGATAGATTGAGCAGAACATAATGCTGTCCCTGGAAGTGGGCTGGGAAGTTGGGGACATGCCAAATAATCAGTCAGGAAGGCTCGGAGTGGACTGCCTGTCACTTTCCAGACTTTCCACCAATTAGCTTAGGGGTGGGAAGGGTCAAGGACAGCCTTAATGCTCAGAGGTCAATTGAGGCTCTTAATTGGATACTTAACGGCCTCATCTTCCTACCACTGCTAGAATACCAGTGGAGGGATAACTGCATCATGTGGATAAGCTACCAGCTGTACCTTGGTGGGCCTGATGGCAGACTGGGCAGGGGACGCTGAGCAGAGAGACTCACTGTATACAGGATCCCCTGCCCCTAAAGCCTACCATCCATTCCATGGCCTTTAAACTGACCATTTTAACTTGGTCCCTGGGCTCCTCACCCCTTCCTGCAGTACTGGTATTGGGCACTGTTTCTTGTGGCACTGCTGCTTGAAGGTGAGGCCACTACCCTGTGGATCCAGGAATCCCAACACTGACCAGATTTTAAGTTTATCTATTAGTGTCACAAGTAGGCTTACATTAACACTGTAATGAAGTTACTGTGAAAATCCCGGAGTCACCACGCTCTGGCACCTGTTTGGGTGTACAAGGGAGAATTTAGCGTGGCCAATGCACTTAACCAGCATGTCTTTCAGACTGTGGGAGGATACCGGGCACCTGGAGGAAACCCACTCAGACACAGGGAGAATGTGCAGGCTCCACACGGACAGTGACCCAAGCTGGGAACTGAAGCCGGGTCCCTGGCGCTATGAGGCAGCAGTGCTAACTACTGTGCTGCTGGTGTCTGATTGACCTATTTTTTGTGTCAGAACATCTGGGAATGGCTACTGTGGGGTTGCCATCAGCTCTCCAGCTGGTGGGTGAGCTGCAGCCATTAAATTCAGTCCATCATGTTGTAAACATAATAAAACTTCATTTGGGATTAAACTGTTAATAATTGTCATATTAGTAGGAACCTTACAACCAATAGAGAAAAGAAAATTTCTATCATGTTAGTTTGAATTAAACTTAGATCCTGGAGATAAAAAGACAGTTGACTAACCAATTGGTCAACGTGGGGAGGTGGTGGCATTGTGGTATTGTCACTGGACTAGTAATCCAGAGACCCAGGATAATGCTCTGAGGACCTAGGTTCAAAACCCACCGTGGAAGATGGTGAAATTTGAATTCAAAAGAAAACTAGAATTAAAGATACAATGATGACCATGAAACCATTATTGTTCTTAGAAAAAATCTGGTCCACTTATGTCCTTATTATCCTTACCTGATCTGGCCTACATGTGACTCTAAACCACAGCAATGTGGCTAACTCTGAAAGAGCAATTAGAGATGAGTAATAAATACTCGGCCAGCCAGTCCATAAACTAATTTAAAATTACTTTTTTTAATCACTGAAATGATCTAACTGTGATTCTGAGGTCTTATATAGCATGTTTGAATTCAACTGTAGTTTGAGTCTATGGGATTGATTTTTACTACCTTTATTAACCTGCAGTTAATGGAACTATAATGATCTAAAAAAAAAATGGATTGGTAGCTTTACCTTTCTGTTAATACCAGCGATACAGTCATCTGCATATGAAAGTGGTCTACCATTGTGTGTCTAACACACCTGCCTGTTTCAGGTAATAGGCCACATTTAACATGTAATAGAACCCTGATTACCATTTTTGATTTGAAATGGTCAAAGTGATCAGTTCCATGAGTGATGGAATCATAGAATACATCAAAAGCATGCATCAAATTATTTTGTGGACCCCAGAGGAACAGGATCAGCTTCAGTGATTTAATCTCCATCACGTCTTTTCTTAATGTCTCTTCCCCAAATTCAGCACCCTCTTCTCCCTAAATTTTTTTCTTCATAACTCTCTTTCATCCATATTCACAAACATCCCTTAAACCTCATCATCTCCCCTTGCCACTGCCATGGTCTTAATCATTGGCAGGCAGTTCAAAATCTCTTTCTTCAAGAGAGACAAAGAAAAGGAAAGAGAGAGGGAAAGGAAGAGAGAAGAATTCCAGCTCTGAAAATTTGCAATGGAGTTAGCAGCTCAAAGAGAGAGAGAGAGACGACAGCTGGAAAGTTTGAAGGAAAATGCTCTCTGCCCAGTAATAGTCCCTATCTCCCTGTCCGGAACACTCTCTGAGGCCCATAAGTACACTTGATTCATTCCCAGATTTGAAAAGAGTGACATCCTTTCTTGCCACTTTTGAGAAAGTACCAGGACAGTTCAAATGGCCATCAGATATCTGGATGTTTTTAATTCAAAGATTCAATTCCAGGAGAGCCCAATAAGCTGACTCCATGCTAATGCCTGATGTGTCCACTAATTATGGAGACCAAGGCTGCCGTCCTGGGTGCCTATGAGTTAGTCCCAGAGGCACATTGCCACCAATTCCAGGTAGGGTGGTAAAGAGTGGGAAAGATACCCATGGACTAGACGGGAAGAGCAGTGAAAATTGTGAGGTAATGCACTTGGGGAGGGCTAATGAGGTCAAGGATTACACTATGAATGGTGGGATCCTGGAAATACTGAAGATCAGAGGGAAATTGGAGCGCCTATCCACAGATCCCTGAAGGTTGGAGGGCAGGTGGATATGGTGGTTAAGAAAACATTTTGGATCTTGCCTTTATTAACCAAGGCATAGAATACAAGAGCAGGGAGGTCATGCTGGAACTGTGTAAAATGCTGGTTAGGTCACAACTGGAGTATTTTGTGCAATTCTGGTCACCACATTATAGGAAGGATGTGATTACACTGGAGAGGGTGCAAAGGAGATTTATCAGGATGCTGCCTGGGCTGAAGAGTCTGTACTATAAGAAAAGATTGGATAGACTGGGGCTCCTTTCCTTGGAGCAGCAAAGGTTGAGCGGGGACCTGATGGAGGTGTATAAGACTTTGAGGGGCATAGATGGGGTGGATAGGAAATCACATTGTCCATTAATAGAAGGTTCAATAATCAGGGGGCATAGATTTAAGGTAAGAAGTAGAAGCCTGAGAGGGGAAATGAGGAGAAGCTTTTTCACCCAGGGGGTGGTGAAAGTCTGAAACTCTCTGCCTGAAAGAGTGGTTGAGTCAGAAACTCTTATAACATTCAAGAAGTATTTGGATATTCATTTGTGCTGCTATAACCTCCAGGAATGTGGGCCAAGCACTGAAAAATGGGATTATTGTAGTCTGATCTTTGTTACCACTGTGGACATGATGGGCCGAATGGCCTCATGTGCTGTAAAACATCTATATTTCAATGCTTTTCTAATGCCTCTAAGAATCCCATGAGAGTTCAAACTGATGAAACAAATTGCGTTTTTCTGGTGGGTCCACTCTTTAAAAATCCAGCACATTTACTAGGGATTGCACGACTTGATAATGTCCGAGGAATTCATAAACTGCTTATCCTCCAACCTACAGATGCACTTGGAGGAGTAAAGAATCCTCACAGCTGAGGATGCGGTCGTCACAGCAGACAGCAATTACCACATGGGCCTGGAACCTCAGGCAAACCCTTTCCAAACCATCCCCATAACTATTGGAAAGATAAGCAGGGCAACATAGATAGGAAAGGCTTTCCACCCAGAAAGGAAGATACAAATGAAAATGCGAGAAGTCCTTTAAACTGCTTTGGGACACAGGGGCCACTCAGTCCTTGATTTTGGAGGGATCAGTGTCTAAGAGTAAAGTTTTACTACAGTTGTGCAGGACATTGGTGAAGCCACGTCTAGGACTGGAACTTACCAGCCCTAGAGGGACGGATTGGGAAGTGGAGAGTGGGGGGGAATGGCGAAGGAAAGCAGAGTGAAAGTGCCCAACGCTATGGTATTTTACTAGTGGCAAAGCAGGTGGAGGCCAACTGAACAACTTAAATGGCCAATTACAGACCTCTTCCTGCTGCCAAATGGGCACTCTGGCCTTCTTGAATCCTGATGGCCATTGTGTGGGCTTGTTGGTGAGGGTGGTGTGCATCCTCCTAACCAAGCACCCTATGGCACATGGAGGGGCTCATTGTGGCAATGGCTGACCCCACAACAACCCTTCATGCCCTCACAAACCTCCGTCATACCCCCCTTGCTGGGTTCTGCCTGACTGGTCATTTGTTGGCTGGGAGGACAGCCTGCTCCCATGGTGTCCTCTCAGCTATTGAATGTCCAAGTTACGCTGAACTGCCAGCTCTTTGATTGGAATCTTTGGCAATCTCTTGCCCAGAGAGCTGTGGATACTCAGGCATTGTGTTTAATCAGGACAGAGTTAGATAGAATTTTGGGTATTAAGGAAATTGCGGAATATGGGGATAATGTGGGAAGGTGTAGTTGAGGCTGAAGATTAACCATGATCTGGTTGAATGGCACAGCAGGCTCCAAAGGCCTATTCCTATGTTCTTATGTTTCTGTGCAATTGATGCAATCTAATTAAACTGCTGCCTACCTAACTGGGTCTCCTGCAAAATGAAATTACTTCCTTCCAAAATTGCCGTCATCAAACATCCACCCTGACCTGCTCTGTCCTTACAAACTGCAATCCTTCACAAATAACCCTGCAATTGACATTCTGCGTTCTCTGTGCCTGTGTGTATTATCCCCCCTCATCCTCCTTGACCTCACTGCAACCTTTTGGCATGGGGATCCACAGAGACTATGACCAATGCCCCTACGCATTTTTCCCATTTGCGATAGATCCTTCTTAATGTTTTCATTCCTAGCTATCTGATAATCACAGCATATCCAGCAATGAGGTCTGTCCTCCCCCATGCACTGTTACATTCAGAATCCCCAAACTGACATCGCTGGCCTTTTATTTTCCTCATCTCGATGCTGCCCCACGTGCTTCAATCCTTTGCGCAATTAGCAGCAGTTGCTTCAGCCACATAGGTCCCATACTCCAAAGTTTCTTCCTGAAACCTCTCTGCTTCTCCAATTTCCTGTTTTTTATAATCTTCATAAAAACCCACCTCTCCAACCAAAGCTTTGGTTGCTTGCCCTAATCTCTGCTCCTTTGGCTCTGTTTTTTAAAAAATATGCCTCTGAGGTGGCGAGAAATGTTTTTCTACATTAAATGTCTTTTGTTATTGTCTTTATTGCTTACAGCTGTGTTTTAATTGTTGGACTAGGTGGATGCGCATGAAAATGTTGAAGTAGTTATACCAGAAGCAGCGCCTGACAGTATCCCAGCTGGCAATTCAAGTGTTGCTTTACAAGAAGGAGCAGGAGCTGAAACAAGCACCTTCCCAAGCTCTTCAACATTTGAGTCACTACAGCATGATGATAGACTAATGGAAGAGGATGAAGCTGCAGCTTTAATTGGTAAGGATACTTGTTCAGTGTTACTGACTGTGTAAAAAAAATTTCAGCTTCAAGTAAAGTCCCACAGATTAAAGCATGTGGTGTTACTAATGTGACAAAATCCTGCTGATTTTATGTGCAAGATTGTTTCAACTGGAAACATGGGTTTCGTGTGGTGTATTTATTTTGGATTATTAATAAGAAACATTTGCAAAAATTGTGAGAACTCAAACCCCTCTTTCTTTAAACAACAAAATTATTTATTAAAGTACAAGAAAGATAATGAAATAATACACAGAAACAATCTTGTGCTACAAAAAATTAACCACAAACCTGTAGTTCTTCACAGACCATAAACACATAAGCATCTATTTTGCCCGGAATCCTTAACTTTACTGAGACGTGTCCATTTCCCAAACAATACTCATACATCTATTGGTCAAATCAAGCCAGTGACTAGCACACTATGCAGTTTAAATGACCAGGATTGGGAATGGTCTTTGGTTAAGTGAAGAAAACTATCTTTTACACAAACTGGCTTCTGCCTTCAGTGTTCCATTTGGCTGAGCTGTTTTCTGAAAAGGCTTTCTCTCTCTCTCTCTCGTGTTGTTGCTTCTTCAGCACTTCTTCTGCATCTTTGTACTGCTTCCTAACCACGTTCCTCTGACTCCTAAAATGTATCGATCTCAAAGAACATCCCGTTCCTTTTTCTGCCCCAACAATGTTAAAAAATACATGATGTGGAGATGCCAGCGTTGGACTGGGGTAAACACATTAAGAGTTTTAACAACACCAGGTTAAAGTCCAACAGGTTTATTTGGTAGCAAATGCCATTAGCTTTCGGAGCCCTGCTCCTTCATCAGATGGAGTGGATATCTGCTCCCAAACAAGGCACACACAGACACAAAATCAATTTACAGAATACTAATTAGAATGCGAATCTTTACAGCTAATCAAATCTTAAAGATACAGACAATGTGAGATTCTGCAAGTCTCACTGGCTGTCCTGTCTGGAGACAATACACATTTCTTTAACCTGTGCCTAATGCTCCCTCCACTCACATTGTCTGTATCTTTAAGACTTGATTAGCTGTAAAGATTCACATTCTGATCAGTATTCTATAAATTGATTTTGTGTCTGTGTGTGCCTTGTTTGGGAGCAGATATCCACTCCATCTGACAAAGGAGCAGCGCTCCGAAAACTAATGGCATTTGCTACCAAATAAACCTGTTGGACTTTAACCTGGTGTTGTTAAAAAAAATACATGGCAGTTTTGATTTAACTTTTGCACAAAACAATACTTTCATTTTATGAACAGCCTAATGTTTCATGACCCCAAGATGCAAACATTGACCAAAACCGGTACATCTCATGAATAATAACATGAATAGTACATCTCATTAGCAACCTTTATTGAATTTCTTTCAATTGTTTGATAAGGTGCTGCATGGGAAGCTTATTGTTAAAATTAAGGCTCACATAGTGCAGAAGCAGAGGTTAAGTTAAAGGAAATAAGTTGGTGAATAAAGCTTTTTGGATGCATTTCAGCCTAAAGGAATGTAAACACTAAAGTCAGTGTTGGGTCCATTACTTCCCTTTCTCACCCTTACTCTGCTTAGGTATGAGAACACCGTTTATATAATAACAAACATAAAAATGGAATTGTGATTAATTAAATTTGGTGAACAACAGGAATGGCTCTGAAAAAGGAGTGTTGTGAAATGATTTAATTCGTAGATTTTTTTAAAGCTAAATTGTTTTAAGAACTTTAAAAACTGTTTTCTCTGAATATTTTAGCTGTTACTTTCACCCCATGTATATTCCCTATCTTTAATTAGACTAGAATCTCTACAGTGCAGAAGGAGGCCATTTGGCCCCAATGATCCTGCGCCAACAACAATCTTACCCAGGCCCTATCCCCGTAACCCCACATATTTACCCTGCTAGTCCCCCTGACACTAAGGGGCAATTTAGCATAGCCAATCAACCTAACACACACATCTTTGGATTGTGGGAGGAAACTGGAGCACCCGGAGGAAACCCAAGCAGACACGAGGAGAATGTGCAAACTCCACACAGTCACCCCAGATCAGAATTGAACCCAGGTCCCTGGTGCTGTGAGGTAGCAGTGCTCGCCACTCTGCCACTGTGCTGCCCATTATAGACTAATAGCTAATTTACATTAGCTCTATGTAAACATTTTTTAAATATTTCCTGTAAAGATCATTTAATGTAATTGGCTGCTTACACAGCCTGATGACATCACTTCCACTCCATGCTGTGACTACCAGGAAAGAGTGCTGCAATAATTTGCACTGCCATTATGTGGCGATAGAGGTGAAATTCTCACAACTTGTAATCTGGTGCAATATATGATCAACTCATCTTTGAAACTTAAAGCTTTTCATCTTCCTAGAGTTTTATATTTTTTCTCCTTTTTATTTCTAGAAGCGAATTTAGAAAATCAAATAAATAGTGACAGTTCGTCTTGTCCCATTGGATGTCCAGATGCCAGATGAATATTTTTGAAGAAAATAATTTGGAAATCGTTTTTGATTTAAAGCACATAAGAGGCCATTTGTGGATTCCTAGAACAGAAATAAAAATGCTGTTTAATGTACAACAAAATACTAGGTCATGCATTTTTCATTAATTTAATTGCAGCTCTAACTGATTAAAATAACATTAGTTGAAATGGAGAACAAATGGATTATGCTTTATAGCGGTGAATATGTTGATTTAATAATACATGGGACTCCTGCTTAGTCGCTGCCAAATTCCTGTTCTTCCACTCTCGGAAAAAAAAGGTACTTTGAACTTATGGTGAAACTGGAATTGATAGCTTTTAATCACTGTTTGGTTACAAATGTGTCCATTTTGTCTTCAAATATTTTTCTCTATGTATTGTGCAGCCTATAAAATATATTTGTAAATATGCTTATTTTGATTGAATTTAACCTTAACCAATTTTACAAATGTTTTGAGTGCTGAAGAGTTACTTGTACTGTACTCAGTTGTCAGGTATTGTCAATTTTAACTAGGAACCTATAATGTTATAAAGAAGCATTAATCTATAGTACTGGTTTGGTCCTCTATTTTCTTTAGTGTTCAGTAGTTTTGTCTGTAAGTAGCCATTCCTCTTTAAGGATATTGTATGGTAATTTTGCAACTGTATAGATAAACCTATAATGACGAAATACATTCTCTATTAAAATGCACTAAAAATATAGAAGAATTAAAAAAAGCATATGTTAAAATTCTGATTATCACAGCTGTTGTAAAAGACTTCATGATGTAATTAGATCAGAATATATTTTACTGAGGTTCAGGTATTGTGTCGAATTAGCTGTTCTGCAGACATCCTAGAATTCCTACAGTGCAAAAGCAGGCCATTCGGTCCATCGAGTCTGCACTGACCCCAAAAGGGCATCTTACCCAGACCCCATCCCTGTAACCCCACATATTTACCCTCCTAATCCCCCTTTAGCATGGCCAGTCAACCTATCGTGCACATCTTTGGGAGGAAACCGGAGCACCCGGGCGAAACCCGTGCAGGCGAGGGGAGAATGAGCAAACTCCACACAGTCACCCGAGGCCGGAATCGAACCCGGGTCCCTGGAGCTGTGAGGCAACAGTGATAACCACTGTGTTACCATACCGCCCCAATGTCCTGAACAAAATGTCCTGGGACAAATATTGCAAATTGTTTGCTAAGGATATCCATAAAAAGTAATGATAAACTTAAGAACCTCAGACGTTATGAAGCAGTGATGCACCTTTATCAGGTTAAAGCCAATTACAATGTGCATTATTGCAATACTGTGACACCACATCATACAAAATAACTAAAGGACATGACTTGAAAGTGGCAATATTTTTTAATTAGGCCAAAGAGTAAGATCTTGCGTTTCTATTTCATTTCGGTGTAAAAAAGCAATAAAACCTTATGCCTTATGCCAACAAAATACAGTTTATAAATGCATAATAATTTATCATTCTCTAAACCTTTTATTTATATAATGATTTGACTATCACTTTGGAAAGTATATTGACTTTAGGAGCACTTGTGATAAGATACAACATTATATTATTCTCAAGTAATTTGAAAACAGGTGTAACAAAACAATGCATTCCTAATTGTTATAAAATTATTCAATATTAACCACATGGAATGACAGAAGTGTTGCAAAAGTATGGAATTGTAAGGAAATTTGAATCTGGATAGCAAATTGTGCAGGTCATAATTGACTAGCATTTTATTTTTAAAATGAGGCCCAGATCAAAAAAGTGAAGTCCAAAAAGTACAGGGGCTTTTCTACTTAACATATTAAATGCCAGCAATGCATTACGACAGGATGCAATTTGTTGTAAGAAAGTTGTAGCAAGACTGTGCCGACAACTCCTTTATTGGAAATTGCTTCAATCTGTCATTTGTGACTGGCCAACAGCACCACTTAAATATCTCTTTATTATTATAATAATTGTTGCAAATAAAAATAGGTATTTGCAAGGACTTTAAAGACTAGAGCCTTATGGTGAATTTTTATACATGCAATAAACACACTTTGAACTGTGCATAATATTTGATTTTTATTGTACTTTTCAATTACAGTGTGTTTTTTTAATAAAATATGTTCAGAAGTACAGATTTGAATTGCTCAAAGCTAAATTCTAGGCCTACTATCCATAGATCTTTTTACTCCTTCAATGTCCTTTCTAATTTTATCATTTCCTCTTAAGAAAATACTAGGATGTAGTCTTCACCATTTCCAGTTTCAGTTGTTATTGTCCTGAAATATGTGACTCTGCCTGTTTTTTAGCATCAGAACTAAGTTTAACCTCGTCATGTGTAAGCATTTCATCAGAGTCACCAGAAAGTAATCTGTCTGGCATTAATGCTCAAGTTTTCTGCTTCTGTACTCACCAACCCACTCTTTTTTTTACTGAACGAAAGGGGAATGGAAATCCTACGGCATTATTCAAAGGCTAATGGGGAACATACCCTGCCCCCCCTTCAATTAGCAACACACAAAAAGAACATACTAAACAGATCATTCAATTGGTACTGTGTGTAGCATCTTGCTTTGTATGAAATGCATCATATAGTTCAGCAATGAAATACAAGTTTGAGAACAACACAAAATGTAGCCTATTACCTGAGGCAATATTAAGTAAATTAAAGAAAAGTTGGAAATAATTATTAAAGGTTTGGAATTGGTCTTTGGTCCACCGCTTGTAAATCAAGTTTACTTTCCTTTGTTTCTATTTTATCAAAAACTTGAATATGAAACCACCTTTCTTCAGAGCAAAGCTAATCTGATCGTAATACAGCACTGTTATAATGCATTATTCTTGCAATCTAATTAAAAAGTGCTAAATCAGACATGTTAGTATTGTGTAATTCCTTTATCAATTCTACGAATTGTTTTGTAAAAAGAATGGTACATTACTCATTGAAGAGTTGCTAAATTAAAAAACTGCAATGTCGAAGATCTTTTGATAGATCAGGTTGAGTAGAGCATCTTAAATGATTTATAAATGTGAACAGAACGTGTGTGATTTGACATGATGAAACAGTGGGGGGGAAAAAAGAGACATCCTTTACTATGATCAACCTTCAGTCTGACAGATTGAATAAGGAGTGGTATTGATTATATTTATTGATGATGCTATTTTGCTGCACCTACTTTGCATGCCAATATGGATGCAATAAAGAATGAGAAGCTGTCAAATAAGGATAGGCTGTCTACTAATCGACTCCCACAGTTATCCTGACTTCACTGCTTCCCATAAGCACTCCATTCCATTTTGATAAAGGCAAAATACTGCGAATGTTGGAAAATGTCAGCAGGTCTGACAGCATCTGTGGAGCAAGAATAGAATAAAGTGACTTGGAAAATTGGCTCTATTCTCTCTCCACAGATGCTGTCAGACCTGCTGACATTTTCCAGCATTTTGTTTTTTTAACCATTCCATTTTCCCAGTTGCTCCATCTCCAATGTATCTGCTCTGAACATACAACCTTCCACAACAGTTCCTTTTTCCTTAACTGAGGAGTGTTCCCTCCACCTCACCTCCCCAGCTGCGGTTGACAGAGCCCTCAAATCTGCCTGATCAATTTCCTGTACTTCTGCTCTTAACCTTTCCCCTCCTTCCCATAGCTGCAATAGGGTAGTCCTTGTCCTTACTTTTTACCCCTTGATGTCACTTTCTGTCCCACAACCTCCACATTGAAAGGACTATCCTTCGCCATTTCTGCTGCCTCCTGCATGAAGCCAGCACCAAAAGAGTCTTCACCTCTCTTGTCAACATTCTGAGGGGACTAATTCCTCCGTGACACCCTGGTCCACTCCTCACTCACCCTCAACACCTTGTTCTCTTTCTATGGCTCCTATCCATGCAATCGTAGGAGGTGTAGTACCTGCTCTTTAACCTCCTCTGTCCTCACCATCCCAAGGCCCCAAATTCTCCTTCCAGGTGAAGTGGAAAATTACTTGTAATACTTTCAATTCAGTTTACTGTATTTGCTGCTCACCATGTGGTCTCCTCTACACTGGAGGGACCAAATGTAGATTGGGTGACTGCTTTGCGGAACACCTCCGCAAAGTACGACCCCGAGTTTCCGGTTGCTTGCCATTCAAATTCATCATCATGCTTTCATGCTCGCGTTTCTGTCCTCGGCCTTCTGCGATGTTCCAGTGAAGCTCAACACAAGCTGAAGAAACAGTACTTCAGCTTTTGTTTAACACTTTACAGCCTTCTGACCTCAATACTGAGCTTAGCAATTTCAGACCATGAACTCGGTCACCCATTTTGATTCCGCTTTCCTTCATGTGCTGGTTCATAAGAACTAGGAGCAGAAATAGGCCATCTGGCCCCTCCATCCTGCTTTGCCATTCAATAAGATCATGGATAATCTTTTTGTGGATTCAGCTCCACTTACCCACCCGCTCACCATAACCCTTAATTCCTTTACTGTTCAAAAATCTATCTATCTTTGCCTTAAAAACATTAAACGAAGTAGCCTCAACTGCTTCACAGGGCAGGGAATTCCACAGATTCACAACCCTTTGGGTGAAGAAGTTCCTCCACAACTTAGTCCTAAATCTGCTCCCCCTTATTTTGGGGCCATGCCCCCTAGTTCTAGTTTCACCTGCCAGTGGAAACAACCTCCCTGCTTCTATCTTATCTATTCCTTTCATAATTCTGTATGTTTCTATAAGATCCCCCCCCCCTCCATTCTTCTAAATTCCACTGAGTATAGCCCCAGTCTACTCAGTCTCTCCTCATAAGCCAATCCTCTCAACTCCAGAATCAACCTACTGAATCTCCTCTACACCCCCTCCAGTGCCAGTATATCCTTTCTCAAGTAAGGAAACCAAAACTGTACACAGTACTCCAGGTGTGTCCTCACCAGCTACTTATAGAGCTGCAACATAACCTCCTTGTTTTTAAGTTATTCCTCTAGCAATGAAGGACAAAATTGCATTTGCCTCCGTCAGCACCTGCAAACCAACTTTTTGTGATTCATGCACAATGACACCCAACTCCCTCTGCACAGCAGCATGCTGCAATTTTTTACCATTTAAAGAATAGTTCAAGTTATATTTTTTTCACATTTTGTTTTCAGGTAGATCTGTTCATTATTCTACCATTCGCACTCACTCTGGACAAATGCTTTGTTTTTTTACTACAACCATGACTGCACCTTTTGGCTTTTGGTCCATGACACCTTTGTCATTTAATTTCTCCCACGTCTCTATCCCTCTCTCTCCCCCCCCCCCCCCCTTTTCAATGGCATAAAACCCATCACATTTCAGTTGATCTTTACATCCTCGTGGGGATGAGAGAGATGAGTGTTTGGGATGATAGAGAGACTGAGTGACTGTGTGGAAGAAAGTGCGAGAGACAGAGTGAGTGTTTGTGGATGAGAGAGAGAGACACAAGAGGTAATTTTCCCACCTCGCCGCGCTTGCCACAGATCACACTGATAACGGAAAATGGATTGCGGGCCTGAAAATTGGTCTTGTGGCCGGTGTGAAACAGTTTGCAATTGTCCTGTCCCCTTTTTAATAGTGCAAATTGGATCACGCCCAGAAAGGGCCCCTGGCCCATTAGCATAAGATTGACTGGATTTCAGTCTCAGAGTTCAGCACCCTCTCCCTCCCAGAATGTTTCCACCTTTCTAGTGGGAGGTCATGCTGGCGCAAAGCATTACTGGTCTCTACCTCTACGGAGACCTGCTACGATGGCCATGCTGGGGGACTTGGAAGCCATTGAAACCCTTGGCTGGGCAGTGCACATTGGGCAATGCCCACCTGGTGGCACCCACTCAGCACATTGGTGGTGCCCATCTCCCACATTGGCAATGGCCACCGGATACCCTGGAAGTGGCCTCTGGACACCCCAGCAGTGTCAGTTGGGCACGGCCGGCGTGCGAGTGGCACTGCCAGGGGAATGGGGCCTGAGTGAGAGCTATGATGTGGGGTTGGCTATGGGGGAGTTAGTGGTGGTGGTCATGCAAGGGGGTTTGTGCAGAGCTGGATCATGAAAGGGGTCATAATGGGGGGGCATGTCAGAGTCATGATGGGGGGCATGTCAGGGGTCACAATGTGAAATTTGCCCATTACCCACTTGAGAGAAAAATATGCAAATAAGACACCCAGAGCGAAAAGGTTTGACATGCTGAGTTTAAACAATGTGTTCCGTTTTTGAATTTTGGAAATTTGGTACCCTAGCTTCTGTGAATCTGTCAAGCAGCAAATTTATTCCAAAATTTTCCAATGATATGCTTCTAGTTTTATTTTGATTATTTTGTTTGACCTTGATTGTGTATCATCCTTCCGGCAACATGTTTATGTCCAATCCCAAATGGCTATGCTCTTATTGACCATTGCCGCAGATAATGGTTATTTCCCAAGTACAAAGCCCAAGAAAAGGAGTTAGAGACTGCTAAATCTTCAAGGCCTTTTTTGTTTCTCCAGGATTTATAGGACCTGAATCTCGGGATGAAGCAGTGTCTGCACCTGCATGGTGGAAATTCAGCAAAGTCATCCCCTCTCAAGTTTATGATTTTTATGAATTTATTCTTGGGGTGTGGGCACTTTTGGCAATGTCAGACTCGATTGCTCATTCTTAAATGCCCTTGAGAAGTAATGAAGAACTGCTTTCTTGAATCACAGCAATCCATGTGGTGAAGGTACTCCCACAATGCTATTAAGTAGTGTGTTCCAGGACTTTGACTCAGCGATGGTGAAGGAATGGCGATACATGTCCAAGTCAGGATAGTATGTGTCTTGGAAATGGTTATGAACTCATGTGCCTGCTGCCCTTGTCCTTTTAGGTATTTGTGTTGCCATGATTGTATTGCATGGTGGAGCAGGCTTGAAGAGCCTGGTGGCCAACTCCTGGTTCTATTTCCTATGTCCTTGTGATTGTTGGTGCTGTTGGAAAAACCTTGTCGAGCTGCTGGAAAAACCTTGTCGAGCTGCTGCAGCACACTTTGTAGATGGCAGTTGTGGTGTGCCGATGGTGAACACAAAACACAAGAATTAGGAACAGGAGGCCATTGGCATAGGCAAGTGGATAGGGTACCAGTGAGGTGGACTGCTTTGCCCTGGATTATGTCTAGCTGAATGAGTGTTGTTGGAATAGAACCCATTCAGGTAAGTGGAGCGTATTCCTTTGCACACCTGACTTGTGCCTTATAAATGACATAAAGAATCAGGAAATTAGCATTTACCACAAAAAACCCAGCTTCTGACCTTTGCTTGTAGCCACAGTGTTTATGTGGCTGCTCCAGTTAAATTTCTAGTCCTGTTGATCTCCAGAATGTTGATGCTGATGCCTCTGATGTTGGTAATGACATTGAATATTAAGAGGAAGTGGTTACACTCTTGTTGGAGGTGGTTATTGTATGGCACTTGTGTTGTGTGAATGTTATTGGCCATTTAGCAGTCCTGTCTGGATGATATCCATATTTTGCTGCATCAGGCACAGACTTCTTCATTATCTGAGGAACTGCAAATGAAACTGAATACTGTAAACAACCATGAACATCCTCATTTCTAACATTGTGATAATCATTGATGAAGCAGCAAAAAACAGTTGGGCCTAGGACACTGACCTGAGGAATTCCTGCAATAATGTCCTGGGACTGAGATGATTGGCCTCCAACAACCACAACCACAACCAAGTTCTTCTGTGCTCGGTATGGAAAGTTTTCCTCCAATCCCATTAACTTTAATTTTACTCTGGCTCCTCAATACCTTATTTATTCAAATACTCCCTTAATCTTACCTCTGGAAGAGCTTCACCCCAGGGTTGGTGATGGAGGAGTTTGGGATGTTGGCTGATAGGTAGGATTCTGTCAGTATGACTATGTCAGACTATTGTTTTACAAACTTTGGGGCTGCTTTCCAAACTTTGGCACAAATCTCCAATGAAGACTTTGCAGGGTTGTAGGAGCTTTTTGAGACGCTGACTTTCATGTGAGAGATTTATCTTTATTAATTGCAGCTCAGCAGAACACAAAGATTCATGAGACAGTATTCTGGTTATGACATTTCTTTATTGTCCAAGTCTGGTCAGTGATGCTGGAGGGTGATTTGGGGCAGTTCCAAATCACTCTGTATAATTGTAATGCCAAGAAATGTAATTTCAATGTTCAAAAGCCATTTGCCTGCCCATCGGCCCACCCCAGGAGGGTATGAGCCAATCATTATTAGTATGGATTATTTAACTTGGCCAATGACATTCTACCCTCTAGCAACATAAAAATACGTAGGTCCGTAGAGTCTGGAGGTTCTTGCCCATCGTCTCCGAGCAACTTAAATACATGAATCCATAGTGTTCAAACGTTTCCTTTCTCATTGTCCTATGATGCATACTCGACAATTTTTATCTGGCGTAATGTTAAGGCCGATTCATTCGCCTGTCTGAGAACTCCAGGACTGTCTGGAGTCCATACTGATAAGAGTGGCCTCTTCCTTCGCTCAGTAGCTGTATTGTTCTGAAGAATGTGGTTCTTTTTACTTAGCTATAACCCACCATGCCTTTGGGGCAGTGTATAATTGGCCAAGGTGTACAGAATATTCAAAAATACATGTTTAAATTCTCTAACTGTCTCTATGCAAACAGTACCTTTGTAAAATACACTCCAGGCACTTGTGACTTCTCGATTCTATATTCACTCTGATTGTTAGTCTTTTTTAGTCCCAAAATCCCTCCTGCAAGGGTTAAGCAGGTTGTGTGCCTTTTTCATGCCTAGGACAAAGGCAAGTGGTCTATCCAGTTTTATGCTCATTATATTTACTTGCAATAGTTTGATCCAACTCCTGGCATTTTCAGAGGGAGGTTAAATGTTTTACCTGCTGGGGTTTGAAGTCAGTATAGGTTAGGCTAATTAAGGACAGCAGGTTTCTTTCTCTAAAGAATATCAGTGAACCATTTTGGCTTTTACAATACAATAGCTTCACAGTCACCATTACTGTTAACTTTTCATTCCAATTTTATTTGAGTTCAATTTAAAAATAGTTAAATTCACAAACCGTTGAAGTTACTGACCTTGCCCTAATGTTATTAATAATCCACACCATTAATCCATGGGACAACCTGGATGCACACATTTCTTCTGGTTGTATTGACTGGGTTCTATTTTGTAATGGTGCTTCTCAGAGCTCACAAAGGCCCATGCGTCACTACCTCACTCAGAGTGGGAAGTCTGACTGTCAGGCAGAAAAAAAAGCAAATAAGAAAGGTTAGTTATCTTACTTTATTGGTGACTCATTGGATCTTCAGGCTGTTGTCCTCCTACTGGCTTGTTGTTGGGCATTTGTTTCCACTGTTCCCCAGCACAAGGCATGAAAGTAGGGGGGGGGGGGGGGGGGGGGGGTTGCGTAGTGGTAGGGGGGGGGGGTGGAAGGGGGGAGGTGATTGTTGAGGGGGGGTGGAATTGTTGATGGGTGGTGGCCCACATTAAAGTTTATTTATTAGTGTCACAAGTAGGCTTACATTAACACTGCAATGAAGTTACTGTGAAAATCCCCTAGTTGCCACACTCCAGCGCCTGTTCAGGTACACTGAGGGAGAATTTAGCATGGCCAATGCACCTAACCAGCACGTCTTCCAGACTGTGGGAGGAAACTGGAGCACCCAGAGGAAACCCATGCAGACACAGGGAGAACGTGCAGACTCTGCGCAGTGACCCGAGCCCGGAATTGAACCCGGGTTACTGGCGCTGTTAGGCAGCAGTGCTTGCCACTGTGCTGAGTGTGGAACTGGGCAATGTAATGACCCAGCCCACAAATTCAAATAGTTTGACATTGGTTGGCATAAACAGCTGAGGCACATTGTAACCACGCAAAAGGTAGGGATAGAGATCAGAACTTGCCAAATAGGGAACTGCAGATTCACACTGCGAGCACCGTGTTCTGGAGATCCAAAATACACCACAATACATAATGTTAAGATATGACAACTGTGTAAAGTAAATTATGTCAGCACTTTATTCGACATATCTTTTTCCTGACGGTGCCATCTTCTATTTTTCTGATTCAAGTAAATTAAATTTATCCAGTTTGTTATATTTTCCCCTGAAACAGCGCTCTATCAATATCAACATTAAATAAATTATATTTTCTTGTTCTACGAAAATTAGGATTGAGCTGTTTGGCAAGAGTACATTAAGGTCAAATAATATTTCACAAACTTGAACTCAACTATGCATTGATTACAACATTTTGCTCACAAATATTTCTGGTCAATTGCAAATTAAGATCCATTCTATATCCATAGTCAAAATATCAAGTTGAGCACTTGAAGTCTGAGAGCACTCTGACACATAGCATTGCTCAAAGATCGTCAGGTAGGGACATGGAATGACAGTCATGTAGGGAACAGTTTGGGAAGTGAAGTAGTTGTGTTGGAAAGTACAACATATAACTTGGGAGCATATTCAAATAAAATCATGAGATGGAAAAGTATAGCATCTTGAGAACTAGGAGCTAGAATAGGCCATTTGGCCCTTGGAGTCTGCTGCACCATTCAATAAGATCATGGTTGATCTTCTACTTCAGATCCACCTTTCCATGCTATCCCCATAACCCTTAATTCACAAAAACCCATTGACCTCTCGAATATGCTCACTGCAGTTCATAGAATCATACAATGCAGAAGGGGGCCATTTGGCCCATCAAGTCTGCACCGACCACAATCCCACCCAGACCCTATCCCCATAATGCCATGTATTTACTCTAGCTAGTCCCCCTGATACAAAGGGCAATTTAGCATGTCCAATCCACCTAACTTGCACATTTTTGGAGAGTGGGAGGAAACTGGAGCACCCAGAGGAAACCCATGCAGACACAGGGAGAACATGCAAACTCCACACAGACACTGACCCAAGGCCAGAATTGACCCTGGGACCCTGGCGTTGTGAGGAAGCAGTGCTAACCACTGTGCCACCCAATTATCTGGGGTAGGTAATTCCTATGATTCAAAATCCTTTGCCTGAATAAATTTATCATCTCAGTCCTAAATGGCCAACCTTGTGTTCTGGATTCTGCAGTCATTTTCTCAGCACCTCTCCTTCTAAACTCCAAGCACTAGTTTACTCAATCTCTCCTTACAGAACAATCCCCTCATCCCAGGAACTAATCTAGTGATTGCTGAACTTCTTCTAAGATAGTATCCTTCCTTAGGTAGGAAGATCAAAACCAAACTAACTAAAGTAGGATTGGAACAGGTTTGTATTCCTGCTAGGTGCAATTAGGAATGGAAAAGTCCAGTTTTAAGCGTTCCTTCGACGAAGGCAAGGAACAGATGCACTCTTGGTGCTCAGGAGGGGAGCACAGGCATTTCTGGATATTAGGTGAGGAACAAAGGATTTCTAGAGGGCTGAGATGTTCTTGGGATTCAGGTGGGAAGAAAACTGCTGAAGGCAGTTGGGTCCATTGTCTATAACATTTTAGGGGGCAGTTATTTGAGACCTCAGGTGGTAGTTATCCCTGCTCTTTGTGAGTCACCACAGGCACAGTTGAGGGTCCCATTCTCAGAGTTCTGAGTATGGCCAAAGAATCAACAAATTTTCAATGGTGATGGTGCAAGAGATCGAACATTGAGAGACAATAGCTGCTTTTAAGTGGATGATCTTTTGGGAAGAATACTTGTGTTTCTTTTAAACATATAAGGGAGGCAATGGAAACCACCTCATACCTATGTGACATGGACTACAGCACTTGAAGAAGGCAGCTCCCCACCACCTTCTCAAGGTCAATTAGGGATGGGCAATAAAAGCTGGTCTAGCTGGATATACCCACATCCCATGAATTAAATAAAACTTTTCCCCTAATCATGTTGTTCATTGAAATTGAAAATGGGAATTCAAGCTTCTGCTTTACTGCATTTTTGAAAATATATCCCAGCTACCTGCAAAGGGGACTTATAGAACATAGAACAGTACAGCACAGGCCCTTCGGCCCACGATGTTGTGCCGAGCTTTATCTGAAACCAAGATCAAGCTATCCCACTCCCTATCATCCTGGTGTGCTCCATGTGCCTATCCAATAACCGCTTAAATGTTCCTAAAGTGTCTGACTCCACTATCACTGCAGGCAGTCCATTCCACACCCCAACCACTCTCTGCGTAAAGAACCTACCTCTGATATCCTTCCTGTATCTCCCACCACGAACCCTATAGTTATGCCCCCTTGTAATAGCTCCATCCACCCCAGGAAATAGTCCTGTACTCACTGTGGCTTTCAGTCATTTAGCAGTACTAAACCCAGGAGAGGATTAAGGTTGCATGTAAGACTTACAAATAACAAGTCCTACTTCATTGCAAGTGTTCACATTTTCTGCTAATCATTAAAAAAATCTAGACCTATGATGAAAAACATAAAAGGTAAGATTTCAACAAAAACAACCATATAGGTAAGTCTATCATGAATTGTGTAACTTTTCTTTAACAATTGCTTTTTTCTTCATACTTTGTCCTCAGATTACTGATTGAATGCCAAAATAATTTTAAAAACGTTCTTACATTGGTTCATTTTTTCAGTCTTGACAGTTGTTTATTGGTAATTTTTCAGATTTATTGATAATGATTCTGTTTCTTCTTGCAGGTTTTATAACCTAGCAATTTATTAATTGGTACTTCTCACATGAGGCAGTCTTGTGGCACAATGGATCGTGCCCAGTCTCTTAAGTTGTTCCAGAATTAAATCCCATCCTAGGACTTGGTGGTCAATGAAGGTGTTCTCACAACCAAGTAGGTTGAGCACCAACCTGCAAATCCTTCCAACACACGCCCATGTCAGGCAGTTAAAAAGGAAATTCCTGGTCAGACATGTGTTGGAAAGAACGTTGGAGTCTTTACCATCCATAACCCTGGAATATAACACGTGTGTAAAAATACACATTGCCACAGTAATGCTGTCCTGCTGAGTGAACTGTAACACAGCACTACTATTTTCCATGCTGTTCAGTGACAGGTCCCCTGCCCGTTCAGGTTTGATTCGTTGCTTTTTATGAGTGCAATACTTGAGATATGTCCATATACTAGATTTGAATGTGTTTCAGTAACAATGTACCCTGCAATTTTTTTCAATTATTTGTACTAAGTGCTTAAATAGATTGCAGTGTAAATGCTCTCAAAAACAGGGATGTGGCTTATTGTATAACCTAAATTTGGATTTCAAATTTACTATTGGATCACCAAAGCTTTTGGGATAATTCAAGGTGCAAGCTGTTTCCAAATCGATGCAAAAACTTGGGTCCTTTTGGAGAAGGACAATCACTCCACAGTAAATATATTGGATTCCATAAACTGCACTAAAACAAGGCCAATCTAAATATGAAGTTAGGAACATCAAGTTAATAACTAGCCAGTGTTTCCTAACTTGACATACAAAGCTGATGCACCCCATCCACCACCTTAAACATCACATCCTCCACCACCGATACAAAGTGGCAGTGTGTACCATCTACGAGATGCACTGTAGCAACTCACCAAGGCTCCGATAGCATATTCTAAACCCACAAGTTCTACGTAGGAGGACAAGAGCTGCAAATGCATGGAAACACAATGACCTGCAAGTTCCCTCCAAGTCATACATCATCCTTACTTGGAACAAAATCACTGTTCATTTATTGTTGCTGGATCAAAATCCTGGAACGTGCTTCTTAACAGCACAATGGGTATACCTACATCACATGGACTGTCACAGTTCAAAAAAGCAGATTGGATTAAAGATAGAGTCCAGGTGGAATGCTACAAAACAATATAAAAACAAGAGGGTAGTGGACTGCATGGTTATGGGGCAATAGTCCTCGCTGCCTCAATTTTACATGCAAAACAGACACAAAGAAATTTCAGGGTGCAATATCCTGTACTTCAAGAGAAATATCTGCCCCAAGATTGAATCAGGCCATTATAACTTATTGGGTGCTTTGCATATGCTAATGAGGGCTGTAGTGAGAAATGATATTGGCACCTGTGCTACCGTGGGCGGCACGGTAGCACAGTGGGCGGCACGGTAGCACAGTGGGCGGCACGGTAGCACAGGTGGGCGGCACGGTAGCACAGTGGGCGGCACGGTAGCACAGGTGGGCGGCACGGTAGCACAGGTGGGCGGCACGGTAGCACAGTGGGCGGCACGGTAGCACAGGTGGGCAGCACGGTAGCACAGGTGGGCAGCACGGTAGCACAGGTGGGCAGCACGGTAGCACAGGTGGGCAGCACGGTAGCACAGGTGGGCAGCACGGTAGCACAGTGGGCGGCACGGTAGCACAGTGGGCGGCACGGTAGCACAGTGGGCGGCACGGTAGCACAGTGGGCGGCACGGTAGCACAGGTGGGCGGCAAGGTAGCACAGTGGTTAGCACTGCTGCTTCACAGCTCCAGGGTTCGATTCCCGGCTCGGGTCACTGTCTGTGTGGAGTTTGCACATTCTCCTCGTGTCTGCGTGGGTTTCCTCCGGGTGCTCCGGTTTCCTCCCACAGTCCAAGGATGTGCGGGTTAGGTTGATTGGCCAGGTTAAAAATTGCCCCTTAGAGTCCTGAGATGCGTAGGTTAGTGGGATTAGCGGGTAAATATGTGAGGGTAGGGCCTGGGTGGGATTGTGGTCGGTGCAGACTTGATGGGCCGAATGGCCTCCTTCCGCACTGTAGGGTTTCTAAGATATGGAATCAGTCTAGGTAGAAATAAGAAATAGCAAGGGAAGGCCCTGGTGCAAGTGCCCTATAGGTTCCCAAACAGTAGTTCCACACTGGAGCACTGTATATACGAGGAAATACTGGAGGCTTGTAAAAACAAATGGTACGGTATCAATCATGGGTGAAGAGCAAAGCTTCCAAAATTGTGCCTGGGGAACTCCACTACAAACCTTCCTTCAATTTGAGAAAAAAGCTATTTTTCACTACTGTTTCCTGCCACTCAGCCAATTTCTTATCCAAGCACCAACTTTCCCTTTTATTCCATAACCTACAATTTTGCTCACAGATCTGTTGTGTGGCACTGTGTCAAATGTCTTTTCAAAATCTACATAAATAGTATTGCCCTTATTAACCATCTGTCACCAAGCCTTCAGGACATGGATGCATTTTATATCCAGTGGCAGCCACTGACTTGGTAATTGCTCTTTGGAGCTCCACAGTTGATTCAATAGATACTGATCACTAGCCTCCCTTCCCCTTTTCTTCCCCACTTCCTGCAACTTATCTGAAAGCCACTGCTGATGAAATAGTGGCCTAAATGTGCATATTTTCATCGAGTGAACTGATTGGGAAAGCACAATAAGCTACTATTAATATTTAGATGAGGCCTAGAACCAATCTCTTGCAATCCTAGACCTGAGTCTTCAGATGCAGGGTCATTCACTGCACCCAGTTTCAGCTTGTATGGCAACACTCTCCAATTTTTATCTCTCGATTCTTCATTTTAGTGTCAGTAATCAATAAAGTGTTGATTGTTTCATATTTCAGCATTTTAATTAAAACAAAGACTTTATAATCAACATCCATGAACTTCTCAATCCAAACATGGTGCACATATTGTTACTTCTGTACTTTACCTAACTTTGTCTATTATGCATTTAATAATCTGAAACATGTATATACATATGATATAGAGAACAGAAATAAACTGGTTAACACAGTTTCTCTTATAGAAAGCATTTCCTACCACAAATTAAATAGGAGTCAGTAAAGTAATGTGCATTGCAATGCAACAACTCTACCCCAAAAAGTGACCAAGATGCTCATCAGTATCAGTTTGTACACTTGTATAACAAGAAAATAAATCAGGTCCCATTTGAGCAAACTTGCTGCTTAGGAAAGGCTTATTGTTCTTAAACAAACTAATTATCTCTCAATTATGCACTGAAACCACTGAAATGATTCCAACACGCGACAAAGGTCTTTTCAGTCTTCTGGGATTTGGAATCCTGCCTTCCACTATTTTGATTTTGCTTCTGAAGGATTTTCTCCAGTATCCAGTGTTTTCAGTAATCGGAATAGGCCAGCTGCTTCTCGTATTCGGCTGAACTCAATGCAGAAGGCTTGTACTTCAATGAACAAGTCCTGGACATTGATTATTTTGTTTCTGATTAAAGACTGGAGGAAGACACAAACAAGACGTACCAAACGATTCTAGAAGATAACGGACTGAGTTAATTTGCTGTACATTGCACAAGTCAAAGTTTGTCAGATAACTTACTTTCACATCTTTTGAGCAACACAAAATTCATATAGCACAGATGCAAGTATTTACTGGAAAAATGCACAAACAAATTCTAAATCTAAATTCTCTGACTAGATTTCATTGAATTTTTTCCCTTCTATTTTTCTCACCTCCTTTCCAAATGGTGCTGACTCCTTTTTGGGTAGAATTCCATCAGCACTAGCAAGCCCAATCAACCATACTTCCTGCATATGCCTTGACCTGACAATTCCACACCCCTGGCCAAACTCCCATTTTGCACCCTGCATAAACTGGAGCTCATCCAAAACTCTTCACCATATCCTAACTCACACCAAATTACATTCACCTTTGTGCAGTATACCTATAATGACTACCGACCTGGAAAATTCTTCAATTCAAAATTCTCATCCCTGTTCTTAAACCCCTCCTTATATATAACCTCCTCTAGCTTTATATCTTCTGACAGAGCTGCACTCTAATTCTAGCCTCTTGTATGTCCTCAATTTTCATCAGCCCATCATTGATGGCCATGCCTTCAACTGCTGAAGCCTTAACTTAAGGAATTTCCTTGCTAAAGTTGCCTGCTTCTCTACCTCGTGCTCCTTAAAATATACTTCTTTGACCAAGCCTTTAACATGTCCTAATATCTCCTTATGTGGCTTGCCAGTGAAACATCTTGGGACATTTTACTACATAATAGGCACCATCTATAAATGCAAACTGTTATTGTGTTGACATTAAATGTTGGGCTTTCATATTTAACCTCACTAAGGAAACTCTCGGGATAGCAGAAACACTTTAGGGATGTCCTTCAAGCATCCCTGAAAAGGTCAAACATCCCCCATCAACTCATGGGGGTCCCTGGCTTGTGACCGACCAAAATGGAAAAGGTTCTTTTGGGAGGGCATTGAACACATCAAGAATGTTCGGCAAGAACATGGCCAAGCCAAGGTGTCAGAGGAAGGGCACAAACTTCTAAGCAACCCATTTACCCAACCTTTCAAGCACCATCTGGCCTGAATGTAGCAGAGTCTGCAGATTGTGCATTGATCTTATCAACTTTCTCAGAATCCACTGAACCAGAGTGGAATCCAAGCTATTTCCCTCAAGAGAAATGTTGGGCTCAGCTAAGAAGTTGCCTTCCTCTATACTCCCATTTCCCTCCATAGGTCATCACTGAATAGTGGTGATGGCTTTACAAGAAGAAAACAAAGAGAAGAAAAAGGGAATCTCAGTTAAACCTCATTTTATCCAAATGCTTAAGATATTTGTTTATGAAAGTATCTGAATTTTGAAAACTGGGCACAAGCTTAATTAGTAGCATGACTATTCAAAATCAGAAAGAGTATGATCAATAAAAGACCCTTTTTGGAATCAACAGATAACCTAACATGAGCCATGTCCTGTCCAACATTAACAAAATGTTACCCATGGCCTACTATCCTTCTAATGATTTCATCTTTTCAGCCACATCCCTTATTCTTCTCTCCATAAGTCAATTATAGGAGATAAATAACAAGTGTACAATATGCATGACATCTATGTTATTTGTTGCTGTGCTAAGTCAAACTTTACCTGACCATATAATTGGGAGATAAGGATTTCTCTTCCTGATACGGAGCTACAAATTCTAAGTATATAATTCTCTCAAGCCTATACAAAATTGGTAAGTCAAAGTATCAATTGAGTGGACACTACATAAGAGTTGGAGAAACAATGTGTCAAGCAATTGTCAAAAATGTCTCTCCTAATTGCACAGGGTGAAGGCAATCAAGCAAGAAAGGAAGGTGCTGTGGAAGGGAAGGTGAGGAAAAGAAGAGAAATATTAAACAAACATAGAAAATCATATAGGAAGCTTTTGAGGGCCAGAAGCGAGATGGGAAAATACAATTTCAATTGCCTTCCTACATACACTTTTAAGAGTTGGTGAATTCAGTTGGTGTATACATGTCAAACCTCAACAAACATTCTCCAATTATAACCAGAATATCTGTAGAACATGCAAGGAAGTATACCATATTAGCAACTACAGAATAAAAATATCAATTCAACTACACATAAGCATGTTCATTACCTGCATGTATTTATCTTTTATCTGTTCACAAGTGGAGATACAATTTGAAATATAGAGGTGAATAAATTCCGGAGGAAGATCAACAGCAGTGGTTAGCCTTCAAAAAAGACAAGAGGAGCAATTAATAACCAAACCAGAACATTGAACTCTACAAAAAGAGAGGGCCAATTTTCATTTAAAGAACATTGCTGAATCACTACCTAGTGATCTCTACTGGAAGTGAATGAGTAATTATCAGATGAGGAAAGAACAGAATTCAGCTATTATGCTCCCCGCAGTTGAACAGCTTGACAAAAGACGCAAGTAAACAGCACCACTCCTGTGAGATACAGGAGAGTGACTTGTACTCATTGATTTACATTGTGAAAAGTCAACATTTACATTATATGAAAGAAAATAAAAATTCAAAACAATCAAAAGTAAAAGATGTGAACAAAGCATCTGGTTTGGAAATAAGTTACCCTTTATAGAATTGCAACATTTTCTATGTTGACTGGCCAAATGTAAAGAGAAAGTTAAATTTTGATGCACTAGTCTTTTAATATATCAAACTTTGACTATCGAGTGAGTCCCTACTGGAAATGCGGCTGTCAAATGCAGACAGAATTGGGCATGACTGACAAGAGTGCTGCAGTGAATGGTGCCTGTCAATACACTGTCCAGGTTCACAAAAGAAAGAGGAGGGTTGCACCACTACCATTTTATGTGGAATATGCTCAGGAATGCAGTGGTAACAGATGAAAAATCAAAGAAAATTGGAGGGGGAAAAAGCATATAACTCACCTATTTACAACTTCCATGGAATGAAGGGACATATCCATATTCACAAGTACAGAAAAATATTCTGTAATCTGGCTCGACTGCATTAGCTTCAGTAACATCTCTATGGCAACCAAAGGATTATTTTCTACCAGATCAGGCAGCTTGACAGGAGTCAGACCAATGTGGTAAACAAGCTTTGGATCTTTTTCTAATTCACCAAGGAGCTACCATGAAGGAAATAAAAGTAAAAACTCAATGTTACTCAGGTACAACACAGATGTGTGTCAATTTGCAGACACACTATCAGATGATTACCCAGTAATTACTGCTGGAGGGTTAAATTTTTATTTTAAGCATTGCATATGTATTTAGAGAATTAACATAAAAACAAATAGAAATGTTGTGAAGATCACTTAACAACTGGAAGAAATTAGATAATTCTAACGTTTTAACATTCATGAATCTGAAGATATGTTAATTCCTCCTTCCCTCATTTTCCCCCGTACAATATTATGTCCTCAAAGAGAACCTAGGATTGTCTGTAATTACTTTGAAAGTAATTCAGCTTTAATATAGAAGCTTATGCATAATCTTGATATAGTAGATTGTACCCATTAGAAGATCCACTGCCTTAAAAGAATAATGATCCAACACAGGATGCTACATAAACTGTACAGCATATGCAAATTCTAAATCTTATACAGGGTATACGAATACCATGGCATTTTCACAACTTTAATTCTTCTATAGCCCCATCCTCCCCATCTCTGTAGACTCCTCCAGTTCTACAACCCTCCAAGATCTCTGTGCTCCTCCAATTCTGGTCCTTTCTGTGAGCAATTTTGGGCCCCACACCTCAGGAAGGACATACTGGCACTGGAGCGGGTCCAGCGGAGATTCACACGGATGATCCCAGGAATGGTAGACCTGACATACGATGAACGTCTGAGGATCGTGGGATTATATTCATTGGAGTTTAGGAGGTTGAGGGGAGATCTAATAGAAACTTACAAGATAATGAACGGCTTAGATAGGATGGACGTAGGGAAGTTGTTTCCATTAGCAGGGGAGACTAGGACGCGGGGGCACAGCCTTAGAATAAAAGGGAGTCACTTTAGAACAGAGATGAGGAGAAATTTCTTCAGCCAGAGGGTGGTAGGTCTGTGGAATTCATTGCCACAGAGGGCTGTGGAGGCCGAGACGTTGAGCGTCTTCAAGACAGAAATTGATAAATTCTTGATTTCTCGAGGAATTAAGGGCTATGGGGAGAGAGCGGGTAAATGGAGTTGAAATCAACCATGATTGAATGGTGGAGTGGACTCGATGGGCCGAATGGCCTTACTTCCGCTCCTATGTCTTATGATCTTATGATCTTTGTTGACGGTCATCATCGCACTTTTGGTGTCCATGCCTTCAACCACCCACTATTATCTCCTTATGTGAGTCGGTGTCAGATTTTGTATGCTAACATTCATGTGAAGCACACTGGACTGATTTCTATACAAATGCAAGATGCTTTGATTCAGCTCATTGCAGCAAGTACAGAAATTGATCAGATTGGTGCAAACTAACTCAAAATAATATTCTCCTCCTCAGCTTTCTCTCTTCCCCACAATTCTCTATCTTGACTATGAAGTCACAGAATTTTACATACTATTCAACCAATCAAATGCGTACCAGCATTTGTATTTCAGCCAGTCATCTCACTCTACTGCTCGTTTCCCATTCCCTTTAATATTCCCCTTTTGCAAGCAACTAATTCTCCTTTCAAATAATTTATGTGATCCTGTTTTACTTCTTTATCCCTATTAATTACCTTGTCACCATTTACCCTTGAATAACTATCAGGTCACCTCTCAATTTTCTTAGGTCTATTTATAAAGAACCCAATCTTTGCTCTTGTATTCTATAATTCTAGATTCTAATAGCAAGGATTTCATTTGCTTTTTTATGGCCTCCAGTTTTATTCACCTATTTACCTTCACACCAAGGCTTTTTTGTTCCTTTACTCTATTTAAAATTTTACCATTCAAGTCCACAACTTTCAGTAACTAAATGTTATCAAATTTCTATATTTGGTCTTTAATTCCCTAACACAAACCACTCATAACTATCCAAACCAACCGATTTCCTAACTTCACTCCTGAAAGGCCTAGCTCTAAATTTAAGTAAGAAGTCTCACAACACCAGGTTAAAGTCCAACAGGTTTATTTGGTAGCACAAGCCACTAGCTTTCGGAGCACTGCCCCTTCATCAGGTAAGTGGGAGTTCTGTTCACAAACAGGGCATATAAAGGCACAAACTCAATTTACAAAATAATGTTTGGAATGTGAGTCTTCCACATCTAAATTTAAGGCCATGTTTCCTAGTCCTAGATTACCCAATCACCAGAAATAGTTTGTCTATCTACCTATAAATTTGCCTTAATAACTTGAAAACTTTGATCAAATTGCTCCTTAATGTTCTAAATTCCAAGGAATGTGATCAGTTTCTGTAATCTCTCTTTATAATTTAATCCATGGAGTCCAGGTATCATTCTGGCAAAACTACACTGCAGTCGCTCGGAGGTCAAAATATCCTTCCTAAGATGTGTGTTCAATACTGACCACAGTACACCAGGTGTAGTCTAACTACGAGGTTTGTGTAGCTATAGCATAACATCTACCCCCTTGTACTATCATCTTCTAGATATAAAGGCCAGCATTCCATTAAGCATTTTAATTATTTTCAGTGCTTAACAATCTATATACATTAACCCTAAGCCAGGTTTCTTTGGACATGCACTATTTCTGGCTTCTTACCATTTGGAAAGAAACCTGTTCTATCCTTAGTAAAAGGCAAAATACTGTGGTTGCTGAAATCTGAAACAAAAACAGAAAATGCTGGAGAAGTTCAACAGGTCTGACAGCTTCTGTGGAGAGAGAATAGAACCAACATTTCAAATCAGGATGACCCTTTGTCATCTTTGACTTGAAATGTTGATTCTATTCTCTCTCCACAGATGTTGTCAGACCTGCTGAGATTTTTCTGCATTTTCTGTTCTATCTTTTTTGGGTTTCAAGTGGATAATCTCATATTTGCCTATATTGAAATCCATTTGTTACAATTCTGTCAATTCACTTACCTTAAACTATTAATATTTTTGCAATGTTATGCTTCCATCTACAATGCTTACAATGCAATTTTTCTGTCATGAGTAAAGTTAGATACATGGCTGTCTCTCTGATCATCCAAGTTATTAATAAAACATGGAGAATGGTTGAGGCCACAGCACAAATCCCTTTAGGAATCCAATAGTCACTTCTCGCCAATTCGAATAAAGATAATTGGCAGGTACTTCAAATTACCTGCTGCTCAGCCACTTTCCTTACCAGTTCAACAATTTGCCTTCACAGACTTTATCAAATGCCTTCTGGAAGTCCAACATACATGGACAAGACCCAGCTCTAACAAGGGGTCATCTAGACTCGAAATGTTAGCTCTATTCTCTCCCCACAGATGCAGTCAGACCTGCTGAGATTTTCCAGCATTTTCTGTTTTTGATACATAGACATTGCCCTGTCCACTACTTTAATCACCCATTCAAAAAATTAATCATTTTAGTCAGGCGTTACCTACCCTTTACAAATCCATGCTGGCTCTCTCTGGTCAGCTGAAAATTTTCAAGGGTGACAATTTTAGTCAATATTGCCCAAATTACAGATATGTCATTTTCTGATAGCAATGTTAGGCCAACTGGTCTATAGACCCTTGGTTTTCCTCACTCATCTTTCTTAAAATGGTGAAGTGATGTGCAATTTTCCAATCTTAAGGCATGAGTCGCAAATGTTATAGTTAGGACATCTGCAACATTCTTACCTACTTCCTGTAAAACCCTGTGATAGAAACCACCTAGTCTTGGGATTTATCACTTGTTAATGTCATTACTTTCTTCACTACTGTTATTTTGCTTATGCTAATGATGCTGAGTTCCCAACTCTGATTTACATTTCCTTGAGATGTCCGCATGTTATCCTCTTCTGTTGTATATACTGACACAAAGTAATTATTCAATGTGTTTGCTATTCCCTTATTTTCATTACAATATCACCATTATCAGTATTTAAAAGGCCCACACTGTTCTTGACAACCGCTTTTCCGAATTGTAAAAATAATTTATGTTAGTTTTGATATCCCGAGCAAGTTTATTTTCTTAATCCCTGCTTTTTGCTCTTATTGTTTGTTTTGTCATTTTTTGCATCCCTCCCAGTTGGCAGGATGTGTGTTATTTTATACATTCTTGCCCGCCTTTTTTTAGTTTTACATTGTCCCTTACCTCTTTTGTCATCCATGGCTGTTTTTGATAAGTCCCTTAGGGATATGAAATGGTTTTGTATCACATTCAAGTGTTTATTTTTGAGCACTTCCCACTGATTTTCTGTCGACTTACCCATTAACAGATTTGCCCAGTTTACTATGCACAATCTTGAACTCACCCTGTTGAAGCCAGATTTACTCAAATCTAAAATCTTAGCTGTTTCACGTTTCGCAATTTCAAACAGAAAGTTAAACTTGATCATATTATAATCACTATTAGACCTTGTACTGTTATACTGTTAAGTAAATCTGGCCCATTGCTTATTACTAAATTCAATTTGACTTGCCCTCTTGTTGGTTCTTGGACATATTGTTGCAGGAAACTATCCTGAACAGTGACATTCTCTATCTTTCTGACGCAAGCCAATCTATGTGAAAGTTATAACCACTCTGCCTTTCCCTCTTAATTATCAGAAAGCATTTGGTCACCATTCAGAGCCATTTCTTAATGCACAGCGAACACAGCGACAAACAGGATCATACTGATAATTATAGGTGCAATTCCAACACTAAGGGCGTGATTTTATCGCCCGTTCACTCCACACTCCCGCTGCAGCGAAGGCAGAGAATTTAGTGACAAGTCAAATCTCCGTTTACTGTAGCTGAAATCCCAGTGGCATGAACGGTCGCAAAGTTCCAGCCTATGTGTTGGTGGTGCAACTCAGTGATACTCCTAATGATTCAGCTGTTTAAAGTAATACTTATTTGCAATTACCTGCGTTTGCTGTTGTGCAGATAAGGGACTCTTGAAAGCCTTTGCCATGATGCGCTTAATTTCCACCCCAGTGCTGTTTTTAACACACATGGTTTTATCCCACTGGATTGTATGATCAGGTTCTGTTGGGTTCAGCCAAGCTAGCTCATCCTCACACACATGAAGTGGAGGAGCAGGTCGAATGAACTCTGGACGAAAATGACCTTCACATGATAAAAAGAAAATCATGATTTAGTATTCTAGAGAAAAGTTGACAGCAAAGTGTATCTGGAAGTCAAATAGTTGTTTTGTCTTCATGATACTGGAAGTGGTTGTTTGGCAGAATATAGCTGGATATGATAAGTATCTTTGGTCAAGATAGAAGAAATGGCACCATGCTTTAAGGGGATAAAGAAATTGACAGTAGCTGTGCCTATAGAACAAATTGGGACCAAAATGAGTTGACATTTCTACAATTTCTCAAATAACAGACGCAACGACACAATTACACCACGATTTCACATTTCACTAAATGTTTTCTTCATACTTTGCTTTAAAACAATGTTTTCTTATTCCAAGAAAACCAAAGCATGGTTTTCTTAAAAAAACACCAATCCATTTATTCTGCTTTATAGATTAATTGCTTCAAAATACTAAATCAATTCAGCAAGTTTACTGTCCTCAAGCTATAACTGAAGGGACATGGAGACCACTACATGGACAACTTAACCCAGCCCAGTTTAATACTATGGGAGTGTACGTGGGAAGACTGAGTGACTTAAGCATGCAGAGGATAGAATTATTTTTTCTCTTTAACCTTCCCTCAAGTTACTTTGGCAGAAATCCTCACCAAACAATTGAACTAGTTTAAAAATCTATGCAGCCAAGTTAAAAATGGCATATATGGTAGTATGAAGAAGCTTTGCACCCACTTTAGAAGTATTATAATAGGGAAGTGAACATTAGCATTGGATTATAGCCAGCTCACCCTACGTATCTATTATTTATAGTTTTATCTGCTAGGAAATCTGAATGTCCTCGACTGATATTAAAGGAGACCAATGCTAGGGTAAACATACTCTTTTAGCATTTAATATACTAACCATGACAAAGGCTAACAAAACATCTCCACCGGAAGTAATGGGTAGATTTGAATTTGGGTTCTGTGATTGAGAGTCAAACATTCAGCACTTCCGCTAACATCCTGAACAGTGATTTAAAACTGCTTACTTTCTATTGGTGGTCTTGGTCCACTCACTAAAGCCTCTATAATCTGAGTCGCAACAGAACTGTCAAATCCAGAGTTGGAAGAGTCAGGATCAGGATCAGGGAGTATGCTTGGAAAGCTGGCTTTGCTCTGTGTTGGCAATTCAGACTGGCGCTCTGCAGAATGAATAAAGGATTATGCATAAGTATACAATTGTATAAAGTCAATTTATATGTAAAGGACAGTTACAGATTAACCAATGTTGATTCTCTCTATGCTCCTGTTATTGGCACAACTTTCTATGATAGATACAGGTACAACCTTTTCCGGTGTTGTTGCTTCTTGCTGGGGTACAATTCCAGGTAATAAAAATAACTTCTCTCCTTCAAAAACCCTACTGCTTATCTTATTCAGTGCACACTGGAGAATCAACATGGGATCTCTATGGTCTATAAAGCTTAGTGACTTCCTCCATAAATTAGCTAAGCCAACAGCATATTTTTTTTCCCCTGTACTGCTTTGAAGTCTCAACTTTCATTCACAAACCCCCCAAAAAATTCTGTACCCAGCAATTTGAAAGGGCATACTCAAATGCTACATTTTACAAAGTTCATAATTATGTTATGTTCGTATTGAGGGTTTGGGAGAGCGCCCTGCACACATTGTGCATTCTTTCCCGAATGTAGTGTCATGTCACTGGCTGGAAATACTGGATACTCAAAGGTCAATCAGCATCAATAAAGAGAAAAGACAGGCATGATATTTTAAACTCATGTTGACACTGATGAAGGACTGTGAAACACATAAGTCACCATTGAAAAGAACCACAGAATCCCTACAGTGCAGAAAGAGGTCATTCGTCATATCCAATAAGAACAAAGAACAATACAGCACAGGAACAGGCCCTTCGGCCCTCCAAGCCCACGCCGCTCCCCGGTCCAGGATTGAATCCTGAATCCAGGATCCCCGCCCAATTTTCCAGCCTATCTACATCCTAATATCCTATCCACCGAGCTGTCCCTCACAGCTACGATGCTTTGTTCATCACAACTATTAACTCACCCCCACCCCCCCATTCCAGACCAATCTGCACCAATTTTCTGAAAGAGCATCTTACCCAGGCCCAACCCGCCCTATCCCGGTAAACCCGCACATTTACCATGACTACACATCTTTGTACATTGTAGTAACAAAGAGCAAGCTATACAGTGTGTTGGTTGGGGGTGGGGAAGCAAGCAGATAGGAGGGACATTCATGGGAACAGAAAATTGTCTAAATCTCCACCACTTAAAAGATCTAAATGGCGTTCATGGCTAACAGATTCATTAGCCATATTAAGTGCTCAACACAATATTAGAGTCCTATAGACACAATGACATTTTTTTTTTAATTGGATAAGTAAATATTCTCCCATCTCCATTCACTATTTAGTGGGGCAGGCAAGATCTCCAGGAAATTATAGGCACCCACCAATAAATGAATTTGAATTGCTGAGGTCATTCATTCTCCGCCCCAGTCTGAGTAATTCCAGGAGCAATCCTGGTTTCCCATGTCACTAGTGAGCTGCAGCTTTTAAATGCTGTACAACCCAGTTTTGATAGTATCCCTCCCAATCTAATTTTTCCAGATAGGTAATTTCAGCATCCACTGCTTTTGTTTCACACTAAAAACATTTTGTAGACATGAAAATGATGATCAAATGGAAATAGCACAATGCTTTATTGGTTCCACAACTGCAGTTCTACACTCAAAATAAAATCTAGTAGCGGGGTGATAGCTGTTTTGGGTACTTTGATCAGATTTATTTGGAGAACATCTGTGCAATTTGTCAGTGTGACATTATGTGCCAAGACAAGAAAAATCTATTTGCACAAGAATAATTCATTTATATAATAGGTAGTGTTTATGGAAACTTAAAAAGCTAGTAAGTTTCTACAGCAGTACTGCCCGATACAATTAAATTATAACTGCTCACGTAACACCACCAAGAAATCTTCAAACAAGCATAGAATGGATTCAGCTACAGAACTGAAAGCACTTGATGAATTCAAAGTACTTCAAAATGTTCTGTGACATACAAAATATTTACAAGGTATCTGAACATGGTCAGCCTTTAATGTCTAACCTATTCTTTATCATGCATAGAGAATTTCTTCATCTAACCCTGAAACTTAAATTTGCCCAGTTGTTTTGTAGCTGGGAGTTCACATTGTTCCTTCATTGCCCTTAAAATCTAAGCTTGAGACCAATACGAGGCTATACTGTTTTTCAGCCTCAACCTGCCAGATGTTGCTGGGGGACTAAGCAGTGGTACACTTTAAAAAAATAAAACTGATGCCAAACAATTCTTTAATAACACCAGTTTGAGGCACAGAGGTTCGGTTGTATGCACTACTATTATGTCTCAAAATTCACTCAAACTGAGATAGTGATTCCAGCTTCATTTTCGAAATAAAATATCTGTTTAGCTACATGGACAAGTTGGGCCGAAGGGCCTGTTTTCATGTTGTAAACCTCTATGACAACAATTACACCATCTGATAATCAAAGTCTATATTTTGACAACTGCAGGAAGTATGCACACACAGGGCAAAATTGCAATTTAATAAACTTAGGTCTGCAGGATCCTCAGCTGAATTACTGTAACTGCAGCTTTTTTGAATAGTATACAATTTTACTCACCTGCCAGGGCCAACTGCAGACCACTAATGTCCACAGACTGAGGCATGTTCCCCACATCCATACATGCAATCTGACGGGGAGTTTTCTTAAACAGCTCTCTTGGAGGAGCCAACATCAACTGAGAAAGGAAAAACTTCTCAGGGGGAGTAATAGGTGGCAAGAATCCTGTCAAATAGCATGAAACAAAAAAAAACAAGGTTCGGTCTGGAGCTTAAATAATCTTTAATCACATAATAAGTAAATTAAACATCAGCAGAACAAAATTATGAAAAGTCCAAACAGCACAAAGTCTTTTGGTAGTACAAAACTTTATTGCGGGATAAAAAAGAGGCATGTCAAAGCTTTTCATCTTCCACTCATCGGGACGCTTTGCAAGAATACCATTACAAGGGGAAAACAACTATTTATACTGTATGAGAAGCGTGTCGATTGGTTGACCAGTGGTCTCTGATTGGTAAAGGTACTACCATGGAGAATGCACCAGTAGATGTTGACTTGAGAGTTAACTGCTAGATGTTGTTTGAAATTTAAGTTAGGCAGCTTGACCCCGATTGGTCAAGACAGCAAATGGCTGCCACTTATTTTGTGGAGTAAAATAACTCCACAAGTTGTGTGTGCGTGCACGCGCGCGCACATGTTCTGTCTGCAAAGAACAGGGTCATGTATACGAATATATGTAGCTTCCAGTACACGCAAATGCACCACACTGTGAGCCTGACTAGCTATCTTAAATTGGCTGTCAATGTAATTCTTGGCACAATGAGGATACTTTAGCAAATTCTGTCCAATTGTGGAATCACATCTAATGCCGGGTACACTTTTGAGTTTTGTGAGCACAGACTAGTTGCCATTTTCCCTTAACATTGGTATTAGTATCCTGGCGAGTGCATGACAAAAAGCTTCGACGTGCCTTTTTTTCCAGCAATAAACAATGCTGTGAAAAATTGAGTATATGTTGAGATTTATATTAGTGAAATTTCATTTTCTTAGTATGTTTAAGAGTTGTTATTTCTTACAAGTTCCTCTCAGAATATTAGAATCTATAAAATATGTTCCTGAAGGATAGAATAATGCAATTTAAGATATAAACTTGACTCATTTTTCTACATTGGAGTTTCTCCCTGATAAAAATTAATCAAGCAATTAGTTCCTCTACATCCAAACATTTTATTGCTGCTCTGGGTTTTCTGAAGCCATTTAGTTTTTCCAAAAATGCTAATTTCAATTGGACACATTTGTCCTGGCTATATGTTTGAATCCTTAGATTTATATTACAACATGAGTAAGAAGTCAAACATTATGTTTTGACAGCTATTAACAACCTAGCACAGGCTCCTTCATTTGGCAGCTCTAACAAATAAATGGAGGACCTCTGCACAAAGATATATTCTTTCCATTCAAATCTTACAGAGTATCTTTAAAGCCCGCTGACTTTCAATTTCTAAAATGCTGGCGAAATAAAACTTAAATATTGAAATTATTTCCATTCATCAATAAGACATTTCATATGGACTTGCACTCAATTAAGGAGGTTTAAATAAAGGCAATTAGCAGGTCTCTGAAAATTGTGAACAATCATTTATTCCCTTCCAAAATGTAAAATTTTCAGGATGTTAAAGAAGTTGATATCCCTGTCCTTTCAGACAACAGGCAAAGTTAGATTTGAACAGAACATGGAAGAGCAATGGTACTAACATATTGTCTTATTTCCCCAGTCATGTTACTGAAGTTGTATCATGCTCCATAGCACCAAATGACATGAAAGACAACCTGCATTATATAGCACCTCATTAAATCTCAGAAGGGCACCGAGGTGTTCCATATGCCAATTCCTTCTGAAAGGACTGCTGCAGTGTGGAGGGGAATTAAGTAAATTCCCCAGACTTGTGAAAGATGGTTCACATCCGGGGCGACACGGTGGTACAGTGGTTAGCTGCCTCACAGCGCCATGGACCCAGATTCGAATTCCAGCTTGGAGCACTGTCAGCACATTCACCCTGTGTCTGTGTGGGTTTCCTCTGGGTGCTCCAGTTTCCTCCCACAGTCCAAAAGATATGCTGGTTCGGTATATTGGCTATGCTATATTCTCCCTCAGTGTACCTGAACAGGCGTCGGAGCGTGGAGACTAGGGGGATTTTCACTGTAACTTCATTGGAGTGTTAATGTAAGCCCACTTGTGACACTAATAAACAAACTTTTTGGAAAAAGAAAGAAAAAAACATCCAAGTGAAGCAACTGAAAGATTTCACATTAATGCCTCCTCCAAAAAGCAGCACCACCGATAATGCAAGTGGAAGAGGATCAAGCCTGTGTTCTGGGTGCAAGATGAGAATACAAGTTAAAAGCGAGAAACATTTAAATTTAAAAAAAACCCTGACAAACACACGATTGCAATAATTTCAACATCTCCTGGGATGTACTGGTCACTGAGCTGGATGAACGGGTCTCACTCAGACCGATGGTGTGGGGGACGGTCTTACCCAGGAGCTGCTTCTCCTGCTCCTCGGCCACCGGGGCGGCGTTCAGCAGGTGGGCGAAGACGGCGGCGAAGGGGTTGGCGGCCAGCGGCTCGGTGCGGTACATCTCCCAGAGCAGGTAGAGGGCGGTGAGGCGCTGCTGGGGGCTGGGCAGCAGGTCGGCCTGTTGCAGCAACATTACCAGCGTGGAGCCCACTCGGAAATGGTCGTGCTTGGCGAAGTAATGGTGGAAGGCGGTGGACAGGCCCTCGAAGGTGTTACTGGTCGCCTCCTCGCAGATGATGCCGATCAGGCTGCTCAGCTCCTTGGGAGCCAGAGTCATGGTTACCGGGGGCCCTGGAGGCCAAAGGCCCGATTCACCGCCCCCTCCCCTCGCTATACAAACGCACACTATCTTCCCGGGACCACAAACATATATCTCTCCAAAAATAAAATTTAAAGCAGCTCCGACCGCGCGCGATCAGGCCTCAGGCCGCCAAACACTGCCGCAAAGCAACCATTGGGCGACCCGCTTCACAGCAGTGTCGCAAAAGTCTGCCCTCAGGGTTGGGATTGACTCAGCAGCAGCAGTGTGGAGAGAGACTGGCAGCAGAGAGTCTCACTGTCAGCAGCAGTGTTTGTTCAGAAGCTTGTTCTGATCCATGGCCAGACCCCAGGATGTTGGGGAGATCCAGTTACCACAGAATCCCCACAGTACAGAAGGAGGCCATTCAGCCCATCGAATCTGCACCAACAACAATCTCAGCCAGGCCCCCTTCCCGTAACCCCATGATTTTATCCTGCTAATCCCAATTTAGCATGGCCAGTTATCCTAACCTGCACATCTTTGGAGTGTGGGAGAAGAATGTGCAAACTCCACACACACAGTGACCCGAGGCTGGAATTGAACCCAGATCCCCTGGCGCTGTGAGGCAGCAGTGCTAACTGCTGTGCCACTATGTTGCCCCAAAGGGACCAAAAACGTTTTATTTAAAATAGATAACGGTTGAGATTCAAGACGCTTGCTCAATAAATAAGGTCCCAAAATTCCAAGGGTTTTAAACAAATAAAAATAAACTTTACCATACAAGTTCAGAAAGATCAAACAATTTACAATATCTATCTTATATCAGTCAGAAACACCACATTACACAACCAAAACAGATTTTTGTGTATTTCTCAACAGCCACCCAGGCGCCTGTCACATTGTGAGCCAACCAATCTGACTGAAACTTCATCTTCCTCACAAGGGTTTCCAATTTCCACATCTGAAGACTTCACCTTGGAACTCTCTTCAAAAGTTGCTCCCACTTGGACGTCCTCAACAATGACCCACCTCACAGGGTTTCAACCTTGCCTTCTGAGATTCTTTTCCCCTGGATCTCCAAATACACTCAAGCTTCACTTTCCATGCACAATCCCAGGTCTTTGGCTTTACTAAGCAGCACATCACTGCACCAATGTGGAATGCAATGTACAGAGAAGCTGAGAGGAGTGAGTTTGACTTCAGGAACAATGTATTTCCTCCAGAAATACAGACTATGGAAAAAAAACTGATTTTAAAACATTCTTCTGAAACATAAAAAAATGCTATATATATATATATATATATCCATAGCAATAACACACTAATATACAGTGTCATTACTGAGAATTTTAATAGCAGGTGAGCGGAGCTAGGGATGGAAGCTGGCAATGTTACAAATCTGGATGGGACAGCTTTGTAATGGGGAAGATATTAGGTCAGTTTAGTTCAAGGCAAAATTGAATGTCATGGTTGCGAGCAAGGCAATGGCTTTAGTTGTCATAATGTTTAGCTGGAGGGATTTATATCAGATAAGTAGTCAGATAATGGAAATGTAGTAAAGGGATTGTTAGAAATAGGGAGGGTTGAGCTGAGTGTGGTCAACATACAGATAGAAGCTGACTCCATCAGCTTGATTTTCAACTCGATGTTGGGAACCAACCGCCCAGATAATTTCTGGGTCCCAACCCCATGCTTTAACTGCATTACTTGTGCAGTGCTATTTTGAAATGTAAATGTCCTAATTGGGCCGAAGGCAAACTTGGTGCCCAATTAGTGGCACTGAGCATGATTTTAAAAAAATTTTTATTTATTAGTGTCACAAGTAGGCTTACATTAACACTGAAATGAAGTTACTGTGAAAATTCCCTAGTCGCCACATTCTGGTGCCCATTCGGGTACACTGAGGGAGAATTCAGCATGCCTAATGCACCTAATCTGCACGTCTTTCAGACTGTGGAAGAAAACCAGAGCACCCGGAGGAAACACACGCAGATATGGGGAGAACGTGCAGACTCCGCACAGACAGTGGCCCAAGACGGGAATGGAACTTGGGTCCCCTGCGCTGTGAGGCAGTAGTGCTAACCATTGTGCCACCACATGGGAGTTGCGAGCAGAATGCAAACAGCAAAAACAGACAGCAGCCATGATAGAGCAGCACCTCAGAGGGTAAGCAGCAACAAAAGTGGCCAAGTAGATGAATGAGAGATAAAAAATGATCTCTCACCATATCGATATTTTCTACCTTGTTAAAAATCTTTCACTTTTCCCTGTATTGAAACCGACCATTGTGCACGAATGTACACCGGACTGTTAAGGTTCACTGCTATCCCAATCAGAAATGTCATTCACTCTCTCTCTCCCTGGTCCATTAACAAGCTCCTTGAAAGAGCTTAACAGGCTGTTATTTGGAGGGTCCCTGTTCTCTCTCTCTCACCCCCCCCATCTTCACTTTGAAAATTGCACTCTGTTCCGGTGGCATCGAGATCCAGAAACACCCCTTGGGAATGCAAATTTTAAATCATGTATGCACATGTTTCCCATTCCACCAGCAATGGAAAATCCGGCCCCATGTGTCTGGATGATGACATTAAGGGTCAACATGTAAATGAGGAGAAGGGGGGACAAGTACAGGATCCTTCGAGGAATTCCAGAAGTAAAAGTTCAAGACTGGGAAGAGAGGGGGGGAGATGGTTACGTAGTAGTAATGTCACGGGACTAGTAATCTCGAGATGAGGTTAATGCTCTGGGGACATGGGTTCAAATCTCACCATGGCAGCTGGCAGTGGTGTAATGGTACTGTCGCTTGTCTAGTAATCCAGAGACCCAGGATAATGCTCTGGGGATCCGGGTTCAAATCCCACCATAGCAGATGGTGGAATTTGAATTCATTAAAAATCTGGAATTAAAAGTCTAATGATGTCCGTGAAACCATTGTCGATTTTTGTTAAAACCCATCTGGTTCACTAATGTTCTGTAAGGAAGGAAATCGGCCATTCTTACATGGTCTGGCCTACATGTGACTCCAGATCCACAACAATGTAGTTGACTCTTAATTGCCCTCTGAAATGGCCTAGAATCAAGGGCAATTAGGAATGGGACACACCCACAGCCCATGAATGAGTTAAAAAATGGAATTCAACGGATTAATAAATCAGGAATTGAAAGCTGGCCTCAGAAACAGTGACAATGAAACGATCATGATTGTCATAAAAACTCATCTGGTTCAGTAATGTCCTTTAGGGAAGGAACTCTGCCATCATTACCTGGTCTGGCCTGCATGTGACTCCAGACCCTAGGGCAATTAGGAATGGGCAACAAATGCTGGCCTTGCCAGTGATGCTCATCAAAGAATAAGAAAACATTCTGGAGATGCTATGATAGAATCAAAAAACTGAGTAGAACCGGTGAGCCAGACAACAGAAGAGAGGCTTTGGAGGTGGGATGGTATACCTAATCATGTCAAAGGTGTCATAAAGATTCAATAGGATGAGTAGAAATAGTGCACCATGGTCAAATTTATAGAGGATGACAGTTTTAACTTTGATCAGGACAATTTTGATGCTGTGGGAGGGCTGGACTCCTGATTGTAGATGTTCAAATATAGAGTAGGGAGCTTAGTGAGAAAAGGGATTTGGAGATTGTATTTGACAACTTTAATAAACTTGTTTGAAGAGAAGAAAACAAAGGAACTCAGTATAATGAAAGCAAAATACTGCAGGTACTGAACGACTATATAAACAGAAAATGCTCAAAAGTTTTTAAAGTTTATTTATTTGTGTCACAACTAGGCTTACATTAACGCTGCAATGAAGTTACTGTGAAAACACTTAGGTAAGGCAGCACCTGCAGAGAGAGATTTTAATTTGGTTTGCTTTTCATCAAAGCTGAGAATTCAGTAGCTTTAGTGCATATAGATTTTCAGAAATCGCTCATTAAATAATCCCAGAAGCCCAAGAGGAAATGTATTAGCATAGGTAGAAAGTTGGTCAACAGATAGAAAACAAGGGTGTCACTCAGACTGGAGAAATGTTGGAGATGGTGTATCCCAAGGGTCAGTTCTAGATTCACTTTTGTTCTCATTTATACATAATTTGGATTGGGTGGGCATAGGGAACAGAATGGGATGGATTTAATGCTACCTTCCCAACAGGTTTGAAGGTAGAAGGACTCATTAAATTCAACCATCAGCCTGATTGCCTCCTACTCGTTTGGCTTTGCCCCCACTGCAGTTATACCAGAGGGGTGGTGTTGGATGGCATGCCCACCAGTGGGTCATTGAGGCCCTCTTGAGTGGGCAATTAATGTCTACTTAAGGACCTCATTTCAACTCCACAGGGGTTTAACCGGCAGCAAGAGAGGCCCACGTCATGTGCCAGCCCAGCAGGTTTCCCTTTGTGGACTGATGATGGGAGGATGGCTCCCTCCTTAAAGGGCTCCTCAGGGCTATCAGAGGTTCCCTCTCCAGGACCTCGCAAATCCTGACATTTCTGAAAATCTATATGCACTAAAGCTACTTTAAAAACTTTTGAGCATTTTCTGTTTATATAGTCGTTCAGTACCTGCAGTATTTTGCTTTCATTATACTGAGTTCCTTTGTTCTCTTCAAACAATTTTACTTCCTCCTCGCATGACCTCGCAAATCCCACCCCCATGTCAGGGCCATGCCAAGTCATTGACTTCAGGAAGCATAGTGGAGGGCATGCCCCTGTCTACATCAATGGGGATGAAGTAGCAATGGTCGAGAGCTTCAAGTTTTTAGGTGCCCAGATCACCAACAACCTGTCCTGGTCCATCCATTCGGATGCTGTAGTTAAGAAAGCTCGCCAACACCTCTACTTTCTCAGGAGACGAAGGAAATTTGGCATATCCGCTACAACTCTCACCAACTTCAACAGATGCACCATAGAAAGCATTCTTTCCAGTTGTATCACAGCTTGGTATGGCTCCTGGTCAGTCCAAGACCACAAGAAACTACAAAGGGTCATGAACGAAGCCCAGTCCATCATTCAAACCAGCGTCCCATCCATTTCCACTGTCTACATTTCCCGCTGCCTCGGAAAAGCAACCAGTATAATCAAGGACCCTACACACCCTGGACATTCTCTGTTTCACCTTCTGCCATTGAGAAAAAGATACAACCAACTCAAAAACAGCATCTTCCCTGCTGCCATCAGACTTTTGAATGGAACTACCTTGCATTAAGTTGATGTTTCTCTGCACCCTAGCTATGATTGTAACACTACATTCTGTACTCTCTCCTTTCCATCTCTATGTATGGTATGCTTTGTATAGCATGCAAGAAACAATACTTTTCACTGTATACTAATACATGGGATAATAATGAATCAAATCAAATCAAAGGGCCTGTCAGGTTCGCATGCAGCAACACCCCCAAACACTTACCTAAATCTTGATTCATTGCCTCTGTCCTGAGAGAGCTGCTGGCCTCTGAGCTGGCAGGTCTCTGAGATGGGACTTCCTGATGCAGAATGGCAGAAATCTTGCTTCCAGTATATTAAGAGCCAATTGGCCATTAAACAGCTGCAAGGCAGCCAATGTTTCCCTTGGCGTGCTCCCCCAACCTTTCAGTTGGGGGTTGGTAAGGAATCTGATACCTTATATAATACAGCCCATTGTTGAAATTTACTGATGGTATAAAAATTGGGGTTTGGCAGATAGTGAGGATTATAAAAGATTTCAGGGTGACATGGGCTAGTTGAATAAGCCTTTAAATGATACAAGACCATGAGGAAAGATTTGAGGGGGATGAATTAGTTTTGGATTGTTCTAGTAAAGAGCTTGTACAAACATACTAGCTCAAATGGCACTCTCCTATACTGTAAACAAATGGGTTCTGTTTAGTTGTGATATACTAATTGAGTGGCTATGCTTGCCTGGTTTATCTCCACATGATCTCTTCAATCAGGTTTCCAACCCTGCCACTAATGGCCCTAACTAAAGTCAAACATGAAAATATGCATTAGATACATGTGACTTGTCCAAACAGAGCCAAGAGCCATGCTGTAACTAAAAATAAGTCTTGCTTGGAATGTGGGGGGGCGGGGGGGTGGTCACTCATGGGCCAGCATTTATTGCCCACCCTTAATTTCCCATCCTTAATTGCCCTTGAGGGGACATTTAAGAGTCAACCACATTGCTGAGGATCTGGAGTCATATGTAGGCCAGACCAGGTAAGGGCAGCAGATTTCCTTCCCTCAAGGACATTGGTGAACCAGATGGGTTTTTACAACAATCGACAATGTTTTCATGGTCATTATTAGACTTTTAATTCTAGATTTGTGTTATTCAATTCAAATTTCACTATCTGCCATGGTGGAATTCAAACCTGGGTTCCTGGAGCATTACCCTAGTCCAGTGATGATACCACTATGCCACCGCGCCCCCTATTCTATGCAGACATTGACCACCTGGAATGATATTCAGGTGCTCTATCTGCACTGTAGATCTAGCCCAAATTTTCTTGCCAATGAATGAATCTAGCATGTGATTGATCTGAAAGCTCTAAGCATCACAGATGATTTCCAGTCAGATTATTGAATGCTGGTTCTATTTGGCATTGATTTAGCTTCAAGTTTCAACATCTCATAATGCAAAATAGTGCTGCTCAGAGCACGCAGGGCTAAGCATGTGAAAAATGTTATTGATTCCATAGATTAATACCATCAAAGACATCTACTGACAGTTTAGAAATTCATTGGCATTGAATATGAGGATAAAGACTAAAATTAAAATTAAAAACTAAAGTTGAACAAAGCTTTTGGTTTAACAAAATCTCTTGCTTACTACCATGGCAGAGATTGGAGGGATTTGGACATGGAGTTCTGGGAAATATAGGCACAAATTTGAGAGATGTCAACTTATTCAAGAACTATGAGGAGGAAAAGGAAGTGGGGAATAGGGTGGTAGTTGATTCTTAACTCAAGGCAAGGCTTTTGTATCTTACTCTTCCAGAATGTTAATGCTGGATTTGTATCGAAGTTACAAGTTCCTTCTCCCCTCATTGAAGATTACTGTTGCCAATTCGGTACGCTTACTGAGCAAGTGAAATGCATTTTTTAAAAATGTGAACCACCAGAGGGCAACAGTAAACCACCATGCTATCATTGAGAGTCTGCTCAACTCTCAGATGCATGAAATAATCAAAGTGCTTTTACATTATTTTTGTGTCATGAGCTCCAAAACCTTAGATGTCAGACTCCACTGGCAAATATAAACCTTTGACTGCACAGCAGTAGGAGACTCTCTTCTTCCTGAGTCTCCTGATATTTCCACTGAGGTCGTTGAAATATGTTAAACGGGCTCAGCCTGTCAATTTGCTCACTTAGTGACTTTTCTTATGAGTTGTAGGAGAAGGAACTTAAAAGTGATGATGTTGAGGGAGGAAGAGGGGAAGTTCACAATGAAAATCATCAGACATAAACTCCCTAAATAACCTTCAAAGGCTGAATGACTTTTAATTATTCCAAATTTACTTATGATTTGGGCCGACTCAAACCTGTTTCCAGCCAACACTCTTGAGTTTAAATTGAAGAACATTTTCATACAAAAGGATTGAGTAATTCAATGATCCAGTCTCTCCACTCGCCCATAGGATGGTTCATTCTCATTTTTGCCTCCAACAGACCAATGGTAGAGTTGAAGTTGAGAAAGGAGGAGAATGGTGAAAGAGATCAAGGTGTTAAGACCAAGGTGTTAAGAACACTCGAGGCTAAAACAACCTCAGGAAAAGGAGACAATCACAGATTGTCAAGGAGATCGGTGTCGAGTAATAGGAAGAATATGGCAAATTACATACAATGAGATTTTGTTCCTTCAGACAAGTAATCTAAATCTCAAGTTAGGAATTACATGCTCACTTCTATAGCCTTTAATTAGCCATATTACGTCATAATGTCCACTTGTAGAAAATGGCAAATTAGAAAATGGTGTGGTTGATTATAGAAATGACATAGAATAGAACATAGAACAGTACAGCACAGAACAGGCCCTTCGGCCCACGATGTTGTGCCGAGCTTTATCTGAAACCAAGATCAAGCTATTCCACTCCCTATCATCCTGGTGTGTTCCATGTGCCTATCCAATAACCGCTTAAATGTTCTTAAAGTGTCTGACTCCACTATCACTGCAGGCAGTCCATTCCACACCCCAACCACTCTCTGAGTAAAGAACCTACCTCAGACATCTTTCTTATATATCCCACCATGAACCCTACAGTTATGCCCCCTTGTAATAGCTCCATCCACCCGAGGAAATAGTCTTTGAACGTTCACTCTATCTATCCCCTTCATTATTTTATAAACCTCTATTAAGTCTCCCCTCAACCTCCTCCGCTCCAGAGAGAACAGCCCTAGCTCTCTCAACCTTTCCTCATAAGACCTACCCTCCAAACCAGGCAGCATCCTGGTAAATCTCCTTTGCACTCTTTCCAGCGCTTCCACATCCTTCTTATAGTGAGGTGACCAGAACTGCACACAATATTCCAAATGTGGTCTCACCAAGGTCCTGTACAGTTGCAGCATAACCCCACGGCTCTTAAACTCCAACCCCCTGTTAATAAAAGCTAACACACTATAGGCCTTCTTCACAGCTCTATCCACTTGAGTGGCAACCTTCAGAGATCTGTGGATATGGACCCCAAGATCTCTCTGTTCCTCCACAGTCTTCAGAACCCTACCTTTGACCCTATAATCCACATTTAAATTTGTCCTACCAAAATGAATCACCTCACATTTATCAGGGTTAAACTCCATCTGCCATTTTTCAGCCCAGCTTTGCATCCTATCTGTGTCTCTTTGCAGTCTACGACAGCCCTCCACCTCATCCACTACTCCACCAATCTTGGTGTCATCAGCAAATTTACTGATCCGCCCTTCAGCCCCCTCCTCTAGGTCATTAATAAAAATCACAAATAGCAGAGGACCAAGCACTGATCCCTGTGGCACTCCGCTAGCAACCTGCTTCCAGTCTGAAAATTTTCCATCCACCACCACCCTCTGTCTTCGATCAGATAGCCAGTTACCTATCCAATCGGCCAACTTTCCCTCTATCCCACACCTCCTTACTTTCATCATAAGCCGACCATGGGGGACCTTATCAAACGCCTTACTAAAATCCATGTATATGACATCAACTGCCCTACCTTCATCAAGACACTTAGTTACCTCCTCAAAAAATTATATCAAATTTGTGAGGCACGACTTGCCCTTCACGAATCCGTGCTGACTATCCCGGATTAATCCGCATCTTTCTAAATGGTCGTAAATCCCATCCCTAAGGACCTTTTCGATCAACTTACCAATCACCGAAGTAAGACTAACCGGCCTATAATTACCAGGGTCATTTCTATTCCCTTTCTTAAACAGAGGAACAACATTCGCCATTCTCCAGTCCTCTGGCACCATCCCCGTGGACAGTGAGGACCCAAAGATCAAAGCCAAAGGCTCTGCAATCTCATCCCTTGCCTCCCAAAGAATCCTAGGATATATTTCATCAGGCCCAGGGGACTTATCGACCTTCAGTTTATTCAAAACTGCTAGTACATCCTCCCTCCGAACATCTACTTCCTCCAGCCTATTAGCCTGTAACACCTCTTCCTCAAAAACATGGCCCCTCTCCTTGGTGAACACTGAAGAAAAGTATTCATTCATCGCCTCTCCTATCTCTACTGACTCCATACACAAGTTCCCACTACTGTCCTTGACCGGCCCTAACCTCACCCTGGTCATTCTTTTATTCCTCACATAAGAGTAAAAAAGCCTTGGGGTTTTCCTTGATCCGACCCGCCAAGGACTTCTCATGTCCCCTCCTAGCTCTCCTAAGCCCCTTTTTCAGTTCATTCCTTGCTAACTTGTAACCCTCAATCAAGCCATCTGAACCTTGTTTTCTCATCCCTACATAAGCTTTCCTCTTCCTTTTTGCAAGACATTCCACCTCTTTTGTGAACCATGGTTCCCTCACTCGGCCATTTCCTCCCTGCCTGACAGGGACATACCTATCAAGGACATCCAGTATTTGTTCCTTGAAAAAGTTCCACTTTTCATTAGTGCCATTAGAATAGGGATGTTTTGATAAAAAATTTTAATGTGGAAACAATATTCATCCTAGAAAATGAGGCAAGAAAATCTACTTGTTCTGATAGCAGCATGGGTTCTCAATGGAATGGGTTTAAACAAACCAGTTCATAGGATGTCACATAACATTTGATCATAGAATAGCTTGAATTGGCGTTGCGTTTTGAGCTTTGGGCTCAAAAGGCCCAGGATGATGCCGGTCAGAGAAATAGAAATGTAGTCATGGCAGAATAGGAGCTACACTTCTGAGAACGTGCTGGAAAACTCACTGGGGTAGTTTATATTTTCAACATTACTCTGTGGAGTTTCAAATGCCATTCGAGCATTGTGGCAATTTGGCCATGGACTCCCCTCTATGATTTTCCCGGGAATATACATTCCTGGTTTGCGAAGCTGTTTGCTGGGGTACTGACAATGAACATTTACTCCTTGGTTAAAGCAGGTTATAGAGAGCTTAATTAAAACAAAAAATGCTGGAAATACTTAACTGATGTCAGGACACTGTAAAAGTCAAAGTCGCCCATGAACAATATATTTGTATGAGGGTATTTCTTATCCTCGGAGTAAATTTAAAATAACTCAGCAGCAAAGCCTTTTGTAATTACAAATGAAAGTTTAGTTTATCTCTACATACACTCACTTTGGAAGTCACTTAAGGAGAAATGATATCACTCACACACATGCACAGGAAGATTAATTATAGATAAAGATAACCTATGGCACGGTGACACAGTGGTTAGCACTGCTGCCTCACAGCGCCAGGGATCTGGGTTCAATTCCGGCCTCGGGTCATTGTCTGTGTGGAGTCTGCATGTGTTCTCAGTGTCTGTGTGGGTTTCCTCCGGGTGCTCCGGTTTCCTCCTACAGTCCAAAGATGTGCCGGTTAGCTTGATTGGCCATGCTAAATTGACTTTAGTGACAAAGGGATTAGCCGGGTAAATCTCTTCGGTGTTCACGCAAGGGGACATGAATATAGCTGAGGAGGACACTGGGTTGCAGGGGAGTAGAATAGACAGTATTACAGTTGATAAGGAGGATGTGCAGGATATTCTGGAGGGTCTGAAAATAGATAAATCCCCTGGTCCGGATGGGATTTATCCAAGGATTCTCTGGGAGGCAAGAGAAGTGATTGCAGAGCCTCTGGCTCTGATCTTCAGGTCGTCGTTGGCCTCTGGTATAGTACCAGAAGATTGGAGGTTAGCGAATGTTGTCCCATTGTTTAAGAAGGGGAACAGAGACTTCCCCGGGAATTATAGACCGGTGAGTCTCACTTCTGTTGTCGGCAAGATGTTGGAAAAAATTATAAGGGATAGGATTTATAGTTATTTGGAGAGTAATGAATTGATAGGTGATAGTCAGCATGGTTTTGTGGCAGGTAGGTCGTGCCTTACTAACCTTATTGAGTTTTTTGAGAAAGTGACCAAGGAGGTGGATGGGGGCAAGGCAGTGGACGTGGTATATATGGATTTTAGTAAGGCGTTTGATAAGGTTCACCATGGTAGGCTTCTGCAGAAAATGCAGATGTATGGGATTGGGGGTGATCTAGGAAATTGGATCAGGAATTGGCTAGCGGATAGGAAACAGAGGGTGGTGGTTGATAGTAAATATTCATCATGGAGTGCGGTTACAAGTGGTGTACCTCAGGGATCTGTTTTGGGGCCACTGCTGTTTGTAATATTTATTAATGATCTGGATGAGGGTATAGTTGGGTGGATTAGCAAATTTGCTGATGACACCAAAGTCGGTGGTGTGGTAGACAGTGAGGAAGGGTGTCGTAGTTTGCAGGAAGACTTAGACAGGTTGCAAAGTTGGGCCGAGAGGTGGCGGATGGAGTTTAATGCGGAGAAGTGTGAGGTAATTCACTTTGGTAGGAATAACAGATGTGTTGAGTATAGGGCTAACGGGAGGACTTTGAATAGTGTGGAGGAGCAGAGGGATCTAGGTGTATGTGTGCATAGATCCCTGAAAGTTGGGAATCAAGTAGATAAGGTTGTTAAGAAGGCATATGGTGTCTTGGCGTTTATTGGTAGGGGGATTGAATTTAGGAGTCGTAGCGTTATGTTGCAACTGTACACAACTCTGGTGCGGCCGCACTTGGAGTACTGTGTGCAGTTCTGGTCCCCACATTACAGGAAGGATGTGGAGGCTTTGGAGAGGGTGCAGAGGAGGTTTACCAGGATGTTGCCTGGTATGGAGGGGAGATCCTATGAGGAGAGGCTGAGGGATTTGGGATTGTTTTCGCTGGAAAGGCGGCGGCTAAGAGGGGATCTTATTGAAACATATAAGATGATTAGAGGTTTAGATAGGGTGGATAGTGATAGCCTTTTTCCTCTGATGGAGAAATCCAGCACGAGGGGGCATGGCTTTAAATTGAGGGGGGGTAGTTATAGAACGGATGTCAGGGGTAGGTTCTTTACCCAGAGGGTGGTGAGGGATTGGAATGCCCTGCCAGCATCAGTTGTAAATGCGCCTAGTTTGGGGGCGTTTAAGAGATCCGTAGATAGGTTCATGGACAAAAAGAAATTGGTTTAGGTTGGAGGGTCACAGTTTTTTTTTAACTGGTCGGTGCAACATCGTGGGCCGAAGGGCCTGTTCTGCGCTGTAATGTTCTATGTTCTATGTAAATATGTGGGGTTATGGGAATAGGGCCTAAGTGGGATTCTGATTGGTGCAGACTCGATGGGCTGAATGGCCTCCTTCTGCAATGTAGGGATTCTATGATTCAATACTTGTAAAACCTGAATTAAATTCAGTCTCTGTTGTTTCAATGCAGATTGTTTTTTTTGAGATCAAGTGATCGTGTTGTCCAAAGTGAAGGTTTAGAAGTTGTGTCTCAGCCGCTGTGTTGGTTTCTACAGTTGACTTTCAAGAGATTACTTTCACAGATAGCTTGGTAGGTGCAATCATGTTTATGGAGGGGGGGGGGGGGGGGGAGAGAACATTCATTTTTCTGGTTCTGCATGTGTGGTACTTTTGAACTGCTCAGTTACTTACAGCAGAAATTGTGGCTGTTTCTCTCTCTCTCCCTGAACTGACACTGTTTCAAGATGGATCTCTAAGATGATACAAGATGGATCTGGGGGAAAAAAGGTTAAATTTTCCTGCATTACATGATCTGAACAAAATGCTAAGTTATCTTTGAAATACGGCACCAACACTTCAAACAGTCTTTCTCATCCCCAGTAGTTCTTAGCTTTACTATGGCCAAGGCAAAATTTACATTCTTACAGTGAGGCATTGAAAATTTCATTATCTTCTGGATGAGATCACAGTGAATCTTAATTAAATTAAAGATTATCGTTTCTCCTCTTGAAAGGTAGCTACAGTGTGATGTGCAAATCTGTCTGCCATTTTGAAAACAGTCTTTAAATTCAGTCCAAGGTCGAGCAGCTTTCTAAAAGATATATTATAACTGCACACTGTAACACTGGTCAGGCAGTGTTAGTGAAGAAAAACAAATGTAGCGGTTCAGGTCTGTGACCCTTCATCAGAACTGAAAGTTAGCAATGTAATAGGCTTTTTAGAAGTGAAAGCGGGGACAGGGAAAATGACGAACAAATAGGGTGGGAGTGGAGAGCAGGACAAATTGAATAACGATAAGTTTTATGGTACAACAGCCAAAGCAAGTTGTAATGGGGCAAGTAAAGAAAATAAATTGGCGTCTAGATGAAATGTGAGTGGCTGAAAACAGGTGATTGAATGCAAAGTACAGGCATTTAAAAACAAGCAAAAAAAAATGAAAAAACTAAAAACAACACACGTAAAATGGAGACATAGGTTATGATCTAAAATTATTAAACTCTATGTTGAGTCCCGAAGGCTGTAAAGATGAGGAGCTGTTTTATTGGAACACAGGAGCAGATCAAGGACAGAAAGATCAGGGTGGGAGTAAGGTGGTGGATTAAAATGACAAGCAACAAGAAACTCTCATTCACGCTTGCAAGCTGAACAGAGGTCACCCAGTCTGCTTTTGGTCTCCCTACTGCACAGGATGTCACATCATTAGTGGAAAATACAATATACTAAATTGAAAAAAGTACAAGTAAATTGCTGCTTCACTTGGAAGGAGTGTTTGGGGCCTTGGAGGGTGACGATGGAAGAGATAAATAGGCAGGTGTTGAATCTCTTGTGCTTGCATGTCAATCTGCTATAGGCAAGGGTGTCAGGGTGACTGAAGAGTGAACCAGTGTATTGTAGAAGGAAATTTCCTTTAAAATTCTGGAAGTAGAGGGCAAAGGAAAATGTTTTTGGTGGAACTGGCAGAAATGGTGGAGGATGATCTATTGACTACTGAGGCTGGTGGGATGGAAAGTGAGAACAAGGGAACCTTAACATGGTTCTGGGAAGGAGAAAGGGTGACAAAAGAAGTGGGTGAAATACTTTGGACATTGTTGCGGGCTTTGTCAACCATGGTGGGGGGTTGCGGGGGAGATCCTCTATCGAGGAAAAAGGAAGCCATTTCAAAAGCACTCGTCTGAAAGGTTGTATCATCCAAACAGATGCAAAAAGTGATGCAGAAGCTCAGAGAATAGAGTCCTTACAGGAAGCAGGTTCTGAGGAATTGTAGTCAAGGTAGCTGTGGGAGTCTGTGGTCTTTTAATTGATAGCCTAATCCCAAAAATGGAAATGGTAAAGTCAAGGAAATTAAAGGAAGAGTAGGAGATGGACCACATGAAGGTGTGAGAATGATAGAAATTGGAAACCCAAGTCAATTAAGTTTTCAAGTTCAGTGTGAGAGAGGGACAGCCTTGTTAGGGAAAAAGGGGTGAGGGAGAGAGCTCGAGTAGGATTAGAACAAGGAATGTTCCAAATTACCTACGAAAAAAGCAAGCATAGGTAGTAGGACCTATGCAGATACCAATAGCAATATATTTTATTTGAAGAAAGTGAGTGGAGTTGAAGAAGAAATTGTTCAATATGAAAACAGGTTTAGTTAGCTAGATGGAGGAGGGTGCTGGTGGGTTGGGACTGATTCGACCTCCATTCAAGGAAAATGAGATGAGCTTTCAGACTATCCTGATGGGGGATTGAGGTATGGAAGGATTGGATGTCCATGGTGAAAAGGAAGCGGTAGGACACTCCCAGACCAACGAGGGTGAATCTGCCCTGAACAGGAGACCCTTGTAAGACTGGGGCCCCCCAGGCTATCAGAGGATGTCCGCCAAGATCATCACAGATAACAGGATGTAGCAGTCAGCAGGCTGCAGGTAATGGGGTTGCACCCAGGTGTAGCGGTAGGGTTAGGAACATTAAGAAATATTGAAACCTCTTTCGGGTTATGGGTCTGCAACTACTGTATAAATATTGCACTTTTGTAAATATGTTTGATGTTTATGTGAATGGCTTGATCAACTGAAGTCTTTGTGCTTATTTACATATAAATCCTCTTATTTAGACGTTTAGCCATCCTCCCACTCAGTGAGTGTCCCTTTGTGAGCGACACATTCATATGATGTCAATCTCACTAAAGATCATTTCCACACCCTTGTATAATGTTATGGAAAGGGGATGAAATCTTTATTGAAGTGTGTGTGCTTAATGCGTTTATAACCCTTTTTCCTGATGACGGACCATTGTGTGAGGGCAGCTCAGCAGCCTTGAAGGATTGGAGGCAGTTGTATCTGCTAAGTGATAATGCCAAAGGACAAAACCAGGACGGGCAGATGAGATCCTCAACCATGTCCTCATCTCACTGGTTGCTATAGGTACTCATTATGTGGTGACGACTGCATCAACTAAGTTGCTGCAGCATTCTTACTGTGTGTCGACTTTCATTCCAAGAGCGAGCGCATGCTGACCTTGGAACTCGTGACTTTGTCAATCACGAGGCTAGAAGGTGTAAGTATGAATGCTGAGCCTTCTCTCGATATGACTGGTTAGGACAAATCCCTTTCAATGCAATGGAACACACAACAATGATGTGGGAGACTCTATCTGGAGTGTACTGCAGGGCCGCACCTGAGTGGTCCAAACATCAGAAGCACATCTTCAGAATGCCAATGGTTTGCTTGATTTGGGACAGTGAGGAGCTGTGAGCTACATTGTACCTCTCCTCTGAAGCAGTCTGAGGTTGATGCGCAGGTGTCATGAGGCAGGGTTTTAGTGGATACCCCTTGTCCCCAAACAGCCATCCCTGTAGGCACTCAGGCCCTTTGAATATCTGAGGCAGCTGGGAGTGACTCAGGATCTATGAGTCATGGGAACACCCAGGGTTCTTTGCAGAAACGTGTATTATGTGCTTCTGATGATAGCACACCAGTTGAACATTGATGGAATGAACCTCTCCCCTCAATCTCACCATACAAGAAAGTTTTGCATACCTCCTCCCCTTTTATTATGTCTTCCCCAAATACAGGCTGCAGATGCCTCCTCTAACCATTACCATCCCATCTGCAGACCAGTGCAGAGCCAGAGAAGCCAAGACACAGACTGTGAAAATGCCCTGCACACCAAGCTGTGCATTATCCCAAACGAGCACGCAGCACTTGCCCCTCCCTATAGTGGGGGTACAACGTGCATGCTAAGCATAACCCTGTAGCATGGCCCACTGCACCCAGGACTGTCTGTACTTTCTCACTCTTGACTGTGAGGTCCACAAAGCCCAAGGACTGTCTCTGTTCTCTCATCCCTGATTGTGAGCCCAAGGACAGTCTCTACTCTCTGTCTCCAACCTGCTGGCCCCAGACCAAGAACTTGGATTTTCATTGAGTTCTCCATTGTCCTCATGACTGAACACTGCACTGTCTCCCTTCCTAGCCCTTTGAGTCTTAGTGTGATCCATCCCTTTTGTGCCACACTAACACCATCTGTTCATCCCCCACCTTTATCCTAATCCAGTGTCTGTGTGCACCTCCACCTATTCATACATATGCTTTTGCATCCACCCCCTTATTTGTCAAAGTTTTGGTTCCCCTTGTCAGGCTACACCTTCCCACCTCTTGGTCTCTCCTGTGTCTGCCATTGTTCGCCCTCCATCCCAAACCCTTTGCAATGCCCTCTTGCCTCTTTGCCTTTCCACCACCTACCCCACCCTCCCTCCCATGTGTCCAGTATCCTCACCCTCACCTTGGTTGAAATGTTGGTTGTTTGAGTGTTCAATCCTGCCTAAGTACCGCTGCACAGTGCTGTCCTTTGGGACTATGGAGGCAGCCATGGCAGCTGACCAACCCTACACTTCCAGCAGTGTGGCATTCCATTGGATCATAATGAGACCAACGCAGAACTTGGCAAGTAGTCTATGAAATTGTGAGCAATATGTCATCTGACCAGTGCCCATCAACTCTTTTTCAAACGTCATTCAGACTGTCTTGATTTCCCACTGGCATGACACAGGTTGGAAGGTGCCATCTAATTCCAGAGAAAACCATATTTAATAAGCACTTATGGAAGTGTAAGAAGTCTCACAACACTAGGTTAAAGTCCAACAGGTTTATTTGGTATCACAAACTTTTGGAGCGCTGTTCCTTCACCTGATGAAGGAGCAGTGCTCCAAAAGCTTGTGATACCAAATAAACCTGTTGGACTTTAACCTGGTGTTGTGAGACTTCTTACAGTGCCCATCGCAGTCCAACACCAGCATCTCCACATCATCACTTATGGAATGGTATTGAATGCAAGTGGCATTCACTTAACTATTCAGCGGGATACCCTATCTGCCACTGACCCGCCTTTGGGAGAATTTCAAATTGTTTTCACGTTGGTGGCAATCGATTTTTTGGTCCCAGCTAGATACTCCACTCCCACCCGCCATGAAACTCGCCAAAGGCAGGATGAGAAAATTCCATCCAAGGTCTGGAGAGTGGTAGTCCCTGATATTGTTGACCTTGGCAACCATAAAAACAACATTTTTGCAAGAGAGAAATGATTTTGACCTCATTTCTTTTTCTTGATTGTATCCTAGCATTTAACCTCGTTCACACCATGCACAGCATCCACTAAACTCCCTCACACCATGCACAGCATCCACTAGCTGCTGCATTACTAAAGATTAAAACAAGGAATAGAGGGTAAAAATGGCAAGCCTCTACTACCAGTAAAGAATCTCACTCAACTGGAGTCCTGATAGAATAATAAAGTGCAAAGGTCAGTACTCGCAAATCACTATGCTCCTGATTTTCCAGTCATCGGTTTTGATGGTCAACAAACCGAGAAAGCTGTGACCAAGTACACACAGATTTTTTATATGCACACTGGATAAAAAGATATGAAGTATTTACCCTTGGAGATATTGCTGCTGATTCAAGTATCAACAACATCTCTCTTACAATAATTAAAGAAAGGCTGCAGAAGTTAATATGGCAAAAGACCTCTGAGAGAAATGGAGTACTAATTTAACCGTACAGCAGTGTGCAAAAAAGTGGCTGTTTGAATAATTAAATAAAAAAACATTGTTGCCAGCGGAAAAAGGGAACTAAACAAGTTCCTGATTGAATATAAAATGGAAGTGATTCATCTCAGAAGTCGTTTCTGTTGGATTGAATCCACGCCAAATCTACATTACACAAACACAGTTATTTTCAATGGCAAGAAAATAGCCCATAGTCAGAAAGAATAAAACCTAACAAAAAGGGAAACCTACCAGCTCTGTAGCAACTTATGTGATGCAACTTTACCATCAGGTCCAGGGAGATAAGTTTAAGTTCAATCTACTGTATAGGTTAAAAATTGGTGATGATACAATGATCAATTCGTGTACACCACAATAATGTGTGCATCCAAGTACACCAATCCTGTATTCCCAGTGGGGAATTTCACTCAGAGATGGGAAGCAATGTTGTAGCACTGACTCTTTGACAAGTACATCCTTTGAGCCCAACTCAAGTTTGGGATCAGTTAATTTACTAACAAAATTTGATTTTGACTAGATTTATCAGTGTCACATGTATTAACATACAGTGAAAAGTATTGTTTCTGGTGCAATACAGACAAAGCACACCGTACATAACGAAGGAACGGAGAGAGTGCAGAATGTAGTGTCATAGCTAGGGTGGAGAGAAAGGGCAATCTAATGCGAGGTAGGTCCATTCAAAAGTCTGATGGCAGCAGGGAAGAAGCTGTTCTTGAGTCGACTGGTATGTGTCCTCAGACTTTTGTATCTTTTTCCTGATGGAAGAAAGATGAAGAGTGTATGTCTGGGCTGCGTGTGGTCTTTAATTATGCTGACTGGTTTTCTGAGGCAATGGGAAGTGTAGACGGAGTCAATGGGTGGGAGGCTGGTTTGAGGGATGGACTGGCCTTCATTCACAACCCTTTGTAATTTATTGCAGTCTTTGACGGAGCAGGAGCCATACCAAGCTGTGATGCAACCAGAAAGAATGCTTTCTATGGTGCATCTGTAAAAGTTGGTGAGAGTCATAGTGGACATGCCAAATTTCCTAGACTTCTGAGAAAGTAGAGGCATTGGTGGGCTTTCTTAACTATAATGTCCGAATGGAGAGACCAGGACAGGTTGCTGGTGATCTAGACACATAGAAACCTGAAGCTCTCAATCAATTCTACTTTGTCCCCCTTGATGTAGACAGGGGCATGCCGTCCACTACACTTCTTGAGATCGATGGCTACCTCCTTTGTTTTGTTGACATTGAGGGAGAGATTATTGTCGTCGCACCAGTTCACCAGATTCTCTTTCTCTTTCCTGAATTCCATCTCATCATTCATAGAATCATAGAAACCCTACAGTGCAGAAAGAGGCCATTTGGCCCATCGAGTCTGCACCGCCCACAATCCCACCCAGGCCCTACCCCCTTATCCCTACATATTTACCTGCTAATCCCTCTAACCTACGCATCAGGACACTAAGGGGTAATTTTAGCACGGCCAATCAACTTAACCCGCACATCTTTGGACTGTGGGAGGAAACCGGAGCACCCAAAGGAAACCAATGCAGACACGGGGAGAATGTGCAAACTCCACACAGACAGTGACCCAAGCCGGGAATCGAACCCAGGTCCCTGGAGCTGTGAAGCAGCAGTGCTAACCACTGTGCTACCATGCCGCCCATTGTTTGAGATCTGACCCACTACGATGGTGTCATCAACAAACTTGAAAATTGAGTTGGAGATAGCAGTTTCATCATAAATTTAATTTGCAGAAGCTCTTTGAAAGCAGATATACTCTGGCAAATGTAACACTCTTAGATGTGACCCGTGGAGTATTGAAACATCAGGAAGGAACTCTGATGGATTGGAATGCTATGTTAAAATGGAGGATACAGCAAGTAATTGCAACTGTACAGACTAAGTTTAAGTTTGTTTATCAGTGTCAGAAGTAGGCTTACATTAACACTGCAATGAAGTTACTGTGAAAATCCCATAGTCACCACACTATGGCGCCTGGTCAGCTACCCTGAGGGAGAATTTAGCATGACCAATGCACCTAACCAGCATGTCTTTTGGCCTGTGGGAGGAAACTGGAGCACCCGGAGGAAACCTATACAGACACGGGGAAAACGTGCAGACTTTGCACAGTGATCCAAGCCGGGAATAGAACCTGGGTCTCTGACGCAATGAGACAGCAGTGCTAACCACTGTGCCACTGTACCACCCTATGATCTATGGATCTGTACAAGGTTATCTGACCTCAACTCAGATAATGATGAGTTGTCCTTAGAAATCAACTTTTCTGCTCCAACCATTATCCAGTATCCCTGGGAGAAGTGCATGCAAGTAGATATAGTGAGAACAAGATTAGGTTTAGCTCTTTCCTGTTGATAAAAAGTCAACCAAAACTCACTGTTAAGGCTCAGGTAAATAATGACAAATGGGTGACATACCAGAATGGTAATCAATACCTGTGGAACTGTATCCCAGAAACAAGTAATCACCTTCAGGAGAGGAGGGGGAAGATTGACCATGTAAGAAAAGTGAAGATATCATTCAATATCACAGAATTGTTACAGCACAGGAGGAGGCCATTTGGCCCATTGTATCTGCACCGGCTCCCCAAATAAGCATCATGACTTAGTGCCTTTCCCCTGCAAATTGTTTCTATTCAAGTAATCATCTAATGTCCTCTTGAATGTCTTGGTTGAACCTGCCTCCCCCACACTTCCAGATGTGAACCACTCAATGTATGAAAAAGTTTTTCTCACATCATATTTGTTTCTTTTGCCAATCACTTTAAATTTGTACCCTCTTGTTCTTGATCCTTGTATGGAGAAACAGTTTCTCCCTATCTATAATGAACAACCCCCTCATGATTTTGATCACTTCTATCAATTCTCCTCTTAGCCTTCTTCTCTCCAAGGACAACATTCCCAGCCTCTTCAACCTATCTGAAGTTTATCATTCATGGAACTATTCTTGTAAACCTCTTCTGCATTCTCTCCAATGCATTTACATTCTTCCTATAGTGTGGTGCCCAGAACTGTACACAGTTTTCTAGCTGAGGCCTATCTACTGTCTTGTACAAGTTCAGCATAACCTCCTTGCTTTTATATTCTATGTCCCTATTAATAAAGCCCAACATACTATCTGTTTTATTAACTACTCTCCCCATCTGTCCTGTCACCTTCAATGATTTATGCACATATACACCCAACTCTCTCTGCACCTGCACCCAGTTAAGAATTTTACCCCTTATTTTATATTGTCTCTCCATGTTCTTCCTACCAAAATACCTCACACTTCTCTGAATTAAACATCATCTGCCACCCATCTGCACGCTCCACCAACTTGTCTATGTTGTTTTGAAGTTCTACATTGTCCTGTTCACAGTTTACAATATTTCCAAGTTTTGTGCCATCCACAAACATTGAAATTGTCCCCTGCACACTAGGATCTAGATCATTAATATATAATCAGGAAAAGCAAGGGTCCTATACTGACTCCTGAGGAACACCACTGCAAACCTTCCTCTAGCCTAATAAAATAGTCTATCATTCAGCCAATTCTGTACCACATTGCTACTGTCTCTTTTATTCCATGAGCTGTAACTTTTCTCACAAGGCTATTGTGTGGCACTGTATCAAATGCCTTCTGAAAGTCCATGTATTCCACATCAACATCATTACCCTCATTAACCCTTTGTTACCTCCTCAAAAAACTCCAGCAAGTTAAACTTAATTTCTCCTTTAGAAATCCATACTGACTCTACCTAATCGACCCACATTTTTCCATGTGACTACTAATTCTATCTTGAATGATTGTTTCTGGAAGCTTGCCCACCACTGATGTTAAACTGACTGGCCTGTAGTAGCTGGGGCTATTCTTACAACCATTTTTGAACAAGGACACAACATTTGTCATTCTCCAGTCCTCTGGCACCTCCCCCGGGTCTAGAGTAGACTAGAAGATTATGGCCAGCGCCCCTATAATTTCCATTCTCACTTCCTTCAATATCCTTGGGTGCATCTTATCTGGTCCAGGTGTCTTGTCAATTTTCAATACCAACAGTCTATTCAACACTTCCTCCATATCAATTTTGAACCCTTCTAGGGACAGTTTCTTCATCTGTCACCATGTTCTGGGCAACATCTACCTCCTTGGTAAAGGCAGATGCAAAGCGTTCATTTGATACCTCAGCCATGCCTCCAACTTCCATGTGTAATTTCTCTTTTAGTTCCTTAATCAGCCTTACTCCTCCTTTTACTACCCTTTAATATTTATATGGAAGACTTTGTGATTCCCCTTTATGATGCTGCCAATCTTTTCTCATAATCCCTCTTCACTTCTCTAATGTGCTTTTTCACTTCCCCTCTGAACCATCTGTATTCCTCTTGGCTCTCAACTGTATTTGCTAGCTCACACCTATCATAAGCACACTTTCTGTTTCTTATTTTAATTACGATCTCAGTTTTCATCCAGGGAGCTGTGGATTTGTTTGCCCTTTACCTTTTAAGGGAATATGCCTTGACTGTTTCTGTACCATTTCTGTTTTGAAGGTAACCTATTGTTCTATAGTTTGTCCTGCCAATCTTTCATTCCAGTCTAACTGACCCAACTCCATTCTTGCCGTACTGAAGTCAGCTCTCCTCCAGTTAATTACTTTCATTTTGATTGCCTATTATTCTTTTCTATCGTCATCCGAAATCTTACAACACAATGATCACTGTCTCCTAAATGTTCCCCTGCTGTCATTTGATCAACTTGACCAATTGCACTTCCAAGAACCAGGTCCAACAATGCATCATTTCTTGTTGTCCCAGTGTCCCAGGAATCTAAAGGTCTCCCTGCTGCACCATCTTTCTAGCCTCACATTACTCTCCCTTATCCACCTATTTCTGTACTCATTTTCACATAGCCCTGGAGGTACTCTAGAGATTAGTACATTTGAAATCCTGCTTGCTAATTTTCTAACTAGCTCCCTAAATTCTGATTGCAGAACTCCATCCCCCTTCCTACGTAAGTCATTGGTACCAATGTGGACCAAATCCTTCCCTCAGAAGGATGTCCTACAACATCTTCTATGACATCCTTGACCTTGGCGCCAGGAAGACAACTCACCACCCTGGCGTCACATCTATAGTCACAGAAACACCTATCTGTTCCATAACTAACAAATCCCCTATCATTATTGCTCTGCCCTTCTTCTTCCTCCCCTCCTGTTCAGGTGAACCACTTGTGGTGCCACAAACCTGGTTCTCAGTACATTTCTCCGAGGAACCAGCAACCTCACTAGCATCCTAAATGGAAAACTGATTTCTGAGTGGGACCCCAGTGGATTCCTGCACTACCTGCCTAGTTCTCTTGAACTACCTGGTGGTATAGTCCATTAACTCTCTGCCTCCAGGCCCTCAAGTTGTGATGTGACCACCATGTATCTCTCAGCCTCGTGGATGCACACCCAGCCGTCGCTTGAGCACTAAAACCTGGAGTTCAAGTTTCTGCAGCTGGCAGCACTTCCTGCACATATGGTTGTCTAGGACACCAGTAATGTCCATGACTTCACACATATTGCAGGACATGCATTCCACTTGACTGAGCTGCCCTGCCATGTCTTAACTTATCTTTAGTTAACTCTATTCTATTTTGAATTACTTGTATTTCCTTACCATATATGCCGTAACTTTTCCTTATTTCAGGCACTGGTTTTTCACATACTGCCCCTTACACTGAGCACTTAACATTTTATTAGTTGAGGCATGGCACGATATACAAGTTCAGTGCGTGTTGGTCTGTCTTTCCAGTGAATTTCAGGACCTCTTGGGCCTTCTCTCCTTGGTTGCTTGAATCTGGTCTCTTGACTCACAACGTCCTACAAGAATTTAACTTAGCCAACTTAACTCTAACACACATGCAAATCCCTTTGGAGTTTTAAGACTTCAACTCTAATGAAATCCTTTCCAACTTACAACTCCCAGTCTACCTTAACTGCCGAGAGCTTCCAGTTACCTTAACTGCTGTAGCTACGCGCTTCACAGTGGCCTGCTGAATGTTCTGCCTCTATCTCAATTTCTCTTTCTCTTTCTGGTGGAAACAAAGACTGTGGCTTTCCCAAAATTATCAAGACTACTTTACTACTGCTTCTTCTAAGCTAGATTTTAATTGACTGAATGATTCCTCGGTAGCCAAGTGGTTATATGTTTTCTATTCACATTCTCTTAAGGCAATTACTTCAGCACTGGCAATCCTGTTTATAATGGAACGGTCTCTAATGCTGGATTCTTACAGCAATCCCCAGCCCTGCAGCAGTTACTCTAGTCACTAACTAAGCCATATCAACCCTTCAGCCTGTGACAAATACCCATCGACTGGCAATGTCTTGTGCGAATGCTAATTTTCTAGCAAGTGCCCTACTCCTAACTCTCTCCCCCGATAAAGGCCCCTCTCACACACCCCCGCGCCCCCCCCCCCCCAACCCCCCCAGCAAATGTCCTGTGACAAATGCTAAGTCTTGGCAAGTGCAAAGAGTGATGCATCCCTATTTTTGTACGCTTTTTGCAGATAACTTTACAATGTTTAGCCCAAGTGAGTGTTTCTGGGTCAACATAACTAACAACTTCTAACCCAAGATTGAAACTCTTGACCAATTGGAAGAAAGCTCCTCACTTCCATACAACAATATAACATTAATTTGTATCTCTAACCAGAGGTCCTTGGACCATTCTAGCCTTCAGGCCATGCACTGGCCAATCAGTGCTGTAGCTTTGGTTGTTCTTTAGTGCTAAGCTGAACTTGCTGGAACTCCAATGTGCAAATGTGGCCTAGCTATCATTTTAGCTCATTCTCAAAGGATCCATGTGTTCTTTCTTAAGGCTACATCAGAATTGTATACTCAGCCATGTTGTTCCAGTACTGCTACAACACTGGCATCTACCCAGCAAAGTGGAAAATTGCCCAGGATGTTCTGTAATCAGGTGAAGTCTAACATTATGAAGGAGTAAAGAAAGCAATGGACTCACATGGAGGAAACACAGAGAGCTAAAGTGGGCAGTGTAGAACCCAGTTTTTAGGTGCTATTTTGCCAGATAAGGATTGAAAATGGAGTTTTAGATGCTCACTATAGATGGGAAGTGTGCAGGACGGCACTTTGGTAAAGGGCAAAGAAGTGTTCTGTAAACACATCTGAAGCAGCTGTTAGGGAATTTGCATATGTAAACGAGGAACCTAAAACCTGCTACTTTTATTTTATGTTAAGATAGACAGTGGCAGTGTGGATTGACTCCGGGAAAATTTACTGGAAACGCAATGGGTTGGATTTTCTGGCCAGTCTCGCTGATAGTGGCACCTACTATGGGTTACCCAGCAGCAGAGGGTGGAACAACAGGAAACCGGAAGATCCTGCCACTGGCCAATGGCGGGCCACCATTGCCATCGCGAAACACACCAATGTATGTAAAAACAGGAGTACTTCTCATAATTAGCACTGGTTCTGAGATTTCCTGCCTCTCTCCTGACCTCCATTGATCTCATCCCAGCCTCATTCTCTCCAACAGCATTCCCATTTGCCACCAATTCTCCCGAAGCCTGTCATCTTCCTGTCCAGCAGCCATTCCTCCTTCAGACCCTGTGGTACAACCCAATATCCATCCTTTACTCTCGTTCTATGCTTCTAAACCTTTATGAATGTAACACTACATTCTGCAGTCTCTCCTCTCTTTTTTTAAATTCATTCATGGGACATGGGTGTCGCTGGCTGGCCAGCATTTTTATTGCCCACCCCTAGTTGCCTGAGGGCAGTTGAGAGTCAACCACATTGCTGTGGCTCTGGAGTCATATGTAGGCCAGACCAGGTAAAGACAGCAGATTACCTTTCCTAAAGGACATTAGTAAACCAGATGGGTTTTTTCGACAATGGTTTCTTGGTCATCAGTAGATTCTTGATTCCAGATTTTTTTATTGAATTCAAATTCCACCTTCTGCAGTGGCAGGATTTGAACCCGGGTCCTTGGAACATTAACTGAGTTTCTGGATTAATAGTCTAGCGATACCACTAGGCCATCACCATCTCTATGTGCGGTATGCTTTGTCTGTATAGCATGCAAGAAACAATAATTTTTACTGTACACTAATACATGTGATAATAATAAATCAAATCAAAATCAATATCTTATCTGGAAATTGAAGCACTAACCATGTGGACTCCTATCACATTAATGGTCTGAATCTACTGAGGAATGGCAATCAGTGTTGGATTATTACTCTGCTCCTATTAATTTACTGTGTACTAGAGTTCCACATTTCATGCCTGGAGTTCTGAATCAGGCCTCCTCAGAAATGTGAACATGGAGTGTTCTAAATGTAGGGGTATTCCTACTGGAAGTTAAAACTTACTGGGAAATTCCCACTGAGTCCTATCATTGAGACCTCCGGGAGATCCGCCAGTGCATCTTTCAGGGTGTCTCCAGAACATGACCATGCAGAGACTGGACCAATAAGGTTCAAGGAAGAAAATTAAGGGGTTAAACAAAATACCATTGGTGGAAGGATTCTGCTTCTCTCTCCACAAATCCAGCCTGGCCTGCTAGGTATTTCCAGCATTTTCTGTTTTCATTCCAAATTTCCAATATCTGCAGAAGTTTGTTTTTGTGCTTTTAACCTACCGAGTAACTTCTAGAAAAATATGAAAACATAAGAAAGCTCAGAGTACAATGTCAAAGGCTACATGGATGAAACTTAGCAACTTTCAATATCAAGGGGCTAGTTTTCCACTTCTCTACTCTTCATTAAGTTTACATCTTCTATCTGTGCCTCTTTTGACATCATTCAAAAGCTTATCAAGGCCCTTATCATTACTTCCTTCGAAGCAGCAACCGCAATTTCCACTTGCTGCTCTCTTGCTGATTTACTTGGTTAATGTGAGTAATCTTGCTTATCTGAATTGCATTAACTATCATCATCCCTTAACACATCTCCTTCCAGAATGTCTGTTCAGTTGTGAGCAAGATTCACAAAGCTAATTGTGGATGATTGTATCCACGTCAGTGGACAGACTTGGCTGACGGGGACCATTCTATAGTGGTAAGGTTAGTAAATTAGCAATCCAGAACTCAGACTAATGCTCTGGAGATAGGAGCTCAAATCCCACCATGGCAACAGGGGAAATTTAAATTCAATTAATTAATTAATCTGGAATAAGATGCTAGCTTCATTAATAATGATAATAAAACTACAGGATACTGGTAAAAAAAAAACCCATTCTGGTTCACTAATGTCTTTCAGTGATTGAAATCTGCCATCTTTACTCGGTCTGCCTTATATGTGACTCCAGATCCACAATGATGTGGTGGTTAACTTTTAATTGCTCTCTACAATGGCCTAGCAAGGCACTCTGTTATATCAAACCAATACAGAAAAAAATACTATGGATATACCTACAGCACATAGAATACAGTGGATCAGGAATGCAGCTCATTACCGCCTCCTCAAGGGCAATTAGGAGAGACAATAAACGCAGTCTTAACACAATGTTCATATCGCAAGAATGAATTTTTAAAATGATGTCTTCTTCTTTAATGATGCCTCCCCACATGGCCATCTCTTCCACCACTTGCCCCACTCAGACCTACCCAGTAGTAGTGTGGCCACATGATGAAGTCACACCTGGTCTATCCCCCTACTCAACTGACGACACCTTTTCTTCCTTTGAGCAAATCATCTTGTTCCACTCGTCTCTCCTCTTTCAAACCTCATTCTCTACCACCCATCCAAACACGAAGCCAAGTTTCTCTCAGATATCTTCACTCCCTTACACTCTATACCTCCTCATCATCTACTGTATCCTCTTTATCCATCTTAGCTACTTCTTCAAAAAAAAAATTAAATTCATCAAACATAGTTTACCTTTAATAAATCTATGTTGTCTGTCCTTGGTTAACCCATGCTCACTAATTTTACTTTGATATAATGAGTTGGGTGAATCGGAGAAAAGATCCAACATTGTGGTTAGGTGGGTTTTTACATATATGATTAGTGCTGTTGGTTCTGCTGCCCTTTGGGAATAGGAGACTCTGCGGGCACAAGCTGTATGCCAGTTTAAGGCACCCTGCACTTCTGTCTGCACTTGTAGCAGAGCAATTAGTGTGAGTAAGAACCACTTCCACACTTTAACCTGATGGCAGTTGGTTGTCCTCTTCTTCCAAAGATGTCAATGGAAAAAATTCCATGGTTATCACTAAAGTCAGCAGGAATAATAAGAATAAAAATAATAATGATTAAGAGAATGTTGTATGTTTAATTTCCACTGCCTAGCAACCTTAAATATTGTTTATGTCTGAACGCACCAAATGACTTGCTTAGGGACAGAAAGCTAATCTCTAGGGGAGCATCGGCTGTCTGTCACATACAACCATTCAGATAATGTCCTTTTTATCATCATTCTCCCGCTTCTTACCTCCAAACAATTTTTTTATTGATGTTACATGACTGTTTCCAATTCAATGCGCCTCAATTTTACCTAGCAATCTCTTTTGCAGAGACTTTTGTTTCTTTTGTAGAAACTTCAATATCCCTTTGAACCAGCAGATGGAGTTTGATTTTACATTGCAGCTGAAGTATTTACTTAGTACTTCCGAATGTAGCCTGGATGATGTGGTAGTGGGAGTCTGAGTTGCTGTGCAATATGTATCCGGAGCTATGGATCATGATGGTAGAGGTTCCAATCTTTTTTCAAAACATTTGGCAGACCAGGAATTTCTTCCACTCTTACCGCCTGCCATTGGTGTGTGTTGGAAGGGTTTGCAGGTTGATACGCAACCGTGTTTGGCTATCTTAGGAACACACCTTCCTTGGCCATCAATTCCTGGAGTGGAATTGAACCTGGAGCTTCTCGCTCAGAGACAGGAAGGCTATTCACTGCATCAGAAGACCTCCTTCCAGATTATGTAATGGGGTTTGAATTCACAGCATCTGACACAGAGCCCAGTGGACTGCCAATGGAGGCAAACTGACAACCAAAAGCTTGGTGAAAAACATCATAAATACTGCACAGAAAATGCATGGGATGGGGGAGATCTCATTGGTGCTGATGGCATGCTGAAATGATTCTTTGAATTCATCGTCACCAGTATTATAGAACAACAATTAGTTTGAATGTAGTTATGTTTCAAGGCTAGTACATAAACATTCATTACACATTTTGTACATTCTAGGCTTAGTGTCAAGGATCAGACTCCAGTACTACAGTGTCTAATGACAACACGACCAAGCAGTAGCACACCAGTTTAAGATGTAAACATAAGACCACAGGCATATCTCATCACATGACAAGGGCCACAGCAATGTTTCCCTGATATAACCAGAAAATAAAATCCACTGCATTTTACATCGTTTCCTTTTATAAGCAAGAACTGCTGGAATACAGTAGCAGTGTCAATCAAGCCCGACTATTTAATGACTCACCCTGTGGTTCAGGGGATTAGTTCACAAGTATATATTCATTTTCCCATTGGAATAAATTACCAGTTTAGTGAAGACAGAAAATAAGTATCTAAGAGTTCTGAATGGTTGCAAATTTGGGGTGGGACTTCCTCTGTTAGAACCGGAAGACTCAAAACCGAGTGAAATCCGGAAATTGGAGGTGAATATTAGCGTAAGACAGTGTGAGTCGCGGGAAGGTGCACTGTTAGGCTCAGTACAGGTGGAAAGAAAGAGCATTTGTAGAAGACAACTCCATTGCAGTGCTTAGCATTTGACCAAGAAAAGGGTGAAAAATTGTCTCTATCAATTTCTAATGTACGCGTGAAGGGTTTTCATCATGTGGCTAAAGCCTGAAGAAGTGCTGCTGAAAAATGCTCTCAAGCTCTGGGTGACCGAGAAATCCAATTCTTACTTCATTTTACAGCGCAGGAGGAGACAAGGAGACAGCGGGGGAAAACTGTCCGGTGAGAGACTGGGGAAAGGGAGGGTAATCTTCTCCTAAAGCTGATTGCGGTGTATGTGTGGAGATGTTTCATATCTGGGTTAGGAATATGAGGTAAATGGTTGGCAGTGAGCCCTATTGTGCTTTGTTTGGTTACAATTATAGATTTGTTGAACTTTACCGGTGACTTATCTGAGCTAATTGTTACTTTTTTTTTGAAAGCACATTTAGTTTCATGTTTGTCCTTTCATTAATTGAATCAAATTATAATGTTTTTTTAAAAAAAGTGTTGCCCGCTGAGCTGCATTTGTTGCTTGGGCTGGTGTGTGGAAAGAACAACTAGTAAAAGAGTGCTGAGTTTAACCCTGTCCGTACCTCACCTGGCTGCTCCCAGCTTCTTGTCCCGTGTTTTATCCTCTGGGAAGGACAGTCAGGGTTTAAATTCACTCTGTAAAACAAGATTGTGATTACCCACCCTTCCACAGACAGCACTGCGTTAGTGGCTGCTCGTTTTATACCAATCTACATTTAGCTTATCAGTGAACGCTGTTTTATTTGTGTATATATGCGTGTGTGTCTATGTTCCCAGAGTATATCCAATCCCCGCGGGGTGTGTGGAGGCTCCTGAAATTGAGTCTTTTTTAAAAAACCCTCGAATGTTGTGATATGAACTGAAAATAATTGCCTTGATTTTTGTTCCCTGTTGCAGGGCGTTATTGGGTTACTGTGAAATTCATGCTACAGTGATTGCATGATATGTAATGGATTTAGAAATATTTATACTAAATTGTAACATTGCCTTGTTTTGTGAGCTAAATGCATTGCTGTTTTAGTTCCGTTGGGTAAGGCTACATATTGGTAGTTTAAAGATGCTCTTTGACAGGACCACTGAGTAGGCAGGGATGCATTGATGGAGTTGGCTTTCTGGCACTGCAAGTGGCTATATTTTGGGTAATATAATACAAAATGATACTGAGGTGTTACTTGGATTTTAAATTGAATACATATCTGGTTTAATTGTGAATCAAAGGGGTTGAGTGGAATGTGACCATAGACCATGAGATGGAGCAGAAGTAGACCATTCGGCCTGTCAAGTCTGCTCTGCTATTCAATGAAATCGTGACTGATCTGAAATGATAATGCTCAACTCCATTTTCCCATTAAATGTTTTCACCTGAAGGGTGGTGGGTGTATGGATCTCACTGCCTGAAAGGGTGGTAGAGGCAGAGACCTTTGTGACACTTAAGAAATGTTTAGATGTGTACTTGTGATGCCAAGGCATACAAGGCTATGGACCAAGCGCTGGAAAATGGGATTGGAATAGTTGGTTTGTCTTTGATGCAGACTCAAGGGCCTTTTCTGTGCTGTATACCCCTCAAACTCTCTAAGAAAATCCCTCCATGCCTGGGGTCAACCTAGTGAACCTTCTCTGGACTGCCTCCAAAGCCAGTATATCTTTCCTTTGAACAGTTTTGGTCCCCTTTTCTATGTGCCAATAGGGAGGATTCCAGCAAATTTTATTAATTACCTACCTCCAAGTGAAGTCAGAGCGCTTGTGTGCTGAGATTGCCATATGTTGCATAATGACCTTCCTATCTTAGGGTTGAGAAGGGGATGGGAATTATTGATTCTGCCCTTGCAAGCTATTACCCCATCTCCAACTTCATTTTTTTCAATAATGCCCTTGAATGTAGTGCCACCTCTCAAATCTCTGCCCACCTTTCTTGTAACTATAAAATTTAATCTCATTGCATAGCCACCCCTTCACAGCACTGAAATTGCCCAAATCAATCCTGTTTGCCTTTAACCATTAATACCATACTTTCTCATCCTTCTCCACCTGTCTGCAGTCTTTGATTTGACATGATTATCTCTTCCAATGCTTCTCCGCTGTCATCCAGCTGAGTGTGAATGTCCTTGCCTAGAGTCACTAGACCAGATAATGTCCTCCATTGGCTTCCCTTCCCATCCCTGTACCATTCGGTCTGGGATTCACTCCGGATTTATCCTTGTCCAAGTCTTATTATTCTGCTGCACTTTGACATCATTCTAAAATTCAACAGGGTATACTGATGACCCTTAGCTCTGCCACACAACCTCCTTTCTCAATCAAACTGCCTGTCTGGTATCTTGCTCTGGATGCCATTTCCTCCCACAAACTCCACTTCCTAATCACAGATTCTACTCTGGCTGCAGCAGACGGCTTGCAACTTCAGCATTTCCTTTTGCCCCTGAGCGGAGATGCCTCTCCGTTGCAAAGACTGACCACTACCTCCATGTTAATGCACCTTTTAAGTTCTTGCTTTAACCCTTCAGCTGCTTAAAAACTTCATCAAGGCTTTTTTTCTTCTCTCCGGACTCAATTATTCAAGTGCTGAGACAACTAGCCTCCCAACCCTCTAAAACTTTGCTGCTCTTATCCTGAGTCCTGACATATCGTGTTTATTCATCACCCTGTTTCTTGTTGACCAATATTGGCTCCTTGGTCCAGAAGTGCCTCAATTTTAAGGATTTAATTCTTGTGTTTAAATCTGTGGTACAATTCTGGGCTCTGTTCCTGCAAGCCTAGCTTTGTGTCTATTCCTCACTTCTATTCCACTAATGCTTGTTGTGCAAGTTCTCCCCTAAACCTTTGTGCCTCTACATCTCCCTCATTAAAATCTGCCTCTATGGCGAAGCTTTTGATCACCTTTCCTAATTTTTCTCGACCTAATGCTCAGTTTTGTTCAATTATGCTTATGTGCTGCACCTTGGGACATTTTTTCAGTGTTAAAAGTGCTATATAAAGTTGTTGTTGAATGTTGTCACCCTCTTTCTGTTACTGGATGCAAGGCCAATGAGCAATTGACGTTCCTTGTCCTTATGACAGCAAGTTTGTAGCCAGATCCCTGCTGGGCGTTGGCAGTGTCAGTCAGGCCTTCTGGTGTTATGCAGCAGTGTGTCCAGAAAAGGAACAGGAATATATGCAGCATGTTCCATTTGCTACAATCTCTAACAAACCTCCTCACTGTTCTAGGGTGGGAAAACAATATTTTACAGTTGGAGATTATTAGTGCACTTATGTTCCAGACTTTTTTTTAGAAGCCCATGTTGAGTATTCCCTTGTTGAGAAGGAGTTGTCATTTCTCAAGATTGACTGTTAACTATGACTTATGATTATTCGATTAGATCACTACATACAGGCTAGCTTTAGAAATAAAGTAACATAGTTTAAAAAGTCAGCAACTCCATTAAATGGCTTAACTTTTAAATAGTGTAACGAGAATCAATCTCCATTTTCAAGAAGACACTACTTAATTCCTTGGCATGCCACTGCAAACAGGATTGCATGATTTTACATGGTGCACTTGTTAATCCCTGAATGTATTGCTAGCAAGGTGATTAGCGATCTGATGTATAAGAATGTACTTTTTCCTGAAGCATTGAACTTAATTTCTTTGAAATAGCTCATTAAACAAGCTTGTGAATATGACTGCAACTAAATTACATTTTACACTGGGTTTCTTAATTGCTCAGTAGTTATAAAACATAAATCAATCCGAATGTAGGAAACGCATCCCAATTACCTTTATCTGTCCAGCTACCTGTTTACAGAGATAGTGTATATGTTTGCTGTTTGTAACTAAGTGGAGGGGAGTTATCTGTCGTAAAAGTAAATTAAAAAAAAAAAAATCCTACTTCTGTTGATGTACAATGTCTAAGTGGAATACAATTACCTGTTGGTGTCTCTGTGCATATGTGGGCCATGTGTTGCCCTGCTAGTCTGTTGATATATTTTTTCTGGTAAACTCATCTGAGACGCAGAACTTTCCAAAATACCCATATTGCTGTTCCCATCATGGTTTGTTAAATGTATTATTGCGAAATACAATCTTTACTTTGAGAGTGAAAATTACCATTGGGTATTATGTAAAGGGGTGAAGTATGTAAAGCGTTCTTCATCCAATTGATAACGAAACTTTATTAATATCAATTCTATTTTTAAGGGATCGAAGCTTCTTGTGAGGAAACTTTCTCACTTGTATCTGGTGCCTCCCCCCCTGAGATTGGGAACTTGCTTTGTCTGGCAAATCTAGCTGAGTACCATACACTCCACCGTTACATTCAGAGTGAAGTTTTCTAATCATGTATGTTATTTAAGTTGCATAAATCTGGTGTTCAATGATGTAAGATCTAAATATATAATCTACTAAATACTGTAAAGTCCAGTCAGTCATTTTCAATTTATTAAAAATTGAACAAACATGTTTTAGCATTACTGAAAAATCGACATGTTGTCAAAGCTTTCTGTCTTGCACTCATCAGTACAACTCGCCAGAATACCAGACTGTAAAGGAAACAAGAATTTGTACTGCATGGGAGCATGGAGTGCAGATTGGTTGGCAAGTGGACTCTGGTAGAAGTGTGCCATAGAAAATTCACCTAAGTGTTAATTGCCAAGCTTTGTTTAAATTCAAACCAGGCAGGACATTCCCTGGGGAATGAACCAGGAAATGGTTGGCGTCTAATGGTTGCAAAATGCAAATGTTGAGTTTAGAAGTGAAATTTGCTGGAGTTACACAATGAGCCCATCAATCACAGAATCGTGTAGTGCATGATTGAGCCCATCGAGTCTGCGCTGACATGTGGGAACCACCTAATCTATCTTGTCCCATTTACCAGCACTTGGTCTTGAATGTTATGAGGTGCCAAGTGCTTATCCAGGTAATCTTTCAAGGATTTGAGGCAACCCGTTTCCACCACCCTCCCAGGCAGCGCATTCCAGACCATCGCCACCCTCTGGGTTTAAAAATAAGTTTTTTTTCCCTCGCATCCTCTTCTCTCCCCCCTCCCCGCCCAAAACCTCCTGCTCCTTGCCTTTGAATTTGTTTCTTTGTGACTGATCCTTCAGCTGCTCCTTGCCCATGCTCCTCATAATCTTGTACACCTCGATCAGGTCAGCCCTCAATCTTCTCTGCTCCAATGAAAGCAACCCAAATGTATCCAACCTTTCTTCATCATTTAGATGTTCCATCACAGGTATCATCCTGGTGAATCTCTGCACCCCCCAGTGCAATCACATACTTCCTGTAACATGGCAACCAGAATTGCACACAGTGCTCAGCTGTGGCCTCACCAAAGTTCTACACAACTCCAATATGACCTCCCTGCTTTTGTAATCTATGCCTTGAGTGATGACCCATATGCCTTTTTCACCACCTCACTAGAATGCCCTTCTGCCTTCAGAGATTTATGTGCAAATGCACAAAGGTCTCTTTGTTCCTCAGAACTTCCCAGTGTCATGCCGTTCACAGAATACTTCCTTGTCAAATTACTCCATCCACCACCTTGCACTTTTCAAGTTAAATTCCATCTACCACTCATCTGACACTCAACCTCACTGTCAATGTGTGCAAAGAAAAGGCAATTTAATATCTTGGCATAAACCCTATGGAACTGACTTCAAAAGTGATTGGTTTGCTTTAACCAAGTATCAAAGAATAGGGGAAATGATGGAAACAAGATTATTTCTATATTTCCAACATGTGCCTCACCCTTGATTTGAAAATATCAATTACGGACAACCTTGAGTCCACTGCAAACCAGGATGCGTTTTGAAACTTAAACTGTTCATCGCAGGTTTATAGAGACTTCTATCCCATTGGTTCAGGTTCAAAGCCAGATGTAAACATTGTACTATCCAGTTTTTAATAAGACCCTTTTTAAAAAAGTGCCTATCCTGTCTGACTCCCCTATTTTGGTCACCTTTTTGTACCATCTAGGCCAAATTATCCTGCAACCATGGAGATAAACCAATTCTGGGAAGTCAACATTTTAAAAATGGGTGAGATAAATGTTGAAGGATAAAACAATAAAGGTGCATGGAAATCCAACCATTAACATGTGATTAATGCTACTGCTCATGAGGTTGGTCATCTTCCTCCATGGGCTAGTTATGTGTAATGGCCTGTTACTAAATTGTCATTTCTGTGTAATACTGACTTAAAATGGAAAATAATAACTCTCTAAATATGGGTGGTACTGATAGCTGCGGTTCTTTCCCATAACTGCCAAGAAAGTAGTGGTGATCTGTTGCCTTCAACCTCTGTGGTGGCCTCATGATGTTAGGGATGGGAAATTTCTAAGATTTTGACTGGGTGACAGTGATGCAACTGTGCTAAATATGGAAATACTTGGAGTTAATAGTGTTCTCGTAAAACATGGTTGTTTTGTACTTGATGGTAATGGTCATGGGGCTGGACTTGCCTGTGAAAGTCATGCTTTGAGTCACTTTTTCATTTCTATTCCATTGGAGCATGGTAACATAGGAACTGAAACCCCATGAGCCAGATCCTCTCTTCAGTTAAGTCATGACTGATCTGTAGTTCAAACTTTATTTTCCTGCCTTTGCGCCATGTCCCTTGTTACCGTTGCCTTCTATTGCAAAAGCTCTGTTGATCAACTCCGTCTTGACCTTGTACTCCAGCCTTCTGAAGGAGCGAGTTCCAGAATTTCACTATTCTTTTATATGGACAAAATGGTCCCTGATTTTGATCCTCCATTGACTAGCTTTCATTATACTCTGTTCTACTTCCTCTTTATGGGGAAAGCAGGACACATAGATAAACTATTCATTCCCATTATCAAGTCAAAACACTGAATTTGATCACCTTGAACTCCAAGGAATTCAAGCCAAGCATATGCAACCTGCCAGCACAATGTTTAACCCTTTACAAACTGGAATCTGCACAGTGCCCCTTTCAAGGCCAATGTCTCTTTCTGAAATTGAATGCCAAGACTCTACAACCACAGCATTAATTCCTCCTTTTTGTATTGCAAACCTCTGAGATAAAGACCAACATCCATTAGCCTTTCTGAATCGATATAGTAGTTTTTAGTGATTTGTTTAAATGGATTTCCAAACCCCTCAGTCCTCCACAGCTCTTGGTCTTGCGCCAATATTCCAGTTAAGCTTTTCTACAATTCAAAGTAGATAACCTCCCATTTGTTCAGTTCTATCTGCCACGGTTTTTGACCACTGACTTGGTCTATGTCCCTTAGTAATTTCCTGTTCACCACTTACTGTGCCACCTGTCACCTGCAAGTTTGAAAATACTTCTCTCACTTCCTCCATCCACATTAATGTATCTGGTGAAAAGCCGTAGCCTCACTACAGATGCTGAAGCATCTTGTTCATAGAATGTTCCTTTTTTCCCTACGGTCTCTCATCAGTTACAAAATCCATGTCACAGAGTTACCTGTAATTCTGTGTACTTTCATTTTGCCAATGATCTGTTGTGCAGAACTTTATTATCACCTTCTGGAAGTTTGAAGAGACAACTGTACAAATTCAACTTGATTAGTCAGACATAATCTGCCAATCATAAGTTCTCCATGAAATTTCTTTCGTACATTGTCTCTCCCTGTCTGTACCATCAGTTGTTCAGCTATTCTGCACTGTCCTCTGGCATTCTCTCCTCGGACTGCTGTCTGCTATCTATTTCTCAGCCTGTGAAAGCCTCCTGAAAGTTTCACCCCCATTCCAAATGTCTTTTTAATTATCCCCCTTTTCACCCTCAAAAAATGGGTCTGAATTTTCTGGCACTTCTGCCACGGGATTTTTGGTCCTGCCAAAATTGATGGACAGTTGACTGGCTCATCCCAATGCCAAAGAACCTGTTGTGGCAGGACCGGAACACCTATATTAATGCCATGCAGGAGCTGGTACAAATCACAAGCATATAATTTTGTGAGAGACTTGGCAGTTATCAGAAGTTTAAAATTAAATTAAGTGTCTTGTTTTTTAGTGCAGAAAGTAATGAAAGTTAATTGGCGCACGGTTTCAAGCTCATTATTGTAAATGACTATTTTACCTTGTAAAATATCATGGCATGTATTTGTATATTAGGATGAATGCTTTTTGAAAAGTAATTTAGCAGTGTTAACTGAGCACTATGCAAGATTGGAAAATTGTTCCAGTTGGTATTGCTGTGTGCTTAACCAGTATTGAATATTCTAGTGCACATTACAACACTCAATCAAAAAGGTTAATGGATTGTTGGCCTTCATCTCGGGGCATTGGAATGCGTAAGTGAGGGGGGGAAAAACGTTGCAATTGTGTGAACTTTGATGAGCCTGTCTGGAAAACTGCATTCACAGATTTAGATTTTGGAATTGGGGTGGAGGAATTGTTCAACAGGTTTATTTTTTAAATACATTTTATGGCTTCCACTGTTTATCACATTCAACATATGATCGTATGCCTGTGATGGACAGTGCAATATCCTGGGAAAATTTCTGAGTAAGTTCCAGGTCTCTAGCCCAAGTCTACACTTCCCACTGCCTCGGCAAAGCAGCCGCCATAATTAAGGATCCCACGCACCCCGGACATTCTCTCTTCCATCTTCCTTTTGGGGGGGGGAAAAAGATACAGAAGTCTGAGGTCACGTACCCAACCGACTCGAGAACAGCTTCTTCCCTGCTGTCGTCAGACTTTTGAATGGACCTCTCATTAAGTTGATCTTTCTCTACACCCTAGCTATGACTGTAAAACTACGTTCTGCACTCTCTCATTTCCTTCTCTATGAAGGCCTTGCTTTGTCTATATAGCAGGCAAGAAACAATACTTTTCATTGTATGTTAATACATGTGACAATAATAAATCAAATCAAAGTCTTCAACAGTCGAGTCAGCGTCCAGGCAGTGTAATTCTGCCCATCGGATGTTTGAAATTTCTGGGCTTCTACTGCGTATATCTGAACATTTGTCCCTGTTGCCATCAGAAAATCCAAGCCAATGTATTTGCTCTTGGAAGGGGGATCGTGCTGTTTAATCAGTGTGATTCCAGGGTTAAAGGGGATTGTAAATGCAAAATAACACAAATGCTGGAAATCTGAAATAAAAGAGAAAATGCTGGATAAACTCAGCATCTGTGTAGAGAGGAACAGTGTTAATGTTCCTTCTATAGAACTGTTTTTTATACATTAACTTGTATTTATACAACTCCTTTAACATAATACAACTTCTACTGTGCTTTGTAATGCACTAGAGAACAAAACTTGACATCAAGGTACACAAAAATATGAGAGTAGATGAACAAAAGCTTGGTCAAAGAGGTAGGTTTTAAGAAGCACCTTTTTTAAAGGAGGGAAATTTCAGAGCTTGGGGCTTTGTCAGCTGAAGGCATGGACATATTGCAACAATGATAATCGAGGATGCTCAAGACGCCAGAATTAGAGAGGCACAGATAAATATCTCCTGGAGCACTGTGGGGCTGGAACAGATTAAAGAGATGAGGAGCAGTGAGGCTATAGGAGGATTTCAAAGCCTAGGTGAGAATTTTCAAATTGAGGTGCTGCTTGAGCAGGAGCCAATGTAGGTTAGTGAGCACAGGAGTTATGGCTAAATGGAAACTTCGTTCAAGTTGGCACAGAGGCTGCAGGTCATCCAAAGCTCTAGGTTTTTAAGAGGGTAAAACATGGGAAACCAACCGGGAGTGCAATAGGCATGGATGAGGGTCTCAGCAGCAGGTGAGCAGAGGCAAGAGCTGAGTGAGGTTAAGAGGTGGAAACTGATGGTCTTAGTGATGCTGTGGATGAGAATATGACACCAAGGCACTGAACAGCCTGGTTCAGCTTCACAACATTGCTAGGAAGAGAGAATTTTTAAAAAATACAAAGACCTGGGTTGATTTATTAGCTAAGGGCATCAAGCGACACCAACTAAAGGGTAGAAAATAGATGTGGAGATCCGCCATTGTGTTACTAAATAATGTGTTGACGTCCATATCATCTGTTTTTAAATGTGATTTAAGGGGTAGATATTGGACCAGACAGCATGGATTACTCCCTGGCACGTTTTTGCAGAAGTTGTGCCATGAGAGAGCAGACGTTGCCTCGATTAACATCTTATTCAAGAGGCACAACATTCAGAATGAAGACTTGAAAGATTATTTCACTTAAAACTGGTCTGAAAAAAGTGTTCAAGACAGATTTCAAATTGATTTTAGATGTGTTTTATATTATTCCATTATTAGCTGGAAGAAAAAAAATCTGATTAAACAGTGTACCAGCTAAAAGCAGGATTGATTGATCTGATGTGCAATCTCACAGTGGCCACTTTGTTCTGCAGTTTATGTAAATAAGCATGTGAAGTGTTTTCCAGAAATGAAACCAAATATTATATCTACAGTTACAGCTTCTAGCTTGGGGGAGTGGCGTATATGGAAAAATGACAAAATAGGATCTGTGCAAGATCCTCTTTTTTTTAAAGAGATGAACATTGAGCAAAAATGATCTTGAGGCTGCATTATTACAATAAGGAAATGTGATATTTGGAGCAGTCTTCGCATTTTCCTTCAGATTTAACTGTTTGCTACTTGAACAGAGCAACAGGAACAGCTAATTCAGCCATTTAAGGCTATTCCACAATTTAATAACAAAATGTCTGCTCTCCTTGGTCGTCCTCACCTTCCAGTCTCTCTCCATTCAAAGTAGATAATCTTTCACTTGCCGACAAACTCTCATCTGCCACGGTTTTGACCACTTGATTTGTATGTCAGTATCTCTTAGTAAGCTGTCGATGTGGGAGCAGGAAGTTGCAATGTTTTCTAACTTTGTATCATTTGAAAAGCAAATTTGGATGTACAACTTTCATTTGGCACTTCCCTCACCCATGTCACAAGGTAACTTTTAGTTCCATGTACGTCTTGCTCTGCCAATAGCATCCACTCTGATGTTTGTTCATTTGCCACTATAGTTCTCACCTTCCTTTTGCCTTTTCTTTGTTCCATTACATCCTTGCAACTTAACCTGCCCCACCCTTTAACCTATCTGTCATCTTTTACTCTAACCTCCTCCTCCTCCCCCCCAGGTCTTTTGTCTTCAACATAGAGTCCATCATTTCTCTTTTCAGAAAGAGTCATATTAGACTCCATGTTAACTCCTGTTTCTCTCTCCACGGGTGCTGATCGCCCTGCTGAGCTTTTCCAGAACTTTGTTTTCAGTACATGTGCTTTCAGTTTGGCCAGTAATCCCTTGTATTGAGCCTTATTGAATGCCTTCTGAAAGTCCATATAGATGAGCTATAATTATGATAAACTTGATATCTTTGCTTTCATTACATTATGAGCTGTAATGCATTATATTTGATCTCGTAAAGTAGCTTTTACATGTTATTACTATTTTTCAGGGTAACTAATGGCAGCACTCTGATTCTGTGCCAGCCTGCACAATATTAGAAGCTAGATTTAATTTGCATGCTCAAGCTGTATGAACCAAACTCATTGCACTTGGGTGCCATCAGGGAAGGTCATGTTTCTGGCAGCAGGTTGAGATCTATGAAAAAGTGAGCCATGACTCTGGAGATTTGTAAATGCAGACTCAGTGATGTAGTCTTCTCTGTACACCCAAGGTAAAAGTACCCAAGTGATATTTATTCACAAAGCAATGTGTTATATCAATTTTTAACTTGAGCCAAATGTTATTTGAACAGCATTATCATATCACAAGTTATGAGACTCGATTTCGCTCATACTTACTGCCACATTTTGGGGCATTATGCCAAATCTCTGTTTATAAAGACCTGTTCAAATTCTCCTTCAAACTCGGGCAGCACCTGTGGAAAATACGATCCATCATTTGAAAAATGTTTCTTGATGTTCTACAGTGAATTTCATCTCTGAAACCTATGCCATTTAACAGCCATTGCCCTAAATGCTTAACTGTTAGAAATGGATTTACAAGCCTCTTTGTGAAGATACTCAACTCCCACTTTATGATCACTTGTTTTATGATTTTTCCAGCTGGACTTTAGTGCACCATTGCCCCTTGTGCTGTAATGGTCCAAACTGTTCTTGGCTTTAGGTCCAGGACAAAAATATTTCTCTTTGAAGAGAAGATCAGAATAAACAAAGATATTCACATGGTGGTTCACCAGGCGCTATAGCAGGCCAGCTGGCATCTGTCCATAAGAACTCTCTCCTCCATTTACAGACAGCAGCAGTCTCTCAATGCTAATCTTTAATACACTCAAAGTGAGCCAATAGCATGTACCACCTATTGGCACTGTCTGACTGGATAACATTAGCAGTACAAATTTGTAATGGTCTTCAAACTTCTTTGTCTCTGGCTCCTTCCCAATCCCATCGGGGGAAATGTATATCAGCTGTCCAAGTGTGGTGTTTACACAAGTTGCCTAGTTTGTAATTTTCCTGTGAACTTGGCATATCCGCAAGAAAATAGTCAATTTTCACATGTTAGGGATACCACCAAGTACAATTGACTGCACACTCATTGGCATTGAGACCCATCTGAGAACAGTATCAATTAATAGAGTTCACTCCTGTTCGGTCCTCCAGGACTGATGGTGTCACCAGGATGTCAATTTGGGTGCTTCGGTAGATTTGAGGGGACGGGGGGGAGGTTATGGCGGGTACTCCAGTCGGGTATTTTCGATTGTTGTACTTTGCTGCATGCTAAATAATTTTAAACCTAATTCCAGAATAATCCACACAGGTATTACAGATGCAGCAAGTGAACTTCTCCAACTGACCCCCCCCAGTTGCATCATGTTCTAGGATCTGAACATCTGCTTAATGGTCTCCACTTCTTTTGTTCAGAAACTGGTTATCCTGATTTTTTTTTTTCCCTCTCAGCATGTAACGAATGCCTCATAGTCTTTTTTTTGGCTTTTCCTGGCTGGTTGTGCTTAGTGAGCACCTTTTTTCCTCAGCCTCATAGAGTACTCCCTTTGTCCCTCTCCTTCACTCCCTTCCCACAGCCAGTGTCTTTGGGCTAGTGCCTGTGAGGGAAAATTCAAGGTAGCACAAGCAAAGAGGTGTTCCCAGTTTCCTCTTGGGCATTCTTCCTTTGCTGCAGCGACCACAGGCAGTAGTAGAGAGGCGAGCAGAAGCACATCGGCTGCACAGGAAATGAGCTGAAGCATTTGCAATTAAGAGATTTCAGTTGTGCAGCAGGAACTGATGAAACATGAGAAAATCAATTTCATTACTGGAATCAGCATACTTGAATGACCTATTCTTTCTCTTTTCTCCCTGCCACCGCTCATTTTGTTCCGCCCTATAAAGGGCTCTGCTTGTATTGCAGTTTCCAAAGGATGACCAAAAATATTGATCTTTATTCTCTTCAAACATTTAAAACAGAAAATGGTCAATTAAAATATCCAGAATGAGTTATTTTGTGTAACAAGGTTTCTCTACCCAGTCACCTGAACAGATAAAACAAAGAACACAGGAGAACAGCAAGGATGTGAAAAAGACTAGGCCAATGGTACTTTGAACAACTCCTGTGGTTTGTATCTTCACAACCCTTCCTGACTTTAAAAAAAATTAATTTTAGATCCGTGATAAATTTTGCTTTTCACATTTGTGTCAGTGTTTTACTATCCTGATCTTGGCCTATATGATTTAATATTTGAGTGAATCTCCTGTGGTGACTAAGTAGAGTCTTCAGGTTGAATAGTAGGGAGGGGCACGGGGAGCATGATTAATATGAAAACTTTGTGATATATTTCATTTCCTGACTTGATTCACAAGTAGTCACCTGGAAACATTGTAGAAGAAGCTGGTCTGTTTAAACACTCCCAGGGCTCTTTAAAAAGTCATGTCTGCAGAACAGAAGTTAATGTTGAAATTTAAACTAGTATGCAAGTGTTTGGAGTGATGCTTTAGCTACTCTTTTTCTCCAATGGATGTTCCTGCTGGTTGACTTTGAGTTGCTGCTGCTCAACTCTGAAGTGTAGAACTTGGCCACTGAAATTTCAGGTATTCCAGCTTTTAGGAAATCGGCCGAGTTCTTGAGCTGTGTCAGGGGCAGCTTGCCTGCAGTCCTCAGTGAGGAGTGAAAACATGGAAGTGTGATTTCTTCTGCTTGTAACTTATCAGTGAATTTTTTTTCAGCAAAATTTCCCCTGACTAATTGCTTATGGCCCAATTTTAAAATGTACTTTTTAAAATCTGGAATTTTTTTCAGTGCTAAATCTTATTTGCCCCTTGCTTGGTAAAGTTGTTCTAAACACAGTGGAGCCCCGATTTAGCGCGAATTCTGATATAACGCGATGGTGTCATTGGACCCTCTTTTTTTTCCGCTAATAATTGGCAAATTTAGTGCGACCCCGCTTTTATGGACCCCAACCATCGCATTATAACGGGGCCGCACTGTACTCTGTAAATTCTCAGCGACATACTCTGCCTCTTCTAGCTCCCCTTGTTATTATGGTGTTGTCATAGAATTGCTACAGTACAGAAGGTGGCCATTCAGCCCATCAAGTCTGCACTGGCGCTCCAAAGAACATCCTAACCAGGCCCACACCACCCCCATCCCCCTCCCATCCTTTTGTCGTAACCCCATGCATTTAGCATGGCCAATCCACCTAATCTTTAGACTGTGGGAAGAAACTGGAGCACTTGGAGGAAACCCCCTCCTCCACCCCATAACTAGGAAATTGCCAGTTTGTCAATATCCAGTTCAAAATGGAGAGTCCAGATAGTTTCCTAAAGCCCCTCTGTTACTGTGGTCTGACATTGCATGATCTAATATGGTCTGTCTTTTGGTGAGCGATTTCAGTTAGTCAATCTATAAAACCGGCTAAATTAGTTCCTTAGTATAAAACGCAAAAGTAAGCCCCAGCCTCATGCACATCCTGCTCCACGTGGGGGTTTCAGGGTTCTTCTCATGTCCTAGGTGACCATGTGCAGAAAGTGACATCAGCTGGAGGTGATAAAGCTGCAGGTGGTGTTAGCATGGTGCATCCACAAAGCAGAGAGCTACACACATAACTCCGAGGTACACAGGCTGAAAGAGAATGGGTAACCAGGCCAGTGATTTCAGGGGACCACTGCACTATGTAACTCTCCTATTGGTGTTCAGTTCCAACTTTGCTATACAGGAGGAAGAATGGAAAAGCAAACGTGATCGGGTATTCTATAGTTAGGTGCAGAAAACTGGCATGGACACTGGTTCAAATCACCCAATCTGAGTCTGAGTATTATTGTGCGTACTCTGTCATCTCTTTCCATCCCAAAAGCTGGGAGCTATAAAGGCATTTCCTAGTTGTAAAAGTAAAGTCATCACAGTCCCAGATGTCCATTTTATAATGGTCTTTCATGAATAACCTCAACCAGTACAGGAATTGAACCCACACTAAGCCTTGCTCTGCATTACTAACCAGCTGTCCAGCCAACTGAGTTAACCGACTTATTTTCTTATGCCATCTGTTTAATTTGCCAATCACTGTTTTTAATTGTTCCCTCTCTTATTGACTGTTCAGACATTGGAAAGAATTTCTCTATATTTACGCACTAAACCATTCCTGCATCTCCAGTAAGGATGTAATTACAGCAAGACAAGTACCCATGAGCAAATAACTGCGCATATTTTAACTTTGCAAATTCCTAACACACCAAGATTTTAAAAAAAAATTCTAGATTAAATGGGGAAAGGACAGGAGAATGTGGCTGAGTGATGAATTCCCTTAGCGAGTCAATACAGGATTGGATAGCTTCCCTACTGTGCAGAAGGAGGCTATTTAGCCCATCAAGCCTGCAGAAACAACAGTCCCATCCAGGCCCTATCCCCGTAACCCCATATTTACCCTGCTAGTTCCCCTGACACTAAGGGGAAATTTAGCATGGCCAATCGCCCTAACCTGCACATCTTTGGAGTGTGAGAGGAAACCCACGCAGACACTGGGAGAACGTACAGATTCCGCATAGACAGTCACCCAAGGCTGGAATTGAACCTGGATCCTTGGCGCTGTGAGGCAGCAGTGCTAACCACTGTGCCACCCACGTAACATGCTATTAGTCTATATTTGGAGCGTGGGGCAAGCTCAGTGCCTCGATCAGCCCGATTCCAAACTAGAACTTGATACAAAAGCAAACTTTTTATTTCCTAGGTGTCGGGCATTCCTCAATGGTAGCAGACTCGCTTCTAAAATCAAAAGGTCATTGGTTTGAGTTCAGGGGTTTAAGCATAAACCCTTGGCTGATACTCTAGTACATTAACGAAGGGTGTGGTATCTTTCAGATGTGTGGTCAAACGGAGGACCTTTCTGCTCTCTCAGGTGGACACAGTAGATCCTATTTGGAGAAGAGCAGAGAAGCTCTCCCAACATCCTGGCAATATTCATCCCTCCATGCAGAATCTGGTCACGATCACATTACTATTTATACAACCTGTCTGTGTACAAATTAGCTGCTGCATTTCTTGCACTACAATGACTGCACTTATTTCATTGGCTGTAAAGTGCTTTTGAGTCTATTTTACTTATGAAAAGCGTGTGTGCATTGTAACCCCACACCTGCACAAGATTCGAATCTTTCTTGCAGCATTTCCATTATTATCTCGACTTTTGCCGACGTGCAGTTTCGGTGAACTCTTTGAAGGAAACTTATCCTTGTGGACAATAAGAATCACAACAGCCAGTTAACACAATGAAATGATGCCTGATAAAACGACAGTTTTCCCCTCTAATCTTGTACGGTGATAGTCAGATATGAAATTCTATGCGTGCCTGTGTTGTACAGAGATGAAAGATTTAATTCCTACCCTGGTGGACTGGAACACTCCTTGCAGAGGTTATTTATAATAAAATCAAGCACTATACGGAACTTGGTTCTTTTTTCCGTGTGGCAATGAGCCAAATTAAACTCTGAACCTGAAATGACCTTGTATTGAGTAATTTACAGGGCTTTTTTTCAAAAAGAGCATTCAGCCACTGATTACTTTCCTGAGAACCATCTTGTGGTTGGAATGTAAATAACCTGAATACATCTCTTGCAGGAGATTGAGTGATTGGTAGAGGTTATTTAATTTGGGTTTTAATCAAGCAAAGAGGAAAAGTCTGGATTGCTGTTCCCATGGCCTAGTGGTCTAGGAGGGTCACTGAACCAGTAAGCCACAAACCAAGAGCAATGCTCTGGGGTTCCTGGTTCAAGTCTCACCATGGTGAATGTTTGAATTTGAACCTTGAAATAAATCTCCTGTGACAGGAGAGGCTCACCTGATTATTTTTGGCTTCCTCCTGTGGCTTGGTGGTCGAGGTGACTGAACTAATAAACAACAAACCTAGAGCATTGCTCTGCGGGTCCCTGGCTTGAATCCCATAGGTGATTTCAATATAAAAACAAATTCATGTGGCAGGCATGGATGAGCTGAAAGATGTTAAAATTCTAGTGTGACACCTTTGGATAAGGAGCAGGGGGATGTGGGATTTGGGGCTCTGAAGACATATGATGGTGAGTCAAACAAGTTGCTGCTTTGAATTGAGACTCCTGAATAATAATCTCAATTGGTTCTGTGCTCTTCATAAAATTGATTGCATTCAAATGCTTATTACGGTGCAATTTATATACTCCATCACGATGGCACAGTGATTAGCACTGCTGCCTCACAGCACGAGGGACCCGGGTTCAATTCCCGGCTTGGGTCACTGTCTTTGTGGAGTCTGCATGTTCTCCCTGTGTCCGTGTGGGTTTCCTCCCACTGTCCAAAGATGTGCGGGTTAGGTGCATTGGCCATGCTAAATTCTCCCTCCAGTGTACCCAAACAGGTGGCAACTAGGGGATTTTCACTCACTTAATTGCAGTGTGAATGTAAGCCTACTTGTGACTAATAAATAAACTTTGTGTATGAGAACATATTTTAACCAAATTTCTATAAAAAAAACTATTTTAACTATGCTAGTCCTGCAAACCTCTTGCTGTTTTTTTTCAGAACAATGTTATTTAATTGAAATGATTTTGATCTTTGAAGCATTTGTTTTTTGTTTTTAGGGTCTTAATTCGAATTTATTATTTTAAGCCATTACATTGTTACACTAATGTACAGATAGATACTTTTATGACTGAATATTTATTGACTTTTCTGCATGTTTGTTTGCACGTTAGATCTGGAGAAGCAATGCAACAATGTTTCTATTGGAAAGGTAAACCCCTGAAGGAGAGTTATATTAATTCCAGTAATTGCCCAATATTTTTATAGCATTGCTGTAGATCTGATGCCAAGCACATTCTGCTATCTCATCTTCATGATGCCATGAACACCTTCTGTAGTCCCTAACACTGCCATTAACATTTTCCTTGTCTCTTGTCCACTCCCTCCTAGCTCACACCTGCACACCTTCTACTTTGCCCCACATCCTAACAGTATCAAATCTATCACGTTTCTCCCTTTCTTTAACTCTATAGGAGAGTCACATTGACTCAAAACATTAACTATGTTTCTCTCTCAGATGCTGCCAGCCTTGCTATATTTTTCCCAGTATTTTCTGTTTTTATTATAGGGCTCTGATACCTTTCTGCCTCAACTGATGTCTTTGTCTGACTAAAACTAAGTAAGACATTTCACAACAAGGTTTAGATGAGGTTTGGATGGAAGATGATCAAACTAGACAGAAAAGCTTCTGGCGAATGTGAGTTGGTTCCAAGAGACCTTTCTGCATCTGCTCACTGAAAATGGTGTGAAAGATGGAAATATATGCTGTGCTGTACTGTACTTGCCTCAATTGGTTGTCACAATGTTGGCTATATTTTTCATTTAAGCTTTATCTGGACAAATTAAATCATTGTAGTCAAACTTTTTGAAACACCTTGATTGTGCTCTGGTGTACAAAACATATTGTACATAATGTGGATGGAAGCATACATTAGGAAAAACATTAATAGATTAAGTGAATGGGCAAAACTGGGAAATGATTTCAGTCGGGCAAGTAGGAGACCGTGCACTTTGGATCTCAGAAAAATAAATCGGAGCAAGTTTCTAAATGGTGAAAAGTCAAATGATGGAGGTCCAAAAAGACTGAGGGCTCTGTCATTGGGTAATTAAAACGTCACAAACAGGTGTCGAAAATACTCAGGAAAATAGAATACTGGGCTTTATATTTAAACACAGGCATGCATAGAATTTCACATCTGATATAGGGGATTAGGGTAAAAGGGAGTAGAAATTACGCTAAGACTACACCTGGAGCACCCTGCTCCATGCTAAGCACCAGACCTTAGAAATAACCTACTGATATTGGAGGGACTGTAGGACACACAACCTGGATTCCAAGGGTTAATTGTGAGGAACGATCACAAATTAGTGTTGTGTTCTCTGGGCATTTGGAAGGTTAAAGAGTGATTTGATTGGAATTTGGGGAGTTCAGTTTCTCTCATCTGCTTTGCTCTATCTCCAATGTCTGGGGAGTCCAACACTAATGGGCATGGTCTAAAGATTAGAGGTGAGTTCTTTCTTCAATAGTAATGTCCTTTTTTATATAACGTCAATTCTACCAAGACATAATTTGACACTGAGCCACTTGAGGGGATATTAGGGCAGATGGCCATAAGCTTGATCCCAAGAAGTAGATTTTAAGGAGGGTCTTGAAGGATGCAGGAGCAGTCATGAGATGGAGAGCTTTATGAAGGGAATTCCAGAGCTTGGAGCCTTTGCAGCTGAAGGTAGGGCACTTGATGATAGAGCGATTTAAAATTGAAGATGTACAATGGAGGAATGCAGCCGAGGGTTGTGGGGCTGGAGGAGATGACATCAGGAGGGATGAGGTCCGAGAACAATTTTAAACTAAGGGTGAAAATTGTAATTGTGAGATGAAGTTGGAATGCTCTTCAACATGCAAAAGGTGTTAGAACTTTGAAACTGTCTCTCGCAGATAGCATCTGATGTTGGGTCACTGATTCATTTTAAATCTGATATATCCGCTAACCAAAGATATTGAACAACAGTTAAGGGTTATGGAGTGAAGTACAATAAGTTGAGCCACAGATCAGCAACGATCTGAGTGGTGGCTCAGGCTAAATCAGGTTAGGTGGATTGGCTATGCCAAATTATCCCTTGGTGTCCCAAAATGTGTAGGTTAGGAGGATTAGTGGGGTAAATATGTGGGGTTACTGAGATGGGGTAGGGGGGGTTGGGCCTGTGTAAGATGCTCTGTTGGAGAGTTGGTGCAGACTCGATGGGCTAAATGGGCTCCTTCTGCACGGTAAGGGTTCTAATCTAAGGATAAGTTTCTGTTCCCCTTGGGAATTTTGAGAATCGGGAATACATTGTTATAATTATTTGGACGCTGTGTACCATGGAGACAATTCTTTTTTTCCCAGTCATGGATCTATCTTAAAATGGATTTTCACAAACAAAATGTGTGTGTGTTGCTCAAAAAAAAAAGAAAAATTGTATTTGTACAGCCCCTTTGTGACCCCAGGATGTCCCAACTTGAGGTGCAGCAAACTGTCTCAAAGAACAATATGATGATAGCCAGATAACTTGTTTTTGATATTGATTGCTCTTTGCATAGGATGTTCAGCCCAGTCAATCTGGTCAATCCACTCCAAGCTCCTCCCATTTCTTATCTATGTCTATCTAACATTGCCACCAACTATTCCCTTTCCAAAAGCGTGCCTAGCATTCCTCTTAAATGCATCTTTATTATTCATTTCAACCTCTTGCTGAAATAGCAAGTTTGCCATTCTCACCACTCTTTAGACAAAGAGCTCCCTTCAAACTAATACCATGGAATCTTTCATGTGCACCTCGGAGGGCAGGTTGGATCTTTGTTTAAAATCTCATCTGATGGATGGGACTTCCAACAGTACACTGCTCCCATGACTGCACTGACATGTTAGCCTAGATTTTGTCAGGGTTGGGCTCGAACTCTCAACTTTCTGACTTGGAGGTGAGAGTGCTACATGAATACTTGGTCATATTTTTCTGCTTTCCCTCTGACATACTTTTGTGACATGGGAGAATGGATTTTTTAAACTTTCACTGTACATCTAAAGTTTCAATGTCCTACTCTGGCTTTCCAGTAAATTATAACATGACCTACCCCTCCCTTTTTTCTCCTGGAAACCATTCTGCTAAGTATGGTTTAAAAATAACTTGGTATGTAAATGGTTAGAACAAACAAAATGTCTTCCAGAAAAGATTCAACCTTCAGTACAAAAATTGATGATCAGATCTATCGGAATGGAGAGTGAGAAAAGACAATAAACGGAAACTAATTCTCTCACCCCCTGTTTCTGCAGCAAGACTTGCTTGTCTAGTTTCTCTTTTTTAATGAAGCCTATATAAGTGCAGGATTTTTAATACACATCTTTCCTTGGATAATTCTATCGTTCTTGAGGGTTTCACCGTAAGCTAACCCTTTCTGTGCTGTTTGTTTTTTCTCTCTAAATTCAACTAATTCATCGCATTGCTAACTAAATGAACAAATGCAACATTTCATGTCGCGTCTTCAGTGGGTCGCTGAAGGAAACTTGTTTTCTCTTCCCCTTTTTTCATTCCACTTGTTAGTCTATCTTAGTAAGAACAAGGAAGTACTTTAAATACCCTAATTTGCGCATCTTGAGTACTGAAGGGTTTTGTGGAAAGCTGTTGAAATTTAACTGATGTGGAATTTTTTCTGGATGATTAACTTGAGAGCTTGGACATTATTTGATGTGAGGAAAACCATACCGAGATGTTGACAATTGGATGTTATGGGTTCACTCTTGGGGTGAATTTTTAGTTCCTGCCACCTAATCGTGCTCATCAAGGCCAATTTGAAGGGGAGGCTGAATCAGCCTCCAGGTTCCCACAGACAACAGGGACTAGTTTAGGTGCTTGGATGTGGGCACCTGGTGGCAAGCTGGGTGGACCAGTGCTACAGGCATGTCTCAATGCCCTCCGGTGTAGGAGCAGCCAATGTCACCCTGTAGACATGGTTTGAAGTCATGCCAGATGATAATATGCAAAAAATCAAACAAACCCAACATGCCACAAATCTACTTGTTTCCAGTTTTAACTGTTTCACTATTTAAACATAAGGCTACCTGCCTTTATAACAGCGAGCCTATTTTAAATTCACTTTTGACTACGTTTCCCAAGTCTTGGGAAACCTAGGAGGTATGAAAGACGAAATCGATAAGTTCCCTTTTTTTTCCAGTACTGCTTGTGGGCTAGGAAGAACAGGAATGTTTCCTCACGGCTCAACAAGCTACCCAACAGGCATGTTGTAGAGTGGAGCTATGGAGACTGGTAGAGACTCCAACATTCTTTACATAACATAAGTACCCAGTAAACTCCCCCACATTTATCTCCTGCTACTGGCATGCATTGGAAGGATTTTTAAGTTGATTTGCAACCTGTTTGGCAGTGCTACAAATGCACCTTCCTTGGCCACCAAGTCCTCTGGCGGGAATCGAACTCCAAACCTCTGGCTTGGTGGCAGGGGCACTACTCGCTGTGCACCACAGGACCACCTCACTAACCACCATAAGCCAGTATTTTTTCAATGACCTGCGGTTATTGAGTTTGCCCAGTTTTCTGGGCTTTGTGAACCTCAAACAGTACCTCTGCATGGACCTTGCCTCCAGACTAAATTTCAGGCCTATGTACTGAAGTAATCAAACCACATGCTTCTGTTCTTGGCTCCTCATTTAACCAATTTATCTAGTCCTTTATTGGATTATCTGCTCTTCAGATTATAGTTCAAAGCAGACATGTTCTTCACTGTCTTCCCTCCATCTCTAATGTTTCTTTGCCCATTGGATAGTATGCACTAATTTTGAGACTGGAAATGTCACAACCAATGATCAGTCTACAACTCCACATTCAACTAGCATTTCTTTACCACCAATTCTAGTAATTGAAAACTTCAGCAGGGTTCTATCAAGCATTGGATACTGACTCAAAAGATCCCCAAAAATTTGTAACCATCTCCTTCTGGAGTGAAGCAAATAAAGTTTTATTCAAGATGGGCACATCACAGCGTGTTTGTGTTCCACTTGAACAAAATAGTTCTCTCCACAGGGACTCCAATAAATTGAGTTTGCAAATAAAAATGCATAACCAGCTCTTTTCATGATCCTCAAAACATTTAAACATCAAAGCTTTGTAATATCTTAGATCTTTGGAGAGTCGGCGCAGACACAATGGGCTGAATGTGGGTATTTTTTAAAGTCTTTCTGCTGGTGCTCTTGAATACTAGACTGAATCGGGCGGCACGGTAGCACAGTGGTTAGCACTGCTGCTTCACAGCTCCAGGGACCTGGGTTTGATTCACGGCTTGGGTCACTGTCTGTGTGGAGTTTGCACATTCTCCTCGTGTCTGCGTGGGTTTCCTCTGGTTGCTCTGGTTTCCTCCCACAGTCTAAAGATGTGCGGGTTAGGTTGATTGGCCATGCTAAAATTACCCCTTAGTGTCCTGAGATGCGTAGGTTAGAGGGATTAGCAGGTAAATATGTAGGGCCTGGGTGGGATCGTGGTCGGTGCAGACTCGATGGGCCAAATGGCCTCTTTCTGCACTGTGGGGTTTCTATGATTCAGTCCAGATCTAATTTGTTGCCACCAATGTCCCTGTCTCCTTTTGGTTACTGTCACTAAATTAACATTAGGAACCATGAATAATTTGTTTAGAAACATTTCACTTATTTAATGAACATGAATGTGCCAAATGCTGGATTAAATATTTCATATCTTGACAAACAACTGCCTATGTCCAAAGTATCTGATGCAGTCAGGAATGCTCTAAGTAATGTTCTGACGATGGAAATCAATAATGACCTTTTGTGAAACTGTTGCTGCCTGTATTGTTTACTGGGATAATACAAAGATATTTGCCATGGCTGCCTGTAGGAACATAATTCAGCTGTTTGTTCAATGTGCATTAAACAATTGTACGGAAGAAGCTATCCAGGCCACATCTGCCTGCAAAACTCAATTGGTTTGCTTATAAGCAGACTCTCTCTTGTGATGACTGGCTCCTCTATTTAATGATTTCTGAACTGGCAGTCAAGGAAACCAAACGACTGATCTGCTGAACCAGTCAGTGCTGCTAAACCAGTCAGTGCTTTTCTCATCCAATTTTTATTCTTTCCCCTCTACTGTCTTTGGATTATCGTTCCATCACTGATTGCCCTTTTGGTTTGTTCGCTGTGACTGGCGATACTATTGATTGATTCCTGAATGCCAATGGTGGATGGGACCCTGAAGTGAGCATTAGGGTAGCAGGATGGCAGCAGGTTTCCCATCTACCACCTGCTTGATTTTAAATTCCTCTTACCCTTATGGGAAGGAAATTGTAAAAATGCAACATTGATTCATTTTGGATGCCGGCCAGGATGAAGGGGTTGCAGTTTATGGGGTTCCCCCCCACCCAGAGTTGAGACGTGAACTAATGAAAATTATTTCTGGTTAATCAGGGAAAGTAAAGGTAATTGGGAGTATGAGGGAGAGTAGGATCATGTTAGGTGGCTGATTGAGAAAAACACTGTTGCAGTCTTGGATGGGACAATAGGCCTGTTTCTGTAACATTTTATGAACTGGAAAGTTTGTTCTTTAATAAATGTGGGGGGGAACTTCAAAAATTGGAATATGTGGAACCAGACAGGTCTGCTAATTAAGCACTTGTGACATGTCGCAACTCTCTTTTATCACTTTACACCTACCAGCCTGCTGTGTTTTTAATTCATTCAGGGAATGTGGGCAGCACTGACTGGGCCAGCATTTGTTGGCAATCCCGAATTGACCTTGAACTGAGTGGTTTGCTAGGCCATTTCGGAGGGCATTTGAGAGTCAACCACATTGCTGTGGATGTGAGTCACATGTAGGCCAGACCAGGTAAGGACAGCGTATTTCCTTCCCTAAAGGATGTTATTGAGGGTTATTACAACCATTAACAATGGTTTTCATGGTTATCATTAGACATTTGATTCTAGATTTTTATTGCATTCAAATTTCACCATCTGCCGTGGTGGGATTTGAACCGTCCCCAGAGCATTATCCTGGGTATCTGGATTACTAGTCCAGCAACAATACAGCTGCCTCCCCTAAATTCTAATACTTTATTTCAAGAGTCATTATTTATTCTATGGTGGGAAACACTGAGCAAAAACGTTGTCATGTTGGTATTCAGTTGCTGCGCTCCATTCCTCTGTTTAAAACATTGTAAGCAACGTTTTTTATGTTTCCTCCTTTTTGGCCTTTGCAGCTGTGTGCTTGCTGCTCTCTCTTTCCATCAAAAAGGATTTTCAATATTTCTTTCTTTTATTAATCACTGTTTTACTTTGCTCTGGTTGGCAGAGTGCACAATGGGGATCCTGCGTGCTGGATCTTCATTACTGACATTGATATGCCACTCAACATTGCATACCACGGACTCTCTTTTATAGGTTTTCGCTGAATCACCATGGTAACTTCCCATGATCTTGGAAAGAAGTCCAAAGTAGATTAGTTTCCAGAGACCATGTCGATATGAAATGCACCTCCCAGCTGTAGGTCAGAACAAGAATTTAATTCTGGCAAGGAGCTCTCTCTTGGGCCTAATCTTTATAAACCAATGACCAGTGTACCATGTTGGCCTGAAAAGTCAAGGCCTTTATTAATCTTGGGACAGTCACCTCCATCAACCATCTGTGACTTGAGCTTGAGTGATATTTGGGCAGTAACTATGCTCCTGTTGGGGTAGTCATCAGCACTTTTGTTGTGATTACAATGCATACCATAAGTGTTGATTGTAAAGAGACCTAACTGGACTAGAAATCTGTTTATTTGGCAGATGAGGCCTTTCCTCAATGTTTTGTTTACATAACCTAAAAGGTATCCTTCAACCAAGTTAGGGTTGCAAGCTGAAATTAAATTTTTCCTGGAGATTTCACCTGGCTTGTCCCACATTCCAGCTATTAGTCAGCGAACACATCCATCCTTCTGATGCATTTGCATTCCAATGCCAACTGGAAAGCAAAAATACAGTTGGATGATATTTGACAGTCAGAAAATGTTTTCCATTTTCAGTATTTTGTATCCAGAAAAGAAATGTTCAATCATTTTTAATGTCTGTGATATTTCTTCAGGGATGCGCAAAATAACCTTTGATTCTTGGAGGGTTGGCAACCCTAAACCCAGTGTGCTCTCATCCCAACTTTGTCTCATCACAATATAATCTCATTGTCAAATCCGTTGGCCTTGCTGGCATTTGTAAAATGAATTTGTACTTCGGTTTCAGTGGAAATCTGCAATTTTTTTTTGTAAATGAGTTGTCTCAAAGCGCATTACAAGGGGGAAATAGTTACCTCTATCTGTTTCAGCTTCTAGTTGCTTTTTTATCTGCTTAAATTTATATTGGTGGATTTGACAGCCCTTTGAGCTCCTCCAGATTATGGTGTCCCTTTAACTTGCAGCACCGTAACAGAGAACATAAGTCAATTCAAATGATTCCTGCTGAGCCACTATAATTACTGAAATGGATTTATGTGCCTCGGACCTGGGTCTGGCATTTCTTTCTGACACAAACTTTGCTTGGAGCAACTTCAATAAAGATTCATGAGAATGATGATCCTCATCCCGGGACCAGTTATGTAGATGGAGAGGTTGAGATTATTTTCCGTTGAGATTTTGCAGAGGTATTCAAAGCCATCAGGTATCTGGATAGAGTAAAATGCTCCAATTGACCAAGGAAGCAGTAGCGACATGAGGAAGAACATGTATTCATGCAGCGAGTGGTTCGAGTCTGGAATGCACTGAGGGAGGTTCAGCCTAAGCACTCGAGAGGGAATTAGAAAGTGCAGGGCTATGGAGAGAAGGTGTGGAATTGGCACTAACTGAAGAAAATGAGAGAACTGTTTTTCCCTCTGTCACTGGGAGTTTTGGGGTAACACATCCAGTAAATCATCTCTGGTCTTCTGAGAAGGACAGTAAGAAGTTTAACACCACCAGGCTAAAGTCCAACAGGTTTATTTGGTAGCAAAAGCCACAAGCTTTCAGAGCTCCAAGCCCCTTCTTCTTCAGGTGAGTGGGAATTCTGTTCACAAACAGGGCATATAAAGACACAGACTCAATTTACATGAATAATGATTGGAATGCAAATACTTACAGCTAATCAAGTATTTAAGATACAAACAACGTGAATGGAGAGAGCATAAGACAGGCTAAAAATATGTGTATTGTCTCCAGACAAGACAGCCAGTGAAACTCTGCAGGTCCAGGCAGAGTGCATTCCAACCATTATTCATGTAAATTGAGTTTGTGCCTTTATATGCCCGGTTTGTGAACAGAATTCCCACTCGCCTGAAGAAGGGGCTTGGAGCTCCGAAAGCTTGTGTGGCTTTTGCTACCAAATAAACCTGTTGGACTTTAGCCTGGTGGTGTTAAACTTCTTACTGTGTTTACCCCAGTCCAACACCGGCATCTCCACATCACTTCTGAGAAGGAAACAGACGATCTTCCAAGTGTTGCTACCTGCTGTCTTCAGTCAGGAAAGGAGCCTGTACTGTCTCCCAGCATCTGCTCAACCTGTCCACTTTGCCTACAAAGGTAAACTCCAACTCTGACTTCACAAGCTATCAGAACTTCTAAACTGAACCTCCGTTTTGACCCCTTCACTTGGAAAGAAGGAATTCATGGGCCTGTAATAACCTGGACACTGATTTAAAATCTCATCTTTAAGAATCTTTTTTGCTTTGTCTGCATTTTAATCTTTATCTATATTTTAGTGAATAACTTTTATCACAAGTAATTTGATGCAGTAGTTTTGTAATAAACCACCTTATCTGACTGCAGTGTTTTTGAATTGAATCACTCGTGAATTAAACACCCTGCACCTACGCACCACTGAGGAAGTGCCTTTTACGTGGTCGGGATGTCATTTTGCCATTGGTTCTCTTGCCAACCACAAATTGGTGTCCTCTGGTTCTCAACCCTTCTGCCAATGGGAATAGATTCTCTCTTTTCCTCTGTCCAGACCCCTCATTTTGAACACCTCTATCAAATTTCCTCTTAAGTTGTTTTTTTTTTCTCCAGAGAACAGTCCCTAACTTCTCCAATTTGTCCATGTCACTGAAATGCCTTATCCCAGAGATTTACTCTCAATTGTTTCTGTACCTTCTCTAATGCCAATGGACAGTCCCTTCTGCAGAGGAATGCTAGTAGTCGGGGTTTTTGTAGGTCCCAGTGTAGTGAATCACCTTGTGGGAAAACCAGTCATGCAGAACAACATGTTCATAGTTCTTCATCTGGCATAGAGTGTAACACTGTTTCTTTTTGAGGGGTTGTCAGTTGTTGTCGAGATTAATTGTTCAAGATTCTTGACTACCTGCAATGGTGGAGAAGGATGCCTATAATCACAATTAGTTCACGTTTACCGCATGCACCTCCCAGCCTCCATCAAAACCAAACAGAAGCCCAATCGGAAGAGAAAAATGTCTTGAATAAAAACAAAACGCTGGAAAGCTTGGTCGGGCAGCATCTGTGTGTTGAGAAACAAAGTTAACCTTTCAGGTCCATCACCTTTCATCTGATGTCTCATTCAGTTTGACAACTCTTACTTGATGAAGCTTAAACCTCTGTGGTTGTCAGGCATAAGAAGTAACATATAAATACATAGGGTTTTTTTCTGGTAGCCATTTTGTCTGTACTGCAATGCCTGAGAGCTGGAACAATATATGGGTAAACATGAATGCATCTTCTGGATTTTATTGTTTCTGCTGGGTTAATTGCACAGAGTTTGAAGTTATTACTCTTCTCAGATAAAGCCATTTGCTTTTGCAAAAAAACTGCTCCACTGTTCAGGTTGCACAACAAAGGCTGACGAGCAAAGCTCCAGTGTTGTCACCAGTCTGAGCTGAGTTATCTGATCTCAGACACTGCAGTTGGCTGGGCAATGCAACTATATGCACACTACCAGAAGGACGTGGAGGCTTTGGAGAGAGTACAGAGGAGGTTTACCAGGATGTTGCCTGGTATGGAGGGGCTTAGTTATGAGGAGAGATTGGGTAAACTGGGGTTGTTCTCCCTGGAAAGATGGAGGATGAGGGGAGACTTAATAGAGGTGTATAAAATTATGAAAGGCATAGATAGGGTGAACGGTGGGAAGCTTTTCCCCAGGTCGGTGGTGACGTTCACGAGGGGTCATAGGTTTAAGGTGAGGGGGGGAGGTTTAACACAGATATCAGAAGGACATATTTTACACAAAGGGTGGTGGGGGCCTGGAATGCGCTGCCAGGCAAGGTGGTGGAGGCGGACACACTGGGAACGTTTAAGACTTATCTGGACAGCCATATGAACGGAGTGGAAATGGAGGGATACAAAAGAATGGTCTAGTTTGGACCAGGGAGCGGCGCGGGCTTGGAGGGCCGAAGGGCCTGTTCCTGTGCTGTATTGTTCTTTGTTCTATATGCCGAGGGTTAGGAGGAGGAAAGACAACCAAAGTCACCATTTGAGGTTGTATAGAAACTGGATTAGGCTGATCTGAGCACTCCCAAATCATGAGTCCCATCACTTTCATTTGGGCCTACCCTCCTCCCTCTTCACAGGCTGGTCAACTAATTAGGGTATTTTCTATCCCCAATGCCATATCTCTGACTAGTGAATAAGGTGTGCTCATGTCTCCTGAAACTATCTTGTGTAGGGGTTCTGAAACCTTCTTTGGCCTTTCTTTCTTCCAGCCTTCTCCCTTCAGGACACATCCACTCCCCCTTCCAGTTTGCCCTTAATACTTGACCAATCAAAACTACGCTTTTCCACACTCTTGCTTCTTCTCCAATCAGATTCCACTCTGTCACACTTGAAACTCCTCCAATCATAACTTTTTTTTCCCTACTCTCTCTAATTGCTTGGTATTTTGCATTTGGCGTTTAGCACAGCCACCCCCCCTCCCCAATTGAGCTAGTTATTGTATACAGACTGTTGCATTGCGTGGGGCATTAGAAACAGTGGAAAGATAACTGGAAATGCTGGAAAAACACAGCGAGTCTGGCAACATCTGTGGAGAGAAACTGTTTCAAGTTCATATGACTCTTTCAAGCGATGAAGAAGGGTCCTACGGACTTGAAACATCAACTGTTTCTTTCTCCATGGATGCTGCCAGACCTGCTGAGTTTTTCCAGATTTCCAGTATCTGCAGTGTTTTGATTTTGAGTAAATTTTATTCAAAAGAGCTCTGTAACCGGGCACATAAGCAATGTAGGCACCCATCTTGTATATTTGAGCATAGAATTGTGCTCTGCATCCACTTCTTTGCAAAGCAACTAGAGTTTGTGCTAGATTGTAATAAAATCAAGTGTTGGCTTGCAGCAAATACATTCTTCGGCGTGGACAATGTAAACAATGCCACCATATGTTGTCTAGTATTCTTGCCAAAGGCTCTTGGGGTAAGATGAGTTGGTCAAGATTATTCAGAGACCAGTTTTAACAATGTTTTCCTAGCTGCCAGAAGCAGAACAAAAATGAGATTCTTCTTGACTTGATTTGAGAAGTAGTTCAGCCATTGCTTATTTGTCACATTTTTACATTCTGCTTTCTACAGGTCTGCTGGTGGGAGCTTTAGATGCGGTGCTGGACTCCAATGCCCGTGTTGCACCTTTCCGAATTTTGTATCAGATGCCAGGATCCCAGGTGTATTGGGTCTTGGCTTGTGGTATGTAAAACCAGTGTAATCCTGTTTTTCGAAAAACAATGTGATTACATTTGAAAGTATACCATAGAATAAGACATTTTCTTAACTGTATAAGAGATCACCATTTCTATAATAAATAATAATTTTATTTGGTTGCTGATATCCTATAATTTTTGTTTTACCTAGAACCCAAATTTATTTTTTTTAAGCAAGGTGCTTGGTTTGCATTAATAAACACTGAACAATTAGTGGAGTCACATTTAGAATTTTCTACATATGTGAACAGCCTGTGTGAAATTGGTTCAAATTTTTGGATTTGGCATTTGAGAGAGAAAATGGTAGCATGGTATAATATATCCAAAACTTGTCCAGGTGTTTAAAGGAAATTAAAATTATAAACCTAATTCTAAGTAGTTGATTAAAACTTTTTTTCATTGGTTCTGTAGTTTGAGAGTAGTAAAGGTTCAAATGAAAAATCTGAAATTTATTTGCTGAAAATTATTTCTGAAGTAGAAAAAATAGTCTTTATTGTCTTCCAAGGTGTACATTCGCTGACTCAAGCTGGCCCCAACCCTGTCCGTGCTATGCAAATACTTCCACTGAAGTTTCCAGTTATCTCAGTGCCATGTTTTACAGGTTAACTATAGAAAACTGTGCATCTGTATAATATCAGCCACCTTCGCTGGAAAGTATTTGACTGTTTCAATTTCATTTTCGATCAAAAGTACCAATTTACTTTGGTTACATAAACAAAGGTACAAAGTGTTATTTAGTTGCAAGAGAAAAGTTATAATATAACTCGTCAAAACAAAAATGTGTCTTATCGGGCAAATGTAAATTTTATTGCCAATGGTGCAGATCTAGTGTCATTGCATGTATGTTGGGGAGCAGCTCCCTTGAAGGATCTAAGAGTACAACCACCAATGACTGATAAGCTTTTTCTCTTTGGGATCCCCATCTAAATGCTGGTTGGCAGCAATTCGCAGTCTGATGAGCCAATAACTTATGGCACTAGAATGGAGGTATTTGTGAGAGCGCCCACAGGAAGCTCTTTTGCACAGTTTGCGCGCACAGTTTTTTAATGCTAATATTTTTAGTCCATTCTCTTTTGACATTGCTATTTCCACAAATCCACTTCATTAGTTGTAAGTTTAAAATTTTGCTGGATTTGAAGTGTTAAGTGAAAATGAACTAGTCACAAATTGCAAAAATCAACAAATCTTTGTTTTTTGCAAACCATTCTCTAAAAGGTGCCACTGTGGAGGAAATCCATCAGCACTGGGAGTGGTTAGAACAGAATCTTCTGCACACCCTTTCAGTATTTGATAATAAAGACGATGTTATTAGCTTTGTTCACGGCAAAGTAAAGGTAAGTGCGATACAGAAAAGATTGCTGTGAACAACTGAGCTCGTTAAGATAAAGCATTGACCTGCTTTCTGGGACACTGCAAAGTGCTATATAATGTCAACTATAGTTTTTGGCATTTTGCACTTCCACGAAGTAAATGTGATCTGGTAAAACTCCATTTGATACCCTATTGGAATAAGGATACAGAAATCCATGCCTTTTCCCAGCATAAAACAAAAGGTACATTTTATTCAGTATAAAGTTGGAAGAAATAAAATGCATTTAATAGACGAGCAATGAATAACTTTTGGATAATTAGCATTTTCACATTAGTGTCATTTTTGGATGCAGTGAAACAGTTGGTTCTCCCACCATGTGGTGGTATCCTCAATTCACCAGTGACTGACCTAGAAATCGGTGTTGAAATATGTGCACCCTTGTTTAGATCACTCTTGGGAGCAAAGCAAGATGCTTATAATGCACAACAATGTATTCTATACACTACCTTTTTGAAAGAAACTAATGGCTATCTTGAATCGATGCCTGCAGGCAAGTGAAGGTTCATAGTCACGATATCTTTCTGCTGTCAAATGCTGTCACAATTATAAGTGAATCATAGGGTTATTAAGAATATTAAATTGTGAGTCAGTACAGAGGAAGATGAAACAGGTTGCCAAGTTGCTGTCTGTATGGTTCAGAAATAAACATTTTTTTCGCTGCTTTTGCTCAAGATTTGCAACTGAAACAGCAAAGACTTGGACTTTCTATATGATTTCCACTCTGAAATCTGCATAATCTGGGTAGGAACAAATTTCACCCATAATTACTTTACGTTTGAGTATCCACAATCTTTTAAAGTTGATTTCAAAGATTGATTCACCCACGCAGTCTCCATCAGCTCCTCTTTGTGGTGCTCTGTTCCAGTTGTGAATCAATTGAATACGGATGGAAACTTCAAGATGTCACCTCAGGAAAGCCAGCACTGTTGTATCTACTGACTTCTTTGCACCTTTTTTATCCAGTTACACCCTTAGTGGGAACTTTCATGTGCTGATTTAGAACAAATAATTGCAACTGCTTCAAATTTTATTATATAATTCGGACCCAAAATCCTTTTTGTTTTTGTGTCCCATGATTTTCCTTGAATTAAGCAATTGTGAAATCCTGGGACCATGATGTAAACATGTGATGTACTCATCATCAGTATGTATTATATACGGACTTGATCAAAATGTGCAGTGCTTGAGAATTTCAACTGTTTAATAGTCTAAAGCCTATTAAACCATTCTATAAATATAGTTTGTTTATTTTAAATCAGAAAAACAGATTATTCGGTACTTAAAAAGTACAGGTGCCAAAATAAGAACAAAATGAAAAATGTAACCTTTTTTTCTTTGTGCTTTTAGCCATCTCTTTTCAAGTTTTTAAACCTATTTTAACTAGGGGCTTATTGCTGAAGAAACCAGGAGCAAATTGGCAGAACAGGAAGAAGATCCGGAGAAGTTTCGGGAGGCTCTAGTAAAATTTGAGACCAGATTTAATTTCCCAGACTTGGAAAAGCTGGTGACGTATTATTCGTGTTGTTGCTGGAAGGGGCGAGTTCCCCGTCAAGGCTGGATTTACCTCAGCATTAACCATCTCTGCTTCTATTCTTTCCTGTTGGGCAAGGAAGGTGAGAATAGATGAAGGATTTTTTTTTTTAAAGTCAATTGTAGAAAATTTAGAACTGTTTTTAGTATTTTAACTTCCAATACATCAGCTGATAAAGTTACACTGGTAGCAAACTTGAATTATTATTTCAACATCCAATTATCTACCTCAAGAACTGAGGTAGCATTAGTAGTATGCCGCTATCTTGTGTTTATATTGTATCTTGACCTACATTGGATGAGGGAGCAGGTACTGCACATATTGCATATATCTCAAAGCAGTTTTTATGTGTGCATTAATGTAATCTTTAACAGTAGGGAAAGTGAGATTGTGATCTTTTTATGAAAGTTATGTAAGCAGTTTTTTCCCTGGCGTGTTGACCATTTCAATCAAAAAATGAACTGCTGATTTTTAATTTCATTTTGGCCAGGAAGCTTGGGTTATAACTGATCCAGTCATTTTGATCTAACTGTCTGAATTCTACAATGATTGCACCTCCAATGTCCTTGTACTTTTGAATATTATAATGTTGTATGTTGAAAGGTATTCATGATATTCAAATTTAAGTGTATCCAATGTCTTTATACAATTGTAGATTATGAAAAGTAGCATGTGAAGTGGCTGCAGTAGAGCTTCTCAAAAAAACTTCCCTTTTTAAAAGGAGATTATCCAGCAGCAGTTAAATATTGCCAAATGTCAATCTCGTGCTGGCCACATGTTTAATCTAATTGAGATGATTTAAAATTTTTATTTCTTGTGATCAAGTTCAAGGAGAAGTTGTTCTCAGACTGTTTCACCCATATATATTTAGATGCATTAAGTGGAAAATGGTTTTGGATATTCTCAAAGGGAAATTAGAAAAAAAAATTGGATTAATATAGTAGAGTTACACAGAAATAAGCGATTTGGTCCAACAGGTCTGTGCTGTTACGCTTCACACCAATTTTCAACATATTTTTCAGCTCCTTTTCCTCCCCTGTTCAGAGAGTTTCCTTTGGAAAGCATCTTAAACTATATGGTACAAGCACTTGAAGTTCACATTCTAACCACACTTGTTTCTTATTGAATGTATTAATAACTCTCTCATATCTGTGGCCCCAACTTTTAAATTATTCCATAATTGAAAACATTTTCTCCACTACTACTTTCTGCATCTCTCATTTTTATTTAGTGTTGCCCGATGCTGGTTCATCAGCCATCTCCATCTTGTCGGAAACCCAGTCCTCTTCCAATCTCGCTACATGTGAGCTTGTTTTTCATCACCAAGTCTTTCCATTTGATCTGGGCCTTCTTTCTCTTCTACCTCTCTGGTAGGCCCACCTCCATTTTTCACCCAACCGCATTTCCTTTCTCTGCAACAGATGACTACACCATTTCAGTCTCTGCTGCTTTCTTTGACGCTCCCACAATCTTCATTGACCCCCTTGATGGTTCCTGATTTTTGTCTTTTCTCACTACTCCACACACGCATCTCGGCACCTCCCTAGTCGTTGTCCCTCTGTCCTCAACAGATGAGGGAGAGGAGGGAATAAACTTAGTTGTCAACTGTGGTTTAATTTTCTATGTGGAAAGTTTTATAACATGGAAAAGTTATACATAGTGTTCATTCCCTCTAACTGTCCTCCATGTAGGGTATACTTGCATTGTGTGAAGTTATTTAACGCCCATTGTTAACCTGACAGGAAATAGCTTTGAATAATGGCCTATGGAGAGACTGACACAGAGACACTACTATGTGTAACATGACTCTGGAATACTGGTCAAGAGCCAGGACAATTTGTTTCCATTTGAGGAACGTGTTTAACTGTGCTGTAAACATCTTTGACAATTTGAATTCTGCACATAGGAGGAAAAAAATGGACATTTCCTCTTTCTAGTTTATATTTACTTTGTACTTAATTTCCTAGTATTGTAGAAACATTGGCTGGAATATCCTTTCAATTTCAGGGAACAGTAGAAGTATGCAAGATCCTAAATGCACGTAATCCTGCAATATTAACTGCAAATTTGTGTGCAGTGGATATTTTCTTCTTTGTGATCTTGCCATCCTCAGTCCTCAACCGCCTTTCTCGCTCTTTTTTCAAATCTCTGGAAATTTCTCAGATATCAGTAATGGTGTTTGCCTTTGAGGCATAGTTGTTTAACATTACAATCATCGTTCTACATAGAGTTACATAGAACAGGCCCTTCGGCCCACGATGTTGTGCCGGGCTTTATCTGAAACCAAGATCAAGCTATCCCACTCCCTATCATCCTGGTGTGCTCCATGTGCCTATCCAATAACCGCTTAAATGTTCCTAAAGTGTCTGACTCCACTATCACTGCAGGCAGTCCATTCCACACCCCAACCACTCTCTGCGTAAAGAACCTACCTGTGATATCCTTCCTATATCTCCCACCACGAACCCTATAGTTATGCCCCCTTGTAATAGCTCCATCCACCCGAGGAAATAGTCTTTGAACGTTCACTCTATCTATCCCCTTCATCATTTTATAAACCTCTATTAAGTCTCCCCTCAGCCTCCTCCGCTCCAGAGAACAGCCCTTGCTCCCTCAACCTTTCCTCATAAGACCTACCCTCCAAACCAGGCAGCATCCTGGTAAATCTCCTCTGCACTCTTTCCAGCGCTTCCACATCCTTCTTATAGTGAGGTGACCAGAACTGCACACAATATTCCAAATGTGGTCTCACCAAGGTCCTGTACAGTTGCAGCATAACCCCACGGCTCTTAAACTCCAACCCCCTGTTAATAAAAGCTAATGATGTGGAGATGCCGGCGTTGGACTGGGGTAAGCACAGTAAGAAGTCTCACAACACCAGGTTAAAGTCCAACAGGTTTATTTGGTAGCAAAAGCTAACGCACTATAGGCCTTCTTCACAGCTCTATCTACTTGAGTGGCAACCTTTGGAGATCTGTGGATATGGACCCCAAGATCTCTCTGTTCCTCCACAGTCTTCAGAACTCTACCTTTGACCCTGTAATCCACATTTAAATTAGTCCTACCAAAATGAATCACCTCGCATTTATCAGGGTTAAACTCCATTTGCCATTTTTCAGCCCAGCTTTGCATCCTATCTATGTCTCTTTGCAGCCTACAACAGCCCTCCACCTCATCCACTACTCCACCAATCTTGGTGTCATCAGCAAATTTACTGATCTACCCTTCAGCCCCCTCCTCTAAGTCATTAATAAAAATCACAAAGAGCAGAGGACCAAGCACTGATCCCTGCGGCACTCCGCTAGCAACCTACCTCCAATCCGAAAATTTTCCATCCACCACTATCCTCTGTCTTCGATCAGACAGCCAGTTACCTATCCAATCGGCCAACTTTCCCTCTATCCCACACCTCCTCACTTTCATCATAAGCCGACCATGGGGGACCTTATCAAACGCCTTACTAAAATCCATGTATATGACATCAACTGCCCTACCTTCATCAAGACACTTAGTTACCTCCTCAAAAAATTCTATCAAATTTGTGAGGCACGACTTGCCCTTCACGAATCCGTGCTGACTATCCCGGATTAATCCGCATCTTTCTAAATGGTCGTAAATCCCATCCCTAAGGACCTTTTCCATCAATTTACCAACCACCGAAGTAAGACTAACCGGCCTATAATTACCAGGGTCATTTCTATTCCCTTTCTTAAACAGAGGAACAACATTCGCCATTCTCCATTCCTCTGGCACTATCCCCGTGGACAGTGAGGACCCAAAGATCAAAGCCAAAGGCTCTGCAATCTCATCCCTTGCCTCCCAAAGAATCCTAGGATATATTTCATCAGGCCCAGGGGACTTATCGACCTTCAGTTTATTCAAAACTGCCAGTACATCCTCCCTCCGAACATCTATTTCCTCCAGCCTATTAGCCTGTAACACCTTCTCTTCCTCAAAAACATGGCCCCTCTCCTTGGTGAACACTGAAGAAAAGTATTCATTCATCACCTCGCCTATCTGTACTGACTCCATACACAAGTTCCCACTACTGTCCTTGACCGGCCCTAACCTCACCCTGGTCATTCTTTTATTCCTCACATAAGAGTAAAAAGCCTTGGGGTTTTCCTTGATCCGACCCGCCAAGGACTTCTCATGTCCCCTCCTAGCTCTCCTGAGCCCCTTTTTCAGTTCATTCCTTGCTAACTTGTAACCCTCAATCGAGCCATCGGAACCTTGTTTCCTCATCCCTACATAAGCTTCCCTCTTCCTTTTCACAAGGAACCTACCTCCACCTCAACCTACCTCCACCTCAAAACTCGGCCATTTCCTCCCTGCCTGACAGGGACATACCTATCAAGGACACCCAGTATTTGTTCCTTGAAAAAGTTCCACTTTTCATTAGTTCCTTTCTCTGACAGTTTCTATTCCCAACTTATGCCCCCTAATTCTTGCCTAATCGCATCATAATTACCTCTCCCCTTGATAGCCCATTTATCAAAATGGGCTATCGATCCATTCCCAAAATGGTGAGTGGAAGGTATTTACCCACTCAGTGGGGTGGCGTGTTTTTCCTTGTTAAAAGCAACATCTCTTCCTCCATCCCTTTTTGGAATAAATTGCGATTTCCCTGTATTGACTACTTTAGCACTTTTGCAAAACCTTTTAGATTGTGTCTGCTATCTATCTATCTATCCCTCTTTTATACAACAACACAAATATTTTGTTTACAGCTTGTCATTACAAAGTACATGCAGTGGACAGGTAGGATAACCAAATGGCAAGATGTTGAATTTTGTTTTGGCGTTAATTAACTCCTTTTTCATTCAATAAGCCTCTGGCAAACCCTACTGTAGTTCTGCCTGAGTGCCATTTTGGTTCAGTTAATAACCCTGGTGCTTGTGAGCTAGAGAGCTATAGGTTACATTCTTTGCCACACTGGTGTAGCACTCCCTCTTAAAAGCCACCTCCACTTCCTCTGACCATTAAGTGGTGGGAAGACCTTGTAGGAAGAAGTGTGAGGGGTTTAGGGGAAGTTCATTCAGAATGGAACCTGGGTAACTGAAGGCATGTTGACAATTGAGTTGATGCACAAGAGGCTGCAATCGGAGAAATAGGAATGCTCTGGCTTGGGATGGTTTAATACTGGAGGAGATTGTATAACGCGAAAGTGGAGAGTACGTGGAAGGATTGAATAAGGTTGAGATTTCTAACTTGGAGCTTTTGGTCCACAATTTTACAGGCACCCCCTCCTACCTGCAAACCCACCACTGGGCGACTGCAGGAGTCTGCCCCATATTTGAGGTCATGACCTTGCATCAGGGTGATCTGAACCGTTGACACTGTTTTTGACTTCACAGATATTGCCGGACTTGCTGAGTGATTCCAGCATTTCTGTTTCTATTTCTAGATTCTGGCATCCGCAGTATTATGTTTTTGAATTTTAAAAGTGAGTTGGGCAAATACATGAGGATGAAGGATATATAAAGCAGCAGGAAAAAAAGGGATTAAACTTTTTCAAAGAGCCAGCATAGGTACAATGGGCCAAATGGCCACTTCCTATGTTGCAAACTTCTATGGTCATTATTGATTAATGAAGAATGGTGATGTTGGTGGGATAGGTCTCGCACTACAGTGTTTTAGGTGAGCTAAAATTTATGATGAGTGATGAATAGAAGGCTGATTAGGAGAGCTGCAATAAATAGCACAATGGCTGGATAGAAGTTTGTACTTGCATTTCCACCATGTAGTGAAGCTTTTAAACTTTGCGTTGGTATTGGGTAGATAAATTATATTTGAAGGCTTAATGATATGGTACTCTTGAGAAGAAGGTGTACTACGGATTCTAGTGCTAGTTCCAAACCGGATGAGATATATCCTTTTTTGAGGGAAATAACCCTAACTCTTTCCTAATCAGAAGGGAAAGATTGAGGCTTCAAGTAATGAAGTGTTATTGGGAAAACATCTGCAAAATACACCAGTCATTTTTAATTTGCCATTGTGACATACTTTTGTGCTTAAAGATGGGATCTGCATTACTGAATATTACATTCTCTTATTTAGTGAAACTCATTATCCCCTGGGCTGATGTGAAAAGACTAGAAAGGACTTCGAATACTCTTATCACAGAAATAGTTCGTGTGACCACACAAAGCAAAGAACGCGACTTCTCCATGTTCCTTAACATTGATGAAACATTCAGGCTTATGGAACTTTTGGCAGATGTGACTGTTCGAAGGTTGCTGGACAATGAGGCATTTGAATTGGATCCATCTCTACAAAAACCTACTCAAATTACAAAGAAGTAAGAAAATTCTATTTATTCTATATATCCTATGCTCAACTTTGGAAAATGTAGACACTACTTCTCAAAATAGTCTTAACTGTATTCTGTTTCAATTGCTTAATGTATAACCATTTTCTCTGCCTCCTTGTCTGATTTATTATTTAAAACTTAAATTTGGATCATTTTGCATCATTCCTGAATTAGTTTGCATACTTTCTGAAGCATTGAGCTGAGAACTTTATTCCAGTATAATGTCTCCTGTTGTGCAAGTGAGGCAATGATGGGACATTCTCGCAAGATGCTTTAAATACTGAATTAATCTGTATTTGAGCTTAACCTGGTATAAAATTAACTATACTGATTTCTTGGAGTTTAAATGTTATTTATCTATACAGTGTAAATGGTATTTCCAACCCTTGATCTTAATGATACCGCCCACTTCCTGGTATCTCGTTGTGCAGGTTGGTGGAAAGTGCTTCATGGTACCTTGCCTTTCGTTGTCCCTCTGCTAGCACTTGCTAACACGTGATAATTGAAACAGTTGGGATATAAAATTAAATCTGTACGAATGGTTAACAGTCTCAAATAGCTTGTGACAGATACAAGCTGCGTCTTGCAAATTGCAAGCTAGGACATCATTCAATGTTGTGGAGATGCCAGTGTTGGACTGGGGTAAGCACAGTAAGAAGTCTCAACACCAGGTTAAAATCCAACCGGTTTATTTGATAGCACAAGCTTTCGGAACACTGCCCCTTCATAAGAACATAAGAAATAGGAGCAGGAGTAGGCCATCTGGCCCTTCGAGCCTGCCCCGCCATTCAACAAGATCATGGCTGATCTGAAGCGAATCAGTTCCACTTACCCGCCTGCTCCCCATATCCCCTAATTCCCTTATCGATCAGAAAACTATCTACCCGTGATTTAAACATATTCAACGAGGAAGCCTCCACCACTTCAATGGGCAGAGAATTCCAGAGATTCACTACCCTCTGAGAGAAGAAGTTCCCCCTCAACTCTGTTCTGAACCGCCCCCCCTTTATTTTGAGGCTGTGCCCTCTAGTTCTGGTTTCCCTTCTAAGTGGAAAGAATCTCTCCACCTCTACCCTATCCAGCCCCTTCATTATCTTATATGTCTCTATAAGATCACCCCTCATCCTTCTAAACTCCAACGAGTACAGACCCAATCTGTTTAATCTCTCCTCATAAGCTACACCCCTCATCTCCGGTATCAACCTGGTGAACCTTCTCTGCACTCCCTCCAAGGCCAATATATCCTTTCGCAAATAAGGGGACCAAAACTGCACACACTACTCCAGTTGCGGCCTCACCAGTGCCTTGTACAGTTGCAGCAAGACCTCCCTGCTTTTATATTCTGTCCCCCTCGCGATAAAGGCCAACATTCCATTCGCCTTCTTGATCACCTGCTGCACCTGCAGACTGAGTTTTTGCGATTCGTGCACAAGGCCCCCCAGGTCCCTCTGCACAGTCGCACGATGTAATTTTTCTCCATTTAAATAATATTCCAATTTACTATTATTTCTTCCAAAGTGGATAACCTCACATTTGCTAACGTTATATTCCATCTGCCAGATCCTCACCCACTTGCTCAGCCTATCCAAATCTCTCTGCAGACTTTCCGCGTCCTCCACGCAATTCGCTTTCCCACTCACCTTCGTGTCATCAGCAAACTTGAATACCCTAGATTCAGTCCCCTCCTCCAGATCATCTATGTAAATGGTAAACAATTGAGGCCCCAGCACCGATCCCTGCGGCACGCCACTGGTCACCAACTGCCAACCAGAAAAGCACCCATTTATCCCAACTCTCTGCTTCCTGTTAGATAGCCAATCCCCAATCCACGCCAGCACCTTACCCCTAACTCCGTGTACCCCAATCTTCTGCAGCAACCTTTTGTGAGGCACCTTATCGAACGCCTTCTGGAAATCTAAAAACACCACATCCACCGGTTCCTCTCTGTCAACCGCACTAGTGACATCTTCATAAAAGTCCAGTAGATTCGTCAAACACGACTTTCCCTTCATGAATCCATGCTGCGTCTGCTTGATCGAACCATTCTTCTTCAGGTGCTCTGTTATTTCCTCTTTAATAATGGACTCTAGCATCTTCCCAACTACGGACGTTAAGCTAACCGGCCTGTAGTTACCCTCCTTTTTTAAACAGCGGTGTAACGGTAGCTGTTTTCCAGTCAGCCGGCACTACCCCAGAGTCCAGCGAATTTTGATAAATTACTACTAACGCATCTGCTATTACCTCAGCCATTTCTTTCAGTACCCTGGGATGCATTCCATCTGGGCCCGGGGACTTGTCAACCTTCAGTCCTATTAGTCTACCAAGCACCACCTCCTTAGTAACAGTAATTGTATGAAGGACCTCCCCTCCCACCAACTCTCGATCTCTAATATTCGGCAAACCATTTGTGTCTTCCACCGTGAAGACCGACACAAGGAACTTATTTAAAGTCTCAGCCATTTCCTCGTTTTCCACTATTAAATCCCCCCTCTCATCTTCCAAGGGTCCAACATTCACTCTAGCCACTCTATTCCTTTTTATATACTTGTAAAAACTTTGACTATCATTTTTTTATATTTTGAGCTAGTTTAGTTTCATAATCTATCTTTCCTTTCTTAATCGCTTTCTTAGTTTTTCTTTAAAGCTTTCCCAATCCACTAATTCTCCACTATTTTTGGCCACTCTGTACGCATCTGATTTTATTGTAATACTCTCCTTTATTTCCTTCGTTATCCACGTCCGGTTATCCTTTTTCTTACAGTCCTTCTTTATCATCGGAATATATTTTTGCTGAGTACTTTAAAAAATCTCCTTAAAAATCCTCCACTGTTCCTCAGCTGTCCTACCTACCAGTCTGCTCGCCCAGTCTACATTAGCCAATTCCACCCTCATCCTATCGTACTCCCCTCTGTTCAAGCAGAGGACACTGGTTTGGGACCCTACTTTCTCACCCTCCATCTGTATCAGAAATTCCACCATATTATGATCACTCATCCCAAGAGGATCCTTCACAAGAAGATCCTTAATCCTACCTGTCTCATTGCACAGAACCAGATCCAAGATAGCTCGCTCTCTCGTAGGTTCTGTAACATACTGTTCAATGAAACAATCCCGACAGCATTCCAAGAACTCTTCCTCAAGCCCTCCACGTCCAATTTGAGTCGACCAATCAATATGTAGGTTAAAATCCCCCATGATTATTGCCGTTCCACTTTTGCTCGCATCCATTATTTGCTTGTTTATAGCCCTCCCCACCTCTAAGCTATTATTTGGGGGCCTATAGACCACGCCTACCAGTGTCTTTCTCCCCCTACTATTCCTTATCTCCACCCACAACGATTTCACGTCTTGCTCCTTAGAGCCTGTGTCGTCTCTCACGACCGTCCTGATATTATCCTTTATTAACAAAGCTACCCCACCTCCTTTTTCTACTTGTCTATCCTTCCTAAATGCCTGATAACCCTGTATATTCAGTTCCCAGTCCCGGTCACCCTGCAACCACGTTTCTGTGATGGACACTAGATCATATTCATTTGTATGTATTTGTGCCATCAACTCATTTACTTTGTTTCGAATGCTTCGTGCATTCAGGCAAAGTGTCTTTATGCCAGCCTTTATCTGGACCCAGTTTGTTGAAGCGCTACTAACATCTCCCAAGCCCTCTCCTCCTTTAGCTAGTTGTTTATTCACTATACTCCTGGCATTAGAGTAGACACCTCTCAATCCTATGGTCTGACCTCTCCCCTTCCCTGTTCCCAGTCCACCTGCCCTCTTGCACTGCCTATAACCCTTCTCTGTTTGCGAGCTACCTTCCTCACTCTGTCACGTCGCTTTGATCCCCTCCCCCCAACCTATCTAGTTTAAACTCTCCCCAGTAGCCTTAGCCAACCTTCCTGCCAGGATATTGGTCCCCCTGGGATTCAAGTGCCACCCGTTTTTAGAATACAGGTCACACCTGCCCCTAAAGAGGTCCCAATGGTCCAGGAACCTGAATCCCTGCCCCCTGCACCATTCCCTCAGCCACACATTCATCCTCCACCTCACTCCATTCCTTTCCTCACCTTCCCGTGGCACAAGCAGCAATCCCGAGATTACTACCTTTGCTTTCCTCCTCCTCAGCTGTCTCCCTAATTCCCTATACTCTTTTTTCATGTTCCCTTCCCCCTTCTTACCCACATCAGCGGTACCAATATGTACCGCTACCTCCGGCTCCTCTCCCTCCCACCTCAGGATTTCTGGGACTCGCCCAGCGACATCCTGGATCCCAGCCCCAGGGAGGCAGACCACCATACGAGACTCCCGCCTGCCTCCGCAAAATCGCCTGTCCGTCCCCCTGACTGTCGAGTCCCCGATTAATACCGCCTTCCTCCTCCTTTCCTTAGCCCTCTGAGTTACAGGGCCGGACTCCACCCCGGAGACACGGCCACTGCTGCTTCCCCCAGATGGGCTGTCCCCCCCCAACAGTACTCAGACAGGAGTACTTGTTATGTAGGGGCACTTCCACCGGGGTGCTCTCAATCACCCGTGTTTTACCCTTCCTGGCTGTCACCCACTTGGCCTCCTCCCGTGGCCCTGGTGTGACCACCTGATGATAGCTCTTGTCTCTCACCTCCTCATTCTCCCTCACCTGCCTAAGATCGTCAAGCTGCAGTTCCAGCTCCCTAACACGGGCCCTCAGGAACCGCAGCTCGACACACCCCTCACAGATGTGGATGTCCGGGAGGCCAGGTGCCTCCAGGACCTCCCACATACTGCACTGCGAGCACCACACTGGCTTTACACTCATATTTCACCCTTTCTTCCAAGGTACACAGAGAAAAGTAAATTATAAATAAAAAAAGAAACTCACCCTTGCTCGCCCTTTCTGCCTAAGCCCGTTGAGCCAAGGCCCCTCAGTTCTCACTCAGCTCCCTCTCACTCCGCTGCCCGCTCCCAACGCTGCCCGTTAGATAGTGGGGCCTGCCTTTTAAACCTCCCGTGCACTAAAAAAAACTCAAAAGACCCTTCCCAGTAAACCCCGCGGCCACTGCTGGTTTCGCGCCAAAATTTAAAAATAATTAAATAAATAACTAACACCCGCGAAAAAGTACTTTAAATTAAATCTTACCCCAAAAATCCTGTCACCAGTCGCACCTCTTTGTTGATTTGTTGCATCATCATCTTAACCCCCTCTCCACTCTCATTGTCTGTACCTTTAAGAGTCAGTTACCTGTAAAGACTCGCATTCCAACCATTATTTTGCAAATTGAGTTTGTGTCTATATATGCCCTGTTTGTGAACACAACTCCCACTCACCTGATGAAGAGGCAGTGCTCCAAAAGCTTGTGCTACCAAATAAACCTATTGGACTTTAACCTGGTGTTGTGAGATTTCTTACCATCATTCAATGTGCCAGGTCTGTTTGACAGGTGTCCAGTGATTTAAGCTGTAATGTGAGGTTGGCAACAGGTGAGTAAAGTGGGCGTCTCTAATCGACATCCATAGCTGCAAAGAAACTGCTCCCTTCCTGGAGTTGAATACTTGTATGCCTCTATCCCATAGGTGGGGAGCTTCTGCTCAAAAGCCGGGAATGTTAATTGATATAGGCTTCCCAACCTCCAGGAATGACTGGTACTAATGGGACCTATGTCTCGAATGTTGTCTCCAGCAGCCCTAGAGATCATTGGATTATGCAGTGCCCACTTGCTGGGTATATGCATGTGTATGCCAGTTATTATCAGATCAGAGTTACCAATTGTGTCTGTGGCAGTTGAATCACCTGTCAATATTGTCAGGACTCTAACGAATTAATGTGGGGTAAAAATTGTTTGATCTAGAAAAGATACCAGAACCTGGAAACGTTGATCTGTGACCTTTTTCAATGAAAGACCACCGTCTTGGTTTATAACTTGCCATCTAAAATGAGTTTTCTAGTTAAATTAAACTAGTTGGGGGCAGCACGGTGGCATAGTGGTTAGCACTGCTGCCTCACAGCGCCAGGGACCTAGGTTCAATTCCAGCCTCGAGTCACTGTCTGTCAGGAGTTTGCACATTCTCTCTGTCTGCGTAGGTTTCCTCCGGGTGCTCTGATTTCCTCCCACAGTCCAAAGATGTGCGGGTTAGGTTGATTGGCCATGCTAAATTGACCCTAGTGTCAGAGGATTAGCAGGATAAATATGTGGGGTTATGGGATTTAGGCCTGAGTGGAATTGTGGTCAGTGCAAACTTGATGGGCCAAATGGCCTCCTTCTGCACTGTAGGGATTCTACGGTTTGTAACCTGTGCCTTCTGTTCATTTTGCTACAGGGATCTTGAAGCTAGAATGCAGAATGAGTATTTCCGGGCTTGTTTTAGGCTCCCACGAGCAGAAAAGTTGATTGTGATAGTGGACTGTTTCCTGTGGACGCCATATGACCAACGCCACACTGCGGGGAAACTGTATATCTCCGACAATTACATCTGCTTTGCCAGCAAGGAGGAATGTAGCTGTTATGTAATCATTCCACTTCGAGAGGTACTGGACTCTAGTATTGAGACACTAAATGTTTTGCCTTGGTCAACTCTGGGCTGAATTTAGAGTTGCATAGTCCAGAAAATATTTGTGCACGTATCTAAAATATATTATTTACATAAACCGGTTTAAGATTCCTGAATAGATATCAATACAAAAACTGCTTTTGCCCTCCCGTTGCCAAGAAACTTTGCTTGGAAAAGGAATTATTGTTTTCTCTGGTTCTGTAAAAGTTCTTAAAACTGCCATCTTGGGAGTGCAAGAGTGGCTGTTGTGGCCCACTGAACTGAACCCTCTGCAAACAACCCAGCACTGGCAAGAGTCCTTGCTTAGTTTTCTAGTCCAGCAAACCTGTTTTTGGAGTTTTGCCCTGCCTGGTACTGAAATCGGCTAGTATCAGTTACGAGTTGGTTTTATTTTTCATTTGTTATTTGCATAACTATCCAGGGAGTGTGCCCCCACTTCAGGTCTGTGTATTAATAAACAAAGAAAATTATTTCCTTCTGACCTTGTTTGAAGAACACCTGTTGCTTTATGATTAATGAACAACAGAAAGCATTATTTTTTTTACTGACCTCCATTTGAAGTTGCTTTATGACGGAGTTGCAATGTGAGCCAAAATTGTTGCTTTGCTTCCTCCTCAACCATACCCTCAAACTTACTGGTGAAGGAGGGCGTGTTTGGTGGAAACACTTGGAGAATATTTGAGGCAGTTGAATGTTGGAATGAGATTTCACTTTTGGTCAGTTCCTTTTGAATTTTCTTTTCTTGGCAGCAGATTCCCAGCAAGACAGCACAATTCCTCAATAAATGATGTTTGTCTTACATTGACAGGTGGTTACTGTGGAGAAGATGGAGGACACTACTCTCCTCCCCAATCCAATTCTTGTTGGCGTTAAAAGCAAGCGGGTATTTCAATTTACAGAAATTAAAAATAGGGACCACCTCGTGCAGCAACTAAGCAATCGGCTTCAGTTTTTAAAAGGTGGAAAGCCTAGCTGCCACGAGGAACCTAGAGCTGGAGAGAAGGTACTGTTACTTTTTGCATTTAATGTTAATGGTTGCGTGTAACACTGAATTGAGAACTATTCTGAAGTACAAGTTACAGTTTAGCCAAAAAAAATACTTTATCTCAAAGTTATCTAATAAAAACTGAAGTGCTGAAAATACTCAGCAGGTCTGGCAGCATCTGTGGAGAAAGAAACCAAGTTGACGTTTCAGGTCACTTGAGTATTCCCAGCAGTTTCTGTTCCTATTTAAATTCTGTTTTTTTTAAAGTAACCAGAAACTCCATTTCCTAAGCTGTCATTTAGTGGATAAGTGCTCCATGTGGCGTAGTACCCAGCCAGGGAGATTAGCAAAATCCTATCGATTAATCTCCATTAGAAGAGCAGCAGAAACACTGCTCCCAGGGCTAAGAAGGGACAAAACCATTTGTTGAGCCTCCGCCAGTGGAAAGTATAGGATTGGTGGCTGTGTGTACTGGATCAGGTTTGACTCTGACTTCTAGTCCTTGTTGTGTCTCCAACTCGGATTCTGTTGCTCACTCCTATACACTCTAAACCCTTTTTCTTCCTGCTCCCTGTCGCCCAAATCAGAGATTTATCTTGGCACCAGATGAAAATTAACCATTTGTGAGGTATTGGAGGTTCACTAAGTCATTACATTGATGTCCGCGCATGAGGTGCAGTTGAAGGGGAAAAGTGATTCACTTTTAGAACTGTGGATCTTAAGTGCTTTGTTACTGAATATTTAGCTGAGAGTAATTTGATCCAGGACACTAACTTATTCTGTATGATCATTTAAACTATCATTTTCAAAAATTACCCAATACAGTATTCAAAAATGAAATCTATTGCTCAACCAGCAGAAATGTTGGTTGACAAATGTAGTGCACCCTGGCAACGTAGGAGTGAAGTGTTTGACTATAGGGTCCATGGCAGCTTATGCCTATTTTTTGGTTTGAGTTGTGTTTTTCTGGTTTATGAATTATGTTAACGTGAGTGTATTTTAACTAAAAGATTCATTTCTTGGCAGTAAATTGATGCTAACGGCAGAGAGGGGGCGAAAAGCCTGTAATTGTAGTGAAAAATCATTTTTTCATATGCAGAGGACTGGAAAATGTATTTGATATCCTAGTAAGTGGTGGAGGAATGCACAGTCATGTGGTCAGAGAAAAGATTACTAAAGATTATGGTCCTGTACACAGATGGCCAACATCTACTCCGACACAACTAATTCCGGTAAGTGAAGTTTTTTAATATACCCATGACAATATTTGTAAGTTCTTCTACAATTTGAAGTTAGTAAAGATCTTGTAAAACTAGCAAATTCATGCCTAGTCATTTGTTGTAGTTGAAATTAAGATTTTCTTGTCTTATGGAATATTTAATCAAGATTCAAATTATTTTTCCCTCTTTCCACAGGTTCATGCCAATGACACTTGTTTTTTGGGCAGAAAAATAAGTGGAGAAATAAATCCTATTCACCAGACACGTCTTGACATCTTGGACAGGATCTTCTTCAGGGCCATGAACAAAATTGAGTAAAAAAGGGATCGCCACCCAATGAGCAGATTGTTTTCTCTTCCAACCCCTCCCCCCCCCCCCCCCCCCCCCCCCCAAAACTCCCAAATTGTGGGGGGGAAGAATGCAGTCGCTGGATATCCAAGCATTATACTGCAATCCTTGTGTGGATGCATGATGGGATTGCCTGCACCTAGTTGGCAGGACGGGTTGGCTTTTCAGTTCATCAATTAGTCTGCTTCTTGTAGATATAGGATGCTGGTGATGGAGCTTCATATTGTGCTCTTAAATCTCTGGCTGAGAGGCCATCATCCAATGCAAGTGCTGATGATCTTTCAGGCCGCCATATGAGATCAGTGTGAGTCCTCCCAAGTTATTTTGTATAAACAGGACAAATGTACAGTTTGCAATGATATTCCAAGAATGTGTCCAAGTAATGCTGTGTAATGATCAATGCAGATTTTGAAATAAAACACTTGGTGAAATTTATTTTTACTGGCTTGATAGCTTTATTTTCACTCTGACATCAAGGGGATAGAATAGATCACCATTTATCCATTGTGCTTAAAATAAATGAATGGTGTGATTTGATGGCCATTGACAGCTATCACATGGAAATGGGCATTTGGACAGATGGTATTAAAATAGGTTCATATATATTTTACTGTGTTTGTTTGACAATGCTGTGATAGCATTTTGCATCTCATAAGGTGGCAGACTAATTTTGTCTAAATATTTCGTGTGCTTTGCATTCTGACCGTTCAAGTTAAAACTAATTGCACAATATCTGAGTTACCAAAAATGTTTTAAAAACTAAAACTACTCAACTTCCTTAGTTGATGAATATAAAGAAGGGGGAGATGGGGATGCTTGGTGGAAGAGGTTGTGGAGAGGGAACCGGTCACTGGTGACTTTTGTGGAATCTGCAGTGTATAACTAAGCCAGATCCCACCACACTGGCAGTCCTGTATACAAATAGAACAAAGTATTATCAGGTGAATTTCAAATAACCATACTCTGAAATTAGTCTTTGCTCGGAAAGATTTGTATTGTATGTGTCCAGGTTCCAAAGTGCTTTCCTTTTGCTTGTTGATCTTTTGTTTAATATTATCTGTGTAACTGATTAATATTCCCTATTCATTGTCCAAGTGCTATTATTAATTCCATTGGCACAAGCCTGTGTTTGAATAAAATCTTGACACTGCTTAAGTAAAGTTGCTGCATTCCAATGTCAGCTTGATCCAAGTGGTAGCACCCTCACCTCTGTCCGAAGGTGTCACCTCTCCTGATGTCGAGCACATAATCTAGATGCTCCCTCCCCCTCCCCCGTAATACTAAAAGTGCTGTATTGTCAGAGGTACCTTTCCATGGCTGAGATGTGAAACTGATGTCCCATCTGCCTGTTCTAAGAATTTAGCTAGATATTAATACATCTCATTTGTCTCGGTCAGCATTCTTCCTTCACCTTTTTTGTTGTTTTTGGAATCTTGCTGTCTGAGGAATGGCTGATCACTTCCAGATCATTACTATGCTGGGGCTTGTTTGAAAGGCCTGCCTTGGTTCTCTCAGACTTCTCCCAAGTTGTTTTACTAAACATTAGACCCTCTAGTTCTCTCCTCTCATCCTGACTTATCCTCAATGGCCTCTCATCCTCCATGCCAATGCCCAGTCATCACTCTGTAGCCCTATTCCAGCTTGGATCCAATCCATGCCCCCACTATTTTCACTTGCACCCTCCATGCCAATTTGCCCATTGTCCATCACAGACAGACCTCAGGAGTCATGTTGAGATGAAATATTATAATATTTTAAATAATTTTTACTTCACTATATAAAAATACGCAATTGTTCATTACAGTCCAATCAATACATTTAAATTCTGTCCATACTTAATCACATACATCCCCTCAGCAAAGATAACTGAACTTCTAATAACCTATTTCATTTGTCAATCAAACTGTGAACTTGCAGCACCCCATTGTGTTAATTGTTGTGGAAAACAGTCAAGCATTGCTAATGCGACAATGATAGTATTGAGGGTTGTGACCACAAACAGCTATTGAAATTGCTAGAACAGATTTTTTTTTTTCCCAGCACTATCATAGACAGGTGTTCATGTTTAAAGGGTTGGCCATTTAAATAACTTGACAGTTCTGCAGTCCTTGTCTTTTCATCATGACCATTTATAACTTCTCTAAAGATTCATAACTCCAATTTATGGGTTAAGGCTCTTGCTGTGACAAAAATGGAGTCTGTTTGAACTCCAAGTTCAAATAGTCATGCTGAGTTTTGAATTCCCAACTTCCATGTGGGAAGTTCAGAAGTAGTAACTCAAATTCCATGCCAGTACAATCGGTCTTCAATATTGCAATATTTGCTGCTGAGCAAGGTATTTGGAATTGTGTGTAGACCAGGTTGACAGTCAGTTCAGTAGTGAAGGAACGCTTCATTGTTGTGGGTGCTGTCTTTAGGCAGAGATATTGACAGTCCTGGTGGTTTGTCTGCTCAAATGCACATATAGATCCATTGGTAATATTCAAGAAAAGCAGAGAATTCTGATGTCCTGCCTGATGTGTATCCATCATTCAACAACACTAGAAAAAATTAACTGGCAAACTATCTTAATTGCAGGACCTTTGCAATGAACAAATTGACTATCCTGTTTCTGTGTATGCAGTGGATACACTTTAGCTGTAATGTGGTTTGGAATTTTCTGAGAAAGTGATGGGTCTTGTGTGCAAGTGGTGCAGGGGGTAACATACAAGCATGGATAGACAATTGGCAGGCTGGCAGAAAATAGAGTATGCATAAATGGGTCTTTTTTTTATTGGCAAAATGTGACAAGTGGAGTCCCATAGGGTTCTGTGCTGGGGCCTCAACACTTTACAATTCATATGAATGACTTTGATTAGGGAAGCGACGGAATAGTAGCTAAATTTTAAGTTGGTGCAGACCGGTGGGAATGTATGTAGTGAAGACAGCATTTGGAGATGGATATAGATAGGATGGGCAAAAATCTACAGTTGGAGTATAATATGGGAAGATGTGAAGCAGGAGTTGAATCTCGAGTCTTCTAATCCGTAGTCAAACATGTCATTCATTGCACCACCAGCCAACATTTGGCAAGAGAATCACTTCGGTAAGAAGAATAAAAGGGCAGAGAACAGCTGCAGAATTCCAAGTGGTAGAGGGATTTGGGTATCCTGGTGTATGAGTCACAAATGCTAGTACACAGGTACCACAAGTAATTAAGAAGGCTAATGGAATGCTATCCTTTATACAGCGCATTGGTGAGACCACATCTTGAATACTGTGTGCAGTTTTGGTCTCCTTATTTAAGGAAGGATGTAAATGAGTTGGAGGCAGTTCAGAGGAATGAGCGGGTTGTCTTATGAGGAAAGGTTGGATAGACTGGTGTTTTTTTCCACTGAAGAGAGAGATGGCTTGATTGAAATATACAAGTTCCTGAACAGTCTTGACAAGGTGGATGTGGAAAGGATATTTCCTCTTGTGGCTGAGTTCAAAACAAGCAGACACTGTTATAAAATTAAGGGTCACCCTTTTAGGACAGATGAGAATGCATTTGAGGGTTGTATAACTTCAGAACGCTGCCTCAGAAGGTGGTGGTGGCTGGGTTACTGAATATTTTTAAGGTGGAGGTTGATAGATCCTTAGAACCATGTAATCCCTACAGTGCAGAAAGAGGCCATCTGATCCATTGAGTCTGCACTGACTGTCCGAAAGAACATCCCACCTAGGCTCTGCCCTATCCCTGTAACCCCACGCCTTGCATCTTTCGACTGTGGGAGGAAACTATAACACCCAGAGGAAACCTGTGCAAACTCCACACAGTCACCTAAGGTTGGAATTGAACCCGAGTCCCTGGCACTCTGAGGCAGCAGTGCAGCCCCCGTGTCATCTTGCTGCCCATAAAAAAAATTTTTTTCCTGGAACTTATCAACTATTTTTAAAATGCTCACATCAAAGCAGGAGTTGAATCTTGGAGTCTTCTATCTGCATAGCGCACAAGAAACAATACTTTTCACTGTATACTAATACATGTGACAATAATAAATCAAATCAAAAAATTCTGATTTCATGGTCAATCAAATGTGTTACCCATTTCACCACCAGCCAACATTTTGCAAGAGAGTCAAAGGTAAATAGGAATTTAAAATTCAAAGCACACACAGATCAGTCATGGACTTGTTTAATGATGGAGCAGGCTCGAAGGGCTAAATGGCCTTCAGCTCTGTTTGTCAGTAATTTGCAATGTGGACTCATTCCAATTGTATCCAAAATAGCTACTGATAGTGAGGGCGAGCATTACTGAGAGAATTGTGAAGAGGAGAAAGCATTGAAGATGTACATTTATTGCTATTAACTCGCACCTAGCTTCTGAAATGAGCATTTCATGTCATGTAGTACCCTTAGCAGGAACTCTGTTTATAGATATGCTAAAATTATTGTTGGCTCAGGTCTTCCCAGGATACTGGCTTTCCTGTCTCCATTTGTGGCTGTCCTTAAACTCCTGAGTGGAGACAATTTGCAACAATTACACATAACCCAGACTGTCGGGAGTTTCCATAGGCACTTGGGAATTCTGTGACGGAGACCCCGAGATGTTCTATGTACAAACTTGAACCAGGAAATCCTTACTCCAGGGCAAAGTGCCATTTTTCTTGAGAGGTTTTAAAAAGCAAAGTAGCTGTATTTTCAAGTTTGGTTTTAATGCACTTAAAACTAAGCACCCAACTTGGTCGGTGCAGTTGTAGCACAAGTCTCTGTCATTGTTGGAGGTGGCCAATAAATAAACCTTAATCAAATAGTCAAACTCTTGCTATGCTTAGTGCTGGAAACCAGCCAGAAGCTTCAAGTGTTCATATCTCCTTTAATTGGTGTTTTTGAAATCTAGAGAGTCCTTTGAGCCATGCATTTTGAAAGAGAGCTCTTTTAGTCAAGGTAAAACTTACAAAAATCACCAAGAAACATGAAAGCTCTCGAGGGTGTGGTTTGTGAAATGCCAATTTACCATACTCTGGCTGAGATATGTGCATAGCGTTTACAGCATAAAGACAGGTCATTAGGCATGATTGATTTCTGCTGGTGATGATCCAATTCATCAAGCCCCACTTGACTTCTATCAGCATACCTTTCCATTTCTTCTCATGTACTTCTCTGGCTTCCCCTTAAATACATCAGTGCTACTCACTACAACCACTCCCTGCTGTACTAGGTTCCACATTCTTATTGAAACTTGTAAGATTCTGTGGGGGCTTGGCAGAGTAGATACTGAGAGGATGTTTCCTCTATTAACGGAATCTAGAATTGGGTCAGTTTAAAAATAAGGCCTTTCCCATTTAAGACTGGCATGAAGAATTTCATCTGTTGAAGGTTGTTGATTGTTTGAAATTTCCTTGCCCAGTGAGCAGTGACGGTTGGGTCATTGAATGCATTCAATGCTGAGATTTTGATTGGCAGATTTGCGATTGACAACTGACTCCAGGGTTATGGAGTCAGGCAGACACGTGGAGTTAAGGCCACTATCAGATCAATGATGATCTTATTAAAGTAGGAATGTAGGTAACTGGTTTAAGAGTCCAAAAAAAGTCAATTGTATGTGGATCCTGTGGGTTGATCATTTGGATAGTTTGGGACTGGGCTTGATGGTTATTCCACATTCTAAGTTGAGATGATTGAAATGGTTTACAGATTCCTATCATCAGCAGCTGTTGAGTTGATTTTTAAAATGTCCCCTGCAGCATGTGACTGGTTTAACAGCCAGGGTATAAGCTTACAGGATGGCTGGAGAGAGAGAGTGCCATTTCTGGGTCTTTCTGACCCTGCACTCCAACTATCTCTAACTGGCCTGGAGAAAAGCAGTTTCTTAAAACAGAGGGTTGTGTTGCTCATCACGTAATCTCCTCTTACAAACTGACCAATTACCTAAACATGGTCATAGCAAGTTGATTCCAGGCCCATTGTTTAGAAATGATTAGATAATGACTGGAGGAATTTCCTTCTCAGCCAATGTCCATTGTCTAAAGGGATTGCTAATGGCTGATTACACAGGTGATATGATTGTTTTGTGAATGTTTCAGGAGATGAGTCATTCAAACCCATCTGAGTTGATTATCTCCGGTGGCTTACTTGTAGACAGCCTTCCATATTAATGGCTTTGGAATTTGTAGGGTACAACTATGCAAAGGTTTGCACATCTACAAAATGCTCTTTTAAATCCATTTAAAAATGCTGTTCGACCTTTTTACTAATTTGATGGTTTCAGCCCAGTCAATAAGTAGTCATTTCAGTATAAAGCATGGGTTTTATCACAAGAAAGAAAGCAAAATATAGGGGAAAAAATATCAAGTTAAGAGAAAATAGCAGATTTAAAAAAAAACAAAATAGGATGAACAAGCTGTAAATTTTTCCAATATTGAGTGAATTGGTGAGGAACCAGGTGAGCATGGCTTTGGGAGGTGGAAGACAACTCAGCAACTTGTTGATTTCAGCATTTAATTGCGAATGTGTGGTTGCAGGAATTTTGGCTGACTTTTACTTTAATAATGGTGAACGCCAGTGGTCTCAACATTACTTCTACAACAGAATCCAAGTTTCCTACAAATAGAACACAAAAGACAGTTGGAAAATTCTTTTAAGATGCGAATTATGTGAAATGAATGAATAGCTGTTTAAAAGCATAATAATTAAATCCAATGTGTTTTAGGTCTCCTCAGAATCTTCAGGATGTCCTGAAGAAATCTGTACAACTAACGCAGCACTAGATTCACTCGTGAATAACTCGAGTATCAAAAAAGAGCCTCGGCATTCATTGAACTCCGAGGCTTTAATGGCACTCTTTCACATGACTGAACCTGGAAGTGCAAATTCCACAATGGTAAGTAGACAAAAAGATTCAGTTCATGTTTCTTTTAAATTTTATTCTTTATGTACTTTCTCATCCTGGCTGTAGCATTTTGTAATTTATAATGCTGTTACTGCAAACTCCGCCTGAGACTAGATGGTGTTAATTTCACGTTTATTTTGATAATGAACCTATCCATTCATGCACGCTTTATTAATACATTGTTGCTAGGACTCTTGATACAATTGATGAATCGTAATGGAACTGCCTTCCCTCTTTAAATTGAACCTGTAAATCCAGAGACAATAGGTTATCTTTCATACTTGAGTTATAGTGTGGATGCACTGTATACCGGATGTTGGACCCAGTTGCATGTCCCACTGTCACCTCAGCAAAAATCCAGTGACTCATCAGTTACTGTAATTTCTATGATTTGTGGTTTAGCGCCACAGACCAATGTTGTCCTTTAATACATTGTAAAATAGCTCATTTGTTCATATATAAATGTTCATAGTCTGTGTGGAGTATGCATGTTGTCCCTGTGTCTGCATGGTTTTCCTCTGGGTGCTCTAGTCTCCTCCCACAATCCAATGATGCGCAGGTTAGTTGGATTGGCCATGCTAAATTGCCCCTTAGTGTCCCAAGATGTGTAGGTTAGGTGGATTAGCCATGGTAAATGTGCACGGTTACAGGGATAGGGTGGAGGGGAGGGCCTGGGTTAGATGCTCTTTCGGAGAGTTAGTACAGACCCGATGGGCAGAATGGCCCCTCTTTGCACTGTAGGCATTCTATAGTTTTATGGATCTAAATCTAAACTTTGAGCACTCCACTGACAGTCGGAGACAGATTTATGATTAAGGAAGATAGTTTTGCTGTAACTCATTCAGTCATTAAATGGCTCATATAGTTACAATAAGTATGAGGTTTCTTGGAGAAGAAAAAGGAAATCCTCTTGTGGAGAATGAAGAATTAATGACACTAAAAATTTTACTTTCCTCTATTTTCACACAAGGTGGATGAGAGAAAATGATGCAATGTTTTAATTCTCTTGGGTGAAGGTAATAAGGGGTATGGAGATACAGTGGGTGAATGGAACTGAGGTACTGATTGGTCATGATTGAATAGATTAGCAGAACATGCTCATTAGGCTGAATGGCCTTCTCTTGTTTCTGTGTTCCGATGTAATTACACGGGAAAATTGTGAAATTCAAATTGGAAAAGATATTGAGCTTGCCAACTTATGGAAGTCTAGAGGCTCTGATCTTTCCAACATTCTTAGGTACAGAAGAGAATTGTAGGGTTGCCAACATGACATCTAACTTCAGAGGCAACAGCACCTCCTTGTACCACAGCGTAAAGGGGAATGGATGTCAGGAAACCTTGCGAGGGTCCCATTTGTTACTGCCAAGGTGTTTGTTTGAGTGGACAGATGGTGGAAAGAATAAGCAGGTTTCAGTAAATGCTAAGGTGAAACCAACTTCTGTTGAAGTATGGTGTCAATGCACTCTTCCACTATAAATTTGCCCAAAGGTGATTATTCTTTTCCTTTCAAGGCAGAAATAAAATCGCTGAACAATTGGAGGCATCAATGTAATTGAACTCCATTTTATAAGCCGTGGTGAGACATTGCTCTTATCAGAAGAGGGAAAAACTACATTTTTAAACTGTGATCTAAAGATTGTAACTCTTTAACATTTTTATGTAACATTGTGATAAATTACCTCAAAATGTCTGCATTCCCAATAATATTTCCATTGATTATATGAGCTTTGCAATCTCTATAAAAGGGCAGTTAGACAAAGTCTACTACTTAAATTACTTCTAAGTAATGGTGGATTGTATCTTTAGGGAAAGGAAGATGTGAAAAATCAATTGTGGTACGATCATTTTGTGGAATATGGCCGCACCGTCAGTATATTTCGGACTGAGAAGATAAGAAAACTGGTTGCAATGGGAATTCCAGAATGTCTTCGAGGAGAGCTCTGGCTTCTCTTTTCAGGTGTGTATTCAGAAAGTTGTGACAATTTAACTCTGTTATAGGTGAGTCCAGTTAAGTGCTTGGTTCAGTGGTTGAATCAGAAGGTTGAAAATCCCACTCTAGGAATTGAGCAGTACGGGAGTGCTGCAGTTTGTTGCTGGCGCGACATTTCGGGTGAAATATTAAACCAAGGCGCCATCAGTTTATTCAAGTGGATGGAAAAAGGTTCTGTGACACGTACAAAGCCGAGCAGGGAGTTCTATGTTGTAGCAAGCTTTCATCCATTAACCAATATCAAAACAGATTAACTGGACACTCATCTTATTACTGTGTGATCCAGCTCCATGAATATTGGCAGCCATGTTTTCTGAAAAAAAAAAGTGATTACATTTTTTTTAAAAGTTACTACATAGTTACCTGGTTACTCCCTCTTCATTTTTGGAAAAAAAGGTAATGGCCATGAAATTCTGATCCATAGCACCATTGGTGATGGCACTTTGGAAGCCGTTGCCCTCCTAGAGGTGCACACTGTGCCATCAGTTGCTTCCAAAGCATGCATTTATTTCATTCGTGTGACAAGGGCGTCACTGGCTGGGCCAGCATTTATTGCCCATCCCTAACTGCCCTCCATTTCAGAGGGGATTTGAGAGTCAACCATTTTGCTGTGGCTCTGGAGTCACATATAGGCCAGACCAGGTGAGGACAGCAGATTTCCTTCCCCAAAGGACATTTGTGAACCAGATGGGTTTTTCCGACAATCGACAATGGTTTCGTGGTCATCCGTCGATTCTTAATTCCAGATTTCTTTTTTACTGAATTTAAATTCCACCATCTGCTGTGGTGGGATTCGAACCCGGGTTCCCAGATCTTGCCCTGGGGTCTCTGGATTACTAGTCCAGTGACAATACCACTAGGCCACCACCTCCCTATTGCACCACCTTCACTATGGTGTTTGCATGGGAGCAACTGAACTGATTTTATCTTGCCATCACATGCCAACCAGCTGATGTGATGCCCATTTTCCAATTTTGGATCATGTAGATCCATTCAGCGAATTTACATGCCACTCTCAAAAGGGCAAGCATTCAGCTGCAAGTTGTGTTCCACACGAGTATCATTCAAAGGGCCAGGCACCCAATTTGAAGGTAAGGTGATTTTGAAGAAGTTCTCCTGTTGCAAAATCTCTGGAACTAAACTGGAATGTTTTTGGAAGTGTTGTGGTGTGTGTCTGGATGTGACAGGGAAGTGTTGCTGCATCTTCACTGTCTGCTCAAAGGCTACAACAGATTAGGTTCAGTATTTGATTTGTGATCAGAGATATAAGGAAATGACTATGAATTATGTAGGTATGAGAAACTGGAAGGGAGCACCAGAAGAACTTCCAACAGGTATGAGCTTCTTGCAGCCTGTGTAGGTGAGAGTGGGAACTGCAAACAGAATAAGCAAACTGACCACAGCACCATGGTACAGGGTGCTACTCATGTTGGACTGGGGGGGTGAGGGGGATTGTAAAAATGAAACATCATAGCTGAAGTGGGGGACATAGTTGAAGTATAGTTAGAGGGATATGTACCATTCTCTGCAACTGGGAGTGAGAGTCCAGAAGGCTTGATTGCCTGTCTGATGTCATGGATTATTTTCTCCAGGCTGGTGAGAAAGTTTGAATGAGAGAGAAAGGATTTGGTTGTCATGGTTTATGTGGCTAGGAATGACATTGAACTAAGAAAGATGTTATACATGATCTGGGAGCAACTTGGGGCTAAATTTAAAAGCAGAAACACAAAGATAATGGTCTGTGGATTAGTACGTGAGGCATGAGCAAATTGGCACGGGGAAATAAGATCAGATAGTTGGATGTGTGGATCAAAGATTGGTGTGAGAATAATGGGCTTTGATTCATGGGGCACGTGCACCAATACTGGGGAAAGATGAAGCTCCGTTGGAATGGGCTTCACTTAAATTTGGAAACATACAACACAGAATGGGGCCACTCAGCCCATCATGCCTGGGCTGGCTCTTAAAAAGTGCAATCCAATTAATCCCATTCCCTCTGCTCTTTCCTTAGCCCTGCATTCTTTTACTCCTCGGACCAGGGTCCTGGTGAATCAAATAACTGGGGCTATAGCACGGATCTAAAACAAAATAGTAAAAGGGATGATGGGTGGGTGTTCGGGGAGGGGAAGTTTAAAAAGCTAACCGGAAAGGACAAGGCAATTATGCAGTGTAATAATACTGGTAATGATGACCAGACGGAAAGGGAAAGAATGTACAAACATAAGAGTACAGCAGCAAATATATTCAGAGTAGGGAAAAACGGTGAATAGACAGAATTAAAAGTTCTTTATCTGCATGCATGCAGCATTTGTAACAAGATAGATGAATTGAGGCATAGGAAATGACTATGATGTGATAGCTATTTCAGAGATGTGGGTATAAGGAATGAGAAGACCATATGCAGGAAGTGTCACTAACTGCAGAGACTTAAACTCCAGGTTCCAGCATTCAAGCAGTGGCTAGATCTACCGTGACACGTCCACAGAGCCGAGAGCTACTTAGCATGTTCAGAGAGGTGGTCACACCACAGCTTGGGGACCTTGAGGAAGAAAGGGAATGGGTGGAAACAGGCAGTCCAAGAGAACTGAGCAGCTCGTAAAGGAGTTCCCTGGGGCCCCATTTCCATTTTCAATACTGGTGAAGACATTGGTTCCTTAGAGGACAGCAGTCACAGGCCGCTGTGCTGTACAAGAGGGGAGAAGGAAGAAAGGAAGAGAAGTAGTGACAGGAGACTCATTATTTAGAGGAATGGACAAGTGTTTCTGTGGCCGTGGATGTGACTCCAGGATGAGATATTGCCTCCCTGGTGCCAGGGTCAAGGATGTTGCAGAGCTGCAGGATATTCTTCTGGGAAGGTTGATCAGCCAGAGGTTGTGGTCCACATTGGTACCAATGACTTGAGTTGGAAATGGGAATGAGGTCTTAAAAGTAGATTTTAGGGAGCTAGGAAAGAGATCAAAAAACAGGTCCCCTATAGCAGTAATCTCAGCATTACTCGCAGTCCAAAATACAAGTGAAATAGGAGAATGGAGTGACTAAGCATGTGGCTGGAAAGCTGGTGTAGGAGGGAGGACATCAGATTTTTGAGGCATTGCCACCAGTTCTGGGAAAGGTGGGACCTGTACAAACCAGACTGTTGACACCTGAACATGACTGGGATGAATATCCTCATACGCAGAAGGGCAAATTTAAAGCAGGGAACAGGAAATGGAAAATTAGCAAGTGACTCTGAAAGACAGAAGAAGCAAAGGTTAAAAGGTGTACAGCGCACAGATTTGGCAGTGTTCAAAGGTATATCTGTAAGTGCAAGAAGTACAGCAAATAAAGGTAATGAGTTGACGACACAGACACATGGCAGCTTGATATTCATAGAATCATAGAAACCCTACAGTGCAGAAGGAGGCCATTCGGCCCATCGAGTCTGCACCGACCACAATCCCACCCAGGCCCTACCCGCTAATCCCTTTTTTTTTTACCTGCTAATTTACCCGCTAATCCCTCTAACCTAAGCGTCCCAGGACTCTAAGGGGCAATTTTTTTTTTTAACCTGGCCAATCAACCTAACCCGCACATCTTTGGACTGTGGGAGGAAACCGGAGCACCCGGAGGAAACCCACGCAGACACGAGGAGAATGTGCAAACTCCACACAGACAGTGACCCGAGCCGGGAATCGAACCCAGGACCCTGGAGCTGTGAAGCAGCAGTGCTAACCACTGTGCTACCGTGCCGCCCTTTATTGCTATAACAGAAACTTGGCTTAAAGAGGGGCAGAAATGGCAGCTCAACATCCATGGATATAGAGTTTACTAAGTCAAGAATATAGAGGGAGATAAAAAGGTGGGGGTGTACCATTATTAATAAATCAATGACAGCTCTGAGGAGGGATGATGTACCAAATGCAGCATAAAATGAGCTCAGAAATAATGGAGCAGCCACACTTTGAGGAGTGTACTGTAGACTCTGAAATAGTGAAACAGAGTTAGAAGAGCAAATATTTGGGAAAATTTCTGAGTGGAAAAGAGTAGGGCAATAATAGTTGGAGCTTCAACTGCCCTAATATTGGCTGGGATATGAACAGTGTGAAAGGCACAAGAGGATACAGAATTCTTGAACTGCCTTAGCCAGCACGCAACAAGTCCAACGAGAGGGGGTGCTAGTCTAGATTTAGTCTTAGGAAGTGATGCTGGGTAAGTGCATGAAGTAACAGTGGTGGACTGTTTTGGGGTCGTGATCATAACGCGATTAGAGTTAGCATCATAATGGGAAAGGACAAAGATAGAATAGGAGTAAAAAGTTCTAAATTGGGGGAACAAATTTTATAAAGCTGAGGTGAACTAGCAAAAGTGGACTGGAAACAGCTATTAGAAGAGAAAATAGTGTCAGTGGGAAGATTTGTAGACATGTCACCACAAAGAAAAAGGGTGGTACTGCCAAATCTGGAGCCCCTGGTTTTCTATATGGCAAGGTAAAACTGAAAAAGAAAAGGTTATTACAGTCACAAACAATTTAATACTGTAGAAAGCCTAGAGGAACATCATGAAGTAAAAACATTAGGAAAACAAAGAGGACATGAAAAAATAACGGCAGGTAAAATCATGGAGAACCAAAGATGTTATACCAGTATATTAAGAGCAAGGGACTAATGAAAGAAAGGGTAGGGCCAATCGAAGACGTGCATGGTAATTTGTGGGTTGATGCAGAATAGGAGATGTGGTTAAGACCTCTCAATGAATACTTTATCTTCACTAAGAAGAGGGATGGTACAGACGTTCTTGTTAAAGAGGAATGTTAAATATTAGATACAGTAAGCATAATAAGAGAAGTAGTTCTGGTGGGACTGGCATTCTTGAAGGTGAATAAATTACAAGAGCCAGATGGATTTTATCCCAGGCTGTTGAAGGAAGCCAAGGAGGAAATAGCAGCTGTTCTGGGATCATTTTCCAATCTTCACGAGATGCAGGTGAGTTGCCAGAGGATTGGAGGTCTGCATATGTTCCACCATTATTTAAAAAGGGGGCGAGGGATAGGCCAGAAAATTCTAGGCCTGTCGGTCTGACATCACTGGTGGACAAGATATTAGAAATAATTCTGAGACAGAAAGGCACAGATTGGTCAGGGATATTTAGCATGGTTTTGTAGGGGAAGATTGTGTCTTACAAACTTAATCAATTTTTTTTGAGGAAGGAACAAGGAGGTTTGATGAGTGTAGTACAGTGGATGTTGTCTACATGGATTTTAGTAAGGCAAGGTCCTACATGGCAAGACTGGTCAGAAAAGTGAGATTTCATGGGATTTCGGGGAAGGTGACAAGTTGCATCAAAATTGGTTCAGCGACATGAAACAATGGTTGATGGATGTGAATGGGAAGCAGTTTCCAGGGCTCAGTGTTAGGGCAATAATTTGGACTTAGATGTGGGAGTCACGATTGGATAATTTGCAGATGACATAAAAATTGGCCATGCAGTTGATAATGAAGAGGACAACTATTGTCTCCAGAATGATATCAATGGCTTGGTTGAGTGGGCAGAAAAGTGGCAAATGGAACTTGATCCGGAAAAGTGAGGTAATGCATTTGGGGAGAGCAAGCAAAGCAAGGGAATACTCAGTAAACAGGAGGATCTTGAGATAGATAGAGGAAGTGAGAGATTTTATAGTGCAAGTCCACAGGTCCTTGAAGAGGGAAGGACAGGTGAATAAGGTGGTCAAGAAAGCATATGGAATACTTTTATTTATTTGGTGAGGTATTGAATACAAAAGCAGAGATGTATTGCTGGAACTATATAAAGTGCTAGGTAGGGGTACAACTGGAATTTTGAGTACCGTTCTGGTCACCACATTATAGGAAGGACATAATTGCTCTGGAGGGAGTACAAAGCAGATTTGCAAGAGTGCTGCCATGTCTTGAAAATTGCAACTGTGAAGAAAGATTGGATAGCCTGGGGTTGCTTTCACACAAACATACAAAATAGGAGTAGAAGTAGACCATTCAGCCCCTACACCTGCCAATAGTGAAAGTGAACCAGGAAAATTAATGGGATGAAGGGTTGACAAGTTCCCTGGTCCTGATAACTTGCATCCTAGAGTCTTAAAGTACGTGGCTATAGAGATAGTGGATGCATTTGTTGTAATCTTCCAAAATTCCCTAATTTCTGGAAAGGTGCCAGCAATTAGCAGTTGCAGGAATGAGGACGACAGAAACCAGGAACAGTTGACTTGTTAGCATGATACCTGTCATTGCGAAATGGCTGGAATCCATTATTAAGGAAGTATTTCACAAATGTATTAAACTACTTTGAAGATATGGCAAGCAGGATTTATAAAAGGGAACCAGTAAATGTTGTGAATTTGGAATTCCAAAAGACACTCTAAGTGCCACATAAATGCTCATAGTGTTGAGACTAGTATATTAGTATAGATAGACTAACAGGAAACCGAGAGAAATAGGCAATTTTTCAGCTTGGCAAGTTGTAACTAATGAGGTGCCTCCAGCCTTGGGCCTCAGCTATTTGCAATTTATATTAATGACTTGGAATCATAGAATGTAGAATGGTTACATTACAGTTTGAGTCCATTTGCCCATCATGTCTGTGCTAGTTCTCTCCAAAAGCAATGAACAATTTACCTAATGCCACACCACCTTTTTGCCGTAGCCCTGCAAATTTTTCCTTTTCAGATAATGATCAAATTCCCATTTAGATGCCATGATTAAATCTGCCACCACCAAATCCTCAGATTCAGTCACATCCTCAACTGTTTACAATCTGTTTGAATGATTTGGATGAAAGGACAGAGTTATTGTCGCCAACTAGCTGACGATAGAGAGGTAGGTGGCAAAACAAGTTATGAATGGAACATAGAGTCTGCAAAAAGATACAAGGTTAAGTGAGTAGGAACAAATTTGGCAGTTGGAGTATAATGTGGGAAAATGTGAGGTAATCTATTTGGTAGAAAGAATAGAAAAGCCATTTTTTATTTAAATGCAAAGAGACTACAGAACACTGGTACAGAAAGGATCTGGGTGCCCTTGTACATGAATCACAAAAGTTAGGTAAAGCGAGTAATTTTGAAGACAAATGGAATGTTAGTTTTTATTGTGGGAGGTTATGGTTTTGGTCTCCTTATTTAAAGAAGGATGTACTTGTCTTGGAAACTATGTTGATTCCTGGAATGAAGTGGGAACAGTTTTGGAATAAATGGTCTCCCATTTAAGACGGAGATGAAGAGGAATTTCCTTACTCAGGAGGCCATTAATCATTGGAATTGAGGCCACAATCAACTGTTACACTCTTTCCTCCTCCTGCATCTCCTGTGACTGAACAGTTCTGGATGACTCAATGTCTGAGTGTTACCAGCAAGTAATCAACCAACATTTTAGCACAATTGTTAACACGTATAGGAAGAAGCTTGGAATTTGTAAAATCTGCAAATGTCACAAATTTGTCCTGATGTTATGAAGAGCTAGGTTTATTCCAGCCAGTTCTAAAGGTAAATAAAATTACACTATGCATGGACAAATATTTTAAAAAACTGAAAATGAAACATTTTTCATGTATATAAACATAATGTCAAACGTCTATGTACAGATGCTGTGACTGATTTAGCTGCACATCCTGATTACTATGCTAATCTAGTGGACGAATCTATGGGCAGATGTTGCATGGCAACTGAGGAAATTGAACGTGATCTGCATCGTTCCCTGCCTGAACACCCAGCATTTCAAAGTGACACTGGTATTGCAGCATTAAGAAGAGTACTGACAGCATATGCATACAGAAACCCTAAAATAGGCTATTGCCAGGTAAAAACTACTCTCAATTATTTGATTGAATTAAATATGAACACAAAAACCCATTTACTAGCTTGGCAAGATGATTGGAATATGTGGAAATGAACTAAACCTGCACAAAAATAGATTTCAACCAATTGCTTTAAAAAATAACTTTGGCGTGGGGGGGGGGGGGGCAGATTTGAAAAATCATTTACGTTGAATTTCATCAACAAATGATTTCAAGCTTGGTATTTGAGAGAGCTGTGATGATAATATGGGGATAGTGTTATCTTTTAGTCGGAACAATTTGTAATGTATGAAACTCATTTTACAGTTTGTAATTTACTTTTCTTTGTAAATTAATAAGCCATCAAATCATTCGGCTCATTTTACTATCTGCTTATGTCTGTGGAGTGGTTTTAGAATTTCCATATATCAGACCCATGTAAGGGTCCATAACTGACTGTCATACGGACAGATGCTGAGCATTTGGCAGATATGTTTGTCTTGGCTTGACAGTGCAGTTTAATTCCACTTAATGTCAACAATAATACTTCATTAAAATGCCACTTTAGTTCTTATATGATCAGATCACTATTGTCCCTCTAAATTACATGTTATTTTTCCTCTATACCCACAGTCTATGAATATTCTGACCTCTGTGTTATTGCTGTATGCAAAGGAGGAAGAAGCCTTTTGGCTACTCGTTGCTGTCTGTGAGAAAATGCTCCCAGATTACTTCAACCGCAGAGTTATTGGTAAATGTTTGTTTCACAACAATCAACTTTTTAAAGTTTTAACAATTCAAATGCTTGATCTGTTGTCTTCTGTACATCTCTGCTCCTGCAAACCATAGCTGCATTTTCCCCATGAATTTAGTCTGGCTAAAATCACTCTTTAATTGGGGTGCAGGAAAATGTTGGGAGTATCATTTTATTTGAAGTAGTTCGCAGCAGGACTTTGGGAATTTTCCACTTGCAACATATACAATGTGGCTGGTTAGATTTACTCTTGGCAACCAGTATCTGGTTGTCTTGTTAGAATTCTAATTTCATATGTTTGATGAATTTAATCAAAGAAATAAAAGAAATCTCAATGGCTTAAAAGTCTTGGTGCAAACTTTATCTTGGTAAAGAAAATAAACAATATTCTACTTCATTTAGCAAAATAAATTTAAAAAGCTGTCTTCTGTAGCTGCCCTGTTTAAAAGAGAACCTGTGTTAGCCTATTGATGTAGAATGACATTCAGCTCTAGTTAAATATGTATAATCTATAACAAAACATTCCATCCACAAAAAATCCTGTTCACATTTCCCATTTATAAATTCCTGTGTCTACACTCATAAAAGAAACTGCCAGTGTATGCTTCTGCTGTAATGATACTTCCCTGCCAGTAGTTCCTATCCATTTGTATCTTCCCAGCTCTTTGGTCTCTATTGTAAAGAAACACTTGTGCTCCAAAGTACCCTATAGCATTTCAAAATGCTGCAACTTTTGCTATTGGATTGTATTATAACATAACATCAAAACTAGGGACCAAATGTCCTTAAAATGGGCACTAGGTTAGGACTGCAGACTCTATCTTCGGCCCTCTAACCCCACTTCACCGTCAAAAATACGAATCAATTTCCTATCATGTTTTCAACATGTGTACATAATGCCATTGCCCCATCAACATTCTTTTCTCTTGTATCTTAACACTTGTCCCCCTATTCTAGCAACTAGTCTGTATGTTATATTTAAATATAGAATTCTTCAATTAGCATTGCATTTTGTCCAAGTTCAATAAGCAGCACCATCTTTGAGGAAATAATTAGTGTTGGAAAGATTGTAATTTCATCAAAGCTTTCAAGGTTGTGGTTTGCCAGTATTATTGCTATTCGTAAACCACCTTCCATTACAATCCAAAGTGCATGCACATCATTAAAATTCCAGATATTATAATCTAGTGTCTGTAAACAGTAGAAACACAAACTTCTGAGCCAAAAAGACATGTATCCAAATGTGCCAGTCACTAATTTGCATACGGTGGATAGTTTTAATTGCTTATTGACTGGCTAGTGGGCGAAGATAGCAGATAGATGAGTTTAACCCACTTTGTTTCTTTTGCTCACTAGTCACAGCAGCATCAATCTTCCCCTTCCATCTGACATCTTAAAAAACATAGTAGATGGATAGTTCTGGAAATCTTACTATTAATGTGCATCATGATGGGTATCATGTTTTGTTAATAGACCTAAATGATAGACTGGACTGTTGGCTTGCTGTTACTTAAAACAAAAATGTAAGGAACGTGACTTTAAGTGCCCATCATGGTTTTTGTCACTAAGATTCCTACTGTTGACACTTTGTACTTCTAGGTTTTCAATCCAGTTGTGCTTTCCTATTGTGCCATTCACCTTGCCATATCCCATGTTTTCCAGGTGCACAGGTAGATCAAGCTGTGTTTGAAGAACTTATAAAAGAGCATTTACCAGAGCTGGCTGAACATGTGACAGACTTGTCTTGTTTAGCATCCACTTCCCTCTCCTGGTTCCTGACTCTGTTCCTTAGTATTATGCCCCTTGAGAGTGCACTAAATATTGTTGACTGTTTCTTCTATGATGGAATAAAGGTGATCTTCCAGGTGGGCTTGGCTATTCTAGATGCCAACACACAAGAGTTGTGTAGCTGCACAGACGATGGACAAGCCTTGATAATCCTTAGCAGGTGTAGTGAATTTGTTCTTGATTAACTGTACATTGTTTTTGGTTTAATTTTGAAAAAGAAAAAAAAATCATACAACGCTAGAGGACAAATTAATTCATAAAGTAAAACTAATCTCTTCTTGCAGGTTTCTTGATCATATCACAAACACAGAGAGTCCTTTGCTTCAAATTGCTCAGCAACATGTTTTTAGTGATGATAAAGAGCCTGTTCAGCAAGTGGAAATATCTGATCTAATAAGAGACTCATATGAGGTGAACTGTTTGTATTTTTTTAATAATGTGATATGTAGGAAACCTACAATATTTAATAAACCACTGAGATGATATTTAAGGGAATGATGGCAGAGCTGTTGAGACCAGTTAGCCAAGTATGTCCTTCCAAGTGCAGCTTTCCTGCCCCTAAAAGGATTAATGTGGAGAATGACATGGGATGGTATAAGACAACGGGTAGTGTATGCTAGACATGCATGAAATATTCACACCTGAGAAGACATTATTAGTAAATACACATTCATAAGGTTGTAAGAAATAGGAGCAAGATTGACCATTTGGCCTCTTGAGCCTGCTTCACCATCCAATAACATCATCTGATTGTGGCCTTAACTCCACTTTCTCCTCTGCAAGCCTTCCCAACATTTATACTGTACCCCCTTTCAATAAAGGCCAACATTCCAGATGCCTTTCTAATTGCTTGTGGTACAGTACATGCATGCTAATATTTTAGGATTAATGTACGAGGACACCTACATCCCTCTGTACAGCAGTATTCTGTAGTCTCTCCCCATTTAAATGATGATGTGCTTTTTTATTCTTCCTACCAAGGTTGACAACCTCTCATATTCCCACATTATGCTCCAAGTACCAATTTCTGCCAATCACTTTACCTCTCTATATCACTTCACAGACTGTTTGTATCCTAATTAATAAAACGTTCCGACCTATCTTTGTATCATCAGCAAATTTGGCACTTCTCACTATGTATTGATTTCATCCCTTATTAGTAGAATTACCCACCTCTTCCTAGCTTCCTGTCTTTCTGAAATGTCAAACATCCTTGAATATTCAGGTCCCAGCCTTTGTCACCTTGCAACCATGTCTCTGTAATGGCTGTCATATCATGCTCTTTATTTATATCATAAATTTATATATTTTGCTGACCATTCATCCATCTTGCTACATGTGTTCAGATAAAGATCCTTTACTTGTGTCTTTGAACCATTTTTCTCTGCTCTGACCTTTTTGCTCGTGTACTCTTATGTTAACGCATTCTTCCTTCCTGTCACACGTTATCTTTACCTGTATTGTTACTCTGCACTATTGCCTTGCTCTTTGTCTTTAACTTTCCAGATCTCCCTTCATGTGAACCCTCACCCCAGCGCTCTTTAGTATAAAACCCTTCCAAAGCCCCAGTTATATGATTCACTAGGATACTAGTCCCTGCACGGTATGGGTGAAGGCCATTCCAATGATGCAGTTTCCTTTTTGCCCAGTAGTGCTGCCAGTATCCCACGGATCAAAACCCATTTCTCCCACACCAATCATGAGGCAGGAATTCAACTCTGATTTTATTTATACTATGCCAATTTTCTCATGGCTCAGGTAGTAACCCAGAGATTGTTACCTTTGTGATTTTGCGCCTAGCTACTCTGTCCCTCAGTAGAACTTCTTTCTTAGTTCTGCCTATGTTATTGGTACTCATGTGGACCATGGCACCTGGATCCTTGCTCCCCCACTTGTTCCTTTGCAGTCTGCAGAAGATGCCCACAGCCCTGACACCAGTCAGGCAACACAGCCTTATGTATATTACAGCTGCAACACATCACCTATCCTGCTTTCTTTATTGTGTTTTATTTAGCTAATTAGGTTTCACATTTAGACACATCACTCAGCTATTCTCAGTAGTTATATTTGTAGTAATTCACTGTCGTCACTGGTTTAACTCGTTACGCTATAAATAAAAATATTTGTATCTCCTCTATAGCTGTTTTAACTACTGCTCCAGTTTAGAGAGAACTTAAAATGCAGCAACCAATCACCTATCTGCTTATCTAAGTAATAAGTTTGTTATAAAATGTTGTGCTCATCAAGGTGAAGATATTAATGCTGAAGAATGTGGGCCTTCCTCTTTAGATACCTAGTGTCAACACTTAGCATTAGCAATGGTCAGGGATAATGCATCCAAATGCAAATTAATGTTCCTATATTCAGCCCCAACAACTTGCCGCAGGTCCAACCTCGAAAGAACACTCCCACCTTAGCCATCCTGAGTGAGATTGACAATTAATGGAAACTGAGAGGTGGATTCAATTGTCCAAACTCCTTTTCACAATGAACTGATACATCAACTTTCAGACTTCTGTCCAATCTGAATTCAAACTTCAGAGGTGAAAGGCCTGTCTACTCTAACCCACTGCAGAATCTAATTCCAGATATGTTGATTCTGCATTCCATTTGTGTACCTGTACAGCTCTATTTAGAGCATGAAAATATTGCATTTTACCAGAGGGTTAATGGAAGAATAATATAAGCAATACTAGCCAATATGTGCTGACACTTTTTATAAATGGAACCTATTACAGCAGGCTGTTAGGACAAATTCAATGTGATACTGTCATTAGATCACAAGTTGGTTTAATCCTGGATAACTTGTCATATGTATTCTTTATTAATGACTATCGATTTAATATTTTGTGTGATGCATTATTATGCAAATATCAAAGCGGAGATCAAATTTTGATTGGAGAATGATTTTGAATCCTGGGTGCATCTAGGATAATATGGAATGTAACATTGGTGAATGATGTATTTATTCAATTTTTTTCTCTTTCCACTCTTTATTTTCTGTAGAGGTTCATGCCTATTAGGTAACCACTTCTTGGTGAAATGTTTATGATTACATAGTATTCCATGACTAGTGTTAACAACACTTTCAGATTAGTTAATGGTATGTTTACCCTTTCCGCAACTTTGGGACAATGTCTTATTATGTTGGCTCTTTGGAGAATTTTTATAATAAATTTTAACATTAATTTTTTATTCTGCACTGCACTTTAACTGCATGACTTTATTAATGAATCTCCAGAAACTACATTAAAAATTGTGGGTATCTAAAACTTCCACTTAGCACTAAAAGAGCACCAACCATGTATTTGAATTTGACTGTTAGTTTTTGTTGATCACATTGAAAGGGGTAGCACAGTTGATGGCAGGGAACTGTGGGCCTAGAAACTTTGGTTCCAGCAGCATTTAGAAAGTATATCTGACCTCGGCAGTTAATCTTCCTTTTTATCTCCCCCTCTGTTCATTTGTCCTGATTATGAACAATCTCCTACATCATATTGCATGTTGAGTTCTTTTGATTCTGTTTTTATTGCACATTCAGAAATTTGGAGATCTTCACGTGGGACAAATCGAGCAAATGCGTTGCAGACACAGAATACGAGTGCTGCAGAACTTGGAGGATACCACTAAACAAAATGTGGTAAGTTTACATGACTAATTAGTGTGATTTAATGAGAAAAAGGACTAAACGGTTTTTATTTGTTTACACCGGTGACAATAGCTATTTAATACAGTAATCGTGCAAGTCATTACAAAAAGCAGGGCAAATCCAATCCAGCCCCATCACGCAATCATCAACAAATTAATGGAAAGTGTGTTGTTGACAGTGCAACCGACGTAACATTTGATGGGAATGTGGCACCAAGGAGCCCTAGAAAAATGGAAGTCAATGGGAATTGGGTCACGGTTGGAGTCTCTGGCACAAAGGAAGATGGTTTGGTTGTTGGAGATCAATCATGTTAGCCGTAGGACATCATTGCAGGTGTTCCTGGGCCTTACAATCTTCAGCTGCTTCGTCTATGCCTTTCCTTCTATCATAAGGTCAGACAGAAGTGGGAATGCTCTCTGATTGCACAATGTTCAGCACCATTCACAACTCCTCAGATACTGAAGTAATCTGTGTCCATATGCAGCAAGATCTGGACAAAATTCAGGCTTGGGCTGATAAGTGGCAAGTAATTTTGGCACCACTCAAGTGCCAGGAAATGACCATAGAATCATAGAATTACTACAGTGCAGATGGAGGTCATTCAGCCCATCAAGCCTGCTCCTACAGCAATCCCACCCAGGCCCTATCCCTGACCACACATATTTACCCTGCTAATCCCCCGATATGAAGGGTCAATTTAGCATGGCCAATCAATCTAACCCGCACATTTTTGGACTATGGGAGAAAACTGGAGCTCCCAGAGGAAACCCACACAGACACAGGGAGAATATGCAAACTCCACACAGACAGTGAACCGAGGCTGGAATTGAATCCGGGTCCCTGGTGCTGTGAGGCCTCAGTGCTAGCCACCGTGCCACACTATCTCCAACAAGATACAATCTAACCATCACCCTTTGACATTCCGTGGCATTACCATTGGGGAATTCCCCCACTATCAACATCCTGGGGATTACCACTGACCAGATACTTAACTGGACCGGCCATATAAATACTGTGGCTTCAAGAACAGATCAGAGGCTGGGAATTCTGCAGTGGGTAACTCGCCTCCTGATTTCCCAAAGCCTGTCCACCATCATGTTATAAGTCAGCAGGGTTAGAGAATACGGTCTACTTACCTGGATCAGTGCAATTCTAACAACACTCAAGAAACCTGATACCATGCAGGACAAAGCAGCCTGTTTGATTAGCACTCCAACCATCACTTTAAACATTCACTCCCTCCAGAACTGATGTACAGTGGCAGGAGTGTGTACAATATACAAGATGCACTGCAGCAACTTGCCAAGACTCCTTCAACAGTACCTTCGAAACCCATGACCTACACCATTTCGAGGGACAAGGGCAGCAGGTGCATGGGAACATCACCACCTACAAGTTCCCCTCCAATCTGCATATCACTCCAGTTTGGGTGTAAATCACTGTTCCTTAACTGTTACTGAGTCAAAATCCTGGAATTGCCACCGCCTTGGCACTGAGGGTGTATATATTACAAATGGACCACAGCAGTTCAAGAAGATAGCTCACCACCACCTTCTCAAGGGCAATTAGGAATAACCAGTAAAATGCTGGCCTGGTCAACGATGCCCATATTTTAGTACATGGAATTATTTGATGAACAAAGAAAATTACAGCACAGGAACAGGCCCTTTGGTTCTCCAAGCCTGCACTGACCATGAAAACATAGGCCTTCTCCATATATTCTAAGAAACTGGAAACCCACGCAGACACAGGGAGAATGTGCAAACTCCACACAGACAGTGATGCACAGACAAGGCTGGAATTGAACCTGGGACCCTACTGCTGTGAGGCAGCAGTGCTAACCACTGTGCCACAGTGGTAATGAAATTACAACTAATTTCAAAAAACGCCTAAAGGAAAATGCTTAAATTGAGAGTTCACCCATATATTCCAGATTAAAATACTTTTTCATCAAATGTTTTGTCATCTTAAAGAAATCATTAAAGATAGTAACAAAAATTTAACTTGACAATTTTAACAGGTTTATTTTTCAGCCAACATAATTTTACTTCTGGATGGAAGAAACTGTCTAATTCACTTTGAATTTAAATTGCATCATTGTACCTTGGACAGAGTTGAAGAACTAATTGCAGTTCAATGTGTGCTGTTGAAGAAAGATCTGTCACTTTTATTCTTGTATGCTAAAACCTACAGAGCCCAGAAATTAACTTTTAGATTTAAAAGTTTCATATTGCATTCTGTGATGCAAACTCTACCCAATTATGAAATTGTGTAATGAATATTGTAATTAACAATATGTATTAATGACGTAATCTTTTCTGCCTAGATTCATGTGTGCTTAAATACACATGGCCACCAATTATACCACCAAGGAAAAATCTGTTTAACGTAGAATCATAGAATCCCTACAGTGCAGAAAGAGGCCATTTGGCCCATCAAGCCTGCACCGACAACTATCCCATCCAGGCCCTATACCTGTAACCCAATGTATTTGCCCTGCTAATCTCTGTGACACTAAAGGGCAATTTAGCATGGCCAATCAACCTAAGCCGCATCATCTTTGGACTGTGGGAGGAAACCGGAGTACCCGGAGGAAATCCATGCACACATGGGGAGAACATGCAAACTCCACACAGTCACCCGAGGCTGTAATTGAAACCGGGTCCCCGGTGCTGTGATGCAGCAGTGCTAACCATTCTGCCACCGTGCCAGTCAATACTATTGGTAAAATGCATAGTTGTATGGTTCAATAACTGGTATTGGACTTTAAACGGCACGGTAGCACAGTGGTTAGCACTGCTGCTTCACAGCTCCAGGGACCTGGGTTCGATTCCTGGCTTGGGTCACTGTCTGTGTGGAGTTTACACATTCTCCTCGTGTCTCCGTGGGTTTCCTCCGGGTGCTCCGGTTTCCTCCCACCGTCCAAAGATGTGCAGGTTAGGTTGATTGGCCATGCTAAAATTGCCCCTTCGAGTCCTGAGATGTCTAGGTTAGAGGGATTAGTGGGTGGGATATGGGGATAGGGCCTGGGTGGGATTGTGGTCGGTGCAGACTCGATGGGCCGAAGGGCCTCTTTCTGCACTGTAGGGTATCTATCTAAACAAAATGCCAAAAGCAGATTGTGACCACAGAATTATTAATGTTGATCAGTGTCCTAAATATAGTCCTTCTAAATATTTGTGGCACATTGCAACTTTAATAATGGGCTGATCATTTGTTTTGATTTACCCTTTCTAACAGTGTTGCTGATTCTGGAGAAAATAGCCACTAACCAGTACCCTGTCATTTCTGTAACAATCATTATACATGCATGTGAAGCATATTTAAAGATTCTAATTATGAGAATGTGTAATAGTCAAGCTATCAGGTAAAAAGAAAGCATCTTTATTGATGGGATGCAGTGAAGCTGCTAATGTGTTTATAATCAAAATGAATTATTCATAGTAGAAATTTGGCGCAGCGGAAATGAATGGATCTGGAAAAGGCTCACGTTCATTAATCAAACCAGTTTTTAAAAATATATTTTAAAAGACTTTTTTTCAATAATGTAGTCAAGCAGATTTTGCAGTTCACAAATGGGCACTTTAATATGACAAACAATCCTGATTAATCACTTTGTTCTATCCCAGATAAATCTAGTCTCCCTGGATGATGTAAACAAATGCTGATAATATCAGAACACACAAAGAAAAGCTTAATAACAAGGATATACAAATTGGTGATTAATGGGGCTGAACAAAATAAAGAATAAAAGTAATGGAACAAAACAGTTGAAGGGTCTAAAGCAGAGTTTTGTAAACATTCAAAGTCATTGATTTGTAAATTGCTTAGCTTCTCAGCTAAAGGGAAGTCATGGAACTAATTTAACTTTCTTTTAAAATATAATTTTGCAGCTCAGAGTTGTGGCACCAGATGTTTCATTTAGTAGTGAAGGTCTTGGAGACCTCTATGACCTATTTAAGGTAAGTTTTGCGAGACTTGGCAATTTCAAGTGACTCAACCATAGTCTTTCAATTCTGAATGTTAATGAGTCATTTCCCCAACCCGAGTGGTTAGAACCCTGTATTTGCACCGTTAAAATAAAAATTGGTGACATTTTCTCCACATACATACTAACCTTTTAAGTGGGTAGGTGGAATCCCTGCTGCTAGGCCCTTTGCCAGTGATATTTAGTTAACAATTGGAAAATATTTAATATCAAGATACCCCTCCTGCCCTTTCCTGCATTTGGCCTTTATGTTATAGCATAATGGGAGAAATCTAATGAGAGAGTGGAATTAATGTAATGATGCAATTGAAAGTTGTCACCAGGAATTTGGTTGAGTGTAATGGGGGACATTGTACTTCACCGGCTGCTGTTGTAAGTGACAACATGTGTGGATGCTTGATTGGTATGCATTGGAATTATTTGATGTTATTTGACTGCAATGAGCTTATCAGTGCTTATGGTGAGTTCCACTTGGAAAATATCCATTTATGAGGGTAGGCAGTGAGTGTGGAACTGTCGGAATGGGAACTGGCAACAGAAAGAAATTACATTCCAAAATTTAAGTTAGAGTTGAATAGTTTGTAACAATGCATCTCTTATTCTGTTTTTTTTAAAAACACTTTTTAAATAGAGTAAATGCACTCCTAAGATTAATATTTACCCTTTGTTTTAAACAACTAGCGAGAACATCTTTTAAGTTGTTACTGGGGTGGAAACGGTTCAGCGGAACTGCATCATGATCCCAGCCTCCCATATTTGGAACAATACAGAATAAATAGTTTCCAGTTCAGCAACCTCTTCTGTCTTCTGAGCCCTTGGACATGGGGTGCACATACAGATCTTCTAGCCCAGAGGACATTCCGTATGTTAGATGAAAATGAAGACTCTCTAATTGACTTCAAAGAATTGGTCAGTTGTTTAGGTAATATACTTTTTCATCTCTCCCATACAGAATTCATGTAGATATATACGCACTGTTTACTAAAAATTGTGGAGTAATTTGTGCAATTTACAAAATATTCAAGCTGCAAAAAACCTTGCTTTACATTGGCAGTATGGAGAGTACAAAAAATTCGGCCTTGGTTGAATAATAGTTGAATTTTTATATCATAGATACAATGTACTATGGGGACATCAGTGAAAAACTCAGACTGTTGTACAGACTGCACATTCCACCAGGTAAAACAATCCTTAAATAAAAGTTACAAAAAGAAGCATATTCTGTTAAAGGTGTTAAATCTGCATCAGTCCAGTTAGCGTAGCAGATTCCTGTTTAGGTTTCAAATTTTACATTGATTTTATATTGTATTTGCACTAACAAAACCTGGCCGTTTATCTTATTTATGCTTGCAATTTTGTATTAGTTTGTGAATACTTAACAATAGCTGATTGTAACCATTGTTCAGCTTGTAAATGTAAGCTCATCCAAAACATTTCTGCCTGTATCTTATCCTGCACCATTCCACTCGCCAATCATCCTTGTCTTGGCTTTATTTTATGCATTCATGGGAGGTAGGCATTGTTAGCACAGCCAGAAATTACTGCCCAATCCTAAATGCTTTTGAGAAAGTGTAGTGAGCAGACCATTTTTTTTCATCCTATCTTTCAGATGAGATGTTAAAGCAAGTTAAAAGCAAATTACTGCAGATGCTGGAATCTGACACCAAAAGAGAAAATGCTGGGAAGTTTCAGCAGGTCTGGCAGCATCTGTAAGGAGAGAAAAGAGCTGACGTTTTGAGTCCAGACAACCCTTTGTCAAAGCTTTGAAAAAAGGTTGTCTGGACTCACCGTCGGCTCTTTTCTCTCCTCACAGATGTTGCCAGACCTGCTGAGATTTTCCAGCATTTTCTTTTTTTTGTTAAAGCAAGATCCTGTCTGCTCCCTCAGGTGAATGTAAAAGATCCCATGGCACTATTTCAAAGAAGAGCATGGGTGTTATTCCTGTTGTCTTAGTCAACATTTATCCCTCAATTATCATTACAAAAAGCAGATATTATTACATTGTTGTTCACCTCATGGAAACTTGCTGTGTGCAAACTGACTTCTGTACGCGTTCCCTACACTACAACAGTGACTACACTGCAAAAGTCCTTAGTTCACTGTAAAGTGCTTTGAGACATCTGATGATTCTGAAAGGCGTTTTATAAATGCAAGTCTTTCTTCTTTCCCTTTCTTGAACTGTTGCTGTCTGTGTAATGAAGGTACTCCCATAAGCCATTAGGTTCGGAATTCCAAGATTTTGGCTCAGTGACTTTAGAGGAACGACAATATATTTCCAAATCAATATGGTGTGTGATTTAGAGAACTTGAAGGCAGTGATTGCATGTTCCTCCACCCCTTGTTCTTGTAGAGGCTGCCAGTTTGTAAGCTGCTGTTAAAGACGCTTTGGCGAGTTGCTGCAGTACATGTTTTACATAGCACACATGGTACTGCTGTGTGCTGGTGGTGGAGGAAGTGAATGCTTAAGATGGCAGCTGTTTTTGCTTTGTCTTAGATAGTATTCCAGCAGACTTGTGCCCTGCAGTTGGTGGAAAGGCTTTGGTGGTTGGGAGGTGAGGCAATTGCCCCCAAGGTGGTGTTGGATTCAGTGATGACCATTGAACGTCAAAGGGAGCTAGACTTCCTATTGTTGGAGATGGCCATTTCCTGGACGCTTGTGTGGCAAAAATGTTGTTTGCAACTGATCAACCCAGGCGTGACAGTTGTACGGGTCTTGCCAAATGTGGCCACGCATTGATTCAATGTTTGAGGTGTTGAGAATGAAACGCAGCACTACAGTCATCAGTAAATGTTCCCACTTATGACATTGTGATGCAGGGAACATCATTGATGATGCAGTTAAGATAGTTGGGCCTAAGATTCTGCCTGAGGAACACCTGGAGCAGTATCGCGGAGCTGAGATATTTGACCACCAACAACTACAACCATCTCCCTTTTTATCAGCTCTCCAGTCAGTAGAGTTGCCATTCTTTCCCCAAATTTATGGCCTTCCATTGTCAAATGCTGCCTTTATGTAAAGGGCTATCATTCTCACCTCATCTCTGAAACTCAGCTCTTTTGAATTGTTTTGACCAAACCTGTAATGAAATCTGGAGCCATGTTTTCCCAGCAGAACATGAACTTGAGAATTGATGACCAGGTTATTGGTGAGAAATGCTGCTTGAATGTATTTTCAATAACTTCCATTACTTTGTTGATGAACGCAAGGACTGATGGGGCAGTAGTTGACCACACTGGATTCATTTTGCTTTTTGTCGAGAGGATACAGCTGGGCAATTTTCCACTTTGTCAAGTAGATGGTCTATGTTGAATTAGTTCGCTGTCTCAAATTAGCATGCTTAAACTATTTTGCCAGCTCACCACATCCTTATCTGCCTCCCTATTTTCATTTAGTCATATAATGGTCACCCCAAATGCCTCTTTTGATTCTAGTCTCTTGTGAATGCCTAGCCCACTCATTGTCAGTGATGCTTTCTGCCACTTAAACCCATGCTCTGGAATTCCCTCCCCATTACTTTTAACTCTTTTATTAAGCAGAGTTTGGATTTCACTCTTTAGCTTGACATCAATTTTCTTTTATATATCAGCTTTGAAACGCTTTGGGATATTTTGCTTCATCTAAATGCACATTGTAAATACAAGTAATATTTATTGTCAGCCAACAATAAAAAAGCTCATGGAAAGACAGGCTTTAAAAACTTTTACTGTTTTGTTTAATATGAAAGATTCCGAATTACTTTTGCAGAAGCAATAATCAGACAGTATCAATCATTGATAAGCATATGCTTTGTTGTTAAATTTATTTACATCTGGGGAAGGAGGTGCAATTATATTAAATATATATCTATCTAGTTGCATGTGCACATAACTTGCAGAACAGAAAGACTGGTGCAGATTTGCAGGACAGAAAAAGACTGGTGCAGATTTGTAGGACAGCAATTATAAGTGATTGCCTTCCTCCCTCGCCCTTCTGATTTGCGCTACGGGTGATCTTATCTGATTTTGATTTATTGTCACATGTATTGGGGTACTTTGAAAAGTATTGTTTCTTGCTTGCTATACAGATAAAATATACCATTCATAGAGTACATGTGGAGAAAAGGAGAGGGTGCAGAATATAGTGTTAGTCACAGCTAGGGTGGAGAGAAAGATCAGCTTAATATATATAGCAACAGGGAAAAAGCTGTGGCAGAAGTGATGGCAGCAGGGAAGAAGCTGTTCTGGCGTCTGGTACATGTTCTCAGACTTTTATTACCTTTTTCCCAATGGAAGGTGGAAGAGAGTATGTCGGGGGTGTGTAGGGTTCTTGATGATGCTGCCTGCTTTTCCATGGCAGCAGGAAGTGTAATGATGTGGAGATGCCGGCGTTGGACTGGGGTAAACACAGTAACAGTTTTAACAACACCAGGTTAAAGTCCAACAGGTTTATTTAGTAGCAAATACCATTAGCTTTCGGAGCGCTGCTCCTTCGTCAGATGGAGTGGAAACCTGCTCTCAAACAGGGCACAGAGACACAAAATCAAGTTACAGAATACTGATTAGAACGCAAATCTCTACAGCCAACCAGTTCTTAAAGATACAGACAATGTGAGTGGAGGAGGGAGCATTAAGCACAGGTTAGAGATGTGTATTGTCTCCAGACGGGACAGGAGGCAAGCTGTGGGGGTTACTGATAGTGCAACATAAAGCCAGCATCTCGGTTTAGGCCGTCCTCATGTGTGCGGAACTTGGCTATCAGTTTCTGCTCAGCGACTTTGCGCTGTCGTGTGTCGTGAAGGCTGCCTTGGAGAACGCTTACCCGAAGATCAGAAGCCGAATGCCCGTGACCGCTGAAGTGCTCCCCCACAGGAAGAGAACAGTCTTGCCTGGTGATTGTCGAGCGGTGTTCATTCATCCGTTGTCGTAGCATCTGCATGGTTTCCCCAATGTACCATGCCTCGGGACATCCTTTCCTGCAGCGTATCAGGTAGACAACGTTGGCCGAGTTGCAAGAGTAGGTACCGTGTACCTGGTAGATGGTGTTCTCACGTGAGATGATGGCATCCGTGTCAATGATCCGGCACGTCTTGCAGAGGTTGCTGTGGCAGGGTTGTGTGGTGTTGCAGGAAGTGTAAACAGACTCAATGGATGGGAGGCTGGTTTACGTGATGGACTATTACGTGATGGACTAGGCTACATTCACAACCCTCTAGTTTCTTGCAGTCTTGGTCAGAGCAGGAGCCATACCAAGCTGTGATGCATCTGGAAAGGATGCTTTCTATGGTGCATCTGTAAAAATTGGTGAGAGTTGTAGCATACATGCTGAATTTCTTTTAACCTCCTGAGAAAGTAGAGGTATTGGTGGGCTTTCTTATCTATAGCGTTTGTGGAGGGACCAGGGCAAGTTGTTGGTGATCTGGACATCTAGAAACTTGAAGTTCTCGACCATTTCCACTTCATCACATTTGATGTAGATAAGGGCATGCCCTCCACTACGATTCCTTAAGCTGAGATGGTGATGAAAGGGTGCCAAATAACACCTTGGCTACTTTGGCATATTCACTGGGTGGAAACTGTTGGTAACGTGTCTAGATTATCTAGAGATTTTAGGGAATAGCACCATCTATATTTCTAGAATTAGGGGTCACTGGGGTTTCCAGTTTAAGACCGAGAATAGATTCTCTCCCCCCCCCCCCACCCCACCTGCCAAGTGCCGTGAGTCTGTAGAATGCTCTTCAAAAGGAAGCAGTGTTTGAATATTTTTAAGGCAGAGCCAAAAATGTCTTGATCAGTACAAGGTGAAAGGTTATTGTGGGTTTGTGGGATGTGGAACTGCAGTTATAATCATATCAACCACAATCCTATTGAATGGCAAAGCAGTTTCAAGGGGCTGAGTGGCCTACTCTTAATTTGTATTTTTCTTCTGTTACTTCAGTTATTCTCCATGATGCATATTGGGGGTTGGAATTTGTTCGCTGGAAATAATTTGAGTTATGCCTTTGGGATTGGTTATGATCCTCTCAATAATACCTCCTCTCTTCTTGAAAGCAGTGATACATGCTGGGTATGATCCAAAGGTAGCAGGAGGGTTTTGGACCACAGAAATTGAGCTGAGCCCAATTCTGTCCTGATGGGAATGTAGCCTAAAGACTGCTATTGAACCAAATTTGAATTTTATGAAGCCTTTCACAAATTTGTTTGTCATTTGCTGAGATGTTCATTGTTATATTTGATGAGTATTGGGAGTTGTTTAATCGGTAAAATTTACTCTTGTTTTTCTAGCCTACAGTAATGATGACACAGATCTATCTCCTCTGCGGACTACATTTGTCTCCAATATGCAACCTGATTACTTCAAATCAAATTGCAAGTATAGTTATTCCCTATTTTGTTTCTTTCATCTGAACAGTCATACAAAGTTGCAAAGCTACCAAATCAAAATATTGCTTTCTAACTGATTTTTCTGATTCTTATTCAAAACGATTACTTTTATTTATGTACCACTCATCATGTATATAAAGTCTCGAGACACAAACAGGCATGAAAAATGGTTTAAGAAAGCATATTCAAAATCACTTTAGAAAGCAGGAAGAGAGGTAGTTCAAAAAGAGTATAACTTGCATTCATGATCCTTTAACATAGAAAATATCCCAAGGTATTTTAGAGGTGTTGGGAAAAGCAAAAATAAAGCCAACAAGTGAAATTTTTAAGGGCTGAACTACTCATGAAATTTCAATGCATGTTCTCCAGCATGAAATGGTCTGAACTGCTTTCACACTGAAACTTGGGAGAACTCCAGGGCTGAAAAATTTAACGAGGTTCTTTGAGGTCAGGACTGGAGGGGAATTCCAGACAGCAATGTGTTGTTGAAGTTGCATGTTTGCACATTAAACCTAAAATCAGATTAATGTTTGCTTGTGAAGATCTTCATTGCTAACTTGTGACTGGGTGTTTCCCACAATAACTTTATTATGCGAATAATCAGGTCTAATATTTTATGTCTTGGTTTTAAGACAAGCTTGAATATGAAAGTGGTGAGGGCTGTTAAATAAATTAGAGAAGATCCCAACATTGCAAATCAATTTGTTCATTAATCTTAACTACATGCTGACTAATTGAACAAGCTTTATTCTCAAAAGGCAGAGCAACTGATTACCAACACCAATTGAAAAAAATGCTTGAAGATTTGGTTAAAAGAAAAAAGGAAGCCACAAAAGATCTTTCACTGATGAATCAGGTGTGTCTTTCATGACTTGTTTAATTTTTTTCAAAAACGTCATCTCCTAATACCTCGGGAAATTAATGAAATTAACTATTTTCACAGGCTCGGTTCGGTTGTAAACTTCTGAATTTAAGTCGTATTTAGAAAAATTACTTCTGGGGAGGGGAGCTATAAGTAGCCATCCAAGTTGCCTATTGGGTCGGGAAAAATGGAAAGCCATTGACAGTTCAAATATGCTGCAAATAGAAAAGTCTCAAAGAAATGCACAGTGGCACAATGATTAGCACTGCTGCCTCATAACCTGGGTTCAATTCCTGGCTTGGGTCACTGCGTATGGAGTTTGCACATTCTCTTTGTGTCTGCGTGGGTTTCCTCCCACAGTGCAAACATGTGCAAATTAGGTGAATTGGCTATGCTAAATTGCCCCTCAATGTCAGGGAGACTTGCTAGGGTTATGGGGATAGGGCCTGGGTGGGATTGTGGTTGGTGCAGACTTGATGGGCCAAATGGCCTCCTTCTGCACTGTAGGATTAAAGTAATGTTATGCAACTATTCCTTATTTAATCTCAATATTATGCAGTTGTATCTCTACTGCACCCATTTCATGGATTACATATTTTCCAAGTTTCAGTACTTATGTATCCTAGTCAGAGCTTTATACGACTTTGACCGTAGGAAGATAGATAATAAATTGTCAATCTGCCAGTTCCACCAATGCTCCTTTGCAATTTTCTGCTCCTGCCTACACTACTGTGCTTACAGGAAACTGGCATCCAATATTTAGTTGCTGCTTTGAGGAGATAAAGTTTAATTATTAGTGTCACAGGTAGGCTTACATGAAGTTACTATGAAAATCCCCTAGTTGCCACACTCCAGGTACACTGAGGGAGAATGTAGTATGCGCAATGCACCTAACCAACATGTATTTCAGACTATGGGAGGAAACGCAAAGCCCATACAGACAGTGACCCGAGCCGGGAATCGAATCCGGGTCTCTGGTGCTATGAGGCAGGAGTGCTAACCACTGTGCCACCGTGCCGCCCACCAAGATCTACTGTTTACAGATGTAAACAGGAACAACTGCATCACAAAAGTGGGGAATTATGCTTGGAGCCCAAAGAAGTAGGGGAGATCCTAAATGAATACTTTGCGTCGGTATTCACAAAGGAGAGGGATGTGTTGACTGGGAGTGTCACGGAGGGGAGTGTTGAACCGTTGGAGAAAATCTCCATTACAAGGGAGGAAGTGTTAGGTTTGTTAGAGAATATAAAGACTGACAAATCCCCAGGGCCTGATGGAATCTATCCAAGGCTGCTCAGGGAGATGAGAGATGAAATCGCTGGGCCTCTGACGCAAATCTTTGTCGCATCACTGGACGCAGGTGAGGTCCCAGAGGATTGGATGATAGCTAATGTGGTCCCGTTAGTGAAGAAGGGTAGGAAGGATAACCCGGGTAATTATAGGCCGGTGAGCTTGACGTCCGTGATGGGGAAGTTGTTGGAGAAGATTCTTAGAGATAGGATGTATGCACATTTAGAAAGGAATAAACTCATTAACGATAGTCAGCATGGTTTTGTGAGAGGGAGGTCATGCCTCACTAACCTGGTGGAGTTTTTTGAAGAAGTGACCAGAATGGTTGACGAGGGAAGGGCCGTGGATGTTGTCTATATGGACTTTAGTAAAGCGTTTGACAAAGTCCCTCACGGTAGGCTGGATTTCATGAGATAAAGAGGGAGCTGGCTAGATGGGTGGAGAACTGGCTTGGTCACACAAGACAGAGGGTGGTAGTGGAAGGGTCTTTTTCCGGCTGGAGGCCTGTGACTAGTGGTGTTCCGCAGGGCTCTGTATTGGGACCTCTGCTGTTTGTGATTTATATAAACGATCTGGAAGAAGGTGTAACTGGGGTGATCAGTAAGTTTGTGGACGACACAAAATTGGCAGGACTTGCAGATAGTGAGGAGCATTGTCAGAAGCTACAGAAGGATATAGATAGGCTGGAAATTTGGGCAAAGAAATGGCAGATGGAGTTCAATCCTGATGAATGCGAAGTGATGCATTTTGGTAGAAATAATGTAGGGAGGAGCTATACGATAAATGGCAGAACCATAAAGGGTGTAGATACGCAGAGGGACCTAGGTGTGCAAGTCCACAGATCCTTGAAGGTGACGTCACAGGTGGAGAAGGTGGTGAAGAAGGCATATGGCATGCTTGCCTTTATAGGACGGGGCATAGAGTATAAAAGTTGGGGTCTGATGTTGCAGATGTATAGAACGTTGGTTCGGCCGCATTTGGAATACTGCGTCCAGTTCTGGTCGCCACACTACCAGAAGGACGTGGCGGCTTTGGAGAGAGTACAGAGGAGGTTTACCAGGATGTTGCCTGGTATGGAGGGGCTTAGTTATGAGGAGAGATTGGGTAAACTGGGGTTGTTCTCCCTGGAAAGATGGAGGATGAGGGGAGACTTAATAGAGGTGTATAAAATTATGAAAGGCATAGATAGGGTGAACGGTGGGAAGCTTTTCCCCAGGTCGGTGGTGACGTTCACGAGGGGTCATAGGTTCAAGGTGAAGGGGGGGAGGTTTAACACAGATATCAGAAGGACATATTTTACACACAGGGTGGTGGGGGCCTGGAATGCGCTGCCAGGCAAGGTGGTGGAGGCGCCCAATTCTTACCCCCAGCCTCACCAAAGGTTTAAGACATATCTAAATAGCCATATGAACAGAGTGGGAATGGAGGGATACAAAAGAATGGTCTAGTTTGGACCAGGGAGCGGCATGGGCTTGGAGGGCCGAAGGGCCTGTTCCTGTGCTGTATTGTTCTTTGGTTACATTAACATTAGAGATTATAAATTAGATTCAAGATTACTGGAAAAACATTTAACTGCAATTGTTTGATCAGGTATATTCACTGTAAAATTGTCAAGCTGGGCTTCAGGTAACATGGTTAGTAAATGAATAGTGCTATCTACAGAAGCAAACACTTGTGAAAGTTCAATATAACTTTTTCTTACCCCCAGCCTCACCAAAACCTGGTGGTTACTGTTAAACATTTGATATAAACTGTATATTAACTTCTATCAGAAATTGCAGTTTAGGTTTTTGAGATTAAAAGACTACTCTAATCAATAAATGTGAATATGGGATTATGCACTTGAGATCTGTTGTACAGATTTGTTTATATTTTGAAGTCTACTTCTTAATCTAATCTCCTGCAGAGACAGTTCATTCAGTTTTGCAAGACATTATACAGTATGTTTCGAGAAGATCCTGAAGAGAACCATCTTTACCAAGCTATTGCTACAGTCACTACTCTTCTACTTCAGATTGGAGAAGCAGGACAAAGAATACGTAACTCGGGAAGCATGTCTGAACTGCCTCCTAGTACAAGTTCTAAAGAAACTGATGTATTGACACCTACAGATAATGCGGTGTTTGAAGAAGTGGATATAGGCCCAAAGAATAATTATCCACCATCACAGACAGGAGAGGACAACTGGAGTGTGTCTTTTGAGCAAATTTTGGCTTCGCTGCTTACTGAGCAATGCTTGGTGAACTTTTTTGAAAGATCAGTAGCTATAAAAAATAAACTTCTCCATGCCACAGCAAATCAGTATCAACAGAGAATCCACTAGCCATTTGAATGTGTTTCAGCGCTGGCAGTTGAAACCTTTAAGTTCTAATGTAAATAAAAAGCCTGTCCTAAAAATGTGTTTGGGTACAATGTCAAGTTTACAGATTGTATGTGCAGTTTTGAATAAATTCATTTTTGTGTACTCTGTGCACAGTGGAATCTGTGAAATCTCAAAAAAAAACCTAGGCAATCACTTTTTGGAGTTTATTAAACATAACATTTACAATTTAGTTTTCATCAACATTAACTGTCTGCAGACCTGTAAAACAAAAGAGATATCGTTAGATAGACATCCAGATCAACATTTAAATCAAGATTAAATTATTGTGGAATTATTCTAATAGAGTCTTCCTTGGGAATTTGTTGCCCAGTAAGCCTGGCTCTGATTCCATCAAGTATCGGCCAATCAGAATCATTAGAGCACAGGAAGCCATTAAGCCCATGCAGCTCTGTGATAACTTGTCTCACTTTTTCCCTTCAGATATTTATCCAACGTTTTTGAAATTGAATCAGCCTTGATTATGGCCAGAATCATCTGGTTATTCTTACTAACTACCTTCTACAGAGTTTGACATTAATTTACAGAAGTCATTAAAATGGGTGGAACTTTACGGGGTTGTTTAAGTTTCCTGCAGTTGAGTTGAGATTTTGTAAGAATTTTTGGGTGGTTGTGGTGCATGCTTGAAGTGGTGCAATGGGGGTCTAGATAAAGATTTGCAATATGAGGTGCCACCACTCTTGATATTTGTAACATTCGCAACATGCACATTGCTACAACTTGGAACATTCTTCTGCTGCAGGATCTATGTTAAACTTAGCTCAGTCTTAAATCCACACAACCGCAAGACTGGGATGATCTGGGCTTAAAATGCATGTCAAACTTCTTTCTAATCTAAATTGCTTGCAAACAAGATTCTGTTTAACACTAGTGATTATCTGAAACCATATTACCAGGATGGCTTCAAGATCAGCAGGGATTAGTTTCTGGGGCCAGCATGATTGACAGGTCACTTGCCATGAGGTGACTGATGGAGATAGCACCATGTTCTAACCAGATAACAGAATTATGGGAAAAATTGCTGAAGTCAAAAAAAAAAATCGATTTTTTTCTAAACTGTCTTGCTAGTCAAAAGAACACAAGTAAACTGCAGTATCCTGTTCAACGTGGAGTTTTGTTAGGCTGTTCCATTTGACTGGAGAGAACAGTTTTCTCCTGACTAAGACAAATAATTCACTTATAGGAAGTCAGACTGATTAACCTAGACAAGTTATTTCTATGTACATGCAACACAATTCATTAGTCAATACAGTAGATTTGTCTGCAATTTGAATGGTACAAACCAATATTAAATACTTTGAAGCTTGGGGTCCTTGCAGCATAAAATGTCAGATGAATATGATCACAAGCTTTACTGATTACCATTTTGATATTATGCTCTGAAATTATCTGATGGCACATAGTCCCTTGATAAAGTAACCCAAATCAAAGCTGCAGACAAAGATCTACAAATGACCCATGAAATAACCCAGTCTGCACCATAATCGGAAGAACAGGATTAGCACACAAGCTCTCCCACACCTCAATTTGAGCCATAAACAAACACTTTTACCCTTTCCTCTTCTGTGCAAATTTTGTGAATTGAGAGCCTGGATTACCGCACGGAATTATGATATTGCAATGACGGAGACATGGTTAAAGGACGGACAGGACTGGCAGCTTAACATTCCAGGATATCGTTGTTTTAGATGGGACAGAGGGGGAACAAAAGGGGTGGGGGGTTGTATTGCTGATTAGGGAGGACACATCGGAGGGATCGTGTAGGAAGGGTGAAATCACACAATATTAGAAGTGTACTATAGACCCCCAACAGCCTGCAGGAGACAGGGGAGCAGTTGTGTAGTCAGACATTGAAAAGGTGCGAATAAAGCAGGGTAGAGTTGTGGTGGACGACTTTTAACATCCCCCATGTTGACTAATGCCAGGGGCTTGAATGGAGAGCAATTTGTTAGATGTGTCCAGGAGAGCTTTATGATATAGTATCTTGCCAATTCAACCAGCAGGAGGAGGGGGGGGGGGGAGAAAACTAGACTTGGTATTGTGAAATGAGCCAGGCCAGGTGATTGGTGTTTGTGGGGGAGCATTTTGGGCAGTCATGGATAAAGACAAAGGTAGCCGTTGGATGAGGGTGCTTAATTGGACAAGAGCCAATTACATTCAAATGAGATAGGTGCTGGGGAATGTGGATCGGCAGCAGCTATTTGAGGGCAAATTCACGTCTGGCATGTAGGAGGCTTTTAAAGGCCAATTGATTGAAGTGCAGGACAGGCATGTCCCTGCAAAAATGAAACAGAAGATAGCAGGAGGCCATTTGGCCCTTCGAGCCTGCTCCGCGATTGATCATGGCTGATTGTCCAACTCAATAGCCTAATCCTGCTTTCTCCCCATAACCTTTGATCCCATTCACCCCAAGTGCTATATCTAGCCACCTCTTGAATACATTCAATGTTTTGGCATCAACTACTTCCTGTGTACACTCTGGGTGAAGAAATGTTTCTTTCCTCATCTCCATCCTAAATGGTCTACCCTGAATCCTCAGACTGTGACCCATGGTTCTGGACTCCCCAATCATCGGGAAGATCCTCCCTACATCTACCCCGTCTAGTCCTGTTAGAATTTTATAAGTCCCCTCATTCGTCTGAACTCCAGCAAAAACAATCCTAACCTAGTCAATCTCTCCTCATACATCAGTCCCACCATCAGCCTGGTAAACCTTTGCTGCACTCCTGCAAGAACATCCTTCCTCAGAAAAAGAGACCAAAACTGCACACAATGTTCTAGGTGTGGCCTCACCAAGGCCCTGAACAATTGCAACAATACATCCCTGTACTCGAAACCTCTCACTATGAAGGCCAACATACCATTTGCCTTCTTTACTGCCTGCTGCACCTGCATGCTTATCTTCAGCGACTGGTGCACAAGGACACCCAGGTCCCGCTGTACGCTCCCCTCTCCCAATTTACACCATTCAGGTAGTAATCTGCCTTCTTGTTTTTGCTTCCAATAATCTCATATTTATCCAAATTATACTGCATCTGCCATTGATTTGCCCAACCTGTCCAGATTATGCAGAAAGATCTCTGCATCTTCATCACAGTTCACCCTCCCAACCAACTTGCTATCATCTGCAAATTTTCAGATGTTACATTTTGTTCCCTCATCCAAACCATTAATCTATATTGTGAATAGCTGGGGTTCTAACATCGATCCCTGTGGCACCCCACTAGTAACTGCCTGCCAATTTGAAAAGGACCCATTAATTCCTACCCTTTGTTTCCTCTCTGCCAACCTCTATCCATTTCAATACACTTCTTCCAATCCCATGCGTTTCAACCTTGCACGATAATCTTTATGTGGGATTTTGTCAAACGCTTTCTGAAAGTCCAAATGTACCACATCGACTAGCTACACCTTGTCAACTCTACTATGAATAGAAATGGCAGGATTTTGGGACAGTAAGAAGTCTCACAACACCAGGTTAAAGTCCAACAGGTTTATTTGGTAGCAAATACCATAAGCTTTCGGAGCGCTGCCCCTTCGTCAGATGGAGTTCTCCAACAGTGCACAGACACAGAAATCAAGTTACAGAATACTAATTAGAATGCAAATCTCTACAGCCAGCCAGGTCTTAAAGGTACCGACAATGTGGGTGGAGGGAGCATTCAACACAGGTTAAAGAGATATGTATTGTCTCCAGACAGAACAGCTGGTGAGATTCTGCAAGATCAGGGGGAAAGCTGTGGGGGTTACTGATGTGACATAAATCCAACATCCCGGTTTAGGCCGTCCTCATGTGTGCGGAACTTGGCTATCAGTTTCTGCTCAGCGACTCTGCGCTATCGTGAAGGCCGCCTTGGAGAATGCTTACCTGAAGATCCAAGGCAGAATGCCCGTGACTGCTGAAGTGCTCCCCCACAGGAAGAGAACAGTCTTGCCTGGTGATTGTCGAGCGGTGTTCATTCATCCGTTGTCGCAGCGTCTGCACGGTTTCCCCAATGTACCATGCCTTGGGACATCCTTTCCTGCAGCGTATCAGGTAGACAACGTTGGCCGAGTTGCAAGAGTAGGTACCGTGTACCTGGTAGATGGTGTTCTCACGTGAGATGACGGCATCCGTGTCGATGATCCGACACGTCTTGCAGAGGTTGCTGTGGCAGGGCCGTGTGGTGTCGTGGTCACTGCTCTCCTGAAGGCTGGGTAGTTGGCATGGTACATTGGGGAAACCATGCAGACGCTGCGACAACGAATGAATGAACACCGCTTGACAATCACCAGGCAAGACTGTTCTCTTCCTGTGAGGGAGCACTTCAGCAGTCACGGGCATTCAGCCTTGGATCTTTAGGTAAGCGTTCTCCAAGGCGGCCTTCACGACACACGACAGCGCAGAGTTGCTGAGCAGAAACTGATAGCCAAGTTCCGCACACGAGGACAGCCTAAACCGGGATGTTGGATTTATGTCACACTATCAGTAACCCCCACAGCTTTCCCCCTGATCTTGCAGAATCTCACTAGCTGTTCTGTCTGGAGACAATACACATCTCTTTAACCTGTGTTGAATGTTCCCTCTACCCACATTGTCGGTACCTTTAAGACCTGGCTGGCTGTAGAGATTTGCATTCTAATTAGTATTCTGTAACTTGATTTCTGTGTTTGTGCACTGTTGGAGAACAGATATCCACTCCATCTGACGAAGGGGCAGCACTCCGAAAGCTTATGGTATTTGCTACCAAATAAACCTGTTGGACTTTAACCTGGTGTTGTGAGACTTCTTACTGTGCTTACCCCAGTCCAACGCCGGCATCTCCACATCAGGATTTTGGGAACCATGGATGACAAGGGAAGTTGTAAGCTCAGAAAAAAGGAAGCATACAATAGGTCTAGGAGAGTGTTGGGTGTCTGGAACAAGCTGCCAGAAGTGGTGGAAGCAGGCTCATTAGCAATGTTTAAGAGACACCTGGATGGGTACATGAATAGGGAGGGAATAGAGGGATACAGACCAGGTATGGGTAGAAGGTCTTTTCAAAAAAAATTTAGTTAGGGCATCATGATTGGCACAGGTTTGGAGGGCCAAAGGGCCTGTTCCTGTGCTGAACTTTTCTTTGTTCTTTTAAACCTCGTGCCAGCTCACCTTTGTATGATGTGACAGGAACGTAAGTTACCAACGTGTAGAGTTTGTTAGGAGAGTCCTCATCCTCATTGCGTTTTCTGGATAAACGCACACGAATGCGATATGGAACATTCCTTGGGGTAAAATAAGTATTTGTATAAATATATAATGGAAACTTGTATTCAACCTGTATACTGGCACACTTAAGATCTTTAAATGTATAGTTCAAATCAGACTTCGGAAGGGGCAAGTAGAAATTTGAAAATAGATTTTTTAAAGCCTATAACTAATGCAAGAGCTCCAAACAAGTATCAATTTTAGATTCTCAGCAACATACCAGGTAAGTGTGACTAGATTTTGTTTGTTTTCAATATTGAAAGTCAAAAAAGGATTTATAGACCAGATGATGTCTAGTCTGAGGACCACTGTGTTGTAGTCCATATTCAAATCAGAGCTGAGTGAAATGCTAATGCCAGGGTCATATATAAAATTATCCAGTGCTGAAGTTAATCCCTCCTATAAATGTGGAAATCAGCAACTGCTTTGAAATGAAAATGCTCTAACAAGCTTCATAAACCCATTTCTAAATTGCACCTTTACAGGAAGTACATTTGAACTGGAGGAATCTGCAAAAGTGGCATGTTGTCAAAAACCATACATACTACAGAATTCAAAGACATCCAATTGTGGATCAGAGCCAGAACTATTACAATTATCCACCACTGAGACAACATTTGATGAACTATACTGCATTAAGAGCTGTACAACATAATGGAAACTCCATTTCTGGTTTGATATACATGTCTATATGTTTGCCACAGGTTCACAACCCCTAATCTCAAAAGGATGACAGGAGGCTTCAAGCAAGAAGGCAGGGAATCCAAAATTGATACCTGCACCCATTTTGATTCTTACTTTCTAAGCAACCTTATTTTTCTTGCCAATCATACTCTCATTCATCTGGCAATTATATGCCAACTCCATATCAATTTGTTGCTTCGTATTGACTATCCCTGCACCTATTTATGTGCAAACTTAGGAATGGCGTTTGCAATTCTTTAGTCCGGATCGTTGATATAAATTGTGCCGATCTCTAGTCCCAGCACTGATCCTCATGGAACATTAGTTTCCATCTGCTGCCAATCTGAAAACTACTCCTTTCACCTGGCCTCTGCCAGGAGCACAAATACACAAAGTGACATAGGTTAACAAGGCCATGGAAAGTTTATTTCTAGAGGGATAGAATTGAAAAGTAGGGACGTTATGCTTGATCTGTATCGAGCCATGGTTAGATCACAATTGCACATCATTCTGGTTACCATCTTCTTAAATAAATGTAGAAGGAGAGGGGGTGCAAAACAGATCTACAAAGGTGAGTCATTCGTCGACTCCCAACAAAAGATAAAATTAAAAGTAGCTGGGAGTACTGGCTTCTTGTGGATTAGAGAGCCATATGTCCTGACCTCACATTGCATTGGTGCTAGAATTTTTGAATTGCTGGCCAACAAGTGGCTGAGATGGGCACTCCTGAGGGTCAATTAAGAGTCCTTCCAGCCCTGAAAGATTGGCTGTCTTAATAGCAGAGGTAGGAACCAAAGATAGAGATATCCTACAAAGATTTAAGACTACGTTTTTTGAGAGGCTATCTCTCACATCTGGAAGGGAAAGTAGCTGGGAGTGCTGGCCCCTTGGATTAGAGAGCCATATGCCATTTGACACCAAGAGGTCCCATACACTGGCTGGGATTCAGCTGTGAATGGAGGAGGCCCAACTGTCAACTGTAAAATTCCAGTTAGCATCTCTCTGGTGCCTTCAGCCTTAATTGGCTACCTGCCACTTGTAAGTTCAAAATTGAATTGGATAAATACCAGATGGGAAAGGTTTGTTGAGTTATGGGGGTATGTGATTAGAATCATAGAAACCCTACAGTGCAGAAGGAGGCCATTCGGCCCATCGAGTCTGCACCGACCACAATCCCACCCAGGCCCTAGCCCCACATATTTACCCACTAATCCCTCTAACCTACACATTTTAGGATTCTAAGGGGCAATTTTTAACCTGGCCAATCAACCTAACCCGCACATCTTTGGACTGTGGGAGGAAACCGGAGCACCCGGAGGAAACCCACGCAGACACGAGGAGAATGTGCAAACTCCACACAGACAGTGACCCGAGCCGGGAATCGAACCCGGGACCCTGGAGCTGTGAAGCAGCAGTGCTAACCACTGCGCTACCGTGCTTCTCCAAAGATGGCACAGACACAATGTTGTGACAACTACATAAATGGAAGACAAAGGCTTTTCCCAATAAAAAGCGTTAGATGTCATGGTCAATGTAGAACCAGTGTGACTGCAGAATACCTATGGTACCAGATTGATTCAATTTAAGAGTCTACACCAAAAGTACAGTCTGTCCATATATTAAATGAATAACCAACCAGAGGTGAATACACATGGGTCCAAATAATGCCTGCGAAAAGCAGAAGTGGTAATTGGAATTAAATAAGAAATCACCACCAGGGGCTTGCAACCTTATCTAAGCAATCTCTGTAGCATTATGCGCACAGGTCAGTGATCTAGTGAACACTGGAATCATTTATTTTAACCAAGGGTTATTGTACTGCAATATTGCCAAGCTAGCTTTGAGAGAAATTACAAACTTTTCCCAGTGTAAATTCCATTCAACATTTTGATCAGTGTAATTCAAAGCCAAACATTCGACCAAACTTAAGATTGCATGCTTATGTCTGATAAAAAGTGAAAACAGATCTGACTAAGGGTGTGACCATTTACACCAAACTTTTACCAAAGGTAACTAAAAGCTAAGAATTTACAGCAACTTTTACACTCGAATACCCTAATGGTATTACATGTCTGCAAAAAAAGCTCTTGATATCAGATGAGCACCAGCCAACTGCAACAAGGTCCAAGATTTCATGAATTTGACCCTGGTTTGAGACAATAATTAGATTCTATACTGAGGTCCCAATGGACAGAGATTTCCACGGTCCAATGTAAGCCTCTGCACAGAACGAGAAAGAGGTGCAGGGAGTAACAGTTGGTCTAACAAGCACAATCAGTTTCATATGCCTTAAAATATTTGGCCTGATTTTTATCTTTGATAGAAGCATCAAGACAAGCAATCAGCGATGCAAGAGATGAATTTTTTTTCACATGATAAAAATCAATCTTTCATGAACATCATTTGACTGCACAGCAAGACCACGACATCACCAAACTGTTTTTTTCACGAAGACATCGGAAATGTTTGGAAGTGCAAATAATTGGTTTAGAGCATACCTTGAGAGCTTACTAAAGGACAATTGAATTTACTGTCATTTACCTACCTTATGCCTTTTGTCCAAACAGCCTTGTTCAAACGAGTATCAATGCGGACATCTGGAGTACCCATCTCCTTCACCGCAAATTTACGGATCTCCTTAATGGCACGGGCAGCGCGTCTCTTAAAACCCCTTTGAAAAGAATTCCAAGTTACTACATTGTCAATTAGTGTTTACAATGCTGACACGTTAATGCCTAACATATACATTGCAATCATATCAAGTTAGGATCGCAAAAGGTTACCCCAGAACTATTTTTTTGCACTTTAAAACAACTTATTCAGGGAAACCTGTGTTGCCCATGCTCTTTTATTAAGTACTTCTGAGACAACCATTGTGAATTAAACACAATGACAACACAAGATTAGCAAATACACTGGTCCATCCACAAGCAGGACCCAGATCTTCTTGTCACTTGCTACTTCAACACACCACCCTGCTCTCCTGTCCACATGTCTGTCCTTGGCCTTTTGCAATGTTCTAGTGAACCCCAATGCAAACTGGAGGAACAGCACCTCATCTTCCGATTAAGCACTTTACAGCCTTCCGGACTGAACATTGAGTTCAACAACTTCAGAGCATGAACTCTCGCCTCCACCCCATTTCCATTTATTTTATTTCATTCTGTTTTTCCTTTTCATCTCATTCATCCATTTTTATCATCCTTCTTTCTCACTTCCATTTTTACACTTTTCCATTCCACTCTCCTTCTTGCCCCCCACCCACCTTTCAGGCTAACTGCCTTAACCATCTGTACCTCTGTTCCGCCATTCACACTTTCTGATCACTTAACGGACACATTTAGCACCTCTCTCAGCCTTCTTCATCCTTTTACATTCCATTTTTCCTATTATAGCATCCCCCCCACCCTCTCAGCTGATTTTCTTTGCTCTTCGCTCTGACAAAGGGTCATCCAGGCTCAAAACATTGGCTCTATTCTCTCTCCACAGATGCTGTCAGACCTGCTGAGATTTTCCAATATTTTCTGTTTTTGCAACAAATACACTACTAACTCATATGCAAAAGCTGAAATAAAACTACTTTTTTTTGTAATCAAGACTGTTCAGGTGAGACTAGTCAATTCTGGGTTCAATTATTAATACTGTTAAGATAGCTGATCTCAGCAGAGAACTAGTGGGGCATAATTACCCCCTGGTATCAAGATGCAAACAATCCCAGCTCAGTTACAATATGTTCTGCTGCTGTTTATAGTAGCAGAAGGAAAAACACCGATTGAACATTAGGACAACTGAAGCCACCTTCTTCATCAGCTGCTATGAACTGGGTTCCCTTGACATGGTCGCAGGCTGAGCTAGCTTGTTCATAACCTTGATCTTCTACAACCACCTTGAGAATATTTCAGATGGCATGGCCACCAATCGTGGAGTGATTAAAATCAGGGCCGCTCAAGGGGCCAGATTAGAACGGTGCGGATAACAGTGAAGATGGTTAGGAGGTCTGGAAGAGATGGCAGGGAAAGCAAGGGCAAGGCCATGGAGGGATTTGATAACAAGAAATAGAATGCCCAAAAAATGAGAGGCATTTCTCAACCAAGCACCAACATAGGTCAGTGAGCTCGGGTGCTGGGTTGCAGTGAATTAGGATCTGAGCAGCAAACTTTTGGATGAAGTTTACAGAGGGTAGAATGTGGGAATATGTGGGTATAGTCTAGAGATAACAGACACGGATAAGCATTTCAACAGACAAGCAGAGGCAAGGACAGTGTGAAATGATGTCACTAAGGTTGTCTGTATGTCTTTGTGATAAGTCTCACAACACCAGGTTAAAGTCCAACAGGTTTATTTGGTAGCAAATACCATAAGCTTTCGGAGTGCTGCTCCTTCGTCAGATGGAGTGGAAATGTGCTCTCAAACAGTGCACAGAGACACAAAATCAAGTTACAGAATACTAATAGTATACTAATAGTATTCTGTAACTTGATTTTGTGTCTCTGTGCACTGTTTGAGAGCACATTTCCACTCCATCTGACGAAGGAGCAGCGCTCCGAAGGCTTATGGTATTTGCTACCAAATAAACCTGTTGGACTTTAACCTGGTGTTGTGAGACTTCTTACTGTGTTCACCCCAGTCCAACGCTGGCATCTCCACATCATGTCTTTGTGATGCCATGGGATGTGTAGTTGGAAGCTCACCACAGGGTCAAATATGACACCAAGGGTGAAAACAGTCCAGGTCAGCTTCAGTTACTCGCCAGAGAGAAGGATGGAGTTAGTGACCAGTGACCTTGTTCTTTCCAATATTGGAGGAAAATTCTGCTCATCCAGTGATGGATGTCAAACAAGGAGTCTTAATATAGAATTGGGCATTAGTGTATATATGGAAACTGCTGGGTTTTTAAATGCTCTTGCTGAGGAATGTTACATAGATGAAAAATATGAGTCAAGGATGGGAGTGGGGGAACACCAGAGGTAATGGTGCAGGAGTAGGAAGAGAAGCCAGTGCAGTTAATTTTCCAGCAAAAATAGATAGGTAAGGATGGAATTTTGCAATTGCACCCAGCTGGGTGACAGCGGAGATGGGTAGGGAGGATAGTGTGGCCAAACATTTCAGACAGGTTGCAGCTTTGGGCATAACTGAAAACCAAACAAAAGCTAGCAAGACAATATTTTGTGTGACTAGATCACTTATATAACCAGGGGACACTGAGTTAAGATTACTGGCAAAAGAAGCAATGGCAACATGAAGAAAAAAAATATTCAAGTGGTTAGGATCTAGAATGCACTACCTGTGTGGCAGAGGCTTTCAAAATGAAATTGGAAAAGCACTTAAAGAGAAAAGATTTTACAGATATGGGAAAGGGCAGGGAAGTGAGGCTAGCAGAGATTATCACAGAATCACTGAAGTGCAGAATGGGGCCATTCTGCCCATCAGGTCTGCACCGACTCTCTGACAGAATATCGTACCCAGACCCTCTCTGATACCCAATCCCCATTAACCCACACTTTTACCTGGCTAATCCACTTAACCAACATCTCTTGGGACACTAAGGGGCAATTTAGTATGACCAATCCACCTAATCTGCACATCTTTGGGACAAAACCAGAGCACCTGAAGGAAACCCAAGCAGACACAGGGAGAATGTGCAAACTCTACACTGACAATTACTCAAAGCCAAAATTGAACGCAGGTCCCTTATGCTGTGAGGCAGCAGTGCTAAGCACTATGCCACCATGTCATCCATGTCGCAACTCTGGAAAATTGCTCTGCAGAGAGCTGGCACAGACATGACAGGCCAAATAGCTTTCTTTACAAAAGCAAAGTAGTTTGAATGTTGGAAATCTTAAATAAACATTAAGAATGCTGAAAATAACACACATCTGGCAGAATCACTGGAGATATGCTACCAGACCTGTGTATGTTTGCTCTCCTTTGTGTTGTATTCACTCAATGATTCTACAGAAATCCCACTTCATCTGTACAAAACTACTTCGAACACAAATAAAAACAGAAAGTGCTGGGAAAATTCAGCAGGTCTGGCAGCATCTGTGGAGAAATAGGGCTAACATTTTGAGTCCAATATGACTCGAACTTCATGCTCTTTTCTGCTTCTATTTCAGATCTCCAGCATCCGTAATGTTTCATTTTTATCTTGGGTAACATGAAAGCCTGGACATTGCAAACTTCTTTGAAATAAGATGTGCTTACAGAAATTCGCAGGAGCAAAAGATACGTTTTCAAAACAAAAATTATCTTTACTTACACGCCATGGATGCGCTTGTGCACATTTATTGTGTATTCCCTCGTAACCACCTCGTTAATGGCAGAACGGCCCTTCTTTTTCTCTCCACCTTTCTTAGCGGGAGCCATCTGTGAAGATGTAAACAATTCGGACGCTGTTAGATCTGGTGAAAATGATCAAGTTCGCAAACAGCAGGAGCAGCTTCAACTCCACTGAGTGTACCAGTCAGCCCAGCTCGACAGGCCTTTGCTCGACGCTGACCCCAGACTCCTGTCACCGCAGAAACGGCCGGACAGCCTTCCAAACAATCCAAGCCGATGGCTGCTCTCTATCCGCTGCCCAGGGAAATCAGCCAGGTCAAGCGGTGCCCACACCGGCGCCAACGAGGCGGACATTTAGGCCCAGGGCCTCAAGCCTACCCTCCAACTCTAAATCCGAATTAAATCCTCCCGACAGCCGGGTCAGGGACAAGAAATGGTCCGGGGAGAAAGTTGCTCTCTCTGTACGGATGCACTTCCCTCACATTTCCCCTGGCTGAGAGCTATAACACAATAGGATGGACTCGGGTTACTTTGACTGATTTCAGGCAGCTACTCACCTCACCGGGAAAATGTCGGAAAGGAAGGAGCGATGCATTGTGGGCGGTTGCTAAGGGCTGGGGTCGAGATAGCACTTCCGGAGCAGCAGCTCCTTTCCCGGTCGGAACTCTCAGCCTGGCCTGGCCAGGCCACTGACATGATGTGGAGATGCCGGCGTTGGACTGGGGTAAATACAGTAACAGTTTTAACAACACCAGGTTAAAGTCCAACAGGTTTATTTGGTAGCAAATACCATTAGCTTTCGAAGCCTTGCTCCTTCGTCAGATGGAGTGGAAATCTGCTGTCAAACATTTTGTGTCTCTGTGTGCCTTGTTTGTGATGTGGAGATGCCGGCGTTGGACTGGGGTAAACACAGTAAGAAGTCTAACAACACCAGGTTAAAGTCCAACAGATTTATTTGGTAGCAAAAGCCACAAGCTTTCGGAACAGGCTATCCCTTCGTCAGGTGGGTGGGGTGAGAACTCCCACCCATCTGACGAAGGGACAGCCTGTTCCAAAAGCTCGTGGCTTTTGCTACCAAATAAACCTGTTGGACTTTAACCTGGTGTTGTTAGACTTCTTACTGCCTTGTTTGTGAGCAGATATCCACTCCATCTGACGAAGGAGCAGGGCTCTGAAAGCTAATGGCATTTGCTACCAAATAAACCTGTTGGATTTTAACCTGGTGTTGTTAAAACTCTTACTGGCCACTGACATCCAGCAGGGCCTCCCAGGCTGGTGTGGCCTGGCTTACTGACACTCACAACACCAGGTTAAAGTCCAACAGGTTTATTTGGTAGCACAAGCCACAAGAGGTTAAACCTGTTGGACTCTAACCTGGTGTTGCGAGACTTCTTACTGTGCTTAACCCAGTCCAATGCCAGCATCTCCACATCATTACTGACACTCAGCAGGGACTCCCAGCCTGGCCTGGCTTACTGACACCCAGTAGGAACAAACAGCCTGGACTGGCTTACTGACATCCAGTAGGGACTTTTGATTTGAATTATTATTGTCACATGTATTAGCATACAGTGGAAAGTATTGTTTCTTGCGTGCTATACAGTTTATTAAAGTTTATTTATTAGTCACAAGTAGGCTTACATTCACACTGCAATGAAGATACTGTGAAAATCCCCTAGTCGCCACACTCTGGCACCTGTTCGAGGCAATACGCCTAACCAGCACATCTTTCAGAATGTGGGAGGAAACCGGAGCACCCAGAGGAAACCCACGCAGACACAGGGAGAATGTGCAAACTCCACACAGTGACCCAAGCCAGAAATCGAACCCGGGACCCTGGCACTGTGAGGCAGTAGTGCTAACCACTGTGCCACCATGCCACCCACAGTTAGAGCATACCGTTCATAGAGGAGGAAATGAGAGAGTTTAGAATGTAGTGTTACATTTAGAATGTAGTGTAGTGTTCCTAACCTGGCCTGGCTTATTGACACCCAGCAGGAACTCTCAGTCTGGACTGGCTTACTGACATCTAGTAGTAACTGAGACTGTCCTGTTCTCTTCCCAGAAATTCAGATCAACATGTTATCTGACACAGATACAGGAGCTGACATCGAAAATGTTTCCAAAATCTCATCAAGTGTTGCAGATAATACATTGTTAATTCAATCTACTGCAGTATCAAGTGATACAGCATCCTGGATACCGACACAGGTCATAGAGTCATAAAGGTTTACAGCATGGAAACAGGCCCCTCGGCCCAACTTGTCTATGCCGCCCATTTTTTTAAAAAACCCCTAAGCTAATCCCAATTGCCCACATTTAGCCCATATCCCTCTATACCCATCGTACCCATGTAACTATCTAAATGCTTTTTAAAATATAAAATTGTACCCGCCTCTATATAACAAGGTATATAACAACATACAGCCTAACTCTTTTGGAATAATTTTTTTTTAAAATGCCTCTACATACCAATCCTAGAATCCCTGCAGTGCAGAAGGAGGCCCATCGAGCCTCTCCAACAACAATCCCACCCAGGCCCTGTAACCCCATGTATTTACCCTTCTAACCCCCCCTGACATTAAGGGGCAATTTTACCATGGGCAATCAACCTGATCCGCACATCTTTGGAGTATGGAAGGAAACCAGAGCACCTGGAAGAAACCCATGCAGACATGGGGATAATGTGCAAGCTCAACACAGTCACTCAACGCCAGGATTAAACCTGGGTCCCTGGCACTGTGAGGCAGCAGTGTTAACCACTCTGCCACTGTACCACCCATTAACTTTTTATATCATAACTAAAGAAGAACAATTGACTTTTATAATTAAACTGAACACCTTGAGAGTCCTTGATGGCTTGTTTTCAAAAACATGATTTAAGACATGGTTTCCCAAACATTTCCAGCCACAGAACCCTTTTGACCTCCCAAGAAAACTGAAGCAACCCCTGAGAAACATTCTTATTATATTGAAGAATTGAACCACAAAAAATGATTATTTTTTGCAATAGGTACATACAAAAACAAACTTAAAAGATGTCTTGTATATGTGCATTTATTATAATAGAGTTCTGTTATTCAACAAATAATTCCAAATCTTAGCTTTTTGTAATTTTTAATGGGAGCACCTACTCATACACACTCCCTCACCCAAGCCCACTCTCGTCCTCTTCCTCACCCACTCACAAACAAGATGAGGCATTTTTTTGGTGTAGCACGGTGGCACAATGGTTATCACTGCTGCTTCACAGCGCCAGGGACCTGGGTTCAATTCCAGCCTCAGGTGACTGTCTATGTGGAGTTTGCACCTTCTCCCCATGTCTGCGTGGGTTTCCTCCTGTTTCCTCCCACAGTCCAAAGATGTGCAGGTTAGGTGGATTGGCCATGCTAATTAGAGTTAGGGGGATTAGCACAGTAAATACGTGGGGTTGCAGGGATGAGGCGTGGGTGGGATTGTTGTCAGTGCAGGCTCGATGGGCCAAGTGGCCTCTTTCTGCACTGTAGGGATTCCATGATTCTAGCACCATTTCTCTTGCTTCATATTATGGAATGAAATATTAACTCTGAAGTCTCAAGAGTAATGTCTGCAGTCTTGCTGGTTCTTTACGCAGTTTTCTCTTCTAGGTCTCTAATGGATGATGATCCCTCTCCACTATGAACGTATGGAATTCCTCACATCCATATACAAATGCCAAAAACACTCTCTACATTGACATATGAGGTCTCAGCTGATGTTAAGGCACTAGATATTTCTGTGATCACCTTTCCGTGTTGTACCAGGGTAACTCCCAGACATTTTGTAGAAGTATCTACTTGCTTAGTGACAGGTTTCTTTCTGTTGCAGTATGACATTTCTCCTTGCATACTACTCCTTTAAGTTTGCTGAAACTCCTCTCATTTGACTCTGACCACAAATACTCAATGTCCTTTCTCATCAGTTCTCGTTGATTTTCTGTGTGTTCTGACATGTGAGTTATTAAAGAACTAATACAATGGATCAAGCCAAGTAAACCTCTTAGCCCTTTTAGTGTCTTGGAGATATTGGGTGATACTTTCTAGCCTCGCTTACCCCGAAACTGGAAAATCCCACTTGAGGTCCATGGACCTTTCCATGGTCCGCCCCCCACCTGCTCCAATTCCTGTGGCGGGCAGGACGATAAAATTCACCTCTCTCTCAGAGATAGCTGTGTATTCTTTAGGACTCAACTTGGCTCCATCTGGTGTGTACACCATTCGAACAACTGGCATTCTATCATTCTCCCAATGCATTTGTGTATAGCTTGTCCCAGCCTTCCTGGTTCTCGTCATAGCTTCAAATAGATAATAGTCACGATCTTTTTCATCTACATTGTGGATCTGAATATCATTAGCTATGCCAACAGTGCCTTTATGTCTCATTTACTTCCTGCTGCAACACATACTGGTTCATTAAGGCCAAAAGATAGGAGAAGGAATTTATTCCATCCAGAGTGTTTTGAATGTTGTCAACAGTGAAAATTCCTTGTCATGTGCCAGTAGACACTTTCCAATAAACACTTTTGCATCAAGCTTGCTTAAAATGTTTCCTCTGCCAGTGCAGACGTGATATCATAGAATATGCAGTTAAAGTCTTTTCCTCTATATATGCCTCTGATTTAGATCATCCTTAGCTGTTGAATCTCAGTTCCAGCATATGCTGTCAGCATTGTGTTGCTTGGTTTCAGAGCATCTTTCTTTGGATTATAATTTTCTTTCAAATCTTCAGGAAATATCTTCTGGTGTAATCTAAGTGGGATGATGTTACTCTGTGCTTCAGTATCAAGCTTCAGCTTTAGATTTATAGTTTGGGCTTATTTCTCACCTTGAATATTGCTGAAAAGAGAGACATGTTGCTGAACTTTTTTTTCTTGAACTCACCAGGACAAATGCAGGAATGCCAAATTTCAGACCATCACAACAATTTATACTGGAGGACAAAAGGGTGTTGATTGGTCAGCACATCAACTCTGATTGGCTAAGGCTCAATAATAACTTTCAAAGAAGAATTGGGTAAATACTTCAAAAGGAAAGATTTGCTGGAAAGCTCTTTCAAAGATCAGGAACGGGCATAAATGAACAATGGTAGGGAATGACAGATGCTCTTTAAAAGATGATATTTGATCCTGTGGCCCAGATTATGCAATTCTGAAGATTGACCTCAAAGCCCACAAGCAGACTCGGTACTGTAATTTTGCTCTATTTACATGGATTTAATTTTAATAAGACCTATAGGCCCTATAGTATAGGGGATCTGTGGTGTCAGGTACAATGAAGTCTTCAAGCAGCCTGGGTAATCAATCAGATTGAGAAATTCTCACAGACTGCAAACCAGGAAGTAAAAAGCACTGATTATCATTTGCTTTCAATGATTTTACAAAAAGCAAATTAAAGATCAGGACATACACGAGTTTGCATGATAGCTGAAATCTCATAAACAGACCTTTAAAACATAAAATAACGTTTTTATTATTTTAACATCTGTGTAATTTTTATTACGAAATAGGGAAATGCCACTCCAGACTTATAAAATTAGCTTTTCAGACCCAGTGGTTGTTCAATAGTAATTATGATTTAGTAACACCATTAAAAACTCAGTTACACCTCTCTCAGTCAACAAGGCTTAATTCTTAATGGTTTTTACAGCAAGAATGCTGCAGTTCACATCAAAAGACACTCGTGTGCTGATTGCACCTAAAGAGACTGGAATTGAAACAAGATATCACTGACAGCAACTTCAGGATTTGCACGTTTAACCATGCACATCAGAACACTTAAGTTGCAATCAGTTTTATACGGTAATGATGGTGAACAATGACATTTCCGTCATTGTTACAACCACAAATTCAGGGCCATTGTAATTGTATGCATAACTCACTCCCAGAATTCCACAATAGTTTGGGCTGCATTTCTGCTTTGAGCCCCGACTGCCTGTGAACCTTGAGCCCAAACACGCTGGAAATTGCAGGACGCTGTGAAAAACAGAAGCATGAAGGTATACAACTTACACTGTTGGATGTATTTCAATGATTTCTACTATTTATTACAAAATGGTCACTGACAAAAAACAAATATGAAATGGATTGATGCATTTTATACAAAATTAGACTAAAATCCACTTTTGTTGCAAAGAATTATTTATACAGAAATAACTCATATATTACAGTATCTGTATGATAGACAGTTCCTCCCTCTCTTTTTATTTTGAGATTTTTATGTAATAAATGCAACCTTAATAAAACGTACAAATCAGAAAAAGTGCATGTCTCTGAAAATCATACAACAAAGTAAACAGATTTCTTTTAAATGTCCAGTGTTGCAGAACTGATCCTTTTCCATTAATGATTGTTCTATTAAAGGTGAAATGAAGAACTTTCAAAGGGGCTGGAAACATTTGGTGAAAGTGTGTGTCCTTGAAGGGGCCTAATAGCACACCAGCTGTTAGGTTGTCAGAAATGTGCCAATTTTGCAATTTAGCACAGGGAATCGTAAAAGATATGTTGAGTACTGAATAGGAACAAGGTTACATTGCAAACATTAAAGGGATGTTTGTGCAAAAAGCCAAGTGCATCTTTCTGAGTTACTCATCAGGCTTGAATCCTCTTATGCTGTCTTATAGAGTCGTAACGGCACAGTAGGAGGCCATTCATCCCATTGAGCTCATGTCGTCTCCCAGTAGAGCAATTCAGTCAGTCCCTATTTCTGTAGTCATGCAAGTTTATTTGCCTGCTGTAGATTGATAACAGCAAATTCAGAAAGGGTAAAAGGAATCAGAGGCCAGCTAGTTATATCTGTACATATAAGGGGCAATTTCCTGACTTTATACTTTTGATGGGGAAAAGTGCACACACAAAGTCCTGCAACACAATGCCCATGGCTTTCCGACCATTTTAATTAATGGCTGGAAAATCACATAAAGGGTACCAGAATTGTAGAAATATGGTGCTGACGGGCAAATCTCCAGCTGTATAATGTTAGAAAATTACTGCCATTATGTATGAAAAAAAACCTTTGAACTATTTATACTCAGATCATGCTAATGAGTTAGATAACAAACTCAATAAATCATTTTAAAACATTCATAATGTTGCTGCTGTTTCAATCAAATAAGTAGCAGTAGATGTGGCCTTCTCATATTCAAAATCAAAATTTAAAAATGAGATGAGAATAGTCAAAAAACCATTATGTTCATAATGCCAAATTGAAGCTTTCAATGTGCTATTCTTTTTCCATTTCCAATAAACATACATATAATTAAAATATTTTACAATAAATTTTGTGAAGCTTTATATTTTAATACATCTCATTCGTACCATGCTACGGAAATAGTAAAAGTGTAGCACATTAATTGCCAATCATTAAACCAAAATGGTGAATATTGCTTTTACAAAAGGTTTTATAGTCTATCTTTCTTCATCACTGAAAGGCTACCGGGTGAGGTAAACATTTATGATTCAGAGAGGCGCTGTACATGTGATCTCTGCTGAGATTGTTGGTGGTATCCCAGAATGTCCTGTTGCTGTGGATACGAAGGAGGGAGGAGGAGCAGCTCTGGTTGTTCAGCTTGCAAAGAACTAGATGCTTGTGCCTGCTGGAAAAATGAAAACATTCTTGAACTGATTGCATTTACTGAATATGGAGTTGACACATTTTATAACTATATACAAAAGTCTTGTGATCAGTATAAAATCACTGGGTCATAAATTCAGGATGTGGAGATGCCGGCGTTGGACTGGGATTCTTACTCATAAATTCAGTGCATCACAAAGTATAAATGTAGGGAATTTGGTGAGAGTGGAAATTTGGTGCAGAAAGGGAACAAGATAATACTTTTGTCTTCAATATGTGTGGAGCGGCATGGTGGCACTGCAGCCTCACAGCGCCAGGGACCTGGGTTCAATTCCCTGCTTGGATCACTGTCTGTGCAGAGTCTGCACGTTCTCCCCATGATTGCGTGGGTTTCCTCCGGGTGCTCCGGTTTCCCCTCTCAGTCTGAAAGACGTGCTGGTTAGGTGCATTGACTGTGATAAATTCTCCCTCAATGTAACTGAACAGGCGCCAGAGTGTGGCAACTAGGGGATTTTCACAGTAACTTCATTGCAGTGTTAATGTAAGCCTACTTGTGATACTAATAAATAAACTTAAACTGGTGTTACAGGTAAATTTTTTATTTATTTAAAAAAAATTTTTTTAAATTCCAATTCAATCAAATCAAGTCCAATTCGGAGTCTCAACAAGTTGAGACATTTCCGATCCAAGCTGACAAGACAGGGCCTCCACTTCTGTCTTGGGCCTGATCTACATGAGCCAAGCTGATTGGAGTAGGTGCAGGTCCTCCTCCTCCAAGGCTTGATCTCATTTGCATCTTAGCCAAAAGGCCGAGATGCCGCTTTTAAAAATTGCTTCAAATGAAGCTTAAATGTAACCTAATGACCTCAACCAAGCGCAGCATCCTATCCATACTACACTTGATCTTAGCCAAAAGGCCGAGGTAAATATTAAATTTAGTCTACCTATAACAAACTGCAGGAGTTAATTAGTTCAAAGACTAAAAACTCCAGGCAGGATTTTCTGTTCTCATTCTTGTCAGGTGGGTTCGGTGGCGGGAGCAGAAAATATAATGAGAACTGTAAAGTTATGTTTTATATTGACGTAAACGCATTACTTCATTGACCCCTTTCCCTCTCAGTGGCAGGGTGCCTTCCCCAATGTTCAGCATCAGGAACATCAGTATAATAAATTAACATATGATTATCAGGCCCCTACACTAAAAGCATGCCCGCACCCACCCCCGTCAGAAAAACTATCCATAACAGCGTGATGGCAGAACGGTGTGAATCATGACTGGTCTCCGAAGGCATGCAGCTGGTCAGCAGATTTCCCAGGGGAGTTCGGGAGGAATGAGTCATGCCCGGGTACTGCCCAGGCAAATCAGAGGCCACCCCGCCCGTGATATGTTGTGGAACCCATGACGAAGTATTTTTTTCCAAAGTGCTGCACTATCTGGTGGAAAGCACCGCCATTGCTGTCAGTGGCGCCTCCTGCCCGACATCAGCCTTTGCCAATATTGGGGAAAATCCTGGCCATAGACTAAGTTCATTAATGAAAATGGCCACGCCGTGGATCGTTCCAATGCTTCAACTATGAAATTCTGCCCATTGTCTTCAGTTCTACCAACAAACTCTATTTTGCAGTTATTGAGTCTATTCCTCTCCCTGGCAAAGCTGAGGCTGAAACCGATTGTCTACATGGTGTCAGATATGACCAAGGTGAGGTTTTGACCATGTAATGGCTCCAACACTAAGACTACCTATCTTCACCTCTGTCACATCTCCTGATGATGCACAGGCCTGTCGATGGGGCTGGAGCTCAGCAGGTAAATGGAGGCAGCCTCCTGGTGACAGTTCAGGTAACGACTGGTACTTCCCTTGAAGTATCCCGGTATGGAGCTATTGGGATGGGAAGGCCATAGCCATGGCCACAAGCCACCATGTGGAGGGTTTCCCTCACCTTGGCCCGGATTTGATTTTTAGAATGTGGCCAGGAGTGCCTCCATTTTGGGGTGCCCTTGTGTTCACCTGCCTGCCTTCCTCTCACGGTGGGCTACCGGGTGATACCGTTTCCCAAAATTGTACAGAGTGCTGGATCAGGTGAGAAAATCTGTGTGAGACTTCACAGATGCCTTTTCATGCCCGATTTAACAGCATTCTGCGCAATTTCAAAATTCTGGCGAGGATCACACAGCCGGCTGGAGGAGCAGAGCCTAAACATGCACCCCCCCCCAGCTAATCACTGGCAACATTCCCCCCATCACTGGCACCAACCCCCTCCTCATCACTGACACCATCCCCCCTCTTCATCATTAGCACTGCTGCCCCCTTCCCATCACTGGCACTGCTGCCCCTTCCCCATCACTGACTCTGGCCCAACTTCCCTCCACAGGCTCCAGGTCCCCCTCACCATTGTGCTGGTGCAACCCTCCATCACCACTAACAAAGGATGGCATGGTGGCACAGTGGTTACCACTGCTGCGTCACAGCGCCTGAGACCCGGGTTTGATTTTGGCCTTGGGTGATTGTCTGTGTGGAGTTTGCACATTCTCCCCATGTCTGCATGGATTTCCTCCGGGTGCACCGGTTTCTTTTCACAGTCCAAAGATGTGCAGGTTAGGTGGATTAGCCACGGTAAATTGCCCTTTAGTTCCCCAAGATGTGTAAATTAGGGGAATTAGCAGGGTAAATGCATGGAGTTACAGGGATGGGGTGGGCCTAGGTAAGATGCTCTATCGGAGAGTCGGTGCAGACTCAATAGGTTGAATGGCCTCCTTCAGCAATGTTGGGATTATATTCAATGAAACATCAGCCCCACCTCCCCCCACCCCGACACATAAGGGGAACCCAAGGGGACCCCCCTCCCCCCCACCAATGGGCTCTCCAGGGGGCCCACCCTTGGCATTGCCAGGTTGCCATGATGCCATGCCAGAGTGCCATGGGGCAGTGCCCTGGTCATGTCCCACACCACCTGGGGGCTCTACCTCAATCTGCGTTCCAGATGTGGTCAACACAACAGGCCAATAATCGATAATCATCCTGCTAATCCTTCCAATTTACTCACTACACCCACTGGAGAGGTGGGCAGCATGTGGGGTGGAGGAGGAGGAGATGGTAGTACAGTGGTCATGTCACTGGACTAGTAATCCAGAGGCCCAGGCTAATTCTCTGGGGACATGGGTTCAAATCCTACTGTCATTGATTATTGTAAACACCCACCTGGTACAGATTATTGGAAACACCCATCTTGGATCATTAATGTTTCTATAGGGAAGGAAACTGTCCTTGCCCCGTCAGGCTACATAGCAACAGCGACATGGTTGACTCTGAACTGCCTTCTAAAATGTCCCAGCAAGCCACTCAGCTCAACGGAAATTAGGGATGGGCAACAAGTGCAGGTTCTGCCAGAGATGCCCACATCAGATGAAAGAAGAAAGCGGAATAACAATTTCCAAAGGAAAAAAAAGTGTGAAGATAACAAACAAGGAATATGGTGGGAAAATGAAGTTGAAGCTGATGATCACTGAACGGTGGAACAGACTCAAGGGGCGATAGCCTACTCCTGCTCCCCTTAACCACACTTTACCCTGACCACACTTTAAAACCCCCACACGCAATCACTTCATAAAACAATACCAAATCACAACTTAATAATCTTTACAAAAGTATAGGGAAGAGAATGAAAACCAATTATGTTCTAGTCAATGGAAAGGAAAATCATCCAGGGTGTAACATAAGATTTTTTTTACAGCTATCTGAACGGGAGAATGGAGCCTTGTTTGACATCTTATCTGAAAGATGGCTCCGACACAGCAGCGCACTGAAGCAACAACCTAAGCTGAATGCTGAAATCCTGGAATGAGACATGAATTCATTGTTTTCTGATTTGAGCAATAATATGTGTCCAGCAAAAAGAGCCATGCACACTTACCACAAGCAAGACGACAATATGATAAAATCACACCAAATAGTCATCAGCCATTTAAACACCAACACATTTTGGTTGGTTATAACTGCTATGTCCATCAGTAAGAAGTTACCTGCAAGTAGTGTTGTGGCTGCTGCTGAAGTTGCATAGTTTGCTGGGACAGAGATGGATGCGATATAGGAAATCCTGGCGTTGTTATTATTTGACCCATAAGCACTGCATTGGATAACATTGGTACGCTATTTCTAACTGGCTCTGGTGCCAAATTTTGGGACAGTTGTTGTCCTTGTAAGTACCTGTTGAGAAACATTTATGCAATTAAATATTGTGTCAATATCATCAAAATTGCCCAAATAACCCACTTTAAACATATTTGTTAGCAGTTAATAACTACATAACTAAATGCCATTCAATTTCAAAGGAAAGGGTTTAAAGTAGATGGTTAATTTACTGTCACTAGCTTTGCAGTGGAGATCAAAGTTAAATATACACTATCGTGTTAGTGTAGCTTTATTAATTTAGAAAACAGCAGGAGTTAATTTCTACAATTGGCTATCTTGGCTGGGAATGGGGGAGGGGGAACAAGCAAGGTAATAGACAACTCTACTGGTCAGCCACAGGGTCAGAATTCAACTTTCCAATTTCCTGTCTAACTGCAGAATAAAAGCAAGCAGAAACCTATGTCCAAAGTTAGTCAGATCTGCCAACAAAGGCAGTCAGAGGTCCAGGTCAGTCTTACTCTCAAGGCAAAAGTTGCTGACCACAATCTAAACTTAGTTTCAAGATCAATGAACAGCTCGACCAAACAATAGTGTTACTTAGCCATGAGATAACACCCACTGCCTCTGGGTTTTCAGTCAACTGATTTTGGTAATTATTCTATTATCATTTACAGCTCCTCTCGACTCATCTTTTGCCTCTTGTCCCATTATCAATCCCTTTTGTTCTTGCACTCTCATCCCTTTTGTCATTTAAATCACTCCTGTTTTCCATTCTATCACACACCTTCCAATTTGTTCTTTTCTCCTCCCCTTCCCCTCTTTTCCTGCCTCTATAACAATTTCCAGTTCTCACAAAAGGTCACACACCTTCAATATTAACTGGATAAAAGCAAATTACAGCGGATCCTGGAATCTGAAACCAAAAGAGAAAATGCTGGAAAATCTCAGCAGGTCTGGCAGCATCTATAAGGAGAGGAAAGACCTGACGTTTCAAGTCCAGATGGTCCTTTGTCAAAGCTTTTTCAATGTTAACTGTTTCTCTCCTCACGCTACCTGATTTGTTGAGTAATTGCAGTATTTTCTCTTCCTATTTCAGATTTACAGTATCTGCAGTACATTTTATGTGAGTTAGCCCAGTCATACAGTTTTTTGCTGTTGTAAGGATAGATGGAAATTATGCCTTTTAAAAAGGACATATTTTCCAGGTGGATACCTTGCATGTCTGCTTGCTAATTGTTAGTAAGAAGTTTAACAACACCAGGTTAAAGTCCAACAGGTTTATTTGGTAGCAAAAGCCACACAAGCTTTCGAGGCTCTAAGCCCCTTCTTCAGGTGAGTGGGAATTCTGTTCACAAACAGAACTTATAAAGACACAGACTCAATTTACATGAATAATGGTTGGAATGCGAATACTTACAACTAATCCAGTCTTTAAGAAACAAAACAATGGGAGTGGAGAGAGCATCAAGACAGGCTAAAAAGATGTGTATTGTCTCCAGACAAGACAGCCAGTGAAACTCTGCAGGTCCACGCAACTGTGGGGGTTACAGATAGCCTGTCTTGATGCTCTCTCCACTCCCATTGTTTTGTTTCTTAAAGACTGGATTAGTTGTAAGTATTCGCATTCCAACCATTATTCATGTAAATTGAGTCTGTGACTTTATAAGTTCTGTTTGTGAACAGAATTCCCACTCACCTGAAGAAGGGGCTTAGAGCCTCGAAAGCTTGTGTGGCTTTTGCTACCAAATAAACCTGTTGGACTTTAACCTGGTGTTGTTAAACTTCTTACTGTGTTTACCCCAGTCCAACGCCGGCATCTCCACATCATGCTAATTGTTAAACAAAGTAATTCAATAATTTGTATCTACCCCAATTTCATGTAAGCTTTAGTCAGTCTGACTTTGAGAAGGCTAGAGAAGTGTACTTGAGAGGCTATGCAAGAATCACGATATTCAGTTACACCTGCAGGTCCTGCTATTGTATAACTAACCACTGTGTCACCGTGCCGCCCTGCCTTAATCAAACTTATAAAAGAAAAACATATGACTGTGCAAAGATGAGTGGCAGGTCAGATGATTAGTCAGAGTATAAAGAAGGGCAAAGAATGACTACAAGGTTAATCAGCAGCAAGAGATTAAAGTATGAGAAGAAGATGGCTAGAAGGGCGGCACAGTGGTTAGCACTGCTGCCTCACAGTGTCAAGCACCCAGGTTCAATTCTGGCTTCAGGCGACTGTGAGGAGTTTGCACATTCCCCCCTTGTCTGCGTGGGTTTCCCCTGGGTGCTCTGGTTTCTTCCCACAGTCCAAACATGTGCAGGGTAGGTGGATTGGCCATGCTAAATTGGCCCTTAGTGTTAGGGGGATTAGCAAGCTAAATACGTAGGGTTACTAGGATAGGGCCTGGGTGGGATTGTTGTTGGCGCAGGCTCAATGGGCTGAATGGCCTCCTTCTGCACTGTAGGGATTCTATGATCCTATGACTGAAAAGTAGCAAATATAACTTCTCTGTCCAAAAAGGGAAGCAAAAAACAGGAAACTATATACCAGTTAGCTTGATGTCTGTCATAGAGAAAGTGTTAGAATTGATCATTAAAGAGGTTATAGCTGGACACTCAGAAAAATGTAAGGCAATTGGGAAGAATCCATATGGATTTATGAAGGGGAAATCATGTTTAATTAATTTATAAAAGTTCTTTGAGGGAGTAACATGTGCTGTGGATAAAGTTTAAAAAAACGTTTATTTATTAATGTCACAAGTAGGCTTACATTGATACTGCAATGAAGATACTGTGAAAATCCCCAAGTCGCCACACACCAGCACTTGTTTAGAGGGAGAATTTAGCATGGCCAATGCACTTAACCAGCACGTATTTCGGACTGTGGGAGGAAACCAGAGCACCTGGAGGAAACCTAGAGGATGTGCAGACTCCACACAGACAGTGACCCAAGCTGGGAATCGAACCCAAGTCCCTGACGCTGTGAGACAACAGTGCTAACCACTGTGCCACCGTTCGGGGGAGCCTGTAGATATCCTGTACTTGAATTTCCAGAAGGCATTTGATAAGATACCACATCGATATTGTGGAAAATTAAAGATCAAGGTGTAGGGGGTAACATATTAGCATGGTTAAAAGATTGGCAGGCTGGCAGAAAACAGAGTATGCATAAATGAGTCTTTGACTGCTTGGGCCACAACTTTTCACAATTTACATCAATAGCTTAGATGAGAGGAGAATGGTAGCTAAATTTGCAGATGACACAAAGATATATAGGAAAGTATGTTATGAAAAAGACATGAAGAGTTTGCAGATGGATATAGATAGAATGAGTGGGCAAAAATCTGGCATATGGAGTATAATGTGGGAAAATGTGAAATTGTTCACTTTGGCAGGAAGAATAAAAAGCGTATTACTTAAACAGGGAACAAAAGCAGAATGCGTGTGTCACAAAAAGTTAGCATGCATGAACTGCAAATATATTAGAAGACTAATGGAATGCTATCCTTTATTATGAGAGGAATTGAACATAAAAGTAAGGATACAATGCTTCGCTTATACAGTGCATTGTTGAGACCACATCTCGAATACATCGTGCAGTTTTGGTCTCCTTATTTAAGGAAGGATGTAAATGTGTTGGAGGTGGTTCAGAAGAGGTTTATTAGATTGATACCTGAAATGAGTGGGTTGTTAGGGCTGGGTTTGTTTCCACTGGAGTTTAGAAGAGTGAGGGGTGACCTGATTGAAGTATATAAGATTCTGAATGGTGTTGACAAGGTGGACTTGGAAAAGATGCTTCCTCTTGTGGGCAAGTTCAAAACTAGAGGGCACCATTAGGGGTTGTCCTTTTAGGACAGAGATGAGGAGAATTTTTTTCCCTGAGGGTTGCACAGCTTTGCAACTCTCTGCCTCAGGAAGGTGATGGAAACGGGGTCATTGAATATTTTTAAGGAATGGGTAGATAGATTCTTATTAGGCAAGAGAATCAAATGTTATTGGGGGTAGATGGGAATGTGGAACTTGAAACTCAAACAGATCAGCCACGATCTTATTGAATGGCAGAGTAGGCTCGAGGGGCTGAACAGTCTACTTCTGCTCATATTTAAAATGTTGTATGTTTTCATTCAAAATGAAATTAGAAATTGCTATAAAAATCAGAGTTCACCCCTGCTATGCTTTATGGGTTAGAAAATGATCTTGAATCCAAATCACATAGTCACATATGAACGTTGAGAGCTATAATGCAGACAATTTTACAATGATGAGAGCTACGGCATTTGAATCATTTATGTAGTTTTGACATACTTAGCTTGTTGTCCAATAGCACCGAATTCTGTGGGTTGTCTAGCATGGCATGTAATAGGCATCATTGGTTGAATGGGTTGACTAAGTAGCATCCTTAAAAGGAAAGTGAAAATAATGAGTAAATATCTTACATTTGCACAATGTACTTTCTAAGAATGTGCTTTCTTTCTAGTTTGAATAAGGTGCCTATCTCAATTCCATTGGATCAGTTGAGTGGTGATTAAAAACCTTACAATATGTCCTGAGTACCCATCCATCAATGCATCCTATTGTAAGGTATTTCCTTTGGGTATAGAGACATCTGTTGATTCGTTTTATGAGATTGGCCTACCGAAGCTAACTGTGATATGTCCGAGGCTGGAGTTAAGACCCATTTGGACAGCAGTTACATTTTTAAGGATCATAAAGCACTATGTTGCAGTACTGTAGGCCATAGCGGGGATTTTCACATTGGTTATGCCCCATAAAATACCTACCAGGTGTATGGATGGAAATTGCATACACAATCTACATCTCCCGACATTTGCAAATCTTGATCAAAAAGCTCTTAGGGTCTTTCATATCAATATATTAATGCAGCTGAGGTAACAACAGAACAATGTAGGTTCTTGTTCTTGGATTTTAATCCAGAAATAGCCTGATTTGTAACTGTTCACATAACGTAGGCATCCAGGGCCTAGCTTTTGATTATGAACGCATTTAGCTTGCAACTGTAATGGCAGCTTTCCAAATCTTGCTTTCAGCTTATTTTTGCATGCTTTTTTCTAGTGAAGGGTGCTTGTGGCAGGTGTTTTAGCTTTCCAATTTTACTGCTACCAATCTGCTAATTGGGGCAGTGAATGTTTCGATAGGAATCTCTGAATCTCTCTATACTTGTGGAAACTAGCTTCAGCGGTAGCACTTTTGCCTTTGAGTCAAGAGGTTAAGATAAAAGATTTATGCATTGTGAACATGTTTGAGTTCAGCATTGTTAGCTGCAGTCAATGCTTTCATTGATGAAAATCAGCAGAACTAATGATCACCCTGCAAGAGAAGTGGCCTGCTGAATTCTGCTATGACAACTGCCACTGAAAACAGTAACATCTCCTGTACACCACAGCATATGGCAACAAATCAGATTTAATTTCCATTGCTAAAAATAACTTGTTCCATATTTCATAGCGATAATGGACAGGTGGTAGATATTACAACAAAAATCTTATCGTGGCATTCAAATGACAATAAGCTGCTCCCTGGGATTTTTCTTGTAGTTTTTCCTTAATGAGAATTCTCCTTAAAACTTTTTCTTTAAAACAGATAAATGTGCATGCTGAAAACTGAACCTGCAATAAAGAAGTTAACCTGTACCAAGGATTGCAGAATAAAATTTGAGCTAACTACCTTCAATCATTTTTGGAATTAACTAGGAGTTTCTGAATATGTAGGTGGTGTGGCTGACCCAAGGATAATGAACACGCACTTGCTGGATCCGCTGTCAGTGGACACATTTTGATGGAATGGAATCCTTTCCAGTTAATGAAGGCCACCAGCTGGCCTGTGGGAGCCTTGATGATCGCATGTCTACAGTCTATATCTTGCACCCAGGGCAATAGTGCAGGTTTCTTGCCAGTGCTAGGACTGATTGCCCCTTCCTTGCCCTCTCCATGTATGCCAGCAAAAGCATGTAAGCAAAAGACCTACTCTCTACCTCTGTTATCATTGTTCCCCCAAGAACTGTTTCAAGAAAACCTCGCCAGACACAGGGTAGTGGTGATAAATGCCTTGATTTCTTCTGTTGGACACAAGGGGTCTTTGTGCCAAGACTTGCAATGGTTGAAGCAGCTTCCTTCTTTAGGGTTCTTCTTCCTGTTTAAGTTCCTTCAACTGGAAGCTGTGGCAGAACCCTTGATGTAAGGGATTTCTCTCCCTTTCACTGGTGGGCTCCCTTTTGGGCTACAGAGATCATGCCTGGAAACCACCAGGTTTCAATGGTGGTCGGGGGGTGAACAGAAGTCCTGTCCCACTGCTCTTTTATTCCCAAATATTAAACTCAATTCAAATTTTCCCTTTTTAAGTATGTGATAATTGTTAAAATACAAGGGAATATATGGTTCTTTATTTTTAGCCAGCAAACATATCAGCATCAATCATCCCACTCCTGACATTTTCATTTTAGGGCGGCATGGTGACACAGTGGTTCGATTCCCGGCTTGGGTCACTGTCTGTGCGGAGTCTGCACATTCTCCCCGGGTCTGCATGGGTTTCCTCCGGGTGCTCTGGTTTCCTCCCACAGTCTAAAAGATGTGCATGTTAGGTATATTGGCCATGCTAAATTCGCCCTCAGTGTACCTGAGCAGGCACTGGAGTGTGGCGACTAGGGGACTTTCACAGTAACTTCATTGCAGTGTTAATGCAGGCCTACTTGTGACACTAATAAATAAACAAAAAAAATTACCAGATGAGATATAGAGCAACTAGATACAAAGTAAAACACCCTCTTCTCTCCCCTAGCACCATGCTATCAAAAAATTCACTTCTGATGCATGAGTGAAAGTTTTTTTTATTTTCAAAGTCGGCCTTATATTCACTGAGCTTGGCAACTTGCTCTGGAATTTTGGTCTGTTTTGTGCACAAAAACCTTGACCACTGGAAATCAATTTGAAACCAGAGAGGTTTATGATTGGAACTTTAGTTCCAGAAATAAGAGGGAAGTGTGCCAATTCGCTGTCATCCAAATCCCAGAAAGACACTCATTAAAAGAATGATTTTCTGATAGGTGACACATATGCATAATAAGTCACTTCCAAAAGTTTATTATTAACTACATGCATCGATTGCAATTTATGAAATAATGTTACTATTACCTTAGTTGCCTGTCATGACTGAAGTTAGAACCTGAATGACCGATGGTGCCATCACTCTGGAGGGTCATGGTTGGGGCTTGGGAGAACATCATCGGACTGCTGAAATGTAGTGCCAGGCCTCCAGAGGATAGATTGGGCAGGGAAGTCTGTACAACCTGTCCAGCACGTATCATTTTAGCATTCTATAAAAACATTAAAAAAATAACAGTCTTGCTGAGCAAGAAAACCAAAGTCAAATATTCTGTTTAGCACATAAAACTCTTGTGTTTAATGGGAAATATATCACTACTGTGGACTTAAACATGCATCTCTCAAAATTCCATCAGGTGCATTGTGCCATGTTTGCACCTGGAAATGCCAAGAAAACTGAATCTACCAGAAGATTGTGTTTGCATTATATAGAATAACAGGGGGGGATTCTCCCATCCCACCCATGATGGGGGATGAACCGTGCAAAGATCCATTGACCTTGGGCAGGATTCTCTGGTTTTGGGGTGAGTGCTGCCAAAGAATCCCACCCAACATCTTATCTTATAGCATAGAAACAGGCTATTTGGCCCAGCAAGTCTAGTGTTCATATTCCAGGCAAATCTCCTCTCAGCTTTCTTCATTTGTACATCACTCTGTTTGTTTCTCCCTCATGCACTTATCTAGCCTTCCCATAAATCCATCAATGCTATTCACCTCAACCAGCCCATGTGGCAGCAAATTCCACTGGAGGAACTCCTGCTCAAGCCCCACATAATTTGGTAGTAACGTTCAGTGGGTGTGAAAAGTTAAAAGGCAGAGTCTGGCCAGAGATTGCAGCAGCAGGCTAGCTGAGTGACAAACAGGTCAATTGAGAAATTCACTATAAGCTAACTCCACAGGATGGCTCCTGACATCTTGCCCAACTTTTTAAGAATGTTTTCCAATGAAAGGTTTGGCATAGACTACAGAAACAAAAGGGTTAAGGGCACTCCAAGGAGGAGTAAATTTCAACGAGACTGTCAAACTCTCCTCGAGTTAATCAACCAGAGGAGAGAGATCTCTGGGTCTGCATTGGGAGGATGACTCAATCATTCCACATGGAGAGAGGAGGCAAGAGCTCCGAATCGCAACTCTTTCATCCCCATAACTATGAATCACCGCCACAGGAAGTTCAATGACCTGACCAGCACAGATAGGGTAACACACTGAATACTCTCCTTTTTTCTTATGCGGGTTACCCTTTGCCTGAGCATGTGGAAAACTTAGAAGCTGTACAATGAACCCTTCATGATATATTCTGTTTAAAGGGAGGCCAAGGGCATCCCCTGTGGATGATTTTGGAAGCGGGGGTGCTGTTTGATCGGGCATGAGGGTGCTGGGTGGGGCACCTGCCGCTTCTTCCCTGATAAATTCTGGAGTGGGAAGGCTTGAAGAAATTCACGTCCACTGAAGGGTCTCATCTCGCTGTTGCGGGAGGGGGGACTCGCCATGCAGGGAGACAGACAAGCAAACCTGATTGCTGGTAGCCTAGTGGGGAAGAGGGTGATTCACCCGTTCAAAGGCACTCAGTACCTGATCGAGGGACCCAGTATCAAGAAGAGGAGCAGGTCCGCTAAGAAACATAGAATTATACAGTGCAGAAAAGGTCCTTCGGCCCATCGAGTCTGCACATTAGAAACATCTGAACTCCCACCTAATCCCATCTGCCAGCATTTGGCCCATAGGCCTGAATGCCAAGTGCTCATCCAGATGCTTTTTAAAGAATGTGAGGCAACCCGCCTCTACCATGCTCCCAGGCAGCGCATTCCAGCCTTTTTCTCCACACCCTCTGCCACATCTCATCAGTGTCCCCTCTCTGAGAACAGATTTACCCCATCCTGGACAAAGCAATGTGCTGATCAACAGCCCATCTACCACTTAAACATTTACTTACTCCACCACCGACGCACAATAGCAGCAGTGTGTACCATATACAAGCTACAGTGCAGCAACTCACCAAGTCTTCTTCAACAGCACATTCCAAACCTGCAGCCTCTACTATCTGGTAAGACAAGTGCAGCAGATGCATGGGAACCCCACCTGCAAGTTCCCTTCCAGGCCACACACAGTCCTGACTTGGAACGATATTGCCGTTCCTTCATTGTCACTGTGTCAGGGGTAGGGCTTCTCAGGGAAGCCCTGGATTTAAATGTCCCCCATGGAGCTGGGAACACTAGTGGCAAGAAACTTCATTCCTGTGGACTGCCTGGAGATTTTGTTGGGGGACATCAGGCCCCCTGCCACCCTCCTTAAATTCCACCCAATGATATCTTATAATACACATAGTCATCGTTCCAAACATCTTTGCCTTTAGCTTTTCTCCTCATATGAAGTCCCTATATGACATGGCCCATATGTATTACAATCATAAATGCATTTGGGGTTTACAGTTTTAGTTTACTGTTCAGCCTTAATTTATCACTTCCACTTTCCCATTCCTAAGGAAGAGTCTTCCACGATGATGCATCTGCTTTGTATTTCCAGCATGTTAAGTTTTTGTGTTAAAAAGCCAATGATTTAGTGAATATACTTGGTTCTATTATGTTGCTCCTGTTGGTACCTGGAACTGTTTACTGGGAAGATCCTGGTCTTGCACCACAAGGTCCATTTGTTGCTGCTTTTGCTGTTGTGATTCCTGATACTGTAATGGACTCAGGCTGATAGGCGTTGGCTGTTGCAGCAATAACTGAAAGGGAGAAAAGCAAGCTTTAAAAAAGATTTTCAATCATGTTGGTGACATTTAAATCTTTCAATTCAATTCTGTTTGTTGGATAAAATTCTAGCCTCTCGAGTTGAACATTTCTCCCTTGTTGTACCATGTGTAACAGAATTAGAAACCTGTTTTATTTTCAAACTGGTTTATAATTTCATAAAACAGTGAACAGAGAAATCCCCTCACTCGGCAAATGAAACCTGCTGGGTTCGTGTGTGCTACCATCTAATGATTAGAATCAGGAACTGCAGTAACATAACATTAAATTAGACACAGTGCCACCCGGTGAAAAGCACCATATATTACATGAATCTAATATTATCACTTGACAAAGTAAGGGGTATGATGGAATACTCTCCACTTGCACGAGTGCAGTTCCAACAACACTCCAGAAACTCAACACCATTTGGGACAAAGCAGCCCGCTTGATTGGCACCCCATCCATCACCTTAAACATTCATTCCCTCCACCACCGACACAGTAGCAGAAGTGTGCAGCATCTGCAAGATGCACTGCAGCAATTCACTAAGAGAAAATGCTGGAAAATCTCAGCAGGTCCGACAGCATTTGTAGGGAGAGAATAAAGCCAATGTTTCAAATCTAGACGACCTTTTGTCAGAGCTCAGCTTCGTCACAGCTCTAACGAAAGGTCATCTAGACTCGAAACATTGGCTCTATTCTTTCCCCAGAGAAGCTATCAGACCTGCTGAGATTTTCCAGCATTTTCTGTGTTTGTTTCAGATTCCAACATCCGCAGTATTTTGCTTTTGTTTTAGCAATTCACTAAGGCTCCTTTGACAGCATCTTCCAAATCTGCGTCCTCTACCACCTAGGATAAGGGCAGCAGATGCATAGGAACACCACCACCAAGTTCCCCTCCACACCATCTTGATTTGGGACCACATCGCCATTCCTTCACAGCCACTGAATTAAAATATTGGAATACCCTCCCTAACAGCATTGAGGGTGTACCTACACCATATGGACTGCAGAGGTTTAAGCAGGCAGCTCACCACCACCCTCTCAAGGGCAATAGGGATAGGCAACAGAGGTGTATTTACACTTTGTGGGGTCTCACGCTCACCTTCATTTATGCCCCTCCATTAGAGTATCCATCCACGAATACTTGGTTCCCTTTACTAGGGTCAGGGAATAATTTGCAAACATAACAGTAGTCTGCCTCAGAGGTTTCCGAACAAAATCAACCAATTTCTAATTTCCATCATCCCATTTCTCTTTACCCTCAGAAAATGGGATTTACAAAAACTTCTAACCTGCTTTCAGCCTCCAACATCAAACTCTTTTCTCAGATTTTCCACATTACTATATTTTCTGGTTTACTTAGTACAAAATATTCTAGCATTCGCAGTGGAACAGATTTTGGCCATAAGGCAATATCTTCAGGATAGGTTTCTTCCTTCACTTCCACAGAAGGATCAGCAATATCTTGTAGTTCCATTGCCACTTCTTGTTCAGCTTTTTCAGGCAATGTGGATCTCCAGGAATCAGCAAGTCTAAGTCATCAGATAATTCACTCACACTTTTGGTGGATGAGGATGAATGTGCAGTTTGTGCATTGTTCAATACTTTAAACTTTTTAATGCAAAATGACAAACTGTCTTTTTGCGTAGTTTCATCCTCTTGCTTTGCCTTCAATTTTCTGCATTCTTAACAGTCACATTGATAGTTTTGCTTCATATTGCTAAAGAAACTGATCTTGATTTTAATGAATTTTCTTAATGAGCAGGCATTTGCGCAGTCAATCCCACATTAATTCAAGCTGTGCAAAAATTGGATTCGTCTTTTAACTATAAAGCTGTGATTCTGAATTTCAAACAACACTGACTCTACTCTTCTCCTGCCCATTCCCCCCTCACAAACTCATGAACTCTCCTTCCCTCCAAAATGCAACCCGGACCTTACACACTCTCCCTCCCTGCAAGTCTGCAACCCTGGCTAAACCCCTTCGCACAGTCCCCTCCCCCCAGCCTCCCCGCACCCTCATACTCTTCCCCTCACCTCCCACCCCCTCGCAGTTCCCTCACATTCTCACTAACTTCACTTACCTGGGGTCTTCAAGGTAGCCTCCTGCCTCACTTGCCATCTCCTTGTGCTGGTAAGGCTTGATTTGGTGCCTCGTGCATCACTGTTGCTGGCTGGCTAAGATTCTTTGAGCACAACCTCTTCACTTGTGCAATCTATGCTGTTGGTACCCACTGGTTTAGTTTTAAACTTCCAACAGTTGGCTTTCTACTGCCCAATTTTATGACAATGAAGACATGTTGGTCTTTTCAACTCATCCTTATCCTCTACACTGTTTTTATGGCTACTTTGAGGAGCATCTGCCTTTTAATTATCACTATCTTCTCTACTATGATTAGGGTTTAGCTGACCACCATTCAGTTTATCTTTATTTCTCCAACCTTGTGTGGATTTGAAAAAGATGATCTACTGCCATCTAGGTGCCTGTGTGATATATCACACCCATCAGCAAAACAACAGCTTCCCTTATTTTAGAAATCACATGGTCATCCAGGTGTAACGTAATAGCTATTTGAATACCGTTTTTAAGCTCTTCCAATACTATTATTTTCTTCACATTTCCAGACGTCTCCTTTAATTTCATTGATCAAAACTATTGATCAAACAGAAGTTCTTTAGCCCTAGAAAGTTCTACAAATGTTCAATGCTGTTTTTTTGTCTAGAGTCCAAAAGGTTAATTAATATGCTTCGGAGACAAGCTTATACACATTAAGTAGCACAGTTTATACTATTGCCTACTTGCGATTTCTGAGAAGCCTTTTTGCTTATGATCTCCAGTTGTTTTTCAGCCCTTAGCAAGCTCTTTCTTTCTCTGCACATTGAACTCAGGGTTCACACCAATGTGGGTGTTTTTAGCTCCAATCCCAAATACCCTTTGCAAAATCTTCCAACCAAGTCTCCACCCTTAATTATCTGTATGGCAGCAAAAGTTAGTTGAGATTCCAATAGATTTTTAGATTAATTAACATGTAGCTTCAAAATCAAAACTTTTGACCCTGAAGTCTGCATGAATAATTTAAATTCCTAATAAAGTCCGCACAACTCTTCACAAACTGCAATCCCCCCATTAAAAGAAGGCCACCTGCATACCCTCTGACCTCATAAGTACACACGGTACCATTTAAACTGCCATTATTCGAGCTGTTCTGGCATTTTCTAAAATCCGGCATTTTAATTACCTTACCATTACAAATTTAACCTTCCCAAAATTAAAAATTACCTCTAAAATATTGGTATGAACCATGAATGAGATGATTATGACACAACCTTGATCATGTGCTCAAGTCCTGAGGTGGGGCTTGAACCTAACACTTTCTTTATCAGAGGCAGGAGAGCCAACACTGAACCAGGTCTAAAACTTATTGGCCTCAAAGGTAGCAATCCCAATGGTATAAATGTTTTGAGTGTGTTTCAACCTTACTGTCTAATTTTTCCTACACCGTGACAAGATGAGTTACAGTTATCTCATCTGATCGGTCAATGACTTGCCAATTTTGTTCCCAGGAACAGTACATCACAGTTTTCACCTTCAAACATGGTTTTATAATCCTTAAAACGTAAGGCCTGGCTGGTGTTTGCTGGTGATTTATTGTAAAAGCCTGAGTGTGACTTCTGGATTGCTTTCAATACACCACATTTTATGGTGTCTGATCTTTACAACAACACCTGTTTATCTGAGGTCACAGCAATAAACCTGTATTCCTGCAGTAAGATGTTTCAAGGACCAACTCTCAGAAATTCAGGGAAATACATTCCGATATTTTGTTTGGAGTTCTTGTCAGTAGTTTTTTCAGTCTTCTATATTTTCAACAGAAACAGGATGGCGAGGCACCTGGGAAAGTTCCTACACACTTTGTAGGGAAACAATTCTGTTCTGTTGTTCAAGTAGCTGTTAATATTAGTTTACTTTGTTTTCCAGATGTGGACACAAAATGGATCTTGAAGTAGGAATGGGCCGAATATATTTTGGGACATAAAATTAAACACTGATCCATCCCATCTTCATTTGCCAATATGTTGCAGGCACTCGTTGTACCTTCTCACCTGTAAATTTGAGTCATCCACCATGCACAGTTGCTCCTGGATTTTGTGTAGTTCTTCTTGCTGCCATGTGATGTTTGCTTGAAGAATGCGTGTGCGTTGCTCAAGCTGGTCCTTGAGAGATTGAATCATGTCCAACTGTGCTGGGAACTGGTATGTAGAAAAATATCAATTTTTTAAAGATGTTCAACTTTAAATTAGATACATTTCATGTGGACAGTCATGTCTAAGTGTAATTCTCAATCTAAATATAGTAATGGGTCGGCCGTCTATTTAAACCAGAACTTTGGTTTGGAAATATTCATACTTAACTACCATTTTCTACCACTGGAGAGTTATTTAAAGACAACAACAAGAAATGGGGCTGGACTTTCCTTTCAGAGTCAAGAAACCAACTTCAGGGCCATTTCTGAGTCCTGATCTGACACTTCAGGAGGTGCGGTGGAGGCGGGATATAATCACAGTCCCTGATTTGACAGAGGTGACTGTTGGTTAGAAGTTGGTTTGGGTGGCCAGTGAGTAGCTATGAAGCTGGGAATGGAGGTTGGACTGAGCAAATGCAGGTCCCATTTATGTCATTATCTGACTGCCATTTAATTCCAAAGACACAAGCACAAGGGCACCAGAGATTCTAGAAGAGAGGTAGATGGCTGGCATTCATAGCTGTGCTTTGCAGACACAGTAAGGGAGAGGAAGGAAGTCCTTTTTTCAGAGGAGAAGGCCACCCTCCCAAACCAAACAGACATGAATGGAGTTTTCTGAGAAGGTGAGCAGATGAAATATAGTTGTTGTAATATGTTTTCACGGGATTGCAGCATGACATCACTAGAAAGGAAATGTGTCACACTACCCAGTTTTAGTTTCACTTTTGCTTTTGAATAGAAACTCACAGGCACAATTCTGCTGCTGATGCGTCTTCAAGCTTTATAACCTCTGTATAAATATTTCCATCTGCCTGGTCTAAATAAACAAATCCACAACGTGTTTACCCAATCCCTTGAATGACTGGTGCCTTTATATCTTTAGAACATGCACAGCAATGGAAACGATAAATTGCGGCCAGTGCAGGAAAAGGTTCAATGATCTTCTTCCCTCAGACAAAGTGACTGCAGTGCAAGACACTCATGACAGGCCTCTCGGTATTCAACCTCCAGAAGACACACCAGCTGAGGAGCCTGAGGCTGAATGTTGCTCCTGAACATGGCAGGAGTGTGTGTCCAGTCTACTTACTGATCCTTCAGCAATGCTCAGGCCATAGTGCTGTTGAGGACCGGTCAGCAGTGAAACATGCAGCTTCTTGTGTCAATGAGCTAATAGCGTTTGTCATGGAGATCAGCAACACCTTAACTCTTTTCTTTTGCCTTTTCAGGAGAAAGAGACACATAATGCTTGAGAAAGGACAAAGGCCTGAGCAGAAGTGCTCAACCTACACTTTGTGTCATGGCGATTGCCAGAGTAGCTAACCACCAGCCATTCGGAGAAGATGAGATAGGCATCCCTGGTGAAGAGATAATGCAATGCACAGATGAAAGGGGGTCCAGTTCATTCCACCCTGTCTGACAACATGCCAAAGACTCAGCTGCTTTGGTAGGCCTCTGAACTGTAGAGGCTTTTAAAAGTAAAGTTTATTTATTAATCACAAGTAGGCTTACATTCACACTGCAATGAAGTTACTGTGAAAATCCCCTATTTTCCAAGGCTAGTTCTCGTGATTTCTTCTCGAGTCTCCTACAGGTTCTGACATGGGAGGGGGAATGACAAGTTTCTGTGTTTGAACTGGGGCAAGTGCTGCCAGAAGAATCCGCAGACCAAGCACTGTCATAAGCTACAAGTGAGCCCTGTCCCAGCTCAGATATGGTCATCTTGGAGGGTACCCGCATGAAGATAGATAGGATGGCTGGCACTAGGTGGTGACAACATGAGCAGTTAAGAGAGGCAGAAGCAGGTGAGAACAGTTTTCACTGGAAGTTGGAGGACAGACACAGCCCTGCACAGCTGGGCATAGGTACAGGGCCTCCAGAGTCACAAATTGAAGATTATAAACAACATTTTATGGAAACTGAAGAGAATATATTCATGCAATTTAAAATAAAAAGTATTTATTTTCTAACCTGTGTCATTGGTGCAGGCTGACTGACCATGGCAGCTTGAGGTAACAGCTCCTGCGAAAGCAGATCAATAGGTGGCTCCGATATTAAAGAAGACTACAAGGAAAGAGAACAGCCAAGGCTGTAAAATAATTTTGTCTTCACTATTAACCAAGAAATGACTGAAAGGGCCCAGAGCGAACCACTCCAACAACATTTGATTTTAATTTAGACATTGCTGGCTATAGGCCAGCATCTACTGCCCATCTCTAATCATCCTCAAGAAAGTGATGATAAGCCATCTTCTTGAACCACTTCTTGAATCTCCCTAATTCATCCAATACGGGAAAAGATTTCCAGTGGGGGTAATTTGTGTCAAGGGCAGTGAGTAGTTTAGAGGAGGTATGGGGAAATGTAAATTGGCAGGTAGTGAATCTGAAGTAATTATTCGTGAATTGACAAATAAATATAAGATTTCCTTTATGGAGGTGAATAAAGTATAGGCAATAAAAGATTAATAGTTTTCAAACAATTAACTGTTTCAATTTATAATCTCATTACTCTGAAACTGCTACCGTTTTTATTTCACATCATGGTGCCATTGATCATGTAAATGTCAACAGTCATAAAAGCAGGAGTGTGAAATCAGGAAACAAAACCTTCACAACTCAGGTCCAATTACTGAGGAAAAATGTGAATTTTTAGAAGCATAGAATCTTTACAGTGCAGAAAGAGGCCATTCAGTCCATTGAGTCTGCACCAACTTTCCGCTGCCCAGGCCCTCCCCTCCCCTCTATTCCCATAACCCTACGCATTTACCATGGGCAATCCACCGAACCTGCAACTCTTTCGACTGTGGGAGGAATCCAGAGCACTCAGAGGAAACCCATGCACAGGGAGACACAGGGAGAACGTGCAAACTCCACACAGTCACCCATGGCCAAAATTGAACCTGGGTCCCTTGCACTTTCCTCCTCATGTCAGCTGGAACAGGGTTCAAGTCCTGTGATGTTGGCATTAATCTGATCCACCTGCTAGGCATCTAGTCAACTGAACTAACCCCCTTGCATTAAAGAAGATATGGGATTTTCATTTTCACTGCCTGGGTGGCAAACTGACATCGTGGAATGAAAACGAGGTGGTTTCTATAAAAGGTGAGCAATCTGTTCCACTAGATCACTGCCCAGGCAGTGAAGATGAAAATCTACTCCAACATGATTCGAAATGCTGCTTGTTGTCAAATAAGAAACGAACATGGCAGATAGCCATGGAATGGAGTTAGCAATCAGGCTGCAGAGCTCTATGGATCTGTAAGTCACAATCTATGTTCTTAAACATGCACCTGTACTATTGTGCTCATTGGTGAGGGAGAAACATAAAGAGAGGGGTGGAGGCGTGGTGGAAAAAGGTGCAGAGAGAGAGAGAGAAAGAGAGGGGGAGAGGGGAAGAGAGGGGGAGAGAGGGAGATAGAAAGAGAGAAGGATAGAGACAGAGACAGACAGGCAGACAGAGGGGGTGGCGGCATGGTGGAAAAGGAGCAAGACGGACAGAGAGGCAGCAAGAGAGACAGACAGAGGGGGATGAAGATGTGGGGGAAACAGAAAGAGTGAGAGAGAGAGAGAGTTTCTTAGCAGGCTATAATCTACAAAGGCGCATCAGGATAAAGTTAGACCAGACTGAAAAATGTTTAATCCAAAGTCCCCTAAAATTCATGGCAGTTTAGGCAACTCTCTAATGTTCAATACAAGTATTATGGGTCTTTGATAGCACCCACACTATTTTGGCCACAAATTCAGCAAAAAGATTTTCTAATAGCAATTCGTTAGCTTCTCCTGTGGCTAACCTATGGAAAATCCCCACCTGGTTGCTGGCGGGCGGGTGTTGTTGTGTTCCAGCATCTTGTTGTATTGTTGATTTTGTCTGCAAGGATGGAGCATTAGTCTCTGAGAGTCGTTTACTTTGTGTTGCTGTGGAAGAAATTAGACAACAGGTTTAAATTACAGATTATGGTCACAAAACACACCTCGAATTTCGAAATAAGTATAACCAGATTAATAAAACAGAAAATGCTGGATAAACCCAGCAAGTCTGGTAGCATCTGTGGAGAGAGAAACACAATGTTTCGAGTCCACATGATCCTTCTACAGAACTCAAAACATTAACTGTGTTTCTTTCTCTACAGATACTGCCAGATCTGCTGAGTTTATCCAGTATTTTCTATTTTACTTCAGATTTCTAGTATCCACAATACTTCGCTTTTATCCAGAATAATATGTTGATCATACATATGAAGATATGAAAAAAGAGCAGAAGTAGGCCATTGGACCCTTGAACCTGCTATATATGTGTAAGATCATGGCTGATCGGTTTGTGTTTCAAATTCCACATTCCCATCTAACCCCGATATCCTTTGATTCCCTTGTCTGACAAGAACCTATCTACCTTTGCCTTAAAAATATTCAATGGCCCCACCTCCATCACCTTCTGAGGCAGAGTTCCAAAGTCAGACAACCCCCTGAGAGAATTTGTTTTTTCCTCATCTCTATCCTAAAAGGGCGACCGCTAATAAAACATTGCTCCCTAGTTCAGGACTCACCCACAACAGGAAACAGCATTTCCACATCCACCTTGTCAAGATCATTCAGGATCTTACACACTTCAATTAAATCTCTTCTTACTCTTCTTAACTCCAGTGCACACGGGTTCTGATGAAGGGTCATCTAGACTTGAAACATTGACTCTATACTCTCTCCACAGAGACCTGCTGAGATTTTCCAGCATTTTTCTGTTTTTGTTCCAGTGGACTAAATTCCAGTGGGAACAAGCCCAGCCTGCAGAGGTGGAATTACAATGAAACGCACAGCGCTGCAGCGCGGGGCCCCAGTCAAGGGGGGCAAACTGAGAGACGGCTGTGGGAGCTCCAATCAGAACCTGGTAGCTCTGAATTTGCTGATTGGTGAGCCTATCAGCAGGCAATGGAGAAACAACACCAGGATCTGATTGGTGGAGTCTGCTTACAGAGTGGGAAAACTCTGTCTGTCCCAGTTGAGAGGTGGTGACGACTCGAGAGCAGTTCAGATGGACCTCGATTGTCTGGTCTGAAGTTGCTCAACTTTTTTCCAACATTCAGGCAGGCAGCCTAAGGTAACAGTGAGGCTACTGAAGTTTAGAAGAGTAAGAAGGGATTTAATTGAAGTGTATAAGATCCTGAATGAGCTTGACAAGGTGGATGTGGAAATGATGTTTCCACATGATCGGAGTGTGGACCAGTGAGGCTTTCAGCGAGGACTGAGGAGGAGGAGGCGCTGGCCAACAGCCATTGTGGGGAGCAGTGGAGCGACTCTCGACCTCCAGTGCTGAGGAGGGCGGATGGGCAACCAGTGAAAGAACGGAGGCCAGAAAGGCAAGATAACGCCAGAGTCAGCAGCAGCCAGACAGCCAGCCAGGAGCACACACGCTATTTGAGACTCGAGGACCGGGCGAGATTTTGATTTGATTTATTGTCAAATGTGTTAGTATACAGTGAAAAGTATTGTTTCTTGCACGCTATACAGACAAAGCATGACGTACATAGAGAAGGAAAGGTGAGAATGGAGAATGCTGTGTTACAGTCATAGCTAGGGTGTAGAGAAAGATCAACTTAATGCAAAGTAGGTCCATTCAAAAGTATGACGGCAGCAGGGAAGAAGCTGTTTTTTGAGTCGATTGGTGCGTGATCTCAGAGTTTTGTATCTTTTTCCTGATGGAAGAAGGTGGAAGAGAGAATGTCCGGTGTGCATGGGGTCCTTAATTATGCTGGCTGCTTTGCCGAGGCAGTGGGAAGTGTAGACAGAGTCAATGGATGGGAGGCTGGTTTGCGTGATGGACTAGGCTTCATTCACAACCCTTTGTAGTTTCTTGTGGTCTTAGGCAGAGCAGGAGCCATACCAAGCTGTGATACAACCTGAAAGAATACTTTCTATGGTGCATCTAATGAAGTTGGTGAGAGTCGTAGTTGACACACCAAATTTCCTTAGTCTCCTGAGAAAGTAGAGGCATTGGTGGGCTTTCTTAACTATAGTGTCGGCATGGGGGGACCAGGACAGGTTGTTGGTGATCTGGACATCTAAAAATTTGAAGCTCACGACCATTTCTACTTCGTTCCCATTGATGTAGACAGGGGCATGTTCTCCACTATGCTTCTTGAAGTCGATGACAATCTCCTTTGTTTTGTTGACATTGGGGGAGAGACTATTATCATCGCACCAGTTCACCAGATTCTCTGGGCCCTATTTTACCATTTTGATTCTAAGAGCTGGGCAGACTTGAAACTGGGAGTGTTTCAGATCCAAATTTCAAGCCCGTTCTCAGGCGCCCCCATACGCACTCTACCTACAAAAATATCAGTGATTCAGAATCGTGCTGCAGAAGCCTGTGGGCGGGGCTTAACCTGCCCAAAACCCTGCAGCTCCGATCGGCCCTTCCAACTGCGCATGAGCAGAACAAAATGATAGAATGCCCTTCCCTGTCACATCCCCCTCAGGCCGGATAATGCCTCCCCCTGGCCCCCACAGCCATTGCCCCACCTCCACAACATTATTGACCCCATTATCCCCCTCACCCTCCCGCCACCCAGACTGATCGCGGGCCCCTCCCCCCCTTCCCCTCCCCAACGATCTCAGGCAGAGTGGCAGCGGACCCCCCCTTTCCCTCCATTGATCTCAGGCAGAGAGGCAGTGGACCCCCCTTTACCTCCACTGATCTCAAGCAGATTGACAGTGGACACATCTCCCCCCACCCCCCACCGATCTCAAGCAGAGAGCTGTTGGACGCTAGGCACCTACCTCCTCACTAACTGGAGCGCCCAAATTGGACTTCTATGGAGCATGTCTGTTTCAGGCCGATTCTGGATGGGCGAACACGGTAGTAAAGGGGGAAGTGTCAGTAAAGTTGGGCGTGCAGCCCATTAAGTCAATTTAAATGCACGCAAATGCATTTAAATGATTGTCGTGCCTGTTTCGGACCATTTGTGGGCCTTGGTAAAGGGGGAACCGGTGCGGAGGCGGGCGCGGATCGCACTACTCGTCTCATGCCCAACTTTACCAAGTTTTTGCGCCCGAAAATGGGCACAACACGATGGTAAATTCGGGTTTTCTATCTCTTTCTTGTACTTGGACTCGTCATTGTTTGAGATCCGACCCACAACAGTGATGTCATCAGCAAACTTGAAAATCAAGTTGGAGGAGAATTTGGCCACACAGTCAGAGGTATATAAGGAGTATAATAAGGGGCTGAAAACACAGCCATACGGAGCACCAGTGTTGAGGATGATCGTGGAGGAAGTGTTTATTTATTTTGTTGCCTATCCTTACTTACTGCGGTCTGTGGGTTAGGAAGGCTAGGATCCATTTGCAGAGGGAGGAGCTGAGCCCCAGGCCATGGGGTTTGGAGATAAATCCTGTAGGAATAATAGTGTTGAAGGCAGAGTAGTCTATGAATAGGAGTCTGACATAGGTGTCTTTGTTATCTAGGAGTACGAAGGTTGAGTGCAGGGCCAGGGAGATGGCATCTGCTGTGGACCTGTTGCGGCAATAGGCGAAATCTAGTGGATCCAGGCAGTCCGGGAGGCAGGAATTGATTTGTGCCATGACGAACCTTTCGAAGTACTTCATAATGATGGATGTCAGAGCCACCGGATGATAGTCATTAAGGCAGCATGCTACTTGGCTTTTCTTTGGTACTGAGATGATGGTTGTCTTCTTGAAGCAGGTAGGGACCTCAGATTGGCATAAAGAGAGTTTGAAGATGTCTGCGAATACCCCCGCCAGCTGGTCCATGCAGGACCTGACTGCTCATCCAGGTACCCATCTGGGCCAGTTGCTTTCCGTGGGTTGGCTTTTGAGAAGGCTGCTCTGATGTCTGCAATGGTGACCTCAGATACAGGTTCGTCTGAGGCTTCCGGGATGGAGGGCGTGCTTTTGCTGACCTCTTGCTCAAAACAGGCATAGAATGCATTGAGTTCATCAGAGAGAGGTGCATTGGAGCTGGCGATTTTACCTGCCTTCATCTTGGAGCCTATTATGTCTTGCAGACCTTGCCATAGTCGGCGGGATTCCGTGTGGCTAGCCTGGGATTCTAGCTTGGTCCTAGCTTGGTCCAGTATTGTATTTGACATCTTTGATGGATCTCCTGGAGAGGTGAGCTGTTGTGACTGGGAGGTGTCAGAGCCAAGCAGATGCCGGAGAGGTTTTCGGGGAGCCGCGGGGTGACTCGACCAAAGGCCAGGGCTGAGAGTGAGAGAGCTGGGCGGCAACTGGACTGGCGAGGGTGGGAGCAGAGGCCAGGCCAGCAGCAGCAGCCACTGAACCTTTAGCACGCCTGTGATCTTAGGTTGTCAAGGGGAGTAGCTTCAGCAGGGGTGACTCGACCCCCAGGCCTGGGCTGAGGAGGTCACAGAGTGAGTCTGTCTCTGCCAGCCTTTCCAACCTATCCTCAGAAGACAACCTGTTCATTCCAGGTATCAATCTAGTAAACCTCCTCTGAACGGCCTCAAATGTATTTACATCCTTCTTTAAATAAAGAGACCAAAACTGCACACGTTCTTTGAGATATGGTTTCATCAAGACACTGTATAACTGAAGCATAACATCCTTACTTTTATGTTCAATTCCACTCGTGTATTGACCCCGATCTTCAGCAGAGCGGCAATCATGGTTGGATTTCCGCTCTGCTCGAACATTTTCATGCCTCGACGCTGCTCTACATTTCTTGCCAGGTCTTCCAAGCCCAGCTTTTCCAGAAATGCGGAGCACAGCGTCCCTTGGAGAACTCCATCGCAGTGCTGTAGCATTGGGGGAAGACAAGACACGTCCCCTTTTTAGAGCACCAGCTGTCATACGATAAGCTTAAATGTCCAGTGTGAATATTAATGGATGGGTGAGTGGATGAATGAGCGTATGGGTAGGGTGTCACGGCAGGTGGGTAGGGTGGCACGTGGTGAATCTGGCAGGTGGGTGAGGCAGTAGGTGGGTGAGATGGTCGCTGGTCAACTCAGGTTGGGAAGGGGCATCAGGGGGTTGGGGGTAGTTGGGAGGGTGGTGATGGTAGTCCGGGATCTTAGGATGGTCAGGATGTAATGGTTGGTTAGGGTGGTGGCAGTTGGGGGGGAGGTGGGGAGCGCAGTTTTGTAGTTACCCTGGAGTTTGACTAGGATTTTTCTGCCTAAGATTTCTTGTATAACTAACCAGGTTAAGTTCCACAGAACTGACTCTAACTCAGAGTCAGATGCCTTTGAGGGGAGGGGGTCCAGAGGAACAGGGGAATTGCCCATTAGAAGTTGAAACTTCCGATTTGTACAGAGGTATGCATGCCAGAAAATTTACAGGGTCCAGATGTGCATCCTGGGTCATATGTGTGATGTCTGACGATTCAAAGACTGGAAGATCTGGGCCATTAAATAATTAATGGAAAAATCAATATCAGAAAAATATTATAATCACCTATTTGAAGCCTTTTGCAAATTTTACTATCTAGATTTCTACAGGAGTAGAAAGTAGCAAATTGAAAAAAATTACCCCATAAATTTCCCAAAATAACAGTGGGAAAAAGACACCTACATGCAGATTCTGACACTGAGGTATGAGATGATTTGTGTGAACTCCGAGATGAAGAAGAAGGCGATGGGCTGCCATTGAGCACTTCAATTGTTTTAATGTGCTGCTGAGTGTCAAGTCTTGAGTCACGCCCCTGTACAGAACAACAACAGGAAAATATACAGTAGGTGTGAGCAAATCATTGTTTCCATTATGTTGCCTGCAATCTTAGCAGCAATTGTTTTCAACAAATTCACAACTAATATTAAGGCATTATTAGCACTAATAAATATCTTCAGATTCTTTCGCAATAACAAGTATTTAAATACAGATGACCAGAATTGTGATTACCTTAAGCATTGAAGCACCAACCACTTCTGTAGAACTATCTTCCAAAGTGATGTTACTTCGACGCTGTGCTCGAACCTCTGCATAGCTGGAGTGATTTTAGAAGGAAAGAAATCAGTAGGAAAAAGAAACACAATGAAAATAAAACAGAACGTACCTGAAATATAAATACACCATAAAATTTGTAACTGAACGTCAAACATATTCGATCAACTTCAGTATTCATTGTTAGTGTGTTTTTTTCCGAGGGTTACCTATCACTGATTGTCTCATTTGGACAATGGCCAGCAGTTCATGAGCAGGCAAGATGTGGAAGGTAAAGTGGAACGAACACATCTTTATTTTTAATGAAGTCCGTTAACTCCATGTGAACTGCATTCCACGGGGAAGACCATGCTACTCTCTGCACCTTGCACGTAGTGTGTGAGAAAAGAAGAAAAAAATTCAGAAAATATTCTAATTAACAAGTTACTAAAATGAATTTAACATGACTAATTTCTTCTGGTACTCTGGCTAGTTTGACCAATTTCTCCAGGCCACTTTTACTGATAGGCAACCTTGAAGAAACAATGTGCCATTAATTGGGTGTCCTTGAACACTAAAGGACAAGACGCATACTGTTGTGCAAATAACTATGTTATGTACCTTTGTGTACAGATATTTGCTGTATTGCAAATGACAGAATAGTTTTGTTGTTACACACTTTACAAAGACTCTCCTAGTATACAATGTTGCTTATTTCAACTGTAAATACAGACTTTTGGATATTTTGACCCCATCTTATTCATAATTTCAATATTAGTTAGTTTATAATGATTCACTAGGTTTGGGAATTTGTTTTGGACTCTGTGTTAGTGATATTGTGAGCATAATGAGAAGATTTCCTGCGTTCAGTATTTCTAACAAATTCAAAAAAGTATTCTACAATAATTTCTTTGTGATTTCACTGGAAATATCTAATCTGTAAAAATGTCCACTTTGTTTATAACATTTCTAAGACATAACAGCCAGAGGAAATCTTCCTACTTGTTATTACACCTTCCAATCAATTATTTTGTTCCTACCTCACTAATGTGTGCGTGCATACAATAAACTCCGGTTTGGAGTTCCACTGATGATAGGTAATGTAGTACCGGGTTTGGAGCCAGATCCATTGCTGTCCTTTAGTTAGGAACCGATAACAGCAAGATTTTCCTTTACCAAACTGCATCACTGTAGAAAACAAAGAGAATGTCTGTAAATTATTTCCAACCATATTATTTTTTGGAGCAAAATCAGCTTTCCTTTAGAAAAGATGTGTTTTTACAATTTAACTGGAATTGCTAATGTGTTGGGTGATGTGCCAGCCATGGCTGAATAGCTGGAGATATGTGATGACAGTGAGAGGTGAGTGCGAGTGTGGCAGCATTTGTAGGTGTGAGAGGGTAAGACTGAGGAGTATTAGGTTCGAATACTGACTGTCAGGGAATGCTGCTGGATGAATGATGTGGGTGTGGCACGCTGAGCAGCATGGGCGATTGGTGCTGTCGTTAGCAGATGTCAAGTGAAGATACAATCACTGACCCTGATCACTGCATGGGATCATTAGACTTCATGTGGCACTGTCGCCAAGTCCTTGGGTCCAGACTGCAGGAATTGACCTTCCTAGTCACCTGCTCCCATGCCTTCTGAGGATGGTCTTAGAGGGCCTCAGGCCCTTGTCAAGCCTTGGTATCTCTCCTTCTGCCCACCTGTATCACCAAAGCACCCTGTGCCATATCTGGCAATTTTGATTCTTCAGTGTGCCTTGGTGTTCAATTGTCAGAATATCCATTGCAGCAATCTCTTTTTTCTGCCTTCCTTTGAAGAGACATCTGCTTTAAGAAAAAGCAGACTGCTTGGGCGACACGGTAGCACAGTGGGTAGCACTGCTGCTTCACAGCTCCAGGGACCTGGGTTCGATTCCCAGGTTGGGTCACTGTCTGTGTGGAGTTTGCACATTCTCCTCGTGTCTGCGTGGGTTTCCTCCGGGAGCTCCGGTTTCCTCCCACAATCCAAAGATGTGTGGGTTAGGTTGATTGGCTGTGCTAAAATTGCCCCTTAGTGTCCTGGGATGCATAGATTAGAGGGATTAGTGGGGAAAATATATGGGAGTAGGGCCTGGGTGGGATTGTGGTCGGTGCAGACTCGATGGGCCGAATGGCCTCTTTCTGTACTGTAGGGTTTCAATGATTTCTATGCTTGTACCACATTGCTGATAGGTCCTGCTGTGGACCAAGCTGGTCCAGCTTTCAGAAGACCAGCTTTCAGAAGAGGAAACCAGTGCTGGAGGTGTAGGAACTTGTGCTGAAAACATCCTGAGGTGGATTGACAAATGTTGTGCTTTATCCACTTCCATCTGAATGGGGATGGATCTTGACCTCAGTGCCCAACGCCTGGGCAAATTAACTTCTCACCTGCACAATTTGGGCCTCTCTCAATAAAACTTTTTTTATGATTGTAAGTTTCATTTACCAAAGGATATTGGTAAACCAGTTAGATTTTATAGTAATCCAGAAATTACACTGTCACTTTTTAACATTGTACCAGTTCTTTATTTCTAGTAAGCTTTTAACTGAATTCAGTTCTGAAACTGATAATTTGGGATTTGTTGTTAAATTCTTACTCCAGTAGCATTGTTAGTATGCTACTGTACCATTAAAACAGGAATGATTCAGAATTGAATCACTAAAGGTAACAGAAGCTATAATTTTGGAGTAGCTAAGTAGTTCCCAACTGTGAAAACATTGCAGCAAGAAAGTATTCTGCATTGCCAGTGAGTGGTTTACTTTCTCAGAAACCAGTGTATATTAGCTCTGCATTGACTCTTGAGCTACTTAAAGAAGTAACCTTGGAAGGAGTAACAGGAATACAGAGTACTGGGCTAATGGTAAGATGCTTGGTAGTGTGGATGAGCAGAGAGATCTCGGTGTCCATGTGCATAGATCTCTGAAAGTTGGCACCCAGGTTGATAGGGTTGTTAAGAAGGTGTACGGTGTGTTAGCTTTTATTGGTAAAGGGATTGAGTTTCGGAGCCATGAGGTCATGTTGCAGCTGTACAAAACTCTGGTGCGGCCGCACTTGGAGTATTGCGTACAGTTCTGGTCGCTGCATTATAGGAAGGATGTGGAAGCATTGGAAAGGGTGCAGAGGAGATTTACCAGGATGTTGCCTGGTATGGTGGGAAGGTCTTATGAGGAAAGGCTGAGGGACTTGAGGCTGTTTTCGTTAGAGAGAAGGTTAAGAGGTGACTTAATAGAGGCATATAAGATGATCAGAGGATTAGATAGGGTGGACAGTGAGAGCCTTTTTCCTCGGATGGTGATGGCTAGCACGAGGGGACATAACTTTAAACTGAGGGGTGATAGATGTAGGACAGATGTCAGAGATATGTTCTTTACTCAGAGAGTAGTAAGGGTGTGGAATGCCCTGCCTGCAACACTAGTGGACTCGCCAACATTAAGGGCATTTAAATGGTCATTGGATAAACATATGGATGATATGGAATAGTGTAGGTTAGATGGGCTTTAGATTGGTTTCACAGGTCGGCGCAACATCGAGGGCCGAAGGACCTGTACTGCGCTGTAATATTCTATGTTCTATGTTCTAAAGTGGGGCCATTATTGTTTTCAACTGAGGCAACTGATGAGTAACACAGCAGCAAAGGAGACCCAACTTTCTTGTTGCGGTGAAAAAAAATTGCCAGTTAAAGCATTTCTATTTATTGCCCATATTTTATTTCAATAGAGATCCTGGAAGTGTTTTTCCCACAATTTTCTTTTAACTAAGATGATGTTTGATGTACATAATGCTAATCATCCCGGTTTAGGCCGTCCTCATGTTGGATTTTGGATGTTGGATTTATGTCACATTATCAGTAACCCCCACAGCTTGCCCCTGGTCTTGCATAATCTCACCAGCTGTTCTGTCTGGAGACAATACACATCTCTTTAACCTGTGTTTAATGTTCCCTCCAACCACATTATCTGTACCTTTTAAGACCTGGCTGGCTGTTGAGATTTGCATTCTAATTAGTATTCTGTAACTTGATTTCTGTGTCTGTGCACTGTTGGAGAACAGATAACCACTCCATCTGACGAAGGAGCAGCACGCTCCGAAAGCTTATGGTATTTGCTACCAAATAAACCTGTTGGACTTTAACCTGGTGTTGTGAGACTTCTTACTGTGCTTACCCCAGTCCAACGCCGGCATCTCCACATTACAATTAACTCTTCCAGAGATAAAGTCAGAGTGGAATGCTTTCACATTGTAGGGCTTAACTTGCTCAAATATTGTTTACAATAAACGCAGCAGAGAAATATCACCAATGCTGCTTACTCATTGGGGCAATTGTAATTGTAGGCAGCTTTGACTGGAGTTCAAGCTACATTGATTATTTGCAATTAAGAGTACATGATACATTCTGACTCAGGAAAAATTAAATTGTTCTATTTATTTTACTTTAACCTAGAAACATAGAAACTCGAATCAGGAGTAGGACATTCGGCCCTTCCAGCCTACTCCGCCATTCATTTGATCATGGCTGATTATCGAATTCAATATCCTGATCCCCCCTTCCCCCTTGGTCCCTTTAGCCCCAAGAGCTATATCTAATTTCTTCTTGAAATCACAGTGTTTTGATCTCAACTACATTCTGTGGTAGTGAATTCCACATATTCCCCACCCTCTGGGTGAAGAAATTTCTCCTCACCTCAGTTCCAAAAGGTTTACCCCTTTTCCTCAAACTATGACCCCTAGTTCTGGACTCCCCCGCCATTGGGGACATTCTTTCTGAATCTACCCTGTCTAACCCTGTTAGAATTTTATAAGTATTAATAAGATCCCCTCTCACTCTTCTAAACTTCAGTGAATATAATCTTAACGGACTTAATCTCTCCTCATATGACAGACCTGCCATCCCAGGAATCAGCCTGGTAAACCTTCGCTGTACTTCCTCCATAGCAAGGACATCCTTCCTCAGATAAGGATCTATATGTGAAGCATTTTTGTAACCTTCTTAAAATTCTCTTGATCTTTTTTCAGATGTGAAAGAACCACATTATTTTCTGCTCCAGATTCTAAGTCCAGCACCAGCAGATTAATCCCAAACATTTCAGAAAATTCTTATCATTTTTTTCCCTGTATGGTACATACATTGTTGATGGCACTTTGCTAACTGCTCCAGATCATCTACGTGATAATAATCATAACCCGATGTACCGAGGACTTCAAAAGGCAAATAACCTATGATTGGTGGAGCCCTGTGGTTAGAAAGAGTGTTTGATTAGAAAATGTAAGCAGCTCTTGCAACTACCAAACTGTATGCACAGAAAACAGAAGTGCCTAAAAATGAAACAAACAAACGTCATTTCTTTATTAGACTTGTACACGATGCATCTAATCATTTAACAAATTGAACTAGAGACATTGTAGGAAATCCCATTACATCAGGACAACCATTAGGAATTTGAATGAGAATTGCATATAGGTAGACTAGCTAACGTTAAAAGTGTTTGACAAACTGTGCACAGTACACAAAGAGGTTATTCAAGTCTCCATCTACTCAAGACATTCAACTGAAATTGCCATTTTTCTATATTACATGACATGTGGCTGGAATTATCTGCAATAATTTTTCTGAATTTAATGTTGATGGTTTTTGAAGGTACATAAAAACTTGAAGAAAATGTACTTGGATCACAATGAATGAAATAAATACATCTTATAGCTTTTTGTGTATGGTGCTGTGTGCACTGAACAGGGCACTTGAAGTCAACATTGGCTGGGATTTTCCGGCCCCACTGTGGTAGGAGAGACTCGACGGCCCAGCCAAAAGCCTATTGACCGGACAATATTTCATATGCCGAATTGGTGGTTACATTCTACTACTAGGATTGATGTAGACTTTTAAAATTGGCACAGAAAGCCTTAACATTGCAGCTTTATTCCCACAAGAGTTCCATCTTGTCTGCCAACATATACATTGCTCTAACCATGCTTTCTAATATGTGCCGCTAATGGGTGAGATTTGCTGCCAGCAGCGCGTGATCGAAGATCAGTCCTAAACATATTAGCTCAGTGAAACTCCTCTTTCTTCTGAATAAATCTCTCCTACCAGTGGAAACAGTTTCTCCCTATTTACTCTATTAAAATCCCTCACAATTTGAACACCTGCATTAAATCTCCCCTTAACCTTCTTTGCTTAAAAAAAAATTGCAGCTTTCCCCATTTTTACACAATAACTGAAGTCCTTCAGCTATGGTAAGATTTTAAATTTCCTTGCATCCTTTCTAAAGCCTTGACTTGCTTCCTGAAGTGTGGTAGCCAGCACTGGAAATAATACATCTACTGATGCCTTTCCGTTGATTTATAAAGATTTAGCATATCCTTCTTCATTTTGTACTCTATGTTTCTATTTATAAATGCATGGAATGTGTGTGCTTTTTAAATAGTCTCGTCAATTTGCCCTATTACCTTCAGATATTTATGTATTTAAACCCTCAAGTTCCTGCATCCCCTTTAAAATTGTACAACATTTTAACAATATTGAAATGAATATTTGGTGTAGGTATTCAGCAAAATGTAAACTTGAGATGGAAATAAAACATGTTGTGAAAGGAAATTTACAGTGTTGCTTTACCTTCCAGAAATACAACACAAATTACTTCCAGAACTACTTCTTGTGCCTGTACCAGGTGGTAATTATGAAACTGGTAAATTCTACAAACAACACCAAAAAAATTCTCACTAACCTGTGATCTAGAAATAAAAACTTCCACTCCAAGCTATGTCTGGAAGTAAATTCTTCCAAAGGCTCCTCAATGATGCACATTTCCTGTGTTGAAATAAAGTGTTGTAAACATAGTTAAAAGTAGCAGAATTTTATATAGAACAGATTTTAATTCTGTATTTCATCTATATTCAATCTATCCATTTTAAAATTTTCAAAACAAATCTAGAAAGTCAATAATTCATGAATAGTATGTATTGTTCTCGCTTAAGAGATGTAACTATAATGCTTTCATTATTGAATAATGGCAGATTCTCACCAGGACATTCAGAGCTAAAAGTCACTCTTTAGGGTTTCTTTATGTAGAATCATAGCATAAATCAGCATAAAAGGAGGCCATTTGACCCATCATGCTTGTGCTGGGTCCCTAGTAGATATATTCAATTAAACTCACTCCCCTGCTCATTGCTCATACCCCTCCCTATAGGTTCTTTCCCTTCAATTCCTCATTCAATTAATTTTGAAATTACTACTGAATTTGTTTCTACCAGCCTTTCAGGTAATGTATTCTAGATCACAACAACTCACTGTCTAAAAAATGTTTCCTCAAGTCACCTTTGGTTCTTTCATAAATCACTTTAAATATATGTCTTCTAGTTACTGACTTTCCTGCCACTGAAAACAGTATCTCCTTATTTATTCTTCAAAATCATTCATGATTTCAGTGTTTCTATCAAACTGTAACACTGCTCTAAGGAGAACAACTCCAGTTTTGCCACAAAACTGAAGTCCCTTGTCCATGGTATTACTCTAATAAATCATCTCTGTACCCTCTTCAAGCTCTTGACATCACCCTAAAGTGTGGTGCCCAGAACTGAACATAATATCTAGCTGAGGCCTAACCAGTAGAGTTTAGTGAAACTCCTTTGCTTTTATACTCTATTCCTCTATTAATGAAGTGAAAGATCCCATTTGCTTTTTCACCAGCCTTCTCAACTTGTCAGCACCTTCAAAAAATTGTGTGCAGATAGATGCCCCCAGATCTCTCTGTTCCTGTAATTCCTTTCAAATTGTAACATTAGGTTCATATAGCCTCACCTTATTTTCGCTGCCACAATGCATCATTCCACACTTCACTGCATTAAATTTTATTTGCCATGTCTCTGCCCATTTTACCAGTCTGTCTATGTCCTCCTGAAGTTTGTTAATATCGTCCTGATTGTTTACTCTTGGCAGTTGTTGGTGGGGTTTCCGAAATGGCCGGTACTGCCAAAAGTTCAGACAATACAAGCCAGTGTCTCAGTTTAAAGATATGACTTTTATTTAGACCAAAGGGTCAGGGCAACTCCTGAGATGGAGCAGCTAGACCTCTCCAATGAGCTTGGCCGTATACATTTCAAAACAGATCAATTATAGATTTCTTATCAATTACTCCTGCCTTTCATTAGCTTTAAGTCAATCATCTTCAATATACATAAATTAACAATAAAACCGGTCATATATCTCAGCTAATCGCATCTTACACTCTGGCATAATGACATTTTATTAGTCCGTAGAATCCGGAAGCTAACTCCTATCCTGGCTGACCCCACTTCCTATATCCCTTAGCAACCAGAGACGCTAACCCAAAGTTCAAATGAACGTTCCTATGAGTTCCCTGAAAGGTTACTGCCAAACCAGATTAACACATGACTGCACGTCTGGACATGCATCCGTCTTATCTGGATGGTGAATAAACCCTATTCATGAAGTCTGATCAAGTGTTCTAAATGTTCTAACCATTGAAACTCTGTTGATAAAACCTTGCATATTCTCAAGGCTTTAATATTCTCTTAGAACATGGCCCTGTCCTAATGCCCTTTACCATTATACTTTGCAGTAATTTGTGTTTGGCTAAAGTAAACAATGATTCTCAAAAATACATTAATACATTCAAAATATCAGCATATGTGTTTTTAAATCATAACCACTTGTTTAAATCTCTTACTGCATTTCATATGTCTCATAGTGCTTTCTTGTTAGCTTATAAATCTATTTTAAAGTCATTAACTCAATGCTGGCAGTTCTGTTAGTGCCTTGATGTCTAATGATTTAAAAATATTTACTAACCTATTAGGAATCCTCCCTTACAGTGGCATTTTCCAGTGTGCCAGTGGGGACCATCGTCGTGGGCATGACGGGAATATCTGGAGAGAGGTTCCACTGGTGGGACTAGAAAATCTTCCGACCACCAATGTTAGTTTTCCTCTTTCCTCCTTTTTAAACAAATCATTCTGCCAGTACTCAAATCCTCAAATCCGCCAGGATTAGAAGATGATGTCCAAAGCCTCTGCAATTTCCATCCTTCCCTCAGTAATCTAGGATGAATGCCAGCTGAACAGGGTGCCTTATCTGTGGGGACTGCCAACCTGTCAACTATTTTTATACTATCCAAAATCACTACTGCCACCTCCCTTACTTCTACATCAGAAAGATCCTCTTTTCCAACAGTGAAGACAGACACAAAGTACTCATTTAGTATCTCAGACATGCCCTCTGTCTCCACAAGAAGGTTTCTAAATGGGATCAATCTTCCTTTGACTTCCATTTTACTATTTATATGTTCAGTAAATACTTTTGATTTTACTTTTATGTCACCCACTAATCTATTCTCACACTCTCTCTCCCTATTATTTCTATTGTTAAGAAACCTTCCAATTGTCATATTCCTCCTTTTCCAATCTCATTTTAACCTCTCTATCTTTGGTCAGCTAGGGAGCTCCAGCATTGGATGATTTTCTTTTCCTTGTCATGGGAAGGGGCCTATTCTGAACCCAGTCATATTTTTGAAGGTCTTCCATTGAACCAAGTGGCTTGCTTGGTCATTTCATTGCTGTGGATCTGGAACCAAATGTAGGCCAGCGAAGGATGGCGGATTTCCTTCCCTAAAGGGCATTAGTGAACAAGATGGCTCTTTTTACGACAATCGACAATGATTTCATCGTCATCAATGACCTTTAATTTCAGATTTTAATGAAACTCAAATTTCACCATCTGCTATGGTGGTATTCAAACCCCAGTCCCCACAGCATTAACCTGGGTCTCTAGATTGCTAGTCCACAACACCACCACCTCCTCATTAATTGATATTAATAAGCACCAATAATTCCTATTGGCCATTATTTGGTTCACGGTTCAGGCTCAAATTCAGAACTTGTTCCCCGTACTGACACGTCACAAGTTCAGCAAAAAAACATCAAAAACAATAAAAATAGAGAATACTGACAAAAGTACTGGTATTAAATTTAATCAATATACAAATTCAAACATCTTCTCCTCGAAATTTATTGACACCGCTGGTAAAACAGGCACCTAAATGTCCACTGTGACCAGCTGTCATACTGGTAAAGGTTGAAGCACTGGTGACCAGGACAGTCCTTAAGACCATTGCCATCCTCAATTGCCTATATTCTTTTCCCGAAATATAAATCCACTTTGCCAGTGAGCTGCCCAAGGATGTGTAGCAGGCATCCACAACTCGCCAGTGTAATTTAAATCAGACCCAAAAGCTAATATCTAAAGTGTCTCTGACCTATCAATTGCAGTTCAGGGACTAATCTCTGGGAATCTGGTGTTATCTATTTTCATTGCCCATATGTACTAACCTTTATGAACTGAGGTGTTGCTAGACGGACGGTTGCTACAAAACACATCTGTTCGTCTACTGTTGTTTGAAATGTCCTTTGAACAGAACCTTCAAAACCATTACAAGAGGAGCTAGGCACTAAAATTAGAAAGAAGATAAATAACATTTCCAACTATGTTTACATCAGCATGTAATAAATAGTTTATTAACATAACCTATTCAGGGCTCAACTCTGAATCAGTAAATGGTTTATGTAGATCTAAATATATGCAACCCTGCAGCACTCAGACTGGGGAGTTTGGGATTCCGATATTTTAAAAGTGGCCAATGAAGCTTACAAATGGGGTAAAAATAACTGAGCAGTTAATTGTTAAGTAACAATAGAGGCATGCACATGCGCATGCACACACGATAATTCAAGCCACATCAGTCTGACTTGCACCTGACCATGTTATCCAGAATATATATCAGCAATGATCCTTAATTAAAAGTGCTTTGCAAAGCATTGGTCATTACCTCCCTAATACCAAATGGATTTTGTTATTTAATCTCCTTCTTTATACCACTTAGATTTTTAAAATCTCTTTAAATGTGTGAATTCTGTAAAGCAGAATTTATTTTTATTTTGAGGTTGTATGATTTTTACTACACAAAAATGATCAGAACGAGTGTTCACATATCCTATTATATTCACATGCAAAGTTTTTCTGCATTATAGTATTCACTGGCACATCCTCTTTAATTAATAATATGTACTTCAGCTTATACAAGTTGAAAGAAATCACATTGTGATTTATATGTATCTAAGCTAATGTGATCAAATAAATTCTCTGGTCTCGTACGCCTCACTGCCGCTGCCTGCGAGAATGGAGAATTTGGCGCTCAGCCAAATCTCCATTCACAGCAGCGGGACTGGAGAATCCCAGCCATGGGCAAGGTCGGAGAATTCTAGCCACAGTTCTTCCTGAAGCAATAAAGATGCATTTGTATACTTTAAAGGAAATGTGGAAGAAAAAGCTAGCCTGAAGAATTAATTCACTCTTTAAAAAAAATACTTCTAATGCCAGTATTCCCTCTGTGTGCTTAGATTTCAAAACAATATTTCAAAACTCTGCCACTGATGCTGACCTACTTGGAACATGGCCAAATGTTTTGGAAAATCTGTTCTCAGCAATCATCTATGACAAACAGTTTTCTGTACAGTCCAGTAAAACAAATTTGGCACAACACTGCATTGCCAAACTTGCTTTCACCAGATCAAGTTAATAAATTTTCCTAATGAAGTCTATCTACATAAACAATTATTTACTCAAAGTACATCGACATTGCATATTTCTATGTCAAAAGTCACTTGTAGGTAAGTATTAATATTAGACATGTTGCAATCAGTCATAATTTCATATTACTCACATGCACACCAATTTTACAGAAAAATCAAAAAGGAATAAAGCTGGACAGACCTAGCATGGTCGAGGCACTGGAAACAGCTATAGCACATGATGGCCTATTGATTCTACAAAGACCTCCTTACATCTGGGGGGTTGTGCCAAGGTGGGGTGAGCTGTTCCACAGATAAGTCAAGTAACAGGTGACATTGTCATGCTCACCAAATAACATCAGATATCTCCATCTCTACACCTGGGTATGTCCTACCCCACTGGCAGACCAGACTCAACAGAGGTAGCGGCACAGTTGTATACAGTTTGGTGGGACATGCCCTAGGAGCCTTCAACATTGACTTTGTAGCCCCTGAAATCTCATGGCATCAGATGAGACAGGGACAGGGAAATCTTCTAATGATTTCCAGCCCAGCTGAGGAATGGGTATTCCTCCATGCTGAACTTCATTTGGAAGAAACACATGAGGGTAGCAAGGGCACAGAATGTAGTCTTTTTGGGGGACTTCAATGGTCAACACCAAGCTTGACTTGGTAGTACCAATACTGACCGTGCTGGCCAAGTCGTGAATGACATATCTGCTAAACTGGGTCTGCTGTAGAGGGTGAGGGAACCAACAAGAAGGAAAAATCTTACTTGATCTCTCCCTCATCAATCCACCTGTAGCAGATGTGTCTGTCCATAAAAGCATTGGTAGAAATAATCACTGCAAAGTCCTTCTGGAGATGAAGTCCTATTTTCACACAGAGGATATAGAACAACAAAGAACAATACAGCACAGGAACAGGCCCTTCGGCCCTCCAAGCCCGCGCCGCTCCCCGGTCCAGGATTGAATCCTGAATCCAGGATCCCCGCCCAATTTTCCAGCCTATCTACATACTAATATCCTATCCCCGAGCTGTCCCTCACAGCTATGATGCTTTGTTCATCACAACCTATTAACTCACCCCTACCCGCCCATTCCAGACCATGTGATCTCCAGGGAGAGGCGAAAACCCAGAGTGAAAACCCCAGGGCCAATATGGGGAAAAAAAAATCTGGGAAATTCCTCTCCGACCCCCTGAGGCAATCGAAACGAGTCCAGGAGATCACACTGGCCCTGATCGGAAAATGCTTCCATTGTGTTGTGTAACATTACCACAGTGCTAAATGAGATAGATTTGAAACATTTCTAACATCTTAAAACTGAGCAGCTGTAAAGGCACAATGGGCTATTAGCAGCAGCAGAACTGTACTCAATCATAATCTGTAACTTCATGGCCAGACATATCCCCCACTCTACCGGGCCAGGAGATCAAACCTGATTCAATGAAGAGTGGAGAAAGGCATGCCAGAGGCAACATCAGGCAACCCCAAAGACCAGATGTCAATCCTGTGAAACTACAACATACGATTTAACAATCAACGGGTCAGATCTAAGCTCTGCTCTCCTGTTAGATCCAGCTGTGAATGTTGGTGGACAATTAAACAACTAACCAGAGGAGGAGGCTCCCAAATATTCCCATCTTCAAATGATGGAGTGGCCCAGCACAACAGTGCAAAATATAAGGCAGAAGCATTTGCAAGAATCTTCAGCCAGAAATGCTGAGTGGATGATCCACCTCAGCCACCTGAAGTCCCCAAGATCAAAGATGCCAATTTCATTCACTCCAGTGGTATCAAGAAGTGACTGAAGGCACTGGATACTGCAAAGGCTGGGGGCCCTGACAATACCTCAGTAGTAGTACTGAAGGCTTGTGCTCCAGAACTAGCCACGGCCCTAGCCAAGCTGTTCCAGTACAGCTACAACACTGGCATCTACCCAACAATGTGGAAGATTGCCCAGGCATGCCTTGTCCTCAAAAGGTCAGGACAAATCCAATCCAGTCAATTACTGCCCTATCAGTCTACTCTTGATCATCACTGAAGTGATGAACGGTGTCGTTGATAGCGCTATCCAGTGGCACTTACTCAGCAATAACCTGCTCACTGATGCTCAATTTGGGTTCTGCCAGGGCCACTCAGCTCTTGACCTCATTACAGCCTTGGGTCAAACATGGAGAAAAGAGCCGAACTCAAGAGATGAAGTGAGAGTGACTGTCCTCGGCATCAAGGCAGCATTAGACTATGTGTGACAACAAGGACCCCTAGCAAAATTGAACTCATTGAGTCATAGGGCGGAAATGTCCTGTCCCATCCTCCACGGGAATCATAGCGTGTGGGACTGGACCATGCAAAGATCCGTTGGCCTCGGGTGGTATTTTCTGGTCTTAGGGCGAGCGCGGCCGGAAAATCCTGCTCATAGAGTCATAGAGATATACAGCATGGAAACTGGTCCCTAGGCCCAACTGGTCCATACCGACCAGGTTTCCTCAACTGAACTAGCCCCATTTGCCTGCGTTTGTCCTACAATTAAAGCTCTGCAGAAGGGTCATATGGACTTGAAACATTAACAGTGTTTCTCTCTCAAAACATGCTGCCAGACCTGCTGACGTAATCCAACATTTCCAGTTTGTATTTCAGATTTCCAGCAAGTACAGTAATTTGCTTTTGACTGAAAATTGCTGTTTATGGTCCGAATGTCATGCTGTCATAGCATGTGTTTCGGAGTTACACACATGTAACAGCAGTTGGTGCAAATCTATGGGTACGAGGCAAAAAAGGTTTTCTTATATGTTAGGATTCAAACTGGAAGTGGTACCAAAGAACATGGAAACAGAGCAGCCGAAAGAAGTTTTGCTCCCTCTCCAACCAAGAAAGTGATTGTGAGTGGAAGAAGCAAGAGGAATAAACCAGTGAAAATAGGAAAGAGCACACACTCTTTGCATTAGCATGCTGCAAAACAGTCACAGCTGTGATATCCTGTTATTTTTGCAGCAGAACATCTGGGCACAGATCAGCCTCGGCAATCACCTACATATGCACTGGAACCTAAACAAAAACCACAGATGATGAACATGGCCATCTTCACTTCTAAGGATGAACAAGAACAAGCCAACTCCAGCACACAGACATTCTGACGAACAAGCCATTTAAATCATTCATATGTGGAGAGTGGACTGAATGGAAGGAGGCACAAAGTCATGACTTGATACCAAAAGAATGTGCTTAGAATAAAACACTAGTTTTGTCACAGATTTTGTCTAAAAGATGCAAATATGAACAGAAAATGATGGAAATGCTGGTCAAGGCAGCAACTGTGGAGCGACAGGTTAACATTTCAGGTTGATTACACTTCATCAGAGCTGGAAAAAGTTAGAGATGTAATAGGTTTCAAGCACATACAAAGTGGCAGAGAGATAAATGAACAAAGGGGACAGGAAGAGGAGGATGTGTTTGTAGTGGAATCAGGTCAATCCTCCATACTTCCATCCCCATGGAGAATGGCTCAAGAGCCTCGAAAGGCCAGTTACTATCTACTGCTACACAATGCCTGCCTGAACTTGTTTTCACACTGAACAACTTCTTCCTTCAGCCTACTCACTTCCTCCAAATAACTGGTGTTGCTATGGGAATCCAAATGAGTCCTAGCTATGCTTTCTTTTCGTGGGATCTGTGGAATTTCTTTACTATAATCCTTCTCATATTCCCTCCCTCACCTTCTCCCTCTGTACATTGATGACTGCATGAGTGACATTACCCACTATTGCCTCAAACTGCATAATTTCATCAACTTTGCTTTCTATTTCGACCCTTCCCTTGCCTTCAAATGGTCAATTTCCAGTCTTCCCATCCCATCCTCAAGTTCTTTGTCTTTATTGCTGCAGGTTGGCAATTTATCAATGTCCATTACAAGCCCACCGACTCCCACAACCACCGACTCACACAATGGCCGCAATTCTCCCATCGCGACCCGTAACTTTTCTGTCGGGTCGAGGTGGGAGATGCGCGTCACCGGCCTTGTACCGGGATTTGCGCATGTGCCGGGAACGCATGCGCACCTCCCAGAGCCGGCGAACAGTCGCCGGCCAGACTACACTGGAAACCGGCGGGAAGGCAGGCAAGTCAATTGAATCTTTTTAAAATGTATTTTAAATATGTTTAGCAGGTTATTATCGTGAACTCTCAGGTCCTGATCGAATCTCCCACCCCATCAGGAGTACTTCATTCCGGCGGGATTCAGACTAGCTCCCCACGTTCAGGGAACTAGCAGGAGACCCCGCTGGAATGAAGGGGGGGACAATCGGGGCCCCCCAGGGGGTCAGACGGTGGGGGGGGGGGTGGTGCTCCCTGGGCATGGGCACCCTGGCAGTGCCAGCCTCTACCTCAGCACTGCCCAAGGGGAAACATGCTCATGCCCAGGGGCACCTTGGCACTGCCCATCAGGCAGTGCTAAGGGGGCGGGGCCCATTGTGGGCAGAGCCTGGGGCAATCGGTGGGAGTGGGGGGTCCCGCTGCCACTCTGCATGGGGATCAGTATGGGACGGAGGGAGGGCAGCGATTGGGGCGGGCCTGTGTCCCGGGGGGAGGGGGGGGAGGGGGGGGGGGTCTGCCGGGGTGAGGGGATGGGGGGATCGCCACTGCTGGGGATGTGGGCTGTGCATCGGAGCGCTCCGGGAGTGGGGGGGCAGGGTTGGCCCGGGAATTGCTGTGGGGGCCGCAATCGGGCCGTTGTGGGTGGGCTGGAGGGGCAGCACTGTGGTGGTCCCGGGTTGGCCAGCAATCGAGCTGGCCAGCAAATGGGGAGTCTGACAGATTGGGACCACTGCGCATGTGCAGAGTTCCAGAATGAATAGGCCCCGCCCCCTGGATTTTTAATGATATCCACGACTGGGACCTCTGCAGTGCACAGAGTGCGGAGAGTCAGGTGAGAAGCTGAACTGACATAACAATCGGGATTTAGAACAGTTTTCCCGCCAATTCAGCACTTTTGGGAGAATCGCCAATGTTTCCTATAAGGACTACATTCCATTCTCCCAATTTTTCCAGCTCAGCCTCATCCATATTGACGATGCCACCTTCCACGTAAGTGTTTCAAATATTCCCTTTTGCTCAACCAAAGATTCCCCTACAGTGTGTTGACAGCACCCTTGGCCATGCCGGTTCTATTTCCTGCTGCTCTGTTCTCACTCCTTCCCCTCCCAGAAACATAATAGTGTTCCCCTGGTCCTCATCCAACACCCCCTCCCTGTCCCTTGGCAACTTCCTGTGCAAGTGCTGGAGATATAATATCTGTTCTTTTACCTCTTCCCTTCTAACCATCCAAGACCCCAAACATTTCTTCCAAGTGAAACGTGATTTATGTGTTTTTTAAAAAATTTTAAATATATTATACTTGCCACTCATGATATCACCTTCTCTGCTTTGAGGCGATTGCTTTGTATTTTCCAGTCAGTCCGAGTGTGACCTTGAGCTTCCAGTTATTTGACATACTGTATTCATTCTCTATCCCATTCCCTGCCTCTGACCTATTTGTCTTCAGCCTCTTATACTATTTCAATTAAACCAACATAAGCTCAAGGAACACCACCTTTTCTTTCAATTTGTCATCTCAAAGATTTCGCGACCTGGTGAAATCTGGTGAAATGGTGCGACAACAATAATCTCTCCCTCAGTGTCAGTAAAACGAAGGAGATAGCCATCGACTTCAGGGAGCAGAGTGGAGGATATGCCCCTGTCAGTATCAATGGTGACGAAGTGGAAATGTTCAAGAGCTTCAAGTTTCTAGGTGTCCAGATCACCAACAACCTGTCCTGGTCCCTCCATACTGACGCTATGGTTAAGAAAGCTCAATGATGCCTCTACTTTCTCAGGAGGCTAAGGAAATTTGGCATATCCATGACTCTCACCAATGTTTACAGATGCACCACAGAAAACATTCTTTCCGGATGTGTCACAGCTTGGTATGACTCCTGCTCTGACCAAGACCGCAAGAAACTACAAAGGGTTGTGAACGTAGCCCAGTCCATCACGCAAACCAGCCTCTCATTCATTGATTCTGTCTACACTTCCCACCATCTCAGAAAAGCAGCCAGCAGCAGTAGTAGACTCGTCAACATTAAGAGCATTCAAATGGTTATTGGATAAACATATGGATGATATTGGAATAGTGTAGGTTAGATGGGCTTTAGATTGGTTTCACTGGTCAGCGCAACATCGAGGGCCGAAGGGCCTGTACTGCGCTGTAATGTTCTATGTTCTATAATCAATGACTCCTCACACTCTGGACATACTCTCTTCCACCTTCTTCCATCAGGAAAAAGATATAAAAGTCTGAGGTCACATACCAACCGACTCAAGAACAGCTTCTTTCCTGCTGCCATCAGACTTTGGAATGGACCTACCATATATTAAGCTGATTTTTCTCTACACTCTATCTGTGACTGTAACACTGTATTCTGCACCCTCTCCTTTCCTTCTCCCCTATGTATTTTATGAATAATATATTTTGTGTGTATAGCACGCAAGAAATAATACATTTCATTGTATCCCAATACTCATGACAATAATAAATCAAATCAAATTTTTAAAAAACCCAACACTGAATTCAACAATCTCTGTCTCCACTTGTTCAGACACCAGTTGGTGCTGATCTGCTTTTGCTATTTACCTCTCATCTCGACCCACCTTTTGTTTCTTTACTTGCCCCATTATCATCATCTTTTGTCTTTCACCATCAACTGTTTTGTCCTTTAGTCTCTCCTTCCTTCCCCCGATTAGTGATCTTCCCTTTTGTTCTTCTGCCTTTCCTCTTTCCTGACCTGTGTATGTGCTCAAATCCTATTACATCTCTAACTTGATCCAATTCTGACAAAAGGTCCATTGACTTAAAAGATTGGGCTCAGTTTGAACTCTGTGTAAGTGAATGGGCTTTGAGTGAATTTAAAGTTGGGGCCATTAACTCCGTTTCTCTCTCTCTACAGATGATTCTTCACCTTTTGGATGTTTCCAGCATTTTCTATTTTGATTTCAGACTTTGGCTTTGCCTTTGAGTTAAAGTTAATTATGCTCATTCCAATAATTCCTTGAATGGAGGCATTTGTAAAATAAATAAATTTGCTTAGTGCTTTAGTTATTCCTTTCCTCTTCAGCCCCACCTTTTAAACCATTTACTTTTTGACTTGTTTGTGTTCTTATGCAAAGTACAATGCGTGTTTCGCAAATTAGTCTTTAAATGTTTTTATTCTCATATAATGGATCGTAACTAAATCCCAACACTCACCACCATCACAAGACTGGAAATTTCCCACAAATTTTAGATATTCATAGGTAGGAGGCTCCTTGGGGTCCAATGTCCCTCGCAGCAGATGACAAGAAAACACAAAGGAGTTCTCGGCTTTAAACAAAAATGTTATATTCTTGATTAAATCAAAGTTACACAAGTGCATGTACTTTCTTTCCATATATGTATACATACACAGGTCCTGAAATTACTGTTGACAAGCCAGGGCACAATATTGTTGGGCAGGTCAACCATGGGGGTGGTGGAGGGCTGCACGCTTTGACAGAGTGTGGATTCACCAGGTTTCCATCCTCAAATAAATCCTTCCTCATGATTTTAGTCAGGGTCCATGACCTCCACTAACGCACCTTGGCGTCTCACTCTCAGTGGTATTATGCAGTCGCTGTAGCTGACAAGATAAGCTTGTGCCACTTGGGGATGTGCCACACAATGGCAAACTAGCATTTCAGGAAACACATTTAACAGCCAGAATATCAGCTTCCATTCACGATTTGTTGAAAAACTAATTTTAGTGCCACATTAGAAAACTTGGAGACATGGACGTAAAATGTTAGGAAATTTCTAAAAGCCTAGCTAAATCTGTGTAAAACACCGGTTTAGCCTCAAATGGAATATTTAGGGGCGATCTTGAGCCTGCATTCACTGTCCGTGCCAATGCTGGTAGGGCCTCAAGATCTGGAAGTCACAGTTCTTGCCGGCGTTATGGGTGTGAACCTGCTTTACATTTATTTGAATATATTTAAATATTATTAACTTGCCCCTCCGCTAGATATTGACCCCCCCCCCCGTCGTATATTTACACCGTGCTGATGTGATGTTGGTGGGGGCTGGCTGGGGTGGAGGGGGAGGGGGGGGGGTTGGTGGAGCGGGGGGGGAATAGAAAGGGCTGACTCCAATTAGGGGTGGGGAGGGGAACCCCTGACACCTCCATGGTGGGCTTTGGGTGATGGTTTATAAAGTTATGATTGGGGTGCTCTTTAAAGATGGCTCCCTGATCTCTGTGCGGTCTGGTTTTGCCGGCGTGTTTAGACCCTGCTTCCCTGTATGATGGCATGAAACACACCCCCTTGATTTTTTTTTTGACAGAGTTTGTATGATCTGGAGACAAAACTGACCTGTTTCGCTGGAGAGAAACATGGCAGATTTCTCACCGGAAATAACATGCTGCCATTTGTGTCTAGTACTGGGCACCGCATTTTAGGAAGGTTGTAAAGACATTAGAAAGGGTGCAGATTTGTAAGAATGGTTCCAGGAATGAGGGACTTTACTTACATAATAGATGGGAGAAGTTGGGACTGTTCTCTCTGGAGGAGAGGATTGAGGGATCTGAAAGAGGTATTCAAAATCATGATGGTCTGGACAGAGTAGAAAGGGAGAAAATATTTCCTTTGATGGAAGGATCAAGTACCAGAGGGCAAAGATTTAAGGTCATTAGGAAAAGAAGCAATAGCGAGCAAAAACATTCAAGGAAAAACCAGCAAGTGGTTGGGATCTGGAATACACTGCTTGTGAGTGTGGTGGAGACAGACTCAATCTAGGCACTCACGAAGGAATTAGATTATATCTGAAAAGGAAGAATGTGCAGAGCTATATGGAGAAGACTCGGGTGTGGCACGAGGGGAATTGCTTCTTCAGATAGCCAGCACAGACCTGATGGGCTGAATAGCCTCATTCTGTGTTGTAACCATTCTATGATTCTGCAGGGAAGGAGGATATTTGAAAAACACAGGATGAGAGTATACTGCAAATCTATCATCAAGCATTGGCTTGGCAGCACTCCTTTCGTATCACACTGAAATGTTAACCTCGATTCAAGTTTCTGGAGTGGAACTTGAACCCGTAGTCTCTGACGCAGTGATGAAGGTGCTGCTATTAAGTTGGTAAATCAAATATCGAGGAACATCAATCAGCAGACCTCCCAGCCTGAAAATCAAACGGGTTTGTTAAGAAACGCTTGGTTACTCATCTGGTGTGTCCTTCTTTGCCTTGCTGCCTATCCCCTTCAACAGTTGCCTCCTGAGGAGGATCCAGGAGTGAGTGCCACTGCCAGCTTCTCTGGGTGCCATTATAGACAGGAAGCCCTGGGTATTGAAGCACCATGAATTGAGGCTGAAGGCCCCATCCTGTCTTGATATTATTTTAGCTACAGACCAAGTTTACTTCTTGGTGGCAGCTCCTGAAATCCATGGGGATGAAGATAATGGGCTTCAGTTTTCCTCTATCCAACCGATGGGAGATGAGTGTTCCCTGGACACCAGGACGAGGAATGTCAGGCCCTAAGGTCTTCTGCATCTCATCCTATGTCCTTAGTCACCTTCAGTGCTCCCTTAACATAGTTTAACCCTCATCTTCATATATGCCTTATCTGCTGATGTCCTAATTGACAAGCACACAGATTATTTTCCACATGTTCACCTGTCACTCTCAATTCTACCTCTTTGTGGTCACCATCAACTCCAATGCTATTGCTAATTGATCCAGTAAAAAAAAATCAGGCACTGGCTGAATTGAAATTTCCTCCAGTTCAACGTCAATAAAGCCGAAACCATTGGGGGTAATTTTCCGCTCCCGCTTTCGGGAGCCAGGATCGAAGGTAGGAGCAGGAATTCCCATGGGAGTCCAAAAACATGGTTTATGCTGGCAGAATTTTCCTTTGTGATTGTCTCCGCCCTCCACCAATGACATAATGGAAATCCTGACATTAAACATTAGGATTCCCATTTGAATACAATTAAATGTCATTGTCTTCCCTCCCCCCCCCAATTAGATTGTCCATTCACGTTGGCATGAGGGCATGACGACATGAATCACAACAGGTCTCCCAGGGCATGCACCTGGCGAGCAGAGCCCACAGAAGGAGTTCAGGTGAGAGCTTCGCTCAGGGGGGAGAGGGTCATGCCCGGCCACTGCCCATGGCATTGGTATGTCTCTGGGGGGTGTTATTCTTTGAGGGTTGTTCCATGGGAGCGTTATGTTCGACGGAGTTTCTATGCACCTCAGTCTTTTAAAACTGAAGTTGCTGGCAAAGCAGCCTCAATCAGAGCCCTGCCAGCGTGACATCGTGGGACCCACCGCTTCATTTCTTTCAACTACGAGCTGAACGATATTGCAGAAATAGATACCTTTGGGGTTGGTGGCTTCCTCGCTTTTTTTCCTGCCCGCTGCACCACTCTGCCTATTTTTAGGAAAACCTTTATCCATAAACTTTGACTCCTCACATCTGCAGTATGACCCTATCCCCAATTCCATCGCACCCCCCCCCCCCCGCCCCCCGTCCTCCCCCTGAATGTATTTTGCTATCAGCTCACTGTGAATGAATGGAATGCCACTTTGGCACCTTGTTTGACCCTGAGCTGAGAATTTTATTTCTCACTCAGTTATTGTCAAAACATTTTCTTTCCTCTCCTCGACACTATATGGGCGGCACGGTAGCACAGTGGTTAGCACTGCTGCTTCACAGCTCCAGGGTCCCGGGTTTGATTCCTGGCTCGGGTCACTGTCTGTGTGGAGTTTGCACATTCTCCTCGTGTCTGCGTGGGTTTCCTCCGGGTGCTCCGGTTTCCTCCCACAGTCCAAAGATGTGCGGGTTAGGTTGATTGGCCAGGTTAAAAATTGCCCCTTAGAGTCCTGAGATGCGTAGGTTAGAGGGATTAGTGGGTAAATTTGTGGGATTGTGGTCGGTGCAGACTCGATGGGCCGAATGGCCTCCTTCTGCACTGTAGGGTTTCTATGATTCTATTTCCTTAAATTCCCCTTGCTCCTCCTCTGTGGTTGTAATCTTATTTGATATCTTTGTACCATAAAGAGGCTATTCTCACTTGCAGTTTTTATAAACCCCCATATAATCTGGAATGACGCTGTCCTCTATTGCAAAGTCTTCCACCCTAATCTTGAGCAAACTGCATGAGATTCCTTTGCCACAATAAATGGATTTCAATATCCTCATCTTCAAATCTAGTCACATCTTCCTCATCTATTTCAGTGACATCCTTCAGATGAATGTCCCAATCTTTACCTTTCACGCCTCTGTCTCTGCATTATTATTCATTTTGTTTTTTTCCCACTTGACTATCTGGATGATCTTTTAGTTATTCAGTCACCACTCCAGTGCTTTCTGGAATTTGCCCCAACCTCTCCCGCCCCACCAAAAAAAATCCATGTCACCTTTTATGCTTTCTAAGCCACCTAATTACTCATCTTTACAACAGGGTCTTTCTTTATTCTCCCTCTCAACTCCTTGTTCTACTTGCTGCACTCGTCTTCAGCTTGGGTTTAATTCAGGGAATGCTTTACAAATTTAAGCCATTGTTGAATAGATTAAATACTAGAATAATAGGTTACATAATCTTTTATGCAAAAGGAAACTCACAGTTTAAATAGTCTGCAAAACAGAGTCTGTCACTAACGTATGAGAGGACAGCAATTTAAATATTTCTCCGTGCTCCTGTTCTGGAGGAAGTTTAATAAATTCTGATCAATAACATCAGACTAGAAAAAAAAAGAGAAGAAAAGACACAGTCAATTTTGTTACAATAATACTACTAGTTGAAAATCACTCTGAAAACACTATGATGGTTGCTTGACCTTTTTTATTGAATGTGATATAGCAATAAATATCAATGTTTTAAAAAGCTGAATCAAGGACAAGTGAAATTTTAAAATATTTTATAATTATATAACTTTATTAGTCAAGCAATTGACAGCAAAGCTATAAAGGAAAAAACAATGACAACCTTGTAAGTGTTCAGTGATCAAAGGGAACATTGAATAGTTTTGATAAGTTATACAATTGTTTTGACAAAATAAACGGCGAGACTACATTGACATATATTACGGTTGTCTTTGGATCAGAATGTTAAAATTCTATTGTGAGAAATTGAAAAATCAATAGGCGGGTACAATGTCACAGAGTCCTAAGTTGTACAACGCAGGAAAGACCCTTTGGCCCATCGAGTCTGCACCGACAATAATTACCACTAAAGTCACGCAAATCCCATTTTCCAGCACTGTGTTGGAGGATGTTGGAATACAAAACGAGGAAGCCTCAGTTGTATTGAAATGTGGAGTGCTGCAATCATTTTCAGATACTGCACCTCAGGAAGGATACATTGGTCTTGGAGGGGCTGGAGTGCAGATTCAGGGGTTAGAGAGTCAAACTATGAGGTTGCAAACTATGCAACCTGTCTTGCTTTGGGGCACCACCTAATAGAAGCATTTAAAATGTTAAAAACATTTGACAGGGTAGATGGAGAGAAGCTATTTCCTCTAGTAGGAAATCAAGAATGAGGGCACACAATATTAAAACTAGAGCTAGGCCATTCAGGAGCGAAATTCAGAAGTTCTTTCTCACACAAAAAATAATAGAATTCTGGAATTCTATCTCAAAAAGACTGTGGGCAGAATTTTCCTGTCCTGTCCAACACGGGAATCGTAGCGGGTGGGACACGGACACGTTGACCTCGAGCGGATTTTCCAGTCTTGGGGCGAGCGCGCGGCTGGAAAATCCCGTCCTGTGGCCAACATTTTCCATCCAATCCCCTTCTCCTTCTCCCGCAGCAGGCATTCCAATGGTGGAGGACCCTGGCAGGATCTTCCTGCCCACTGAAGTCAATGGCCATTTGTGTTGCTCACTAGCTGCTGGCTGCACCACCGAGGAACCTGCCAAGGTGGCGGGTGGGCGGGGCTTGCCTTTGGTGGGACCTGAAGATCTCGCCGGTGAAAAGAACCACAAAATCCTGCCCTGTGAATGCTAGAATAATTTGAGCTTTTAGTGGAGTATGGTAGATTTGTGTTAAATAAGGGTGTTGAGTGATATGTAGCAAAGGTGTGTAAATGGAGTTGAGTTGCAGATTAGCCATTGTCTCACTGAATGATGGCGCAGACTCAAGGAGATGAATGGTCTGCTCCTGTTACATATGTTCCTGTGTTCCTGTGTGTGGAATTTGATAAGCAACAGTCACGGATATGTTCAATTGTAAAAGCAGCACACAAATTCGAATTTAATTTACAGAAGCAAAAGGAAAATAGCAGCATTTCTGGCCTAAGTCTTTTCTAAAAAGGCACATTGTGAATGTGAATTTGTTAAGAACACTGGGAATTTGGTTGATTTTGTGATACTTGCCAACAATCATATTGTTAAATGCTAAGTGATAGGATTTGCATGTTCTGAACCCTGAGCAGGTACTCTTGATAAACTGAAAAACACATTTTGCTGTGTATATTTCTGCATTTGAAATCAAAGTAAAAATGAGATATTCTCAGCTTTCTTCCCTGACACTGTCAATCTGGTGTATTTTCAAAAAGGAACACCACAACTATTAAACTATTCTTTTGAGTTTTGCATTAGTGGCAGAGACACTTTCAGTAGTCACATTAGAACATAAAAAATAGGAGCTGGAGTAGGCTATTCGGCCTCTCGAGCCTGCTCCACCATTCAATAAGTCGTGGTAGATCTAATTTTGGTCTTAATTCCACTTTCCTGCCCAACACCACCCCAAAATGGCTTCCATGGACGGTATGGTGGCAAAATGGTTAGCACTACTTCCTCACAGCGCCACGGACCTGGGTTCGATTCCCAGATTGGATCACTGTCTGTGCAGAGTCTGCACGTTCTCCCCGTGTCTGCGTGGGTTTCCTCCAGGTGCTCCGGTTTCCTCCCACAGTCTGAAAGACGTGCTGGTTAGGTGCATTGGCTATGTTAAATTCTCCCTCAGTGTACCCGAACAGGCGCCGGAGTGTGGTGACTTGGGAATTTCCACAGTAACTTTATTGCAGGGTTAATGTGAGCCTATTTGTGATACTAATAAATAAATAACCCTTGATATCCTTCCTTGTCAATCAAAAATCTGTCTAACAGTCTTTAATATACTTGATGGCCAAGCCTCCAAGCACGCTGGAGATGAGAATTCCAAACTCTAATGATCCCCCAGATGAAGTAATTCCTTTTCATCTCTATTTTAAATGGGAAACTTTTTATTTTGAAGCTCTGCCCCCAGTTCTAGATTCCCCCAGGAGGGGAAATGTCCCCTCAACATCTACCCTGTCAAGACCCCTCAAAATCTTATGCTCAATAAGATCACCAAGATAAGTAACAAACTTGCTTATGTTCAAGAGAAAATGATAACTTTATAATGCTTTACTCACAGGTAAATGCCCAAGTAGAGGCGTGATACTATCGGAAACATAAATTATATTTCCATCCGTTGTTACAGCTATGATGAAGCCATCTAATGCCTGCACAGAGTGAAAAAAAAAACATTAGCAGTCAGTGTTTTCCAACAAATCACATTGAGTAGAAACCTAAGGCTGGATTTTATAGCCCTGTGAAAATAGGGTTATGGCTGTTGTCGGGGAGGGTATGTGGCCCTGCGGAAGTGGAATTGGAGCTGGTTGGGGCGGTGGATGCGGGGTGTTGTTGGTGGGTGGTTGGGCACTGTGAAAATAGGGAAGAGCCAAAGGCAGATGCGGAGCTGGGAAAATAGACAGAAACCGTGTTGGGACAGCTCCCTGATGCATCTCCCCTGTCAGGGGAACTTTGCCAGGAGCGGACAGGGAGTTGGACTGGCTACCCCCTCCCTAGGGAAGCCATTTAAAGTGATTAAGGCTGTAACGAGGCATTGTTTTGCTTTGTTGCCAGGATTTTATTACATTGTACAAGGTGCAGCAGCTTAATCAAGGCAGCATCCCGGTGGCAGATGAAGAGGAGTATCAGAGCCAGAGACTCATTCGAACATATGGGCCGGGATACTCCCAAAACAAAACTAAGTGCCCATGGGCGGGAAAACAAGAATATTTCCCACCCATTTTTTGGGCGTACTTACCTGAACAAATCTCCGACACTCTGTGCAATACAGAGTGCCATAGAGGGATTCATGCTGAAAAGTGTGGCCTGCACCATAGTGCTGAGCAGGCCACTGCGCATGTAGTGATCTGCCAGTGGAGAGAACGGCCCATGTGCACTGACCTCCCCCCCCCCCCCCCCCCCCCCCCCCTCCATTGCCGGCCTCCCAATTGCTGGCCTCCTCAACGTTTTCAGCCCTCTCCCCATTTGCCGGCCTCCTCCTCCCAATTGCTGGCCTGCCGACAGCCCCCACCCCCCATCCACCCCCTCCAGGCCAGCCCCGATCCACCCCTGCCTCCCGATGGCCAGCACCGACCCCCTCCCTGATGACCAGCCCCAATCACCCCCTCCCTTAGTGGAGAGCAGTTGTAAATCCCACTGGTGGGAAGCACTCCTGGTGGGGTGGGGGGGGGGGGGGGGGGGGGGGGGGGGGGGGATCGGGCATGCTCTGTCATCCAATAAGATAATGGTTGATCTGTTTGTGTTTCGAGTTCCATATTTCCATCTACCCCCAATAATGCACACATTCCCAATTCCTGTTGGGCCTTCTCGATTTTTGGGAAAAGAAAACCTCGCAACTGGTTGGGGTGTGGAATGGACTGCCTGCAGTGATAGTGGAGTCAGACACTTTAGGAACATTTAAGCGGTTATTGGATAGGCACATGGAGCACACCAGGATGATAGGGAGTGGGATAGCTTGATCTTGGTTTCAGATAAAGCTCGGCACAACATCGTGGGCCGAAGGGCCTGTTCTGTGCTGTACTGTTCTATGTTCTATGTTCTATGTTCTATAACCTTTGATTCCTTGATTAGACTTAACCTTGACAACATGTGTCAATTACAGAGTCACGACCAGGAAAGGCAGGTGCACACGCGGCCCAAATGATTAATCTAGAGGGGTTTCCCCTTGGCTTCAGTGAGCCCACCGACTTTGGCCCTCACCAGTTTTGAATTTCATGAATGCCTCCAAGGGCACCTCCATGATGAGGCACCCTTGCGGGCCCGATTTGCCTCAGGAGTGTCCACTCCTCCCAGTGAGGTTGCCAAGGTTCCAGAGCTGCTCCTCTAATTGGGCCTGCGTCATGGAAATCCAACTCACCATCCTTAATAGGACAGCAAATGTGGAGGTAGTCAATTAGGCGGCTGTGTCTGGGACGATTGCACTGGTAGGCACGCTGCTGGCAATTGTGGGGTCAGGATCCTTTTTTGGTCCTGGCATCAGGGGTCCCAAAGCCCCCCAAAAAATCCAGCTCTAAATAATTTGAGAACTACAGTGACATTAGAGAGTTTATAAATGATGAATAAATTGCTTATTAGACAACACCCTTTCAAACAATGCACATTCACCACAATGATATTGCATTTATAATTTATATTATACATTGTTGTACAATTTGAGATGTTGTAAACTGATTGCCTTACTCCAAATCAAATGCACAATGGATTCTATTTTTGACAGATTATCTTTTATGATGGCACAGTACATTGTAAAACAAACATGAGTCAACTCATTGATATCTCATAGAAACTCATAAAATTCTAACAGGATTAGACAGGGTAGATTCAGAATGAATGTTCCCAATGGTAGGGGAGTCCAGAACTAGGATCATAGTTTGAGGATATGGGGTAAACCTTTTAGGACTGAGGTGAGGAGAAATTTCTTCACCCAGAGACTGGTGAATGTGTGGAATTCACTGCCACAGAAAGTAGTTGAGGACAAAACATTGTCTGATTTCAAGAAGAAATTAGATATAGCTCTTGGGGTTAAAGGAATCAAGGGGTATGGGGGGGGAAGGCAAGATCAGGATGTTGATTTTGATGATCAGCCATGATCAAAATGAATGGCGGAGCAGATTGGAAGGGCAGATTGGCCTACTCCTGCTTCTAGTTTCTATATGTTTTTATATATGTTTCATTGAGTAGGGGAATATTGTAGTTATCATGTGAATGTAGCTTCAGTCCAGTGTTGGGCCTGACCTGACACCAGAACAAAGCAGATGGGGAATCTTAGGAATCAGCTGTGGTCTAGTCACCTTACTTACACTGTGCATCCATGCAAAACTGAGAAGCTTTCACACCAATGATATATTTGTAATTAAATGCATCGTTAAAATACTTCAATCAAATGTTCAATTAAAACGCACGGAGCACGCCATCAGGATAATATTCTTGCAGTACATTTTCATTATTCACCTCTAACATCAGCTGTGTAAATTCCTCATTACTCAGGAATGAAGGCTTCCAATTATGCTGGATTATACTTGTCTCCTTCTGTGCTGAAGTTTCTAAAAAGTAATATGTTCAGCTTTAGTATTTTACTGTGACAGTTACACTAATACAGTTCCATTGTATTCTTTGCATATTAAAATTTTAAACATATTATAATAAGGTATCATATAGCATACACAATATGGATTTTTAAAAAATTGCACCATATCCTCTTAATAAGCATGAACTCAAGCGTTAAAAGTCAATGAGATATAACAAGAGAACAAACATTTATTTAAATATCTCTCTAGACTCTCCCTTTTTTAGAAAGCAAACATCTACTTTATTATTGCCCCACACAAAACATAAGAAACAGGAGCTGGGGACGACCATATGGCTTGTTGAGCCTGCTCCGCCATTCAATATGATCACTGTTGATCTTGGGCTTCAATTCCACTTTCCCACCTTCACCCCATGATCCCCAATTCCCTCAGAGATCAAAAGTCTGATATGCATGTCAACAATAATATGAAGTTTCTTTAGATAATTGTTCCTACACAGGAGTAAAGTGCTACTAGTTCATGGTTCTTCACATTCAGTTAGTTACCAGTTGACCATTTCTTGTTGGTCTATAAGTCACAGTATGAATGATATTTGTGTGCAGTACGCTCACCAGTTATAATTGAAATCTAAGAATGTCTCATGATGCCCTTCCCATCTAAACTTGCATTCATAAAAATCATAGTAATTTTAAGAGTTAACCAACCTGCTCAATTTAGATGCAGAAGCAGTTTGTGAATATTTTTAAATGATTGTAAAAGCAGAATGACTATATTTATATTGATAAACACAATGTGGCAGAGTTTCCACAATGGGCTAGTCAGCAATCCTGGTACACATTGTTGCCATTTTGAAAAGTTATTATTCCCCAACTCATTCGCAAAATGCACCATGAGCTAGTGAAATTGGGCAGAGCCTTAAAAAGTAATTTTTAAAAATGCTTTATAATATTCCTTGATATATTTAAAAGTGGGGAATTTGTACACATGGTGATAAATCCAATTTTAACTGCATTAATCAACAAAAATCAGCATTTAAAATCACAATCCACTCCCAGGGGGTAACCTGATTTTACATTATTAAAAAAACCTTTGAAATATAACCATTTTAATGTTAGATTGGGCGATGGAAAAGGATGAGTGGTGTCCCAAGGGTAAGGTGTTGGATTGGGGGAAGGCTAACTTTAGTGGGATTAGGCAGAAATTGGCAGCTCTTGATTGGGAGAGGCTGTTTGAGGGTAAATCCACATCTGGCATGTGGGAGTCTTTTAAGGAACAGTTGTTAGGGCTACAGGACAGGCATGTGCCTGTAAAAAAGGATAGGAAGGGTAGGATTCGAGAACCGTGGATAACCAGGGAAATTGAGGGACTGGTCAAAAAGAAAAGAGAGGCGTATGTTAGGTCCAGGCAGCTAAAAACAGAGGGAGCTCTGGAGGAGTACAAAGAAAGTAGGAAAGAACTCAAACGGGGAATTAGAAGGGCAAAAGGGGTCACGAAATGTCCTTGGCAGACAGGGTTAAGGAGAATCCCAAGGCATTTTATTCATATGTTAGGAACAAAAGGGTTGTCAGGGAAAAAAATCAGACCTCTCAGGGACAAAAGTGGGGAATTATGCTTGGAGCCCAAAGAAGTAGGGGAGATCCTAAATGAATACTTTGCGTCGGTATTCACAAAGGAGAGGGATGTGTTGACTGGGAGTGTCTCGGAGGGGAGTGTTGAACCGTTGGAGAAAATCTCCATTACAAGGGAGGAAGTGTTAGGTTTGTTAGAGAATATAAAGACTGACAAATCCCCAGGGCCTGATGGAATCTATCCAAGGCTACTCAGGGAGACGAGAGATGAAATCGCTGGGCCTCTGACGCAAATCTTTGTCTCGTCACTGGACGCAGGTGAGGTCCCAGAGGATTGGAGGATAGCTAATGTGGTCCCGTTATTTAAGAAGGGTAGGAAGGATAACCCGGGTAATTATAGGCCGGTGAGCTTGACGTCCGTGGTGGGGAAGTTGTGGGAGAAGATTCTTAGAGATAGGATGTATGCGCATTAGAAAGGAATAAACTCATTAACGATAGTCAGCATGGTTTTGTGAGAGGGAGGTCATGCCTCACTAACCTGGTGGAGTTTTTTGAAGAAGTGACCAGAATGGTTGACGAGGGAAGGGCCGTGGATGGCATCTATATGGACTTTAGTAAAGCGTTTGACAAAGTCCCTCATGGTAGGCTGGTGAAAAAGGTTGGATCTCATGGGATAAAGGGGGAGGTGGCTAGATGGGTGGAGAACTGGCTTGGTCACAGAAGACAGAGGGTGATAGTGGAAGGGTCTTTTTCCGGCTGGAGGCCTGTGACTAGTGGTGTTCCGCAGGGCTCTGTATTGGGACCTCTGCTGTTTGTGATTTATATAAACGATCTGGAAGAAGGTGTAACTGGGGTGATCAGTAAGTAGGTGATCCTATAGCTTCAAAATTGGCAGGACTTGCAGATAGTGAGGAGCATTGTCAGAAGCTACAGAAGGATATAGATAGGCTGGAAATTTGGGCAAAGAAATGGCAGATGGAGTTCAATCCTGATAAATGCAAAGTGATGCATTTTGGTAGAAATAATGTAGGGAGGAGCTATACGATAAATGGCAGAACCATAAAGGGTGTAGATACGCAGAGGGACCTGGGTGTGCAAGTACACAGATCCTTGAAGGTGACGTCACAGGTGGAGAAGGTGGTGAAGAAGGCATATGCATGCTTGCCTTTATAGGACGGGGCATAAAGTATAAAAGTTGGGGTCTGATGTTGCAAATGTATAGAACGTTGGTTCGACCGCATTTGGAATACTGCGTCCAGTTCTGGTCGCCACACTACCAGAAGGACGTGGCGGCTTTGGAGAGAGTACAGAGGAGGTTTACCAGGATGTTGCCTGGTATGGAGGGGCTTAGTTATGAGGAGAGATTGGGTAAACTGGGGTTGTTCTCCCTGGAAAGATGGAGGATGAGGGGAGATTTAATAGAGCTGTATAAAATTATGAAAGGCATAGATTGGGTGAACGGTGGGAAGCTTTTCCCCAGGTCATTGGTGACGTTCACAAGGGGTCATAGATTCAAGGTGAAGGGGGGGAGGTTTAACACAGATATCAGAAGGACATATTTTACACAGAGGGTGGTGGGGGCCTGGAATGCGCTGCCAGGCAAGGTGGTGGAGGCGGACACACTGGGAACGTTTAAGATTTATCTAGACAGCCATATGAACGGAGTGGGAATGGAGGGATACAAAAGAATGGTCTAGTTTGGACCAGGGAGCGGCATGGGCTTGGAGGGCCGAAGGGCCTGTTCCAGTGCTGTATTGTTCTTTGTTCTCTTTGTTCTTTGGTAGTCAGTTTCTTAATTAAAAACATTCAAAACCTTTAAAATGTACCTATTAATAAGGTTGCACAGTGGTTAGCACTACTGCCTCACAGCGCCGGGGACCCGGGTTCAATTCCGGCTTGGGTCACTGTCTGTGTGGAGTTTGCACAATCTCCCCGTGTCTGCATGGGTTTCCTCCGGGTGCTCTGGTTTCCTCCCACAGTCCAAAAGACATGCTGGTTAAGTGCATTGGCCATGCTAAATTCTCCCTCAGTGCACCCAAACAGGCACTGGAGTGTGGTGACTTGGGGATTTTCACAGTAACTTCATTGCAGTGTTAATGTAAGCCTACTTGTGACACTAATAAATAAACTTAAAACTTTAATGTCCCTTGTGCCTTCAACCCAGCAGAAATTCCCAATGGTGATTCATTCATCTTAAGGTGTTTTGAGATCAGCCCAGAAAATTGCAGAAACTCAATTTGTGCAGAGCGCAAGTTGCGCTTAGAAATTCTGCAATTTTCTGTGCTGGCTTTGCCAGCATCAGGGGAATTGCACCAAAAAAAAAGCAACAGTTGAACAGAAACTCCAGCACAATATTTTCCTTTCCTTCAATTGCATTTTAAAATTATATTTTTTCCTTTTGGTTTAGGCTTTCCTCATTAGGCTTCACGATGCCCAGTCTCAAAGAACCTGCTGCACAGTCTTTACAAATGGTTTTTCATTGACAATACACAGCAATCACAGGATTGAAAGTAGATATTCAATCCCTGTTGGGTTTCACTTTGTTCAGAAGTTTCATCTTTTTGGGCTGACCACAACGGTTGGCGTGAGAAATTGTAGCTATGAACTTTCATCCTATAGCTTCAAAATCCTTGTACCAATAAATTACCGCAGCATGCTAAGTCCAAACAAGATATAATCGACAGCATTATGCTGATTTCTTCCTTTCTAGATGATGATGAAAGCTAGCTTTGGCTGCACAAGCTCGTGTATTGTTGAGATCAGTTAATTCAGTTCAGAACAGGAATCAAAATTCCATCACTTCTAGGCTGCATAATTGTGTATCTTGCACATGCTGCTTTAACCCAATTAACAAAGAAAAGATGGGAGGAGGGGGTGACCTAACATCAGTTTTATCTTACCATTGTGTTTTTGTAAAAAGTCAATTGTCTTCTGCAACACGGTAGACTTATCCAGCTTCCGGATACTGCCTGGAAGCATGACACTGAGTTCTTTGATGAGGACATTGAACTGATCACGTCTCTTTTTCTCAGACTTGTTACGTGAAGCCCTAAATTAAAATATAACAAAATACAATCTGACTTCAACCAGAACACAGGACAAATGAAGAAAAAGGTAAATATGTAAAGAGCTTCTGCTTTCAGAAGTACTTTAAAATGTTGGTGTCACCCTTGACTGAAGGATATCTTCCAGTGTATGATAGAATGTCAATTAAATTGCTTACAATAGTTTTCAGGGTTCAGCTTGAACCCTGAACAAAGGAACTGTCAATTCTTCAGCCTCGTGTACCATCAGTACAATGATCATGCATTGCTTCCTCCATAGAGAATGACATATTTTGTGTGCTAACTGTGGCAAAATCAGAAATGTGCTCCTTACAAAGGAGGTGAACACCTGATCTGTAGTAGCATGGCTATTTAAGAGGGAGGCGGGGGCGGGATGTTTCCCGATGGCCACATGATCGGGCCGGATCCTATGGATTGTCATGGTGGCAATCTGAAGCAATTGGAAGGAGGATGCATACCATGCACGGGTCAAGGAAGGTCTCATAGTTGGAGCCAAAGACCAAGTCACTTTGTAATTCAGTCTGACCTTGTTGTATATATTATTTTTATTGTTGGCAATAAAGCATTTGTTGATTCAAGCCACATCAAGTCACCCTTGATCTATTACACCATCCATTTTGGAAACAGATTCCCAAAATGCACTAATTTAATAACGACTAGTCATGCCGCATGTAGGTGTGTTTGTCCTGTAAACAACAGCCCACATATACTGTGTTCAAGATTGATCAATTTTCAGCTTGAATTCTAAAACAAAGAGTTAGGCCCCTTATTGACATACTTGAATGTATCTGATGCCTATTTTATGTGGCCTTCAGGGATGCCTGAACAGCATCAAGATTGAAATAGCCTTGTGTTTCCAATGTTGTTTGAGTGCAAGAAGCTGCCCCTCTAAATGAGCTGTGTAAACATGCCTAAAGAACTGTGGTCCTCTTTTGTTTGTTCTGGTGTATTACTGAAATTACACCATCAATGTAACAATCTTATTGGAATACTTAAGTAATTTTTCAACTAACAAGCAATACTGTATTAGCGTAGATGGCATGCTGAGCCTGCTAAAATGACACTTCAGTACAAAAAATATATATAGACAATATTCTACAGTGGTAATACCTAGTTATGGGAATATCATTACTTTCTCCCATTAATGTCAAAGATCTTAGATATAAATTTATATAAAATTTGCTATTCAAAGGTGATCAAACTATTTCAGGTAAATTTACTTTTTGCACGCTGCCATCGGAAAGCTGTGCTCACAGCAGTTTGGGCTGGAGGGACAATGCTCCAGTGATGTAGCCCTATCTTTGACCTGCATTCTTCCACTGAGTGCAGGTACCCACTGACTGAGTGCAAACACCAAATTTACTTTCCAACATTTGTTTCCAAAGGAAAATATGAATGATTCTGAACATTTATAGAGGCTTTACCTACATTCCTGACACACCGCACATTTGTACAATGTTGCATGTGTGGCTGAGAAATCGGTAAACTTGCAAAGCCTAACATTCAAAGTGTCCTGTACATACTTATGAACTGCTCAGCTCCTGGTTCTGAACAGTGCGACCTAATGGTAAATGGGCAAGCAGCTACTTATGACAAAACTATTTTTTGTTATTGGACAGCATAACAGAGAGAAGACGGTGGCACAATGGTTAGCACTGGTGCCTCACAGCATCAGGAACCCGGGTTCGATTCCCAGCCTGGGTCACTGTCTGTGTGGAGTTTGCACATTCTCCCCGTGTCTGCGTGGGTTTCCTTCGAGTGTTCTGGTTTCCTCCCACATTCCAAATATGTACGGATAGGTGGATTGGCCATGCTAAATTGCCCCTTAGTGTCAGGAGGACATGGAGTTATGGTGATAGGGTCGGGATGGGATTGTGGTCAGTGCAGACTTGATGATTTCAATTAGGGCAAATGTCTCACTAATTTCACTCAGGTGGTTGTGTGTTGTGATATATGTATGTTGGGGGTTTGGGGACCATACTGTCCCTTTAAGAGTGTGGGTCATGTGACCCCTGAGGGAGCTGGCTCCTCCCAATGTGGGATCCCGTTTAGCAATCTAGGCTCTGACTATGGGACAATGTACACCTATAATAGAGTTCCCCAATGTTTAAGTTACGAGGCCTACTTTGTGGTTCTTCTTGCACCTTACTTTGCTAAATGTATCTATAACATGTGTAAGATAAGGTTTTGAAGCTTCTACTCTGCAAACTGGCAAGTTAGTGACTTCTCTTCAGGTAAACTTTGACAAATTTTGTTCACTAATCAGGGGACACAAGTGCCTTTGCCTACAAGGAATAGCATTGACATGGAGGAAGTTCCATTTACTGGAAAAGTGAACGTTAAGCTTCACTTCTGGCATTCATTTGTGCGTTCTCAGTGCAAAGGTGCAGCTGCGTTCCTGACATAACCATGGAAGTGTAGCTTAAGAACATGCATTATATTGTGATGTTGTCCTTTTCAAGATATTGTAAACTTCCCTGCATTTTAGAAAGAGATAAGACGCTCAGCAGAACTTAGATTGTCTTAGTAACTTATCAAGCACAGTTGCAATATTTTATCACTGGACAGATATGTACTTTGCAAAATACTTTTATTTGCCAGCAATAACAAGTTGCCGAAGACTTCAGTTTATTGTCTATCTTCATGAGCTGCTTTCCCTATAGAGCATCATCAAATGAAGAAGTTGAAATGATGTACACTGAAGGCAGCTTCTTACCTGAAGAGAATGTGATATTCTTATATAGTAGAAGTAGGTGAGGAACAAAGAATCATAGAAACATTTGACTCATTGTGCCTGCACTTGTGCATGCTTCACATCTGAGCCATTTACTTAAATCAGATTTTCTTGATCTTTCACTACTGTATAATAGCACAAAATCAATCATCTCTTTCAAGAAATTTGTCTTTCAAGGCTTGGAGCTTTCAATGTTGAAGATAGCAGGCCAGGTTATATACCAGCCCTGGTTAGCTTATAGCACTCTTGTTCTTGGGTCAGAATATTGTGGGTTCAAGTCCTACTACAGAGACTTGAACATAACAATCTAGGATGGCGCACAGACTGCCCTGTCGGAGATGTCGGCCAAAATTCTCTGGTCTTTCATGCCTGGCTACTGCTTGAAGCGAGAACGGAGAATTTGACGCTCAGCAGAGGGTCTGAATAATCCCAGCTGTGGGCAAGCTCGGGAGAATTCCAGCCATCATCTTTCAGATGATGGTTAAACCAGAACTCTCTCGAGATAGATGTAAAAAATTCTATCCCTTGGCAGTATTCTGACAGAGCATGGAACTTAACCCTAATGTCCTCATCAATATTTATCTCTCAATAAACATCAACAAAATAGCTTATCTGGTCTTTATGACATAACCGTTTATGGGATGATTGCTGTGTTTCCTATGTTACAACAGTGAAGACGCATCAAAAGTTCTTCAGCAGCTGTAAAGTGTGTTGGAACATCCTGAAGCCATGAAAGGAACTAAGTAAATATAAGTCGTTAATTTCTTTTACTATTTATTACTAAATAATATTCTTGTTTGGAAAGGCTGCAATAATTAATAAATGGTCATGATCCTTTCCTGATAATTCTCTCACTTAGTCACCTATTCAAATAGATTTTCTAAAATAACTTCACTTGACCAGGAAAAACAGGAGAAAAGAAAAACGTTCACACAAAACACGCCACAATTCAAATCTGAAGCAAAACAGTTTGGAATGCAATGTTTATTTTCACTACATTCTTTTCAAGGCCATGCAAATTCTCACCTCTTTGCCTTGTCCTTGTCATCTTCATCCATTAGTTCTTCTACAAAATGGTGTCTATAAAATGAAAATAATCTTTAATATAGTTTTCCATCAATGCAAAATCACATCACCAAATTTCTACTCAAACTATTTATTTTAACACTGTTACCACTTGAGTTCATTAACTGCTTTCCAAAACTGTTGGCTCCAATGATTCTGCCAACACATTGACCAAAACAAGAACTTGGTCATCTCCTACCTATAGTTTTTTTTATCGTTCGCACACGCTCACCAATAATGTAAAGTTTAGTCTAGAAAGTAATTTATCAAATATTTTGTGTGCTGATTGTTCTTTGCTCATGTTAAACAATGAAAAAAGGGGTGCTATCTTGGATAGCTACCAAAAATGAATGCAGGGATTGCAATGTGGAATGATCTCAGGCCTGCAATGCAGGTAAGCGTGGCAGCTTTATACAGTCTGCTCATCTGAATTATATCAAAGTCTAGTCAGCGATAGCCACCTCTGATTGTCTGGAGGAGAGCAAAATGTGAATGGCTAGCATCACTTAAAGTTAACTTGCATTGCTTAAAGGAGTAGGGAGAGGGATGCATGGTCCATGAACAGGTGCTGGCAGAAGTGTCAGAAGTGAATCTGACCTGGAAAACCTCAGACTGAGCAAGCTCCAAGCTATACTGGTGGAGGAGATGGAGAGAAGATGTCCTATATCCTCAGGGGCTAGGAGGCCCTCCAAACAGATGGTCAAAAGGCAGGAGGAACTCAGAATCATGGAGCTTGATGCCACAAATTAAACATCAAGGACCTGGATCAATGAGCTAAGAAGTTCAATAGCCTCACACGAGTGGTCAAGGTCAGTTAGTGCGTCTTCAAATACTATAACCTACCTATTGCACTATTAGCATTCGGGACTGCTCAATTCACCAGACTCTCATGCCTCGCTTACTAACTGTCTCTATCAGCCAGAGAGTTATTTGCTTTACCTCATCCTCTGACAATTACTACTGCTTCAAGCCTCACATCTATATCCCAACAGCACACTGTTGCTAAACACACTACACTCATTAACCCATTTTCCTCCCTCTTACTGGAAAAGATGGAAACAATTGGAAGCAGCTACGGCCAGAGCAAAGGGAAAGGATAACACCGATGCCAGTTTGCTGGCTGGAAGGTGAGCTTGCACTGGAGTTCTGCAGCAGTAGAAAACCTGTCAGAAAGGCTGTGTTCAATGTCAGGAATCAGGAGGAGTCTAGGATCAACTTGGCACAGGTCCTTGTGCAAATTTGGAGCCCATCCTCTCCAGTATGAAAGCGGTGACCAAATTAATTTGCACGCTCATGGATCCAATCTCAATGCAGCGTCTGATGGCCAATGACACGGATTCCATTGTAGCACAAACATGACTTATTTTTGCATTGTGGACAAATGGATGCTGTGATGTGGTCAGTGACAGAGAAAAGGTAAGGGATGTGGGACTGTTAAATTTATTTATTAGTGTCACAAATAAGCTTAAATTTACACTGCAATGAAGTTACTATGAAAATCCCCCAGTCACCACACTCAGTCGCCTGTTCGGGTCATTGAGGGAGAATTTAGCATAGCCAATGCACCTAAGCAGCACGTCTTTCGGATTGTAGGATGAAACCGGAGCACCTGGAGGAAACCCATGCAGACACAGGGAGAACATGCAAACACCGCACAGACAGTGACCCAAGCCGGGACTGTTGGTGAATAGGGAATTAAGGTTGTGGTTACTGCTATCACATTCAAATGAATTCTTCATGGGCAGGAAAGGGGCCATCTCAGCTGCCTCCTACTTCTTCTCCTCTTCCTCCAGAGCTGGTGAGATCATATCTGACTATTGTGTATAGTATTGGTCTCCCTATCTAAGGAAGGATATATTTTTCATAGAGGGAGTGCAACAGAGGTTCACCAGATTAATCCCTAGGATGGTGGGATTGTTGTCTGTGGAGAAATTGAGGAAACTGAACCCCCTGTATTCTCCCGAGTTTAGTAGAACGAGAGGTGATCTCATTGAACCTCAGGAAATTCTCACGGGGCGTGACAGGGTAGATATGGATGAGATGTTTTCCTTGGCTGGTGAATCTAAAACCAAGGGATTCAAACCCAGAATAAGGGGCATGCCTTTAAAGACTGAAATGAGGAGGGATTTCTTCACTTAGAGGGTGGTGAAGTTTTGGAATTCTCTACTCCAAAGAGCTATGAAAGCTCAATCATTGAACATGTTCAAGATAGAAATCGATAGATTTCTGGTTACCAAAAATAACAAGAGATATGGGGATAGTGCAGGAAAGTGGTGCAGGGTTAGGTGATCAGCCGTGATCTAACTGAATGATGAAATAAGCTTGATGATTGAATGGCCTACTCCTGTTCGTATGTTTCCTAAGTCATTGATGTTCACTTTAAACAGCACTATGTGGATCCTTCCTGCTGCCTAAAGCAGGTTCAGCTGTGTCATGTTCAGAACGGGCATTAGCTGGAACATTGATCTCCAAAATGGTGCTGCTGGCATTAAATCAGCATTGCACCCAGATTGAGATCATGGTCTATCAGCTCTATGTACTTCGACTGCTTGTTTTTTGCACTTGTACACAATAATGTTCTCAACAATATAATGTTCAGTGATTCGTCCCAAAAGTGAACGTGTACACAGCGTGCACCATTTTGGACCTCCAAGGGCACTCGTAGAGCTCCAAAAACAGTCACCAATGAGCCCAATTCCTGGCCCTTAGTATTTGTTAGTCTAATTCTCTTTGAACACATTATTTTCATTTTAAAGTTTACGGGGAGATCAAATGAGTTGGTTTTACCATTGTAGGTAAGTTAAAGATTAGAAACAATGATATTTACTGCACTGGTTTGATATCCTGTGTTTCTCAAAACGCCCAGATTACAAGTGGATGGAATGCACAGTTCTCTCAGCGAGCTCATATTTGGCAGCCTTGGCAGGACAGCAGAAGGATTATTCCACTTTCAAACCAAAATGGATAGATATTTTGGAATTTTATTCAAGTATCTTTGGACTAGAGCATAAATTATACAAATTAAACAAACTTTTCTTAGCATCATAAATAGAATCCATTAGGTGTGAATTGTTTGCGGTCTGTGAAAGGAGTAGATTCATGTACTGATAGCTTTTCACTGTGTACATTCTCAGGATCAAAAATCAGCAATAACCTTGCAGACTGTCATTAAATTGCAAATATTGCAACCGTACATCACTCCTGGCACCACAATTTACAGTGGATCTTCCTCCACTCCTCACCCCTAGATTAGATTTGGCAATTGGCCAGTTGAGTTGACAGGTTTCGGTAATTAGTACTTATTGGGTGAGTACCTGGCAGGACTACCTGCCTTGCTTGCTGCAAATCAGGGGAAGGAGATGTGTGCTGCCGGAACTCGTAAGGCTGCAGAAATGCAAAATTCAGTTGTTTTGTTGCTGTGTGTCCCGACACTGCATTCTTACTGCACTGAAGAATATTTGCAAACGTACTTCTTCAAGTTTGGAAGAAGTTGTTGTCCTTTTATAGATCCTCCAATCTAATGGGGCAAGTGCATAGTGGGGCAAGGGCAACTTCAGCTTGATTGTACTCAGCAGAATTTCTGGAAAATGATGCAGAGGATATTATCATAGAATCCCTACAGTGCAGATGGAGGCTATTTGGCCCATCGAGTCTGCACCGACTCTCTGACACAGCATCCCACCCAGACCCTATCCCGTAACCCCACATATTTACCCCATTAATTGCCCCACCTATGCCCCTTAGTGCCCCAAGGTGTGATGTAGCATGGCCAATCAACTTCACCTGCACATCTTTGGACTGTGGGAGGATACCATAGATCTGGAGGAAACCCACGCAGACATGGGTAGAACGTGCAAACTCCACACAGACAGTCACTCAAGGCCGGAATTGAACCCGGGTCCCTGGCTCTGTGAGGCAGCAGTGCTAACCACTCTGCCACCCTGGTGTTACTCTGGCATCTAATGAATGATATTTCAATGATCTTGCTCTGTCGGGTGGTGAATCTGTAGCTCCACCTAGTTAACTCTAAGAAATATATACCAAATGCAAACAAGGTGCAGCTCTCATGATAAGGACAACCACTAACAAATATGCAAGCGATATGCAGAGGAAAATCATCTACTTTGCAACTATATTCTTGGAACCAACAGAAAATTTAAAACCTACCAAATTATATAACAAAAATGCAAAGTAAATGATTTGGCACCTTAGAAAAATGAACATTAGTGACTGGATATTTTTCTTAATTTGGAATAAGTGAGTATAATAAAGGAGAATAAAGGCTTCAGGATTAGCAAACAACCATTTCCAAAACTTCGCTACCTAATACTCATTAAAACAAAAATGCCTCTTTCATGTTTGGTTTCATCGCTTAATAGAAAGAAGTTACAAAACACTGAATAATGAGCAGAAAATTAAGCATGAAAATGTTTAACAGAAAAAAAACAGAATTTCCAACAACCAAGGTCAAAGATTTCAAAGTATATCTTATCAAGATTTCCTTGCAAGAACTCAGTTTGCATTCAGCACAGGTAGTATAAATGTCCAAGACCCTGAATCATCGACAAGCCCTTGCACACTGCACATCATTTATCAGAAAAATATGGGGCAGGATTCTCCGGCTGTTCATGCCAATGGGTTTCTCTGGTCCAACTGCAGTGTACGGAGATTTGGTTGAGTAACTAACGGTGAATGGCCGGAGAATTCCAGCCAATGTGTTTTGCCCATGACTTTCCCTCCATTAATGTCAATGGAGACAAAATCAAATGAAAAAGACCCACAATTTTTCAATTACCTACTGCACTTGGGCCTGAAAAAGTTCAGAATTGCAAGGATTTCCAGAACTGTATACGCTTGAACAAAAAGCTTCTAACATTAACCTAGCGTTCTATGTTGAAAAATGTAGGTTGCATCAATGTATATTTAAGCTGCTTCATCAATGACCATCCTAAGGTCAGAAGCAGGGATGTTCGCTGATGATTGCACAATGTTCCGCATCATTCGTGACTCCTCATACTGAAGCAGCCCGTGTCCGAATGCAATAAGGCCTGGACAATATCCATCGCCCCTGGATATTTAATGCCATTACCATCGCTGAATCCCCCACTATCAACATTCTGAGGGTTACCATTTACCAGAAACTTAACTGGATGAGCCATATAAATATTACGGCCACAGAGCAGGTCAGAGGTTAGGAATCCTACAGTGAGTGACTCACCTTCAGGTTCCGCAAAGCCTGTCTACCATTGACAAGGCACAAGTCAAGAGTGTAATGGAATACTCTCCACTTGCCTGAATGAGTGCAGCTCCAATAACATGCAAGGACATCCAGGACAAAGCCACTTGGTGCCAAACTTCACTTCCTCTACCACCAATTCACAGTGGCAGCAGTGTGTACCTTCTACAAGAAGAACTGCAGAAACTCACCAAGGCTCCTTAGACAGCACCTTCTAAACCCATGTCTACTACCATCTAGATTAAAGGACAAGGGCAGCAGATGCATGGGAGCACCATCTGAAGTTCTCCAAGTCACTCACCGTCCTGACTTGGAAATATATTGTTGTTCCTTCATTGTCGCTTGATCCAAATCCTGGAACTTGCTCCCTAATAGCATTGTGGGTATACCTACACCACAGGTTACAGCTGTTCAAGAAGGCAGCTCACCACCACCTTCTCAAGGGCAATTAGGGAAGGACAATAAATGCTGGCCGAGTCAAGGATGCCCACATCCTGCAAATGAATTTTTTAAAAATCTGAAACAACTGTAATCTAAGACGAAAGTAGCTGTAAATGGAACATTTAAGCAGTGAGATTGGCCTGGATTTTAGTCAGCATTAGCCATCATTATTCCGCTGAAACTGACAGTAACTTCAGAAGTCCACGATGCACATGCCGCATCGAATAATGCTGAAATCCTGAGGTTGCTGTCAGTCATTCTATGGCTGAAATTTTCCGCTGCTACCATCAGCACGATCTTCCGATCCAGCCAACAGCGACAATCCCCCCCCCCCCCCCCTCCCCGCCGCCGCAGGTTTCCCAGTGGCAAAGGGCATGAACAGCGGAAAAACATCGTTGTTGCGCTGGGACCAGGAGATCCTGCTGCTGGCCAATGGCAGACCACCTCCATCACCACAAAACACGCTGTTGGGGTGGCAGAAAATCCCACCCTATGGCCGGAACGTTCCAACCATTCACGCTGGCGGGATCTTACGGTCCCACCTGTCATGGGTTTCACGGCGGAGAGGGGTGCATTGTGCATTCAATGGGAAATCCAGTTGACAATGACAGGATCAGAAAATCCCACCGCCAGCTAGTGGCAAGCCACATCCTGCCACCGCGAAACACAGAGTGTTGTGTGGTAAATCCCACCCATGTTTCTCCCGAAGGTGTGCTGTTAAGACACAGCCTTCCCACCCACTACATTCAATGGAAATCAATTTAATTGATCCTTTGGAATTTGACCTTCCATTCTGATGCTGTTCACTTCACTGTTGAATGAGGTGTAACTGGGCTTTTGATGGTATAATCACTTCATAATTACTGCTCAACACCCTGAATGGCCCTAAAAAACTAATTTTATGTTTGTAGAATATTAAAATTGCCCATAATGATAAATAAATCCATATATTTGTTTTTCTTCTTTTAAAATTTGATTATATTAATTTCTATCTTAATCCAATCATCATAATTTATTTCACTATCTGAAAATTAAAATGAAAAGGAATTGATGTTAAGTGCTTTTAATTTCTTGGTTTGCTGTGTGAAACTACTTCAATGCAATTGGTTCCTTATCTCCTTGCTGGTGTCACTGCTGCTGCAGACCAAGACATCCCCTTGTGTTGGCGGCACATTTAAACTGTTGTCAGGAAATGGGAAAACCACAACAAAAAGATTGCAATCTTTGTGGGCAGTGTTCATTAATGTCAGTGGCAAGCACCTTCATTTCTCCATTGACCACACCATTCAGGCCATTAAGTTTTTTTAGCCCTGGTGAGGGTGGTTACAGTTTCTGCATTATAAAAACAGAGCACTATTACATTTAGTTTGATCCATTGATTTATGGGGCTAGATTTAACTCTCTCCCCCCTCCCCCCGGTGGGTTTGAAGACAAGGGGAGCAAGTTAAATCCAACATCCAGCCTGCCCAGTGCCTACACCTCTGTCCCCACCTCTGTCCCACCTTTTCCATTGGCCAATTAAAGCCTTAAAGTGGGCAATGCCTACTGTAGGACCACAATTCACCGCTGCCAGGATTAAACCGGCAGCAGAGGAGGCTCACACACTGTGGCCAGCCCAGCAACTTGCCCTGGGCAGGCTGGTGGTGGGAGAGGGGTGGGGACTACATTAACTGGACCCCTGGGCCATCTCCAAGATGTTACTTCCTCAGCTTTTTCACAGCCCCGCCCACCCCCATGGCCTCTCAGGTATTGGCCCCCACTAGTGGGGCTGAATGGCTAGGGGGCAGCTGTTCTTACTTCCAACTTTTTAGCCAGGGGCTTTGGGGGCTGGGATTTGCCTCCTGTAATTCAGCCCACAGCACTGGACTGTTGAAGTTTTCGAGCTGGTGAATTCCAATGGACATTCATTAGACATACTTTGAGGGCTATTTTTTCACTGCTTGCAGACCCTGATTGGTGATTAAAATGGTTACTTATTTTAAGACTTTGGCAGATTACCAGTCTCTATTCTCAATATAAACAAGTGGTCTGCTATCATGTCAATAAGGATTTGACTTTGCAACAAGAGAGGGACATCTTAAAGGCATACTGCCACCACTCGAAAATATTTCGGAAACAAAAGAAAGATGTGCAATGTCACAATTTGTGCCACAAGGCACCTTTTTTATTGCATCTACATCACTGATTGCCAAAGTGTAATCTAAACAAATTACAGATTTTGTGTTTCTTTTCACTCCTGTGACAAAGGTGCTGTTCTCTTAAAAGTGGGTATGTTGTTCTCAAGGAGATACTTGCCAGCACAATCAATCCCTGAATAGCCAGTAGAAAGAGAATATACATCATGATTGACAGTGTTGCTACTGCACATTGAACTCCATATTAGCACACTGTAGCAGTGTAGTTTTACCCCTCAATGTTTCTGTCTATAATAACTTCTTTTTCAGGTGTGTGAAGTCAATCACACATGGCATTGCACTCAGGTGTATCGTATTTGGAAGTCATCACAACTATCCATATTATAATTTGCAGCAACTAAAGGAAACTCATGTATTAGCATCTTATATTTGTCGTTATTGTGTGCAATTGAGGCAAGCTGAGAGAAGTCACAGCAAGCTTACCTGTATTTTGGACAACTGATATTTTATCATTTTTTGTGGCACTACATTTGAGTTTCATTTTCAAAGGTTTTCTTTGAGGCTTTTACTTATTTATGTTCGTTAGAGGGATGAACAAAACTAGATTTACCACAAACCAAACTTCCCTTGCAGTCAGCCTGAACAACAGACAAAAGAAAATCATCTCACACTTACGACTAAAACTAGGGTAAACTGCAGCCAACTTCTTACAAAAACATTAAACAAATATAAATACATAGATTCATGCAGAAAGCTAAATGGTGCTTTATATGATCCATAACTATAATGTACTGACACTTTCATTTCCTCTCTGCTGAGCGAAACAACAACAACACAAAATTAAGAGATTGGATTCCTTTGGCTCTCATCCTGATCATAATCCATTTTGCAAATTTTCTTTTGCAAGGTGTTAATTTTCAATAAACTGTACATGGATGGTCAGTAGCCACAACCATGACCAAAGGCATTCCTCAACCAACAGTGAAAAGGAAATTAAGATGGCACAATGGCTTTTCTGCTAAGTCTTGGTCTACTGCAAGTTTTCGGTAGTTTTGCTAAGCTAAAATTATGCTGTTCATCTCTGGGACCTATAATTTAAACGAACTCCAAGCTGAATGAAAGCTGGAATAATGTTTATTTTCTCTGAGGCTTAAATGAAAGAAGTTAGGGTAGTTTCATTCTGTGGTAGAATAGCATATCACCTCCCAAGGCCTCTTTGTTTCTATGGAAGCTGAGATTCAGGTAGAGCCCAAAATAGAGCAACCACTCTTATGCATAGAGTTTCAAAGCACAAGACTGCCCATAATTTAACACAGAGCAAAAATCAAAAAGATGCATATGTGACTTCTGCGAGTTTTACAAATTTGTGACTTGTATTTGGACATTTTGTTTGGTTATGGTGATGCTGGTCACTCCCATAAATGACTTAAGCAGCTTGTGATTAGGGGTGTGCCCATACCGCTCAGCAACAATAATAGCTTTGGAGAAATGATGTGGAAATGTGTGTCTTTTACACAGGTCCTCATGTACTTTGCTCCATTTTCTCGCAAGGTATATAGAGAAGATGTAGCTAGGGACCAATCATTAAACAACTTTAGTTCCCTGAGCATGGGAACATACAGAGCGATAGTTCTAATTCAAGTTGTGTAACTCAATCAGCACTATTTGTCTTTACATAATAATACAAAATAAAAACACAGCGCTTCCCACATCAGTGCGTTCCTTCACTTGACTTAAACAAAATAACTGTTAATTACTTTCCTGCATTCTGACTTTAAATATGGTGCAAACCTGAGCTTGCAGCATTTAGCTTAAGAACAATCTTAACAGTAAGTCAGCTTTGACAAAGGGTCATCTGGACTTGAAACGTCAGCTCTTTTCGCTGCTTACAGATGCTACCAGACCTGCTGAGATTTTCCAGCATTTTCTCTTTTGGTTTCGGATTCCAGCATCCGCAGTAAGTTGCTTTTATCCTAACAGTAAGTGTTTTTGTTCCTGTTCCTTATCTCCCTGGGATACAACCCAAGGCTATGTTCAGGACCAAACAACCCCTGTTGAATGCCCTGGAACAGGAATCTCTCAACAGAATTAAGTGCTATCTGTTATTGGGACGGGCTAATTAATTGTTTATAGTCTTTGAGCAAAGAGAAACTTTAATGGCTGGCTTATTTCCATTTAAAATAATTAATTGTATTGGTGCTGGTTCAATATGAAAAGTTTGAATACTTTGCTTTTAAAATGCAACATTTAAATATAAATCTCTTTTAATAAATCCTTCTGGTAAAAAAATGATCAAGAAAAAACTACCCAATGACAATGGGAAAAGGAAATGTTACACATTTGCAGTAGGATACATTTTGTTCAGCTGAGAACATTAATTGTTTGGGTGGCATAGATAGAAATTCACTCTGCAGCGAACTTGGCTCTGATATCAATTTTCTTAACACCAGGTTGAAGTCCAACAGGTTTATTTGGTAGCAAATGCCATTAGCTTTCGGAGCGCTGCTCCTTCGTCAGATGGAGTGGAAATCTGCTCTCAAACAGGGCACAGAGACACAAAACCAAGCTACAGAATACTGATTAAAATGCTAATCTCTACAGCCAACCAGGTCTTAAAGACACAGACAATGTGAGTGGAGGGAGCAATAAGCATAGGTTAAAGAGATGTGTATTGTCTCCAGACAGGACAGCCAGTGAGATTCTGCAAGTCCAGGAGGCAAGCTGTGCACAGCTTGTGTGCCCTGTTTGAGAGCAGATTTCAACTCCATCTGACGAAGGAGCGGCGCTCCGAAAGCTAATGGCATTTGCTACCAAATAAACCTGTTGGACTTCAACCTGGTGTTGTTAAAACTCTTACTGTGTTTACCCCAGTCCAACGCCGGCATCTCCACATCAATTTTCTTGCCACGCTCACCTGTTTGCTGGAAAGTGGGTTTCAAGTGTGCCCAAACTGGACACAAAATCAGTGCAGCAGCCATGCTTGCCTGTTTATTATGGCAAGAGGGCCAACTCATTTTCAGGCCCAGGTTTCATGAGTACGCCACCAGTGAACTGCTGGCACCAAGCCGCTCTGTTGATTCTGGGAGCATAGTAAATTGGTTGGCTTCCCTTCTAAGCAACCCATTTGTACCTGTACCTGAACTACAAAGAGCTTGTTCTTCTCGCTGCACATCTGTGGGTTAATAGATTAATGGCTTAAAAGGAAAATAATACAAAATGACACAAATTCAGTTAAAGGAGATACTAAATGTCTTATTTGCCATTACATAGATCTTTATAATGGAACTCCAAATGCCAGTAAGTCCCCTGCCAATATTTTCTCTTTACCCTTTATTTTATTAGTCTCTAATTATGCTTTCTTAGTGTAATTATGCAGGAAATGATTAGAGTACTATACTAATCATGGTGTTGCCATTTTCTGTAATGTGTTGAACAGCAGTAGATTTTCCCTAATTTTATTTATTTGGCCTTTGCATTTATCTAATTACGCTCCCAGTTATTTTACACTCAAACCATATTCACAACACATCTTGTAGATGTAACCTGGCTGTGAAGGAAAGTTGTGTTTCTCCAAAGCAGACCTATGCTACATTTCTCCTTGGCTACATGTGATCCATTAGGATGAATATTCACTCTGCATGTTTCAAGATGATTTCAGTGGACATAATTCGCAGACAAATGTCCAGGAGAAGGTGGAGGAAAACAAGAAGCACTTCTCTTGAGACTGATGTCATCGCCTTCTACAGCTGGTGAGGACATGATCTTTGAGGTACAGCTTTTAACATTACAATGCTGTCTGAGATGGGAGATTGTTGGAGTCATTGAAGGATGCGCTTGGCAGCTTTCAACAACTGGTGGGAAGTGTGGATGGTTCCACAAGCCACATTATGGAGAATTCATTCAAGTATCAATGGCATGCAGGGAGTTTTGGAATAATTGCACTTCCAGAGCCATCATCAGCATAGCCCATAATAGCATCTCTCTGGAATTTTCACACTGCTACTGTAGCCCTGCAGGCATTGGGCTACAATGCATACTCAATGGTCCTCTTTGGAAAAGTTGCCTCTTAACGTTTTACAATCCCAGTAATGATTGATAACTTCTAAAAGAGTTCTGAATTTTCCAACAACGGACAAGAAAAAAAACATGCAACATGATTTCAGTTTGAGGTTTTTACTGTAACAAATTGGAGTCAACATTGACAAAATATTATCTAATAGGCAACTACTACACTAAACTACAGAAAATACACTTCCCCATTAACTAATTAACATAGCCAAAAACCCAATGTTTATATGTTCTCTAAGATTCTCAGCAAGGTATGCAGCCTTGGAGTCAAAGTCCTAAATTTGTCCTGGTGATCCAATAGGCTATCCTCTCCCCGTTCCACCAAGGCAAGTTCCATGAAAATCCATTCACTGAAGCTCCTGAATACAAATAAATTGACTTCAAGTAGCAGGGCACCCTCTGGTTCCGGTTCTTTAAATCTATACAAGTTCCATCTCTTCAAACAGGAAATCCATTCTCAGCAACATTCTTTTTGTGATTAACACGCAAACCTGCTTGGCATCGTGGCAAGTGGCTGTTTTTGGTCTTCCTTTCTAAGACTCCCTGTCTGACTGAGAATGAGAGTCTGTGTCCAACAAGACCAGCTACCCCTCTTTTGTCTAAAGGTGTAAAGATTGGCACTAGAGTTTCTATGGGTTTTGACCTTGCTTATTATTTAAAGTTTATTTATTATTAGTGTCACAGGTAGGTTTACGTTAACACTGCAATGAAGTTACTGTGAAAATCCTCTTGTCACCACACTCCGGTCCACTGAGGGAGAATTTAGCAGGCCAATGCACCTAATCAGCATTTCTTTTGGATTGTGGGAGGAAACCGGAGCAGCCGGAGGAAACCATGCAGACACGGGGAGAACGTGCAGACTCCACGCAGTCACCCAAGCTGGGAATCGAACCTGGGTCTCTGGCGCTGTGAGGCAGCAGTGCTATCCACTGTGCTGCTGTGCCCTCTGTCCCCATGATAACCAAATTATAGGAAGATGAAGATATAGTGTATAATGTGAGATTAGATGTGCATGGAGAAGGGTAACCTCTTTATCTTCATGTACTGTCTGTTGTCCTTGAGGCTCTGCAATCTAAAAGGCCATGCTCAGAGGTCATGCACACTCCTATCTGCCTTGCGATGATGCATGCAACATTAAATGCAGCCTCCATTTTCATCATATTGTCCTCTCTGTTGGATAACCTGCCCTCTAGCCCTTTCCCTTGTCACTGTTCCCTCTCCCCCCAACTAGTCAAACCTTTAACCCATAGCACATTAGAATCCACCCACCCAGAACAGCCAGAAAATCCTGCCCTATGTCTTTGAATGTCGTTTCATGGCTTCAGAGGGTGTTACACTAAAATTGAGTCTTCCTGCTGGTCTGGTATGTAAAACGTTGCTCAAGATAGCCCCCTGAAATTGATGTGCTGAAGCCTGACACAGAGCTTGCAGAGGTGTGAGTGCAGCACAATACAAGGTAGACAAACTTACCTCAAAGTCATGAGTGAAGTGCAGTTCGCCAGGTGCATGTCGCTTATACCTGATCATGAAGCACGTCAATCTAATTAGACTCCAATGCGGCCTTTTGATCCAGAGTCAGAGTATGGTTCCGGCAATTTGCCTTAATAATGAACATTCACAATATTCTAATATATTCAAATAGCCTTCCCAACATAACTTAGTGGGAAATGGGACCTACCATTGAAGGCTGGAGAAGATGACCGTAACTTGTCTTCTCGCCAATGGGCAACTGACTGTTAGGCTCCAGCGATATTTTCCCCTCCTGCCCACCATTACATCTGGCTCGGATGAGAGCAGAAAGTCCCGGCACATGTTTGGGTTCCCTCAATTTTCTGCAATGATTCTATGAAACCTAAGCCAAAGTCCTCTGCCATTCTTTAGCATAGCCCAATCCTGTGCAAATAAGCACCTCATGCAAATTTCCTCTACCTGCGGATGTAGACTTAAGCTGCAACATTTAGGAACAGGAGGAACCAAAGTCACAATTTTTGGAGTTTAAAAGAATATTTTGAGTTCTTAAAAGGAATTCTTACTAAGACCTGCACAGTATGGTGGCACAGTGGTTAACACTGCTGCCTCACAGCACCAGGCACCCCGGTTCAATTCCGGCCACAGGTCACTGTCTGTGTGGAGCTTGCATATTCTCCCTGTGTCTGCGTAGGTTTCCTCCGGGTGCTCCACTTTCCTCCCACAATCCAAAGGATGATGCGGGTTAGGTTGATTGGCCATGCTAAATTGACCTTGGTGTCAGGGGGAATAGCAGGAGAAATATGTGGGGTTACGGGAATAGGGCCTGGATGGGATTGTAGTCAGTGCAGACTTGATGGGCCGAATGGCCTGCTTCTGCACGATAGTAATTCTATGATTTCTATGAATATTTTATATGGCCAGAATTTTCCAGTCCGACTGCGGCAGATTTTTCTGCGATGGAGATGGTTCACCATTGGCTGCTTTTCCTGTCTTGCCAGAGTCAATGGCAAGTTGCTCACCCATCCTGCTATCAGGAACCCTTGTGATGGGGGTCGACTCCGGCAGGACCGGAAGATCCCACCTGAAGGAACAGCACGAAAATCCTGCCCTATATCCTTGAATGTTATTTCATGACTTCAAAGGGTGTTACACAATAATTGAGGTGCTTCCACCATTGCATTTTCTTAAATTTGCTGTGGTTGATGTGCAAATATCAGGCTGTTCCTTCAGCATTTCAATCCTTGTAGAGAAAGAACTAAAGGAGGAATGTAGGATACATTTTGTGCTTTCCTCGGAACAAAATTGTTTACGCTGACTTCCATTAATTTGGTGGATGTGTGTTTCAGCGTAGGTCAATGAGATTGGGAGGAAATTTTACAAAAATAACAGTCAGCTGAATTAGCATTCATTTTGACATATAGTTGTGCGTATCGCAGATTTACGACAATCCAGAAAATTCCAGACCTAATTCACTCAGGGTAATCAGGAGAGCTTCTTCATAAAATTCTAATTGATATCATAAGGGGAATGTACAATAAGCATACAAAAACATTGATTATCCAGGCACCAATATGAGAATAGAGCTTCTCTTTTCCTTTAGTACTGTAGAATTATAGAATACCACTTCTAGTATTATTTTTTTACAAACTCGCTGTTGGATCTAATGCACAATTACAAAGAAACACAATTGAAAAATGCTAAAAGCAGCATGGATAGATTAGGTTGCTATGGTTACTAGAATACTTATCTTCTAGTGCTGTATTTGGTATTTCCATTGAAAATAAAATCCATATCCAAATAATATTTTACTGATTAGATCATCAAATTTTGAACAACGACTGTCTTATTAAAGCAAACATCTTTCACAGACCAGCAGACTGCGACAACATTCATCAGTCAAGATTGTTATCTGAACATTTCCAAAACCACTTGGTGTTCCCATCCCCCTCTGGTAGTTCTAAACACGATTATCCTGCTGCTGGCAAATATGAAAAGTAGGTCAGTTTAAAAAGTGTGTGTTACAGGATGACAATGCGATTTAACGCTCTGTTTACAATGTTTATCATTAGCAGGAAACTTGCAGTGATATGCAATTATTTTTGAATATTGCTGTAAAGAGAAACCAAATTTTGCTTCTCATCTTGCACTCATCAGGACAAATATAAGAATGCCAAATTTCAAATGATCACAATTTATACTACAGGAGGAAAGGGTGGCTTATTGGTTGGCGGGTTGACTGATTGGCCAGGTGTTGCCATGGAGAAAGTAACAGGGAATAATAGGCGCCCCAAGCTCCTGGGTATTCCAAACTAGGTTCAAGGCTTGAACATAGTTCTTTTGTTTGCATAGAATGGGTTTCTGCGTACAAATGTCTGTCGTTCCACACTCACTAGAATGGAACTAGCAGCGTTGTGTTAGCTGGGTGTAGGCTTGCAACCCATCCCTTTATCCAGACTAATGCATCTCAGAATCTGGTCTCACCCAACATTCATAAATCCCACCCGATCAAATTTGGCCCTGGGTCAGAATGGGAAAATCCAACACCCAAATGTCAAATGTTCAGTTAAGAATATAAACTTGCCTGAATCTCTGGAAGTACTGTTTTTTTTCTAGCTCTCTTGCTGTGCAAAATGTCTGAAAGAAAGAGATCCAGGACTAATGCTCTGCCACTGATAATGCTTTGAAGTTCTACAGTTCATTTGGCCATGACATCCTTGACTGAAAGTTCTAGTACACTTTTGTGAAATTTGCCCAGATTTTAACATTTTAGACAAAGTTTTCCACACAGATTTGTAAGCATGGGGTCATTTCTGGGTGCCTTGTGTTCAATAATAATTCTCTGTTGTGCCTTCACCTTATTTGTTTTCTCTTACTTTTCTGCAGTCAACGTATCATTTTCTGATGAAATCTTCCTTTCATTGTGCTGATCAATACAGTGTATTTTTAAGTAATTTATCTGAGAAAACAGTTGACTAGAAGTAAACATGAAGATTCTGACATAAGCCCAATGCAGGCAATTGTGCACATTTGGACTTTGCTTTCAAAAATAAATCCTGATTGTGTGTTCTAAGAATTGAGAGATGGTGCAATTTCACAAATTGTCCGGCTGCATTACCTTCCATTTGCTTGTGCCTCCATTTCTTCCGCTGAAATTTTGTGAATTTAATCCACTTCACCCAATGTATATTACACTGTAGCTATTACAGTATCAGCTGTGGATGCCTGAAACCCCAGGAAACTACTTAGGATAATATTTGAACTTGGATTCACACGTAGGTTGCTAATCAGGTTAGGGTAAATATTTAAAGAATAGTAAGCAAGGCAATCCCATAAAATGGTCGACAGCTGATGGGAAGATTCAGGTAGAACATTGGTAATTTTTTTTTGTGCATTTGAGAATGGCCTTCAGTGGTTCCTTTAACAGCTGGTAGTTAGGCCACTCTCTCTGCCCAGAAGGAAAAAACAATAAAACAAGGAAATAAGAATACTGGTTTGAACTGTTTTTTCCTTCTAGGTATGAATGGACAAAACATATATTCCAACCATTGATGCATGAAGATTGCATTAGGGTTCTACAATTGGCACAGGACTCCTGTCTAAATATTTTCATAAGGCTCTTTCCTGAGAATTGGCCATCCATTTTGAGGCCAGTACAAAAAATGAGTCTGAAGGGCCTTGGGTGACCAGTAGACAGGAGAGGAAGTTAAAATAAAACTTGCATCTACTTATTACTGCAGCTTTTACCATTAACAGGATGGTAGATGGATAAGTAATGCCCCTCCCCCAAATCTGGGTGCCCACAATTAACAGGATGACAAGTTGAGTGTGGCCTGTATTCTGCCCTCTGAAAGCTGGAATGTAGTATTCTCTGTAATCTTATTCATTTGAGAGTGCTATCCGTGCTTCTGTGGAGGAGGTTTGAAGATCTAGATAAACCTGGTTTAATAAATTTATATCATTAATCACTCCACCCATTTCTATTATTGCTGTTGTATGCTTACAGCTGTAATCAGTACAAGTCACACTCATTAGAAGACTTTTTTTGGGCCTTGTGGTGGTGGGCTTGGACTGGGTTGTGGAGGGGGAAAAAGTTGTTGGGCTGCCAGGGAAATAGGGTGAAGACACGCCGGGATTATCTAACCACCCAACCCCATTGCCACGGACATTTCCTAGGATGGCTCAGGAAGCGGATCGGTTGTCTGCTCTGCACAGTGGTGAGCAGCCAATTTACAGACTTAAGGCACCAATTAGGGGTGATCTTGCAGCACCGTCTGCGCCCCCACAACTCTAACCCCACGCCTGCCCTGTGAATAGGCTGTCAACTTTATGGATTTCCTGTCTGCTCAGGAGGGCTTACTAGCTTTACCCCTTTGGCTTTCTCAATGAAATTTATGCTTCACAGTCACAACCCGCCTCAGCAGCGTCCAACTCTCCTACTGGAGCTGCTGATCCTCTAGACTGACAGCATTGGGAAGCCCACCTATCGTCCTTACTGGGATACCGAGCATATTGTCAGTTATTTCGGAGACCGTCTTCAGGAAGATTGGGTGAATCGCTCCCAGCCAATGCAGGCACTGGACTCCCCATTTGGTCCTGTCGGGATCCCAAAGCCTGCAGGAAAATTCAGCCCGTAGTTACAACAATATGACAAAATGAAGCGTTTCGCATTACAGAACATTCACTTTACCTAAATCCTATTTACATTGTACTTACTGATGATTCAGGTTCAGAGTTCATTTTTGTTGAATAATTGATTTAGTAGAACCTGTATTACCATTACCTATAATTGTTCTAATTGCTTTGTGTTTGTGAACTCTGTATCCTATATCATCCAACATTTTAATCCTCAATGCATTTTAAAAAGCTTTATTCCAGGAAGCACAAAGTATTTGTATTGTTATCAAATATGTCTGTAGTGTACTCTTATGAAACTTGGCTCATTGAACTTCTGCTAGTCACGCAAGAAATGTTAAGAATGTTTACTGCTAGGCTGATAAACCCGATTCTTTGAACAAATTGGTGACATTCTGAAGACTGTAATAAATTGATTCATAAAAGTATTTTAGGCTCAAATATTTGGTTTCACCTGTTTGTTCCATTTCTTCCCTCTCCACAACCACATATATCATCGCCTAAGACATATTCCAAAATATTAACTTTTTCCTGGAAATACATGTTGACTCAAGCTTAGAAATTCTCTCCCAATCCCAGAGATTGAGCACATTTAAAACTGTCCAAATTTCACAAAAACATTTTAAAAGTGTTACTGTGTATATACCTTTGTGATAATAGTGTTTAGACTGTTTGTGGATGGGGTGCCAATCAAGCAGAATGTTTTGTCTTGGATGGTGTCAAGCTTCTTGAGTGTTGTTGGAGCCATACTCATCTAGGCATGTGGTGCGTTTTCTATCACATTCCTGACTTCTGCTTTGTAGATGGTGAACAGGCTTTGGGGAGTCAGGACGTGAGTTACTTTCCACAGGGTTCCTTGTCTCTGACCTGCTCCTGTAGCCAGAGCATTTATATGGTTAGTCCAGTTCAGTTTCTGGTCAATGGTAATCCCCAGGATGTTAATAGTGGGGGAATTAAGGTCAACATTCCATTTGCCTTCTTAATTATTCCATGTATCCCCTTCAAAACTTGCTTTCCTACCTATCGTCATATTGTCAGTAAATTAGGCTACAATGGAGATGAGCTCTTCATCCTAGACATTAATATAGATCATGGATAGTTGAGGCCCCACCACATGCATTGGAGTCATACCTAGCACAAAGGAAGATAGTTATGGTTGTTGAAGGACAATCACCTCAGTTCCAGGACATCACTGCAGGAATACCTCAGAGTCGTGTCCTAGGCCCAAACATCTTCAGCTACTTCCTTCTATCATAAGGTATGAAGTGGGGATGTTTGCACAATGTTTAGCATCATTTACAACTCAGATACCGAAGCACTCCATGTTCAAATGCAGCAAGACCTGGACAATATCCAGTCTTGGGGCTGATAAGTGGCAGGTAACATTCATGCTACACAAGTGCCAGGCAATGAACATCTCCAACAAAGAGAATCTAACCATCACCTCTTAACAGTCAGTGGCATTACCATCATTGCATTCCCCACTATCAACATTCTAGGGGTTACCACTGACCAGAAACTGAACTGGATTAGCCATATAAAACTGTGGCTACAAGATGCACTACAGAAATTTACCAAGGCTTCTTACACAGCAACTTCCAAACACAAGACCACTACCATCTAGAAGGGCTATGACAGCAGACACGTGGGAACACTGCCACCTGGAAGTTCCCCTCCAAGACACTCACTATCCTGACTTGGAAATATATCACTATTCCTACAATGCTGCTGGGTCAAATCCTAGAACTCCCTCCCTTACAGCACAATGGGCATACCTACATCATACAGATTGCCGCGGTTCAAGAAGGCAGCTCACCACCACGATCTCGAGAACCATTAAGGATGGGCAACAAATACTGGCTTAGCTAGCAATGCCCACATCCCGTGAACAAATAAAGACAAAACACACAGAACTACAATAGTTTTAATTTGCCATCCTAAAGATGACCCATTTATCCTGACTCTGTTTCTTATTTCCACTATACCCTAACATATTAAATTTAAAATTCTCATCCTTGGCCTTGTCTTTCCCAACTTCATAACATCCTATGGTCCCACAACTTCCCCATACTCTCCATTTCACTGACCCTGACCTTTGCGCATGTAACCATCCCACCATCCACAATACCCACCTTCCCCCAGCTCCCCCCCACTCCCCCAGCACCACCATATTGCTCCACAATCAGCTGGCATGTTTTCACCTGTCTCGATTGCATTCTCTGAAATTCCTTCTTCATTAACCACTTCAACCCCCAGCCCCTTTAAAACCATCCTTAAGACTTATCCTTTTAAAAAAATCATTCTTCCTAACATATACATGTCCGGCTTGACTCTTAAATTACATTTTACCGTCTTTTTTTCTTACCCCTCTGCAGGGCACCATGGTTCAATTTTGTTGCATCACAAGGTGCTATGTAAATGTCATCATCTGCCACAGAAAACGTATCCTGTATCATTTCTCTCACTGATTGTAGGTACATCAAAAATGTACAAGAAAGAAACAATCTCTCCCATTACCCAAAATGATGAACAAAATAAATCTCAGTGCACAAAATGAAAATCTCTAGCAGGTAGAGACTACAACACTACAATCACAAAAATCATAGAAACCCTACAGTGCAGAAGGAGGCTATTCAGCCCATTGAGTCTGCACTGACAACAATCCCACCCAGGCCCTATCCCCATAATCCCACATATTTACCCCGCTAATCCCTCTAACCTACACATCCAAGGACACTAAGGGGCAATTCAGCATGGCCAATCAACCTAACTTGCACATCTTTGGACTGTGGGAGGAAACCAGAGCACCCGTAGGAAACCCATGCAGACACGGAGAATGTGCAAACTCTACACAGTGACCCAAGCCAGGAATCGAACTCAGGTCCCTGGAGCTGTGAGGCAGCAGTGCTAACCACTGTGCCACCCCAAATCTGGGTATTAATAGTTTATTACCAGTAAAATAAATCTGAATCAATGCCATATGAATTGTGTAGTGACAGCCTGAAAACTCAGAACTTGCTACCTGACCACAGAACAATCATAAAACAGTAAGCATTTTTGCAGAGAAACAATGACTGGATTTTGCAGTCAGTAGAAGCGATGCTGCTTGCCATAATTTAATTCTTAAGGAGTTTTAAGAGCAATATTAAAGTGTAAAACGTGAGGTTCTCAACAGGTCAGTGATTTCTAGTTCAATGTAGCCTGCAAGGACTTCAACAGTGCACCCCATGAAGAAGCATAGAATCACTGGGTTTCATGTTTAACTGCACATATTGGGACTCCAGGACTTGCTGTCAGTTTCTAAGGAGACACTGCTCTTGCTATCACAAATTATGGACTAATGTGCATTTTAAGACAACAGCAGACATTGAGATACAGTTGGTGTCAATTAACCATTTAAGCCTTGTTCTATGTGTTACCTTATCTTAATGGATTCTTATGATTTACAACATTTAGCATTAGGAGGAATAAATGACCATAAACTGTACATGAATTATGTTACATGTAAACTAGTGGTTATTTTTAGAAGTTCAAACAATACCATTCTGACACAGTCATTTTTAAAAAGCCACACTTCCCAAGTAGGGATGGAAAACCGCCAATTCACAAGCTTTTGTCTAATAAGAGTTATAGTTTTTTTTATGGTCATAGTTTTGCTCATTAAGTCCACGTTGAGGGCCAGCCATGAGAATCTCTGGATTTGTGCTGGTGAGATTTCGGTTTGTAATCTTCCCAGCCTCCTCTGATGATGTGGTCAAGTTCATGCCCAGGAAGGGCGTGAGCCTGATTTGCATAAATTAACATTACATTAGCATTACTTCCAACCTCATCCTAACTACCCATCCAACTGGCATGATGTCAAGCCAGTGCGAATCGCTACTAGTTTTCAAAAATGAAAACCAATCAAAGTGACCACGCTGGAGACCCACAGATGTGTATTGCCCCCACCTGGTGAGGGACAGCCCAGGCATTGCCCCTTGCCATTCTGGAAGTATCCCTGGCAGTGACGCCCAAAGGGCACTGCCAAGGTGCCATCTGGGGAGCTCCATTGCAGGGGTTCCCCTTATCCACGGGAGTGGGGGGGGGGGGGGGGGGGGCGGTGGTTGCCTGTTTGCATGTGTGGGGGGGAGGGGGGGTTCCCCTTATCCTTGGAAGGGTCTTGATGCCTCGATTCCCATCATTGCTGGTTCATTTAGGCCCGGCCCTCAAGCTGACTGTGTGACTCTCACTTCCTCTTTGAGACAGAGTGCTGTACAATGCGGTGAGAAAAAAAATGGCTGTACAGCCTGCAAGCTTCATACAGGTTTATATGCCTGAGCCAACACTCTGTGAATTTCTGGGAAGATTCCAGTCATAGTCTGTTACTTAGCGATATTAAATAATGTATACATAATGAGGCTTGGTCACAAAGAGAGCAATCTGTACTGAACCAACAACAGGAAAGAAAGTCAACAGTGTTTTCTTCAACATCTGTCTTATAGTTTCCTTCCAAGCATTCATATGTTCTTTTGTTTGTATTCAACTGTTCCATTAATTCCATTTTGGTGGAGTCGTGGATGAGGTGGAGGGCTGTTGTAGACTGCAAAGAGACATTGATAGGATGCAGAGCTGGGCCGAAAAATGGCAGATGGAGTTTGACCCTGATAAGTGCGAGATGATTCATTTTGGTAGGACAAATTTGAATGCGGAGTACAAGGTCAACGGCAGGGTTCTGAGGAATGTGGAGGAACAGAGAGATCTTGGGATTCATATCCACAGATCTCTAAAGGTTGCCACTCAAGTGGATAGAGCTGTGAAGAAGGCCTATAGTGTGTTAGCGTTTATTAACAGGGGGTTTGAGTTTAAGAGCCGTGGGGTTATGCTGCAACTGTACAGGACCTTGGTGAGATGACATTTAGAATATTGTGTGCAGTTCTGGTCACCTCACTATAAGAAGGATGTGGAAGCATTGGAGAGAGTGCAGAGGAGGTTTACCGGGATGCTACCTGGTTTGGAGGGTAGGTCTTATGAGGAAAGGTTGAGGGAGCTAGGGCTTTTCTCTTTAGAGCGGAGGAGGATGAGAGGCGACTTAATAGAGGTTTATAAGATGATGAGTGGGATAGATAGAGTGGACGTTCAGAGACTATTTCCTTGGGTGGATGTAGCTGTTACTAGGGGGCATAACTATAAGGTTCATGGTGGGAAATATAGGAGGGGTGTCCGAGGTAGGTTCTTTACTCAGAGAGTGGTTGGGGTGCTGGTCCATCTGTTCCCCTACAGTAATTTCCTGCTGTATTTGGTTCTGTACCACTTTCCCTTGCAAAACAGAGGGATGTGTACAATCTGTTTGGTGGCCTGGATGTCATGGTTAAACAGTTAGCTACCTATACAAACTGTGAGATGTGGACGTGAGGCAGTGCTATGTCTGGAGCATACCTGTGTTAAATAGGAGCCTTGACTGATAGAGATTATTGATAGGTGGGTGATGGGCTTGTGGTGAATTGAGGAGTGTCTAATGGTTTAGTTGGGAGGATATGGCACTTGAAAGTGTACTCATATGAGCACTCGTGAGATCTTTGAGCTTGGAGCTCCTAGAATGAATCTCAATATGACTATTTGCTGAACATGCTTTTTGAGTGTTTATCTGAAGAGCTTCTTGTCCTCTGTAGATACAGGAGAACTCTTTTACTTTCCACATCGCCCATCAAGGACTCAGAGCCACATATCAAAATCTTGGAGCCTGTACTCTGCTTTGTTGTTCTACTCTTCCCTGTTTCCCAGATCAGATTCACATCTTGCATGACTCCCCTTGACATTGAATGACATTACCATCACTGAATCCTCCACCATCACCATCCTACAGGTCACTGTTGACCAGAAACATAATTGACCCAGCCATATAGATACTGTGGCTCCAAGGCTAGAACAGAGGCTAACAAATCTGTGACAGGTAATTCATCACAACTCCTCAAAACCTGTCCACCATCTACAAGATGTAAATTAGGAATATGATGGAATACTGCTCACTTGCTGAGATGAATGAAGGGGTGGCACGGAGGCACAGTGGTTAGCACTGTTGCTTCACAGCGCTAGGGACCCAGTTCAATTCCCGGCTTGGGTCACTGTCTGTGTGGAGTTTGCACGTTCTCCCCGTGTCTGCGTGGGTTTCCTCCGGGTGCTTCGGTTTCCTCCCACATTCTGAAAGACGTGCTGGTTACGTGCATTGACCCGAATAAGTACCGGACTGTGGCGACAAGAGGAATTTCACAGTAACTTAATTGCAGTCTTAATGTAAGCCTTACTTGTGACTAATAAATTAACTTTAACTTTGAATCTGGCTCCAAAGACAGTCAAGGATGCTGACACCATCCAGACTCCTTGACTAACACCCACTCACCATCTTAAATATTAATTCCCTCTACCACTACCACACAGTGGCAACAGTGTGGCCCATCAGCAACTCGCCAAGGCTCCTTTGACAGTATCTCCCAAACACACGACTTCTACCACCTAGAATAACAAAGGCATCAGATGCATGGGAACATCACTACATACAAATTCCCCTGAGTCACACAGCAGCCTGACTTGGAATTATATTGCCTATCCTTCCCTGTTACTGGGTCAAAATTTGGAACTCCCTTCCTAATAGCATTGTGTGTGTACCTACACCACATGAGTGGCAGCAGTTCAAGAGGGTACTCACCACCACCTTCTTAAGGACAATAAGAGATAGGCAATAAATGTTGGCCTTGCCAGTAATGCTCACAACCAAGAATGAATTTCAAAAATTGACTGCCAACACCTACTCCAGCCACAGTGCCCTTTCTTTTTAAGAGGCAGAGGCTAGCTTGAACTGGATGTGACTATATTGGAACATGTGTTGATGCGTGTAGTCAGTGAACAATGGTGGTAGTGCTGGCTGCACGCATCAATCATCCTAATGATCAGGTTGGATGAAGTTGGCATGCTGCTTGCATTTCAATAAATAGGAGGGAATTGATTGCACATTGCAATCCCATGCCTATTTTCGGGGACTCTCCAATATAATTCCCATTATGTTTGTTTTTATAGTCGTCATAACTTCATATCAAATGTATGTAAGTTTATTGCAAATTCCTGGTGGCTGCAACAAAATAATGATATACTGAAGGGAACTGTCTTCCATGCAGCTTTTATGACTGTAATTTTGTAATCACTTAATTGCAACACATTCACACATATAAATGGATTCTCATTCCAGGGTTGGATCAGATCTGTTTCAAATGGGAAATACAAAATTACTCTGGTAACCTTAATATTTAAAGTCAAGATGTACTGATATCAAATATTTGCAATCTTGCATTTTCACCAACTGTTGCCAGTTCTCCGTGTGCTTGTCTTTAATGAAGTGAAGTTATTGGCCAAGTCTGTTAGTCATTCTTACTACTATGACAACTCACAGATTGTGATTAATAAAACACTACAAATAATTGGTCACAAAATCATTCCAAATATTATCATTATATGTTAACAGATTTCCTCCATTCACATGTACATTATGGATATAGCTGAAGAGTAGACACAATGGAGAGTCTGGGTCATGCAAGCGATGTTAATTGTGTGATACACGTGGCCAGTAAAAAATAGCTAGCGTATAATCCAAAGTGCAAACTGTGTCATTTTTTTGAATGAAAACATCCAACATCATTGTATGATGACATCAGAATAATCAATAACATTTTAAAATAATTAAACATAATCAATTTTCAAGCACTTCAAATCAAAATCTTTAAATTTTATAGTTTATCCATAACATCCTTTCTTTCAGGATGATTTCCAGCAATAAACTATTTGTTGGTTTGATTAAACACTTTGACAGTTGATCAGAATAGGAGCCATTCATTAGCTCATGTAATGCAACAAATTAAATGCTTGTAGTATAAAAAAATTAATCTGTGAAATACATGTGAATTTTGCTTTACAATGTATATTGCAATGATAGTAAAAAACAGAAAATAATTGCCCAGGCTTCATCACTAACTTACCAACTATCTCCATTACCTCACTGCTCAAAATGTCTTCCTTAAGTCTCTGTTATTCCTTAATGTCTGTAATTTAACCGTCATTTAATTTCATGTAATGTTGATTTGAGTGCAGGAAGATTGTGAGGTTACCTGGGAAGGATACAGATATACAAATCCTAAATTATAGAGAACAGCAAAAGGCATCACTTCAAATCAAGTTAAATTAATATCAAATGATTTTCAATTATTGTGCAGTAATCAAATTACACGTAAGTATTAGAAATTAGGTCCTATGCTTTCAAACGTGGATATGGATGGGGTTGTGAAAGTTAGCAGACAAAAACCTGCTATATATCAAATTTCATATTAAGACTGCAAAATCTTTATGCTTTTGGGACTTCAGTCTTTCCTTGGAGATGTCTCTCGCTAATGTCTGGCGTAAAACCAGTGCAGGTGCTATATAATATACACTCAGTATATGTAATTATTGACTGGATTATAATGCTTTTTCAGCATGTATAACATTTTCCAGAAGTAGTGAGATTCTTTTCAGAAGAAAACAATTCTCTGCCCCGCCTCTCCTCTTCAAATGCAAGATCCTCCCATAACATCCTCCCTGCCTCGATACAGTTGGGCAGGGAGCCAGGGAATCATAGATACATATAATCATCCACACAAACCAGGACACCAGAGGTTTGATTAGCAGTGTTTGCTGCGTTAACTGATCTTAACTGGAATATTAGAACGACCCACTGGTGGGTGGGAAAGAAGATCAGATGATCTTGGGTGGCACGGTGGTTAGCACTGTTGGCCATTTGGCCCATCAAGTCTGCACCAACCACAATCCCACCCAGGCCCTATCGCCATAACCCCATGCATTTACCCTAGCTAGTCCCCCGGACACCAAGTGGAAATTTAGCGTGGCCAATCCGCCTAATCTGCATACCTTTGGACTGTGGAAGGAAACTGGAGCGCCCGGAGGAAACCCACACAACACAGGGAAAACGTGCAGACTCCACAAAGACAGTGACCCAAGCCAGGAATTGAACCCGGGTCCCTGGTGCTGTGAGGTAACAGTGCTGACCACCGTGCCACCCAAGATCATCTGATCTTCTTTCCCACCCACCAGTGGGTCGTTCTAATATTCCAGTTAAGATCAGTTAACTCAGCAAACACTGCTAATCAAACCTCTGGTGTCCTGGTTTGTGTGGCTAGCTAATCACTACTTTCAACAATTCAGATATTCATCCATTTATTTGATGATTATTTTATGAATTTAAATATCTGTTTTGCATTGATCACATCACCTCAGTGATATTGCAGGGGGAGTTCAAGTATTGTTTTCCCATCGACAGTGAAGTAATGATGATATAGTTCCAAGTCAGAATGATGTGTGTTCCCATGTGTCTGCTGACCTTGTCCTTCGAGGTGGTAGAGATCATGGGTTTGGAAGATAATGTGGAAGGATCCTTAGCAAATTGCACTGCATCTTGTAGGTGGTATACACCGCTGCCACTGTGCATTAGTGGTGGAGGGAGTGGATATTTACGGTGGTGGATGGGGTGCCAATCAAGTGGGCTGCTTTTTCCTGGAACGTGTCAAATTTGAATATTGTGGAACTGCACTCATCCAGTCAAGCGGAGAGTATTCTATCACATTCCTGACTTGTGCCTTGTAGATGGTGGACAGGCTTTAGGAAGTCAGGATATGAGTTATTTGCCAGAGAATTCTCAGCCTCTGACCTGCTAAATGAGATCTGTTCTGAGTCTATCTCTTATAGCATGGCGGTAGTGCTACACAACACAATGGAAGATATCCTCATTTTGAAGATGGAACTTTGTCTCCACATGAGGATGGCATGGTGGCACAGTGATTAAAGTTTATAATTTATTTATTTTTTGTCACAAATAGACTTACATTAACACTGCAATGAAGTTACTGTCAAAATCCCCTAGTCGCCACACTCCGGTGCCTGTTTGGGTACACTGAGGGAGAATTTAGCATGGCCAATGCACCTAACCAGCACATCTTTCGGACTGTGGGAGGAAACTGAAGAACCCAGAGGAAACCCACGCAGACACAGGGAGAACGTGCAGACTCCGTACCGACAGTGACCCAAGCCAGGAATTGAACCAAGTCCCTGGCACTGTGAGACAGCAGTGCTAGGGCGGCATGGTGGCACAGTGGTTAGCACTGTTGCCTCACAGCGCCAGGGATCCAGATTCGATTCTGGCCTTGGGTGACTGTGTGGAGTTTGCACATTCTCCCTGTGTCTGAGTGGGTTTTCTCCAGGTGCACCGGTTTCCTCCCACAGACCAAAGATGTGCGGGTTAGGTTGACTGTCCATGCTAAGTTGCCCCTTAGTGTCAGGGGGATTGGCAGGATAAATATGTGGGGTTACGGTAATAGGGCCTGGATGGGATTGTTGTCGGTGCAGACTTGATGGGCCGAATGGCTTCCTTTTGCACTGTAGGGATTCTATGCTTCTATGAATTCTGCATTGGCCACACCTATGAATACCGTCATGGACAGATTCAACTGTGACAGATAAATTGGTAAGGGTGAGAACAAGGAAGTTTTTCGCTTAATGGTTCTCTCAGCAACAACTATATGCCCAATCTGGCAGATATGTCCTTCAGGACTCAGCCAAGCTGGCTGAGTAGGGGACATGGAGGTCGCCCACGCTGAGTACATTCTGTGCCCTTGTCACCCTCAATGCTTCTTTAATTGGTATTCAACATGTAGGTACCACTGATTCATCAGCTGAGGAGGGCGATGGTAATAATCAGCAGATTTCCTTACCCATGTTTGACCTGATGCCATGTAACATCATGGGGTATGAAAGCAATGTTGAAAACTCCCGTGACACTCACACCCGACTGTACACTACTGTGCCACTGCCTCTGCTAGGTTGGACAGAACATACCCAGGGCTGATAATGGAGGCATCGACCCATTGACTGTAAAGTATGTTTCAGTGTGTATGAGAATGTCAGGTTCTCAGGGATAACTTTCCCAATTTTACCATTGTCCCCAGATGTTAGTAAGGAGGACTTTGCTGGGTTGGCTAGGCAGGGCGTGTCTTCATTGTTTCCGGTGCTTACTTAGATTGATGACAGGTGGTCTATCTAGTTTTATCCTTATTCAAATTTTTTGTTTTAGTTTGATGCGACTGAGTGGTATGTTTGATGATTTCAAAGGGTTCATCAGAGTCAACCACATTGCTGTGGGCCTAGAGTTACACGTGGCCAGACCAGGTAAGGTGGCAGATTTCCTCCCCTGAATAACATCAGTGATTAGTAATTTCATGTTCATTATTAAAGATCCTTTAGTATCCATAACATAGTGGTATTTCTTGAAGTAAAACATTAAGTAACTTTTGCCACATGTCAAACTACCTTAACATCACAACTATACTTAGCAGTCTCAGTGTATGATGGCATATTTTGGAGGAAATATATTTTTAGCAATAAGTATCTCAAAGTTAGTTAAGTATTCAGTTCTAACACTGTTCATAAACTGCTTAAACTTCTCTATAATTTCATCCTAACTCTTTACTGTATTTAGCCCTCAGTATTGGTAACTTTTATGTAGCAATTTTCTTACCAATTTTCTTTGCTTCTGAGTTCTCTTGTGAAGTTAGCTCAATGCTGCTGTATGATTCCATGGGAACTGATTGTTTTTCAATTCATGCGTGACTATTATATTCGCAAGTTACTTAACACCAGATGGATCATTGTAAATCCTAAACCTGCCCTGACCTGATGTTCACACACATCAATCTCCTACTAGAAGTCACTGGATACAGGTCCAGCTTGGGAACTTTGGATGAATTTCCCTTCCCTTCCCAAATGAAGGCAATTATAGCATTTGTATCTGGACAGCTGAGAAGAGGCAGATCAGAGAGGAAGACAGAGTTTTAAAACTAACCTCCAAATTTGCTGAAAGTTCTGAAAATAGATTACACCCATTACATATAATAATATAGAAGTCAACTTGTGATTCACATCTTGTTTCCATTTCAGGATCTTTGAATTCATAACAGCACTTAAGCCTGTGCAATGGGTGCCTACACTGATATGAATTTCAAATATACAGTTCAAAGCTAAAGCAATGTCAAAAAGGATGTATCACTTTATTTATTAGGAAACTAAGTTCCTACTTCATTGAAGCACTGTAAGAACACTATGAAAGGGAGTTTTCACCCAAAGGACAGGTGGATTTAGGTTGAGTGGCAGGTTAAAATATTAAAAAATCTCAATCCCGAACTCATCCCACCTTCCTATGGTTTTAATGGCAGCAGGGCAGGATATAGGCAGCCAAATCACAGGTTGGCACTTTGAGGCTGCGAGCTTATGCATTGTTTGAATTTAACTCTTGAGTGTTTGAGTTTCCCGATCATCAGGAAATCCGCAGCAGAATTTACTACTCTTCTCTTTGGTGAGTTTGGTGGCAAGGGGCATTTAATCAGGCAGGAGAATGGTGGGTGGGGTCCACGCTGCCTTCTCACCGCCAATCTGATTAAGTCCTTGCTGGAAAGCCCATGGACATCCTTCCCATGCCACTGCCAATTGAGGACTTGAAGTGGGCAAATGAGGACCTCATTGCTCCACCACTGATATCAACCCTGTGATGGGTGGGTAAGTGTCGGGGGGGGGCATGCAGCCCATCGAGCCTGCACTGACAACAATCCCACCCAGGCCCTATCCCCATAACCCCACATATTTACCCTGCTAATCCCCCTGACACTAAGGGGCAATTTAGCATGGCCAATCCACCTAACCTGCACAGGAAACCCACAGCACCCAGAGGACTCTCACGCAGACACGGGGAAAATGTGCAAACTCTACACAGCCACCCAAGGTTGGAATCGAACCTGGGTCCCTGGCACAGTGAGGCAGCAGTGCTAACCATTGTGCCACTTTGCCACCCCATGCAAGTAGCTCAACAAGCAAGCCTTTTGGGTTTGCCCGTGGGCTCCATGGGGTGGTGGTTTAAGTGCCTGATAGCATCTGGGATCAGCAAGGGCTGGACTACTGAGAGCCACCCCCATTGCCCTTGCTGCCAACCCTTCCCAATGACCACTATCCCACACCCTGATCCCTGCTATCACTCATCTTTTGTCTGGGCTCCAATTACAATACTAAGCCTCAGGTGGGTGTCAAACTGGCAGCAGCCACCACTTCCCTGGGGGTGCTATCACTCATTAGATCTGTCTGCCTTCAATTGGCCTGCAACTTGGGCAGGAGGGACTTTCACCCCCAGATCCTTGATCCCAGGGAAAGCCAGTCACTGTCCAGTTAAATGCCTGAGAGACACTTAATGTGATGGGAATTTCCTAAACTGGGTAACATAGAGCTCTCACCGGTTCTCCAGCCAGCAGGCAAGACTCCTGTCTCCACCATTAAATACCATCCCCCAGAAATTAAACCCAGGAGAGTGCTATTGGATCCTGAAAGTAAGTGCCTTTCCACTCCTGCTGGATTCAGCATGTTTGCTTAGAAAAAACACCCGACCATGACAACCTAATCGCACAATCCTTTGCACTTCTCAGCTTCCCCATCCACACCTGGAGGCCTCCAGTCCTTCCAACCCAAGACCTCTGACCACCTCAGGCTTTTGCCTTCTTCCAAAGCCTCCAATCTTCCACCAGGCCTCCAATCAATTCTCGCCACTCCTCTCCAGGATCCCAGTCACTTCCTCCGAAGGATCCACAGCCCCCACCTGTGATGCAGAACCACCTGGCTCTGGATTGCTTCCCACTCAACTTGTGGTCAAGCCAGTCAATTAGACTGCATTCTGGATGGGAAATCTGTTGGTGCCATCATACACCAAAACTACAGTTTATTGAATTAAATTGGACTTAAGCTTCCGCAGCCTGCTAGAGAACTTGGTAGTCAGGATTCAAATAAAGATATCCTTATCTAGGACTGTGTAAAAATGTTTATTTTCACTGCAGCAAATTCTATATTCGTATTGGAATATTATTTTTTTTAAGTGAATTTGGCAATTTTTAGCTGAATATTCTCTTATGAAGACCAGGTGTAATACAAATACAAGTTGTTGCTGATTCAATGTTTTACATGAAGTTTGAATGTTTTAAGCAAAAGTTCAGAAAGCACAGATCAACAGTTAAAAACAGTTGACAGGCCATGTGACAATAATTTTCAAATGTAAGGGTGAATTTTGTGCGATGCAGCCCTTTTCACCCTATCCAGTCATGATGCATAATAAAAATATATGAGGAAGATTTCTTTAAAAAAGGAAACATGAAAAGGTTTCTTTTCCAGTTTTTTTTTAACTGGTCGGTGCAACATCGTGGGCCGAAGGGCCTGTTCTGCGCTGTAATGTTCTATGTTCTATGTTCTAAGGTGTTCTTCAGCAAAGAGTACCCCTCTCCTATTTTTGAGTGATCATTGATGAAAGGGATAGCGGGGCTGCACCTGGAACACTTCTGTTTGGCAACATCAGAATCGATCACCCACACTTCAGGGATAGCAAGGCCAGAACAAAAAAAAAGCAAAGTTCCCTCAGCTGCAAAAACTGTTAACAATATTCTCATTAAAAAAAAACCCTCATCAGTGTATGGCTGGAAATAGTTCCAATGTCACACATTCTTATTACATTTGAACGTTCACTCTCTATTACAGAACCACTTCCCGATGGAGCATCCTTACCATTGCTCAGGCCTGGATCAGCAAGGTGAGTGAATCACACATGGGAGCTTTCTCGTTTATATGGCTACATGGCTTAGTTACCACAAATCATTTGGGCCATTGGAGGAATGCTGGAATGCCGCAGCACCAATGACATAAGACAATAGTGAATACGCCATTTTTTTCTAGTGCTGAATATTTCCCTGTTGGTTGGGAAAAGGTTGCACTCACCAGTGATTAACAAACTGCATCTCTGGCCTTCATAGATCTTGATGGGTTGGACGGACAACAGCCTGTCCCGGACAGAAAAACTGATGGATGGTAATCCCATTGCTTGGTCACATTTTACCGAGCTGCTCTGGCTCTCGTGCCTCTGGGAGTGTGAACTGAAGCTGCATATCTTTTCATTTGGGTCTCTGCACCCCACACACTAATCATATCTCAGTTATGTTAACAAATATTGTCAAAAATCAATGCTACTGCTGATAACGGAACTGTTTGATAGATACATCGTGAGCGAGGCAGTTAATTTGGTGTCAAATTAAGGGCAAATTTGTGTTGGTTCCCACACCCACTAGAAACTGGGTTGAGAAGATTAAGTGTTAATAATCACAACTGCTTAGCAGCAGCAGCTGTCAGGAGGAGGAGGAACAGGAAAATCAATAATCAGATGAAATCAAGTGTAGTATTATCCATTTATGGTTAAAGTGTTAAAACAAAACATATTTTCTGGGACCAAATTGCTGGCAGTTTGAATTTGTAAATGCTGTTTTTTAAGTGAGCTACATTGTATTTACAACCTATTCTAGAGTCTTCAAATTTAAATTAACTGATTTGAGGAAACTACACACAATGTTGTTCTAACTGGTAAACAATCTTATACCGAAAATCATTTGGAAGCACAAGGACCACAATTTATAAAGTATATTTACATCTAAATCACTGGTTAGGCCCCAGCTGGAGTATTGTGAGCAATTCTGGGCACCGCACGTTATGAAGGATGTCAAGCCTTCAGATAGGTACAAAGGAGACTTACAAGAATGATATCAGAGACATGAAACTTCAATTATACAGACACACTAGAGAAGCTGGAATTGTTCTCCTCCGAGCAGGGAAGGGTAAAGAGAGATTTAATAGAGGTGTTCAAAATTACGATCAGTTTTGATAAGTGAAATAACTTCCGAGTTGAGGAGGCAGAGGTGAGAGAGGAGTTTGTTTTTTTTACACAGTGAGCTGGAGTGCATTTCCTGAAAGAGTGCTGGAAGCAGATTCAATAATAACTTACAAAGAGAATTTGAATATCTATTTGAAAGGGGAAAATTTGCAGGGGTGTGGAGAAGGGCAGGAGAATGGGACTAATTGGGCAGCTCTCAGAGAGTCAGAACAGACACAATGCTGAACAGATTTGATGGGCGGAATTTTCCCATCCTGCTCACCACGGAATCATAGGGAGGGGGGGGGGGGGGGGGGAGGAATTACCATGCAAAGGTCCGTTGACGTTGGGTGGGATTTTCCGGTCTTAGGGCGAGCGTGGCTGGAAAACCTGCCACAGATATCTAGTTTGCACTTAACACAAATCTCTATGCACAAGATTAAGAATCTGTTAAACAATTTAGCAATGATCTGGCCACCCTGTTACTTTGCAGTGTATGTCCTTGGGAATACACCTTCAGTGCATTCTGGAGAAAAACAATGCAGTAAAACCCAAATATATAATGGCTAGATTTAGGTCTTGAATCCTCTTTAATGTGACTTTATCTGTACATGAGGCATTGTGATTTAAAACTACACATAGTGTAATAAAGTCCATTTTCCACATGTTGCTGCTAAGCACTAGATTAGAAACAAGTGAGGAAGCATACACATGTGTCCAAAACCAAAAAAAAGCAGATAATGGAAATCTGAACTAAAAACAGTATATCTTTATGCGAGTTGCCTGAATGCCTCCTCTATCACGGAATGGTATATGGAACTGCCAGAACTAAGGACATAACTTAATAAACAATTCACAAGGTGGAGGAGGGAGGCCAAAAAATTTATGTGGCATGTTAACTCATTATAGCGAAATTCAAGACAAAATTAAACTTGCAGACAATGCAAATGAAAAGCATTCAGGCTCCAGAAGAGGCAACCTGCTCCATCAGTGACACCTGCTCAATCAATATCTACCCCATTATCTCTCAGCTTCCAAAAACTAAAGGTGAAATTCTGCAAATATCAGCAAAATATTTACTTTATAGGGCTCGTCCTCTCCTTATTTCCTCTTCCCCTGAATCCCACAGTGCCTTGCCCAGGTTCTTAGGTGAACCTTGACTGGTATTTTCGGCTACTTGACTATGAACATCATTACAATTCAGCATGATCATGTCCTCATCCAACATCTTAACTCACTTTCTAATACATGTCATTAAATAGCATGTCATGGGAATCTTGGCTCATTTTCCTCTTCTCTAGCTTACTGGTACTGAAACTAATTGTTGCAATCCGATGTTGCCTAGCTGAGATGAGCTGGTCTTCAGCAAGCATGAAATAGAGACTGGGAGCATCTTTTTCTCTATGCCTTAGGGAGACAAGACACAGTACCTCTGCCTACTAGCCAGTGAGGGAGCCAGACATTCATTTTTGAGACTTAACAGCCGGTTCTCAACAGTTAGGGCAATCAGTTTGTAGTGAACAGGATAAATCATAATCAGAGATGATAATAAAACTGTGAGGTTCAAAATAAAACTTAGATATTTTCAAATTTAAACAGATTCAATTTTATAATGAAATAAATGACAATTAAAATGAAAGAATAAGAAGGCAGTTCAATGATATATGCATTTGATATTTATGCATAGACTTGTAAAGGAGGCTCAATTGGCTTTGAAGTTATATGGTCACAAGTACGATTTTTTTGAGACAAGCTTAAAAAAGCCATTTTAAAAATGGAACGTAGCTGTCATTACACAGCACGTATCTTGACAGCCAGATTTACTATTGACTACAGGCTTCAGATACGCATCCATTCATGCATTTATGCAAACATGAATTTAAAAAAAGGGGCAGGCAATCTCAACTGTACCAAATATAGTAAGTTTTGCGTTTTTTTTAAAGAAAAGAACACGAAAACCAAAAGGAAAAGTTCTGTGATTTTATAACCACGATCAACATTCAAAGAGACATTCAATAATCAAAGAAAACCAATAATGAATGTTCTCCACACCGCCCACGCTGTTGTGAAATTAATGAAAAGGTTTGACACACGAAAGCAGCGCATAAGAGCAGAGACATCACATTAAAGCTTAGGAGTTTTCAAAGTTCCGCTGAAATCTACACGGTGGGTCTGAAAGTTGTTTTCCCCTCCCCAGCTCCTCCTGGGTATTTGGGAAGCCGAGCCTGTTTATACAGGAGGGGGGGGGGGGGGTTGATAGTGAGTGAGTGAGTGAGTGGCTGAGGTTTACCTTCTGCCGCTGCTGACACCTGCCGGGTGTCTCCACACGGCCGAGCCGCCGCTGCTGCTGCTGTCAGCTGGAGCGATGGGTGCGCGGTCAGTGGGCAGCGCCGGGTGGCTGCGGCTCACCAGCGAAGCCGGCCTCCTACATGCTGCCTTCTCGGTGTATCTCATGTTGCAAACGCATCTCAAGGCGGGCGACTGAACCTGGGGCAGGGGAAAGAGTGAAATCCGCAGACTTCCCAATCACCATAGAAACTAGTAAATGGCAGAAACGCATTTAGTTTTTTTAAAAAAACTGATTATATAATCAATCCAATTCTGTCACTCTTCGCATTAAGTGATGATGAAGGCAAACTGACACAAAGATTGGGATAAATAAACATTAAGTAGGTCAGAGGTTTTGTTTTTTTTCTCTCTCCTCCCTCTCTCTCCGGATTGTAAAAAATGTGTTTGCTCCCCCTCCCCTCCCCCGGTGGGGCTGGATGCAGTCCCCTCTCTGACTGGAACAGGAGGAAATGATCCACTGACCTAAATATTTTTCCAAACATCTGTGACCTTTTTCTGCCTCCTGGGGGAGGAGACAGGCGCGGGTCCAAGGGAACGTGAGCCAAGAGAAATGTGCGGCAGGGAGGTGTGCTTCCTGTGGCTGAGGATGGAGGGGAGGGTGGGAGATCCATTTGCCCATTCTGGGCACGCTTTGCCCCGCAGGGAGGCAGCGGCGGACTCACCGTGGAGAGAGCTTCATTGCTGAACTGGGGGGGCTGGCGGCGGAACCTCATTGAGAAAAAGTGCCCGGAGTCAGGGCCAGATTCCGGGCACAAAGGGGCGCACCCCGCTCTTGGTTCACTCCGAGATGACAGCGTATTGACGCTGGCTTGCACGATGGAAGTGCGGGGATTTTTTTTTATTTTGGAAAGTAGGTCAGTAACTTCAATGTTCAATCTCCTTCCGTCACTGCGCCCAAATTAGCCACTCCTTATGTAAGATGTTGCGACGTTTCAAAATACGGTCGTGGATCGGCTAATATTCAAGCTCACATCTCCAGTGTTTCTGACATTGAGGTTTTGTTTTGAGATGGGCTGCGCTTGAAAAGCAGTTAAACCGCAGAGAGAGAGACTTTTAGAACTCTGCAGTGGGGGAAAAAGTCAGAAACAGTTACACTGAGTCAACACTATCCAACACATTTGAATGGCTCCTGTATAGCGGTGCTTTTGCCATTACAGTAAAAAGTCTCACAACACCAGGTTAAAGTCCAACAGGTTTATTTGGCAGCACAAGCCGCAAGCTTTGCCCCATCCTCTTTTGCTATTAGCCAGGGGGAGAGAGACTTGAGGCTGGAATTGAATTGTTAATAATAAAAAATGAAGCTTTCAGCCAGTCTTTTTGGTGATGTTTGGGATCCGATTCTGAAGAACTCTCACTGAATGTGATCTGATCAATGGTTTAAGGTCAAATGTTGACAAACAACATCTGTGGAAACATTGGTTATTGTTTCAGTTCGGGGATCTTTCGGAGTTCTGAGAAATCGTGAACCTGATTTATTTCATAGCTAATGGACAGACATTCCACTTCCTATCTTGTTAAAACCATGGGAAAAACATAACATTCTATCGAGCCCTCTCCCAGGCTGATCAGTAATGTTTGGCATTGCCTTTCTTTTAATTACAAAACTAAAGGGAGGTGATGGCCCAGTGGTATTATTGGCAGATTAGAACATATAGAACATAGAACAGTACAGCACAGAACAGGCCCTTCGGCCCACGATGTTGTGCCGAGCTTTATCTGAAACCAAGATCAAGCTATCCCACTCCCTATCATCCTGGTGTGCTCCATGTGCCTATCCAATAACCGCTTAAATGTTTCTAAAGTGTCTGACTCCACTATCACTGCAGGCAGTCCATTCCACACCCCAACCACTCTCTGCGTAAAGAACCTACCTCTGATATCCGTCCTGTATCTCCCACCACGAACCCTATAGTTATGCCCCCTTGTAATAGCTCCATCCACCCGAGGAAATAGTCTTTGAACGTTCACTCTATCTATCCCCTTCATCATTTTATACACCTCTATTAAGTCTCCCCTCAGCCTCCTCCGCTCCAGAGAGAACAGCCCTAGCTCCCTCAACCTTTCCTCATATGACCTACCCTCCAAACCAGGCAGCATCCTGGTAAATCTCCTCTGCACTCCTTCCAGCGCTTCCACATCCTTCCTATAGTGAGGTGACCAGAACTGCACACAATATTCCAAATGTGGTCTCACCAAGGTCCTGTACAGTTGCAGCATAACCCCACGGCTCTTAAACTCCAACCCCCTGTTAATAAAAGCTAACACACTATAGGCCTTCTTCACAGCTCTATCCACTTGACTGGCAACCTTTAGAGATCTGTGGATATGGACCCCAAGATCTCTCTGTTCCTCCACAGTCTTCAGAACCCTACCTTTGACCCTGTAATCCACATTTAAATTTGTCCTACCAAAATGAATCACCTCACATTTATCAGGGTTAAACTCCATTTGCCATTTTTCAGCCCAGCTTTGCATCCTATCTATGTCTCTTTGCAGCCTACAACAGCCCTCCACCTCATCCACTACTCCACCAATCTTGGTGTCATCAGCAAATTTACTGATCCACCCTTCAGCCCCCTCCTCTAAGTCATTAATAAAAATCACAAAGAGCAGAGGACCAAGCACTGATCCCTGCGGCACACCGCTAGCAACCTGCCTCCAATCCGAAAATTTTCCATCGACCACCACCCTCTGTCTTCGGTCAGACAGCCAGTTACCTATCCAATCGGCCAACTTTCCCTCTATCCCACACCTCCTCACTTTCATCATAAGCCGACCATGGGGGACCTTATCAAACGCCTTACTAAAATCCATGTATATGACATCAACTGCCCTACCTTCATCAACACACTTAGTTACCTCCTCAAAAAATTCTATCAAATTTGTGAGGCACGACTTGCCCTTCACGAATCCGTGCTGACTATCTCGGATTAATCCGCATCTTTCTAAATGGTCGTAAATCCCATCCCTAAGGACCCTTTCCATCAATTTACCAACCACCGAAGTAAGACTAACCGGTCTATAATTACCAGGGTCATTTCTATTCCCTTTCTTAAACAGAGGAACAACATTCGCCATTCTCCAGTCCTCTGGCACCATCCCCGTGGACAGCGAGGACCCAAAGATCAAAGCCAAAGGCTCTGCAATCTCATCCCTTGCCTCCCAAAGAATCCTAGGATACATTTCATCAGGCCCAGGGGACTTATCGACCTTCAGTTTATTCAAAACTGCCAAGACATCCTCCCTCCGAACATCTATTTCCTCCAGCCTATTAGCCTGTAACACCTTCTCTTCCTCAAAAACATGGCCCCTCTCCTTGGTGAACACTGAAGAAAAGTATTCATTCATCACCTCGCCTATCTGTACTGACTCCATACACAAGTTCCCACTACTGTCCTTGACCGGCCCTAACCTCACCCTGGTCATTCTTTTATTCCTCACATAAGAGTAAAAAGCCTTGGGGTTTTCCTTGATCCGACCCGCCAAGGACTTCTCATGTCCCCTCCTAGCTCTCCTAAGCCCCTTTTTCAGCTCATTCCTTGCTAACTTGTAACCCTCAATCGAGCCATCTGAACCTTGTTTCCTCATCCCCACATAAGCTTCCCTCTTCCTTTTCACAAGACATTCCACCTCTTTTGTGAACCATGGTTCCCTCACTCGGCCATTTCCTCCCTGCCTGACAGGAACATACCTATCAAGGACATCCAGCATTTGTTCCTTGAAAAAATTCCACTTTTCATTAGTTCCTTTCTCTGACAGTTTCTGTTCCCAACTTATGCCCCCTAATTCTTGCCTAATCGCATCATAATTACCCCTCCCCCAATTGTAAACCTTGCCCTGCCGTACGGCCCTATCCCTCTCCATTGCAATAACAAAAGACACCGAATTGTGGTCACTATCTCCAAATTGCTCTCCCACAACCAAATCTAACACTTGGCCCGGTTCATTTCCCAGTACCAAATCCAATGTGGCCTCACCTCTAGTCGGCCCATCCACATATTGTGTCAGGAAACCCTCCCGCACACACTGCACAAAAACTGCCCCATCCAAACTATTTGACCTACAAAGGTTCCAATCAATATTTGGAAAGTTAAAGTCCCCCATGACAACTACCCTGTAATCCAAAAACTCAGCTAATGTTCTGGGGATAAAGCAAAATACTGCGGATGCTGGAATCTGAAACAAAAATCTCAGCAGTTCTGACAGCATCTGTGGAGAGAGAATAGAGCCAATGTTTCGAGTCTGGATGATCTAGCCCTGGCGAAGGGTCATCCAGATTCAAAACATTGGCTCCATTCTCTCTCCACGGATGCTGTCAGACCTGCTGAGGTTTACCAGCATTTTGTGAAATGTTCTGGGGACCCAGGTTTGAATCCTGCCATGACAGATGGCGGAATTTGAATTCAATAAAAAAATCTGGAATTAAGAATCTACTGATGACTATGAAGCCATTGTCGATTGTTGGAAAAACCCATCTGGTTCATTGATGTCTCTTAGGAAGGAAATCTACCATCCATACCTGGTCTGGCCTACATGTGACTCCAGAGCCACAGCAATCTGGTTGACTAGGAATGGGCGATAAATGCTGGCCAGTCAGCGATGCCTATGTCCCACGAATAAATAAAGAAAAACCCAGCAACCTTCAGCTCCAGGCCAGGGTCATGCCTTCCATTCAAAACCCAACTGCCCACCCTTTAGCTCTGTTAATTCTTCCCAAACAAGCAGAGGGGGCACTGTCCTCAAAGCCTTTACCAACTCGCCTGTCAGAATTGGTAATAATAAAAATTGAAGCGCTCGGCCAGTCTTTTTGGTGATTGTTGAGATCAGATTCCGAAGAACTCTCACTGAACGTGATTTAAGGTCCAATGTTGACAAACAGCCCCACCGAAACCCGAGGATGCATTCAAACGAACAGAGACTTCCTCACCACAGTGAGTGTGAATATTTAACTTGAGATTAATTTTTTTCCCCCCGGTTATTATCATGGCTTTAGTACATGTCCTTCAATGCCAGCAGTCTGTATTCTTTTTAAATATTTGCAAATTTATCTTGTTTTAAAACAAACATCCACAGCATAATTTGACCCCAGAATTCTTTCTGTGATGACAAGAATGAAGAGAAAAGCTGAAGTGAGATCTGTAAAATGGGATTTGCTTTCCCATGCTTTAGTGTATCAAACTACTGTGCATGAAATTCCTTCTACCAATGAAGGAGGTCAAAGGTTGGATTTTCCTTCTGTCGTTGGCATGGGGGCACAGTGGTTAGTACTGCTGCCTCACAGCACCAGGGAGCTAGGTTCGATTTCGGCCTTGAGTGACTGTGTGGAGTTTGCACGTTCTCCCCGTGTCTGTGAGGGTTTCCTCCAGATGCTCCGGTTTCCTTCCACAGGTCCAAAGATGTGCAGGATAGGTGAACTGGCTGAGCTAAATTGCCCCATAGTGTTTCAAGATGTGTAGGTTTTGTGGATAACCCATGGTAAATACGCAGAGTTACAGGGATAGGACAGCAAGGGTGGGTGTGTGGGCATTGGTAAGATGCTCTTTCAGAGAGTTGATGCAGTCTTGATGGGCTGAATGGCCTTCTGCACTGTAGGAATTTTATGGTCAGAAATTGCAGTGCTGGAGATGATGAATGGTGATACAATGTTGGTGGTCACCAATAAGCTGCACACTAATGGAGTTCATGAACAATCTGGATCTGTAAGCACAATTTCATGGCCCAATACTTTGTATTTGAAGACACACTAAAAGAGACAGTGATGTAGTGGTAATGTTGCTAATAATCCCGAAGCCCAGGCTAAAGCTCTGGGGACATGGATTCAAATCACACCTCAGCAGTTGGTGGAATTTAAATTCAACTAATAAATCTGGAATATGAAGCTAGTCTCAGTAATGGTGACATGACAACAATCATGGGTTGTTGTGAAAACATATCTGCTTCACCAGTACCACATTAGGGAAGGAAATCTGCCATCCTTACCTGGTCTGGCCTACATGTGACTCCAGACACACAGCAATGTGGCTGACTCTGAAATGGCCATGCAGGATGTGCAGCAAATACCAGCAATGCCACATCCAATGAAAGAATGAAGGGATAGTCCAGCCCTATTTATGCTTATCCTGACCCTGCTGGACAATACATTAGTCTGTTTGGGCGGCACGCAGTGGCACAGTAGTTAGCACTGCTGCATCACAGTTCCAGGGACCCAGGTTCGATTCCCGGCTTGGCTCACTGTCTGTGTGGAGCTTGCACGTTCTCCCCGTGTCTGCGTGGGTTTTCTCCAGGTGCTCCGGTTTCCTCCCACAGTCTGAAAGACGTGCTGGTTAGGTGGATTGACCCAAACAGGTGCCGGAGTGTGGCAACTAGGGGCATTTCACAGTAACTTCATTGCAATGTTAATGTAAGCCTTACTTGTGACTAATAAATAAATTTTACTTTTTACTCATTCAGGCAGCTATTGACTGTTAACTTGAAAGGAATCAGAAGTATAATAATACAGGTTGGAAATGAAATTAGGCAACAAATAGCGCATCTGCTTAAATGGAACCTGCAGATATCCTAGACATCTCTTTATTTGTCTTTTTTGTCAACTGTAGTGAGAGGGGATCATTTCTTGCAAGCGCTTGGCAGCAAAAACAGATAAACAGTGTTGTTTTAAAGGGATCTGTTCCCAACTTAGAATCTAACATCCATTTGAAATGAACATGATTACAACACAGCATGTGTGGGGTGGGAAGCTATGGAAAACTCAAACTTCCTCATTAATTGTTATTTAGAATAAGATTTGAATTAACAATGGACCAACTTCACATGCTGGGGCAAATTTTACTATGACAACACTGTGGGGGGTGGGTGCCCAGGAGTACACAATGAGCCGCAGAAGAGAGTGCAACATGCCTGCCAATGGCAGTTTTAAGCCAAAAACTGCATTCATACTGAACTCTTGGTTTTCTGACCAATTTGAAAGAGCGAATGTGACGATGATTCGCTTGAGTCAATTTTAACTGAATTGTTTCAAGAATCACTGCAAGGATGACAGTTCGATCTGGAGAAAAAGAGGAAGCAACTGGCGGCACGGTAGCACAGTGATTAGCACTGCTGCTTCACAGCTCCAGAGACCTGGGTTCGATTCCCGGCTTGGGTCACTGTCTGTGTGAAGTTTGCACATTCTCCTTGTGTCTGCGTGGGTTTTATCCGGATGCTCCGGTTTCCTCCCACAGTCCAAAGATGTGCGAGTTAGGTTGATTGGCTATGCAAAAAAAAAATTGCCCCTTAGTGTCCTGAGATGCGTAGGTTAGAGGGACTAGTGGGTAAGATATGTAGGGATATGGGGGTAGGGCCTGGTGGGATTGTGGTCGGTGCAGACTCGATGGGCCGAATGGCCTCTTTCTGTACTGTAGGGTTTCTATGAACTGGCATTATGGAATCCCACATGGCAAGACTGTGACTCACTTCATGGATGCCTCCCTCTGATGTTGCTGACTGTAAGAGCATGCAGGGAGATACATTCCCCTGTCGATGGGAGGAAGGAGCCTGCCACTGAGAACAAAAATACATGGAGTTGGTGAGCAGGAGGACTGCTAGAAGTGGTTTAATGAGTTAATCGGGGCAGGAAATGTAATGAAAATTCAACTACCAGCATGCTATACTAGCCATATAAATGCTGTGCCTACAAGAGCAGCTCTGAGATTGGGAAATCTATCTGAGTAATGCAGCTCCTAACCTTTCAATTATCTATAAGGCACTAGTCAGGACTATGATGCAATACTCCCACTTGCCTGGATGAGTGCGGCACCAATAAGACCATCCAAAACAAAACAGTCCACTTGATTCATGTTTAATTTGCATTGGTTTTGATTCATGTTAAATCAAAATCTGCAAAAAGTGTAATCTTGTTGATAATTTCATTTGAGGGTCATTCAATAAATTTGGATATTTTTGTTTACGGTTCCCCCGTCAAGACTGTTATACCAGTGATAGGGATGGAATTGGTAACAAGGGAAAACAGTGACTTCAGTCTTCCCAATTTTTAATTGGCGGAAGTTCCTGCCTGTCCATTACTGAATGTTGGATGAGCAGTCTGATAATTTAGCAATAGCACTGAGGTAAAATTGTGGGTCAGCGTATGCTTTGCTTTTGAATGATGTGGCTGTGGGACAATGTACAGATGAGAAGTAGGAGGGAGGCCAAGATCCTTGGGGAATACCAGAGGGAAAGGTGCAGGACCAGGAGAGGAGCCATTGCAAATGATACTCTGAATTCAATTAGATAGATAAGAATGGAACCAGATGAGAGCTGCCCCTCCCAGCTGGAGGACAGTGCAGAGGATGGTGTGGTCAACCATGTCAGAGGATGCGGATGGTTGATACGAATGAGGAGGGAAAGTCTACCTTTCTCACAGACACATATGTCGCTGTGACGTTGATAACAGCTGTTTCAGTACAGTGGCAGTGGCAGTACCAAATAAGAGAGATTCAAACAGTTCAGGGCAAGGTGGGCATGGATTTGGGAGGGGATAACATATTCAAAGACTTTGACCAAGCTCAGTATTTAATTTTGCTTTAAAGTGGCCCATTGAAGTGCCTTGGGACATTCTTTTGCATTAACAGTGCTACATAAATGTAAATTGTTGATGTTGTTATTGTGGTTGCTGCCAGGCAATTGCACATTAACTTGCATTATTCTGCTTCCTTATTCCAATTCTATCAATGCAATAATGAAATGAGAACCTTTTCCTTTTTATATATGCCATGAGGTCATTGCCATGGTAACTGATGGTCACATACGTGCTATCATTGAGGTTTAGCGCTTTTAGAAAGATTGCTGTCTGGTAAAAGTACTGCTCCCTTTTGTTCTGGTGCCTTCTTTGCAATGGGGAAGTGATGAAAGTACTTCAAACAACACTAACAATTTAGAATGACATACTTATATAACACAAAAAATAAAGCTTCAACCAGCAGTTTAATGCATCACCAGACTGAAAATTAATTACATATGAACATATGAATTAGGAACTGAATTAGGCCATTAGTCTTCTCCACCATTCAATAAGATCATGGCTGATCAGATTGTGATCTCAATTCCACATTTTGCCTACTCCAATAACCTTTGACTTCCTTGTTAGTCAAGAATCTATCTACCTCTGCCTTTAAAATATTCAAACATCATGCCTCTCCTGCTTACTGAGGACGAGAACTCCAAAGGTTCATAACCCTCTGAGAGAAAAATAATTTTCTTATCTCAGGGAGATCCCTGATTTTTACACTGTGTTCCCTAGTTCTTGTCCCTCCCATATGGGGAAACATCTGTTCAACATCCATCCTGTCAAGTCTGCTCAGGATCTTATATATTTGAGTAAGATCACCCCTTAATTTTCTAAACTTGAGTTCAGGTTCAGCATGTCCAACCTTTCCTCGTAAGATTACACCCCTATTCTAGCTATCAAGTGATCCTCCTCTTACCTGCTCATCTGCATTTATATCCTTTCTTAAATAAGGAGATCAAGGCTGTACATAATGCTATTGATGTGATCTCACCAATGTCCTGTAAAACTGCAGCAAATTATCCCTACTTTTATATTTTATTCCCTTTTCTGCAATTAATGACAATGTTCCATTTTTCTTTTTAATCCTTGCTATACCTGCATACTAACATTTCCTGACTTATGCATCAGGACACTTAGATCCTTCTGTATTATGGAGTTCTTCAGTCTCTTTCAATTTAAATAATGTACTGCTTTTCAATTCTTCCTTCCAAAGTGGACAAGGACCTTATGCCCCACCTGCCATATTTTTGCTCACTCGCTTAATCTTATGTTCCTTTGCAGACTCATTACGTTGTATTCATAACTTAGTTTCTGACCTTTGTGTCACCAAATTTAACAACCATACATTCAGTCCTTTCATTCAATTTGTCAATATAAATTGTAAACAGTTGAGGCCCCTGCATTGATATTTATGGCACTCCACTAGTACCATCTTGCCACCTCAAAAATGACCCATTTATGCTTACTCTCTTTTAATTAACCAATCCTCTGTCCATGCTAAAATTGCTAACATCTACACCATGAGCTCTTGTTTTGCATAGTGATTTTTGACATGGCACTTTGTCAAATGCCTTCTAGAAATCTAAATATAGCACATCCACAGGTTCCCCTTTATCTACATTGCTTGTTACTTCCTCAAATAACTCCAATAATTAGTCAAACATGATGTCCTTTTCACAAAACCATGTCGACTCTGCCTGCTTCCATTGCAATTTTCTAAAATCCCTGCAATAACTTTCTTAATAATAGATTCTGGCAATTTTCTTATGACAGATGTTCAGTTAACTGGCCTGTAGTTTTCTGTTTTCTCCCTCCTTTCTTGAATAGGGGCGTCACACTCCCTATCTTCCAATCTGATGGAACATTTCCAGAATCTCAGGAACTTTGAAAAATTAAAACCAATAAACTACTCTCTTATCAGCAAACACTTAGTGTAAGACCGAGGATGAAGTCAATCAGTGTCTGCGGACTTGTCAGCTTTTAGTTCTAATAATTTTCTTAGTAATTGATTTAAATTCCTCCCTCTATTTCACCTCCTGATTCAAAATTATTTCTGGGATGTAATTTGTATTCTCTCAAATATCTGTTCAATTCACCCATCATTTCCTTATTTTCCACAATGAATTCCAAATTCTCACTCTCTAGAGGATCAATGCTCACTTTACTTACTCTTCTCTTTTTAAAATACCTGTAGAAACTATTACCATTTGTTTATACATTTTTTGCTGGATTATTCTTGTACTCTATTGATTTGATTTGATTTGATTTATTGTCACATGTATTAGTATACAGTGAAAAGTATTGTTTCTTGTGCACTATGTAGACAAAGCATACTGTACATAGAGAAGGAAAGGAGAGAGTGCAGAATGTTACAGTCATAGCTAGGGTGTGGAGAAAGATCAACTTAATGCGAGATAGGTCCATTCAAAAGTCTGATGGCAGCAGGGAAGAAGCTGTTTTTGAGTCGTTTGGTACGTGATCTCAGACGTTTGTATTTTTTTCCCGACGGAAGAGAGTATGTCCTATAATATGACTCTCATTTCTCCCTCCTTATTAATGTTTTAGTCATTCTTTGCTGTTCCTTATATTCTGTCCAAGCTTTTGACATGCCACTTATCCTCCAGAATTTTACACCTTGATTTCAATTTGGTACTATTTATAACTTATTTAATTAGCTACATATGGTGGATTCTTCCTTTGGTGTGTTTCTTTCTCAGTGGAATGTATCTTTTTTGAGTATTTAAAATATCTCTTTAAACGTCTGCCACTGTATCCCTACTGTCATTATAATGAAGGAAAAATTACATCTGGAAGTATTGAATATTAAATAAGACCTGTGAGTTTTTTTAGAAATGGACATACAAGCCAAAGATAGCTGAAGATGTAAGTTCTGTCACTGACTGAATTGCAGGTGGGTGAGACTCAGAGAGACAATGGAACCACACCCTGTTTCCAGACAAGGATACTACTAAAGCATACAGAAACTAATTGCCATCTCTGGTGGAGAAAATGGGAGGTGATGGTGACAAAATAAATAAAGAGAGGAAGCCTGTTCATCCCTCCTTGCCCAGGCATAACAATTTGAGGGTTCTCATCTGGGTTAACAAATTTGGGACTCTCACCTTGGACTGGTCGTAACACTACTGATTTATCACTTAATCTAATTTTCCAGTTCACTTCAGCCAGCTCATTCTTCATGCCTTCATAATTGCTCTCAATTAAGCTTAATTTTTTATTTTATTTATTTATAAACTTTTAAAGTCTAGACCGGAAGTAGGCCGCGCGAGGGGTGTTGTGGGAAGTGTTTTTGAATTTTCTTTTAGCACGCGGGAGGTTTAAAAAGCAGGCCGCAGTATCCAGCGGGCAGTGTTGAGAGCGGCAGCAGAGTGAGAAGGGAGCAGAGTGAGAGCTGAAGGGCTTTGGCTCCTAAGGGCTTAGGCGGAAAGGGCGAGGCGGGGTAAGTTTAATTCTTAAGTACGTTTCTCTGTGTTCCTTGAAATAAGAAGGGAAATTATGAGTGTGAGGCCAGTCTGTTGTTCCCAATGTAGGATGTGGGAGGTCCTGGAGGCTCCTGGCCTCCCGGACGTCCATATCTGTGATGGGTGTGTCGAGCTACGGTTCCTAAGGGACCATGTTAGAGAACTGGAACTGCAGCTCGAGGATCTTCGTCTGGTTAGGGAAAATGAGGAGGTGATAGACAGGAGCTATCAGCAGGTGGTCACACCAGGGCCACGGGAGGCAGACAAGTGGGTAACGTCCAGGAAGGGGAAAGCTCGGGTGATAGAGAGCACCCCGGTGGATGTGCCCCTTCACAATAAGTACTCCTGTCTGAGTACTGCTGGGGGGGACAGCCCACTGAGGGAAGCAGCAGTGGCCGTGTCTCTGGAGCAGAGTCCGGCCCTGTAACTCAGAGGGCTAAGGAAAGGAGGAGGAAGGCAGTATTAATCGGGGCTCAATAGTAAGGGGGTCGGACAGGCGTTTTTGCGGAGGCAGACGGGAGTCTCGGATGGTGGTCTGCCTCCCTGGTGCCGGGATCCGGGATGTCTCTGATCACATCCCAGATGTCCTGAGGTGGGAGGGAGAGGAGCCAGAGGTCATGGTACATATTGGTACCACTGACATAGGTAGGAAGAGGGAAGGGGTCATGAAAAGAGAATATAGGGAGTTAGGTAGACAGCTGGGAAGGAGCAACGCAAAGGTAGTAATCTCGGGATTGCTGCCTGTGCCACGGGAAAGTGAGAGCAGGAATGGAGTGAGGTGGAGGATGAATGCGTGGCTGAGGGACTCGAGCAGGGGGCAGTGATTCAGGTTCCTGGATCATTGGGACCTCTTTAGGGGCAGGTGTGACCTGTACAAAAAAGTCGGGTGGCACTTGAATCCCAGGGGGACCAATGTCCTGGCAGGAAGGTTGGCTAAGGCTACTGGGAAGACTTTAAACTAGAAAGGTTGGGGGGAGGGAATCGTGATGAGGTGACTGAGAGCGAGGAGGTTAGCCCGCAAATAGAGAAGGATTGGACACAGTGTAAGAGGGAGAATAGACGGGTGATGGAGAAGGGGAGAGCTCAAACCAAAGGTTTGAGATGTGTCTATTTTAACGCCAGGAGTATAGTGAATAAAGTGGATGAACTTAGAGTGTGGATTGATGCTTGGAAGTGTGATGTGGTGGCAATTACGAAGACTTGGGGACAGGGACAGGACTGGATACTTCAGGTGCCAGGTTTCAGATGTTGCAGAAAGGACAGAGAGGGAGGCAAAAGAGGGCGGGGGGGGGGGAGTGGCACTGCTGATCAGGGATAGTGTCACAGCTGTAGAGAACGTGGAAGCCATGGAGGGATTGTCTACGGAGTCTCTGTGGGTGGAAGTTCGTAGCGGGAAGGGGTCGATAACTTTGCTGGGTGTTTTCTACAGGCCGCCCAATAGTAACAGGGATGTTGAGGAGCAGATAGGGAAACAGATCCTGGAGAGATGTAGTAATAACAGGGTTGTCGTGATGGGAGACTTTAATTTCCCAAACATCGATTGGAATATTCCTAGGGTAAGGGGTTTGGATGGGGAGGAGTTTGTTAGGTGTGTTCAGGAGGGTTTCCTGACACAGCACGTGGATAAGCCTACAAGAGGAGAGGCTGTACTCGATCTGGTACTGGCTAATGAGCCTGGACAGGTGTCGAATCTCTCAGTGGGGGAGCATCTTGGGGACAGTGATCATAACTCTATCTCCTTGTGGTTCACATATGTGCCAGGTGCGTGGAACTGCAGCTCTTGAGAGACCGTGTTAGGGAACTGGAGCTGCAGATCGCTGACCTTAGCCTAATCAGGGAAAATGGGAGAAAAATTGACAGCAGTTATAGGCAACTAGTTACACCGGGGCATCGGGAGAATGACACGTGGGTCACAGTTAGGAGGAGTAAAGGGCAGAAGGGTAAAGTACAAGGGAGGTCTCCAGAGGTGTCTCAAAATAGGAAGGGCTTGGTGACAGGTGTGAGAGGGGAGGGGAGTGGACAGTTAGAAGAAGGGACACCTGTGGTTGTCCCACTCCAAAACAGGTACATTGTTTTAGATAGTGTGGAGGAGTGTGCCTCTCCAGGGGTAAGACACAGTGACCAGGTCACTGGCACACAGTCAGGCTCTGTGGCCCGGAAAGGGAAGAGAGGGGTTAGGAGAGCGATAGTGGTGGGGGATGCGTCAGTTAGAGGGACAGACAGGCGATTCTGTGGGGGCGAACGGGACTCCAGGATGGTAGTCTGCCTACCTGGTGCTGGGGTCACGGATGTCTCCGAGCGGATAGGAGGCATTTTAAAAGGGGAAGATAAAGAAACGGATGTCATTATACACATTGGTGGAAATGACGTAGATAGGAAGAGTAGGGGGGTCCTAAGGGAGCAATTCAGGGAGTTGGGAAATAGGTTAAAAAGTAGGGTCACTAGGGTGGCCATCTCTGGGCTGCTCCCAATGCCTCGTGCCAGTGAGGATAAGAATAGGGAGTTGGTTCAAATGAATGCCTGGCTAAAGGACTGGTCCAGGAGGGAGGGCTTTATTTTCATAGACCAATGGGAGGTTTTCAGGAGAGGATGGCACCTGTACAAGAGGGAGGGGTCACAACTAAGTTGGAAGGGCACAAATATCCTGGCTGGGAGCTTTGCTAATGCAGTTCGGGGGGGTTTAAACTAGTGTGGCAGGGGGGTGGGGATCAAACTATTAGGTCTATAAGTGTGGTGGCTGGGGACGAGCTTGGGGCTGGGACAAGGCTGGCAAAGAAGAAGAGCACTCTGGGGGAGGACGACCTCACTGAGCCTGGGGGTCTGGAGTGCTTATACTTCAATGCAAGGAGCGTAGCAGGTAAAACAGACGAACTTGGGGCCTTAATGCGCACGAGGAATTTGGATGTGGTTGCGGTGACGGAGACTTGGTTGAAAGAGGGACAGGACTGGCAGCTGAATATTCCAGGGTACAAGTGTTTTAGGCGAGACAGAGGAGGGGCCAAAAGAGGTGGGGGAGTAGCGGTATTGGTTGGAGAGCATATTACAGCGGTGCAGAGGGAGGACAATTCGGAGGAGTCGTGTAGCGAGTCACTCTGGGTGGAGCTTAGAAACAGGAAAGGCGCAGTCACTATGTTGGGGGTGTACTACAGGCCCCCCAACAGCCCAAGGGAAGTGGAAGAATGGATATGTCAGGAGATACTGGATAGGTGCAGGAAATATAGGGTTGTTGTAGTGGGAGACTTCAATTTCCCTGGTATAGACTGGAAATGGCTGAGGGCAGGGACTCTGGATGGTGAGGCATTTGTAAAATGTGTACAGGAGGGTTCGTTGGAACAATATGTGGACAGCCCAACTAGAGAGGGGGCTATACTGGACCTGGTGCTGGGGAATGAACCCGGTCAGGTCTTCAAAGTTTTGGTCGGGGAACATGTGGCAAATAGTGACCACAATTCTGTTAGCTTTAGGATAGTGATGGAAAAGGATGAGTGGTGTCCCAAGGGTAAGGTGTTGGATTGGGGGAAGGCTAACTTTATTGGGATCAGGCAGAAATTGGCAGCTCTTGATTGGGAGAGGCTGTTTGAGGGTAAATCCACATCTGGTATGTGGCAGTCTTTTAAGGAATGGTTGTTAGGGCTACAGGACAAGCATGTGCCTGTAAAAAAGAAGGATAGGAAGGGTAGGATTAGAGAACCGTGGATAACCAGGGAAATTGAGGGACTGGTCAAAAGGAAAAGAGAGGCGTATGTTAGGTCCAAGCAGCTAAAAACGGAGGGAGCTCTGGAAGAGTATAATGAAAGTAGGAAAATACTCAAACGGGGAATTAGAAGAGCAAAAAGGGGTCACGAAATGTTCTTGGCAGACAGGATTAAGGAGAATCCCAAGGCATTTTATTCATACGTTAGGAACAAAAGGGTTGTAAGGGAAAAAATCGGACCTCTCAGGGACAAAAGTGGGGACTTATGCTTGGAGCCCAAAGAGGTAGGGGAGATCCTAAATGAATACTTTGCGTCGGTATTCACTAAGGAGAGGGATGTGTTGACTGGGAGTGTCTCGGAGGGGAGTGTTGAACCGTTGGAGAAAATCTCCATTACAAAGGAGGAAGTGTTAGGTTTGTTAGAGAATATAAAGACTGACAAATCCCCAGGGCCTGATGGAATCTATCCAAGGCTGCTCAGGGAGACGAGAGGTGAAATAGTTGGGCCTCTGACGCAAATCTTTGTCTCGTCACTGGACACAGGTGAGGTCCCAGAGGATTGGAGGATAGCCAATGTGGTCCCGTTATTTAAGAAGGGTAGGAAGGATAACCCGGGTAATTATAGGCCGGTGAGCTTGACGTCCGTGGTGGGGAAGTTGTTGGAGAAGATTCTTAAAGATAGGATGTATGCGCATTTAGAAAGGAATAAACTCATTAACGATAGTCAACATGGTTTTGTGAGAGGGAGGTCATGCCTCACGAACCTGGTGGTGTTTTTTGAAGAAGTGACCAAAATGGTTGACGAAGGAAGGGCCGTGGATGTTGTCTATATGGACTTTAGTAAAGCGTTTGACAAAGTCCCTCATGGTAGGCTAGTGAAAAAGGTTGGATCCCATGGGATAAAGGGGGAGGTGGCTAGATGGGTGGAGAACTGGCTTGGTCATAGAAGACAGAGGGTGGTAGTGGAAGGGTCTTTTTCCGGCTGGAGGCCTGTGACTAGTGGTGTACCGCAGGGCTCTGTATTGGGACCTCTGCTGTTTGTGATTTATATAAATGATCTGGAAGAAGGAGTAACTGGGGTGATCAGTAAGTTTGCGGACGACACAAAACTGGCAGGACTTGCAGATAGTGAGGAACATTGTCAGAGGCTACAGAAGGATATAGATAGGCTGGAAATTTGGGCAAGGAAATGGCAGATGGAGTTCAATCCTGATAAATGCGAAGTGATGCATTTTGGTGGGAATAATGTAGGGAGGAGCTACACGATAAATGGAAGAACCATAAAGGGTGTAGAGACGCAGAGGGACCTGGGTGTGCAAGTCCACAGATCTTTGAAGGTGACGTCACAGGTGGAGAAGGTGGTGAAGAAGGCATATGGCATGCTTGCCTTTATAGGACGGGGCATAGAGTATAAAAGTTGGGGTCTGATGTTGCAGATGTATAGAACGTTGGTTCGGCCGCATTTGGAATACTGCGTCCAGTTCTGGTCGCCACACTACCAGAAGGACGTGGAGGCTTTGGAGAGAGTACAGAGGAGGTTTACCAGGATGTTGCCTGGTATGGAGGGGCTTGGTTATGAGGAGAGATTGGGGAAACTGGGGTTGTTCTCCTTGGAAAGACGGAGGATGAGGGGAGACTTAATAGAGGTGTATAAAATTATGAAAGGCATAGATAGGGTGAACGGTGGGAAGCTTTTCCCCGGGTCGGTGGTGACGTTCACGAGGGGTCATAGGTTCAAGGTGAAGGGGGGGAGGTTTAACACAGATATCAGAAGGACATATTTCACACAGAGGGTCGTGGGGGCCTGGAATGTGTTGCCGGGCAAGGTGGTGGAGGCGGACACACTGGGAACGTTTAAGACTTATCTAGACAGCTATATGAACGGAGTGGGAATGGAGGGATACAAAAGAGTGATCTAGTTTGGACCAGGGAGCGGCGCGGGCTAATTGTTCCTGGTTTCTCGTTTCAAGGCTTCATTCTACGATCATCTTGCTGGTGCCAGTACAGAGTGAGACTGCGGATAGTTGGGAACCTGTCTCGGGGGCAGGGGATTCATATGGTGTTCGTGGGAGTGGAAATGACTAGGGTTGGGAAGCATTTTCCGATCGGGGCCATTGTGATCTCCTGGACTCGTTTCGATCGCCTCAGGGGGTCGGAGAGGAATTTCCCAGATTTTTTTTTCCCCATATTGGCCCTGGGGTTTTTCACTCTGGGTTTTCGCCTCTCCCTGGAGATCACATGGTCTGGAATGGGGGGGTGGGGGTAAGTTAATAGGTTGTAATGAACAAAGCATCGTAGCTGTGAGGGACAGCTCGGTGGATAGGATATTGGTATGTAGATAGGCTGGAAAATTGGGTGGGGATCCTGGATTCAGGATTCAATCCTGGACCGGGGAGCGGCGCGGGCTTGGAGGGCCGAAGGGCCTGTTCCTGTGCTGTATTGTTCTTTGTTCTTTGTTCTTTGTCCTTTACGCTAGCATTGGAAAGAGATAGGATCAGGCAAGCTAGGAAAGTGTTTATCTGGAGTAAGGGGAAATATGAAGCCATCAGGCAGGAGATTAGAGACGTAAATTGGAAGGAGGTATTCTCGAGGAAAAGTACCGAAGTAAGGTGGCAGATATTCAAGGAATGTTTGTCTGGAGTTCTGCATGACAACGTTCCGACGAGACAGGGAGGTTTTGGTAGGTTACGGGAACCATGGTGCACGAAAGCTGCGCTGAACCTAGTCAAAAAGAAAAGGAAAGCGTACAAAAGGTTCAGAGAGCTAGGCGATGATAGAGATCTAGATGAGTATACGGCTTGTAGGAAGGGACTTAAGAAAGAAATTAGGAGAGCCAGAAGGGGTCACGAGAAGGCCTTGGCAGATAAGAATAAGGAGAACCCTAAGACGTTCTATAAATATGTGAAGAGTAAAAGGATAAGATGTGAAGGAATAGGATCTATAAAATGTGAAGGTGAGAAAGTCTGTTCAGAACCTGAAGAAATAGCAGAGGTGCTTAATGAACACCTCACCTCGGTATTCACGGTGGAAAAAGACCTGGGTGGTTGTACTACAGGATTGCGGCGGACTGAAAAGATTGAGTATGTGGACGTTAAGAAAGGGGATGTGTTGGAAATTTTGTATAGCATCAAGATAGATAAGTCGACGGGACCAGATGGGATGTACCCCAGGGTACTGTGGGAGGCGAGGGAAGAGATTGCAGAGCCTCTGGCGATGATCTTTGCGTTGTCGATGGAGACGGGAGAGGTTCCGGAGGATTGGAGGATTGCGGATGTGGTTCCTATATTCAAGAAAGGGAATAGGGATAGCCCAGGAAATTACCGACCGGTGAGTCTAACCTCAGTGGTTGGTAAGTTGATGGAGAAGATCCTGAGGGACAGGATTTATAAACATTTAGAGAAGTTTAGTATGCTCAAAAGTAGTCAGCACGGCTTTGTAAAAGGCAAATCATGCCTTACGAGCCTGGTGGAGTTCTTTGAAAATGTGACTAAACACATTGACGAAGGAAAAGCGGTAGATGTGGGGGTTTACATGGACTTCAGCAAGGCGTTCGATAAAGTCCCCCATGCAAGACTTCTCGAGAAAGTGAGAGGGCATGGGATCCAAGGGGCTGTTGCCTTGTGGATCCAGAACTGGCTTGCCTGCAGAAGGCAGAGAGTGGTTGTAGATGGGTCTTTTTCTGAATGGAGGTCGGTCACCAGTGGAGTGCTCCAGGGATCTCTGGGACCCTTGATGTTTGTCATTTTCATAAATGACCTGGATGAGGAAGTGGAGGGATGGGTTGGTAAGTTTGCCGACGACACGAAGGTTGGTGGTGTTGTGGATAGTTTGGAGGGATGTCAGAAGCTGCAGCGTGACATAGATAGGATGCAAGACTGGGCAGAGAAGTGGCAGATGGACTTCAACCTGGATAAATGTGTAGTGGTCCATTTTGGCAGGTCAAATGGGATGAAGGAGTATAATATCAAGGGTAAGATTCTTAGCAGTGTAGAGGATCAGAAGGACCTTGGGGTCCGGGTCCATAGGACTCTTAAATCGGCCTCGCAGGTAGAGGAGGTGGTTAAGAAGGCGTATGGTGTGCTGGCCTTCATCAATCGAGGGATTGAGTTTAGGAGTCGGGAGATAATGATGCAGCTTTATAGGACCCTCGTCAGACCCCACTTGGAGTACTGTGCTCAGTTCTGGTCACCTCATTACAGGAGGGATGTGGAAATGATTGAAAGGGTGCAGAGAAGATTTACAAGGATGTTACCTGGATTAGTTGGCATGCCTTATGAGGATAGGTTGAGGGAGCTCGGTCTTTTCTCCTTGGAGAGACAAAGGATGAGAGGTGACCTGATAGAAGTGTACAAGATGTTGAGAGGTATAGATCGGGTGGATTCTCGGAGGCTTTTTCCCAGGGCTGAAATGGCTGCTACGAGAGGACACAGGTTTAAGGTGCTGGGGAGTAGGTACAGAGGAGATGTCAGGGGTAAGTTTTTCACTCAGAGGGTGTTGGGTGAGTGGAATCGGCTGCCGTCAGTGGTGGTGGAGGCAAACTCGATAGGGTCTTTTAAGAGACTTCTGGATGAGTACATGGGACTTAATAGGATTGAGGGTTATAGGTAAGCCTATATATAAGCCTAGGTAGGTAGGGACAACTTGTGGGCTGAAGGGCCTGTTTGTGCTGTATTTTTTCTATGTTCTATGTTCTTAAAACACTACTGTTAGATCCACTGCCCTCTCCCTCAAAATGAACGTGAAATTCAACCATAGGGCGGCACGGTAGCACAGTGGTTAGCACTGCTGCTTCACAGCTCCAGGGTCCCGGGTTCGATTCCCGGCTCGGGTCACTGTCTGTGTGGAGTTTGCACATTCTCCTCGTGTTTGCGTGGGTTTCCTCCGGGTGCTCCGGTTTCCTCCCACAGTCCAAAGATGTGCGGGTTAGGTTGATTGGCCAGGTTAAAAATTGCCCCTTAGAGTCCTGAGATGTGTAGGTTAGAGGGATTAGCGGGTAAATATGTGGGGTTAGGACCTGGGTGGGATTGTGGTCGGTGCAGACTCGATGGGCCGAATGGCCTCCTTCTGCACTGTAGGGTTTCTATGATTCTATGATATTATGATCACTGCTACTAATGGGAGGCTTTACTATGAGGTCATTAATTAATCCTGTCTCATGGCACATTACCAGACATAGTACAGCCCGCTCTCTGGTTGGTGTTAAATTGTGCTGCCCTAAGAAACTGTCCTGAAAACTCATCATCCAGATTAGGCTAATCTGATTTGTCCAATCTTTATGTAGATTTAAATCACCTGTAAATTTTTGCCAGACCTTTCTCACAAGCCCCCATTATTTCTTCTTGTCTACTTTGTCAACAGTTTGGAGACCTATAAACCATTCCCACAAGTGACCTTTACTATTTTTCATCTCTGCCCAAACGAATTCTACATTTTGATTTCTGGAACTAAGGTCATCTCTCTTCATTGAACCAATGTAATCTTTAATTAAAAGAGCTACCCCTCCATGTTTTCCTAGCTTCCTCCCTTTCCTAAATTTCATGAACCTTTGCATATTCAGGTCCCAGTCTTTGTCATCCTGCAATTATGCCTCTGTAATGGCTATCAGAGCATTTTTATTTATTTCTATTTGTGCTGTTAGTTCATTTGTTCCGTGATAAATGTACATTCAGATATAAAGATCTTTTTACTATATTTGTAACCTCTAGCTTTATCTGCAGGTGATTCTTAGGTTTGTACAACTCTGTCCATTCCTGCTGTACTTTGATTATCATTTCCCTTATTCCTACCTTGCTCTCTTGCCTTGTTCTTTCTATTTAATTTATCACATTTTGCCAAACTTGATCCCTTTCCCCCACTATTTAGTCTAAAACTCTCTCTACTGTCCTATTTATATGACTCGCCAGAACACTCATCCCAGCACAGTTCAGATGAAGACTGTCCAATCGGTACAGCTGCCACTTTCCTCAGTACTGGTGCCAATGCCCCATGAATTGAAACCCATTTCTCACAGACCAGTCTTTGAGCCACGCATTTAACTGGCTGATTTTATTTGCTTTATATCAACTCATCCACGGCTTAGGTAGTAATCAGAGATTATTTGATGTTCTCTTTATTTATTGCTATGATTGTCAATAGTGGTTGCTTGGAAGGATCCAGTTTTGTAAAAAAAAATGGACATTGTGGTGACCCTCACTTTCAGAGGGACAGGGCTGTTCCTGCAGAAGACCTCACCAAAGTTAGAAAAGGCATTGCTTTGTGACAACCCTTCTTGTGAAGTGTAGCTGACAAAGGTCGGCCTTTTCAAACATTCCCAAGTAGGTCTGCATAAGTGTAAGAACCCAGATCCCAGGATGGGGCATTGTCTGAGGTGCTTTTGTACTTACCTATTTTCCTTACAGATAAACTTCTCAAATCCATCACTGCCATTAGGGTGTCAAATTGAATTTCCATGCTAAATGCTGTGATTGCTGCTAATATAAAGAATATCTACTAAAATATGCCTGCAACTCAAAAACAAAGCAGCTGATATGCTAATGCAGATGAAATTATTCAAAAAGCACAAAAAGAACTTCAAATGCTAAACTAAACTATGAATCACGCCTCTAAGAATCAAGCATCTAAAAGACAGAATGGCAAATACCAACTGTGGCTATTTTCAGCAGATGAACAGTCCTGTGAAAGAATGAATGAGTGAAATGAGATGTACGAGGCAAATTTTTTACACAGAGGGTGGTGGGTTCCTGGAACTCGCTGCCGGGGGAGGTGGTGGAAGCAAACACGATAGAGAGTTTTAAGGGGTGTCTGGACAAATACATGAATAGGATGAGAATAGAGGGATATGGTCCCTGGAAGGGTAGGGGCTTTTAGTTCAGTCGGGCAGCATGGTCGGTGCAGGCTTGGACGGCCGAAAGGCCTGTTCCTGTGCTGTAATTTTCTTTGTTCTTCTTTGAACAAGTTCCTCCTTCCCTTCCTGTCAATAATTGCCTTTAAATTGAAGCCATCATGACTGCAAAATAAAAACAGGTTTTCACTTCGACAAACCCGCGTTGCTGGTCATTCACTACTTAGACACCAATAGAAAGTAACCTCTGACATTAATTAAAATATACTTCTTTCATAACATTTGTAAAAATAGATTCCATGACAGTCTGAATTTCACTTTACATTAGGTGTGATATAGAGGGGGAGTGGTATTGTCACTAGACTAGTAATCCAGAGACCCAGAGAAAGATCTGGGGACCTGGGTTCAAATCCCACCAAGGCAGATGGTGAAATTTGAATTTAAAAAACAATCTGGAATTAAAAATCTAACAATGATCATGAAACCATTGTCGATTTCCATTAAAAAAAACCCCACCTGGTTCACTAATGTCCTTTAGGGAAGGACCGTCATCCTTACCTGGTCTGGCCTACATGTGACTCTAGACCCACATCAATGTGGTTGACTCTTAAATGCCCTCTGGAACGGAGGACAGTTAGGAATGGGCAATAAATGCTGGGCCCAGACAGTGACACTCACATCCCATAAATGAATAAAAAAAAGATCAGTTTCTTTCAGTACAGTACATGAGTTGCTTCATTACACTTTCTGTATTACATGTTATATTTACAATGTACATTTACATTTCATATGAATGATTCTGTGATGTATACAGCACAAGGGCTCAGGTAAGCATTTTTTTGTAAAAATATACTTTGCTCATAAAATATCTGAATGAACATTACAAACATTTAAAAATGGCTATCACACACAGTGCAATAATATTCACGTTTTCTACACGGATCAGGTTGCACTTTGAAAAGCTTCAGTACAATTGTGACACATGTAATATTCAACGAGTACATCCCTCAGCGCGTAGTCCTGGACTTTGGAATGTGCCGGTCTGCAGCACTCGGTTGGGGATAATTCTTTGCACTGGAAGTCCAACATGTTTTGGGCAGAACCAAAGAGTATTTTTCACAGATCTGATAATTCTCCAGCAGCAGCTGATGTTTATCAGATAAACATATTTTTAAAAATGTTATTCCTTTCTCAGAGTTGCAAAGTTAATGACAGAGTGATTGGGAGAAGCCCCTAACCCACCTCCTTGCTTGCTCCAAAAGCCAATTCAACTTCAATCCAATTCATGGTCTCCACAAAAGAGTAGTAAGAAGTCTCACAACACCAGGTTAAAGTCCAACAGGTTTATTTGGTAGCAAAAGCCACTAGCTTTTGGAGCGCTGCCCCTTCATCAGGTAAGTGGGAGTTCTGTGAACTGACGAAGGGGCAGCGCTCCGAAAGCTCGTGGCTTTTGCTACCAACAAAAGCTGTTGGACTTTAACCTGGTGTTGTGAGACTTCTTACTGTGTTTACCCCAGTGCAACGCCGACATCTCCACAAAAGGGACATACTAGATCCAAGCTGATACGTACAGACATAATATATTTTATTCATACAATATCTGAAAGAAACATAACAAAACATTTCAAGTTGTCATAACAGGAAAGTGCAATGACATATACATTCTTTACAGAGATCAAGGTGCACTCTGAGGTGCTTCAAACACTGTAATGAGAACGTCACAAATATTCCAATATTTTTGCTGTTCAAATTATATACATCAGTCATGCTGCACTATGAGGTGCTTCAACACAGATACATTTACTTTATGCAGTCAGGAATAAGCTTACAGTCTAAGGGGTTTTCCATGGTTACCAACCTCTCAGTGTACATTGGCTGAAAGGCCTTACACAGTGCCTTGGCAGCGGCTGCCCCAAGCTTCAGTGCATTCCTTAACACATAGTCCTGAACCTTGGAATGTGCCAGTCTCAGCATGTAGTTACACTTGGGCCGGAATTCTCCCATCCTGCCAGCCACTGGAATTCTAGTGGGCGGGGGGCAGTCCATGTAAAGGTCCATTGAAGCCGGGGGGAATCTCCGGTTTTCAGGCGAGTGCTGCTGGAGAATCCTTGATGTTTGCATACCATGGATCTATGCGCATCTTAATGAAGCCATACAAAAAGATGGCCATCAGGATTAGGGCAATGTTGGGCACGGTTTTTCCCTCTTTATTTAGAGGTTTGTACATTGCATCCCTTCGAATATGGTCCATTTTTGACCACCAGAGAATCAGAAAATAGCTCGGATGATTGCCACAGTACAGGAATGAGGAATGGGCCAGACCTACGCAATGTGCAATAACACCGAGAGTGCCTCACACCTGATTACAAGGTTCATTATACCTACTTGCTCCTTCCACTTTCCCTTGCATGCCCTGGTCCCTCCGAACCATATCCTCAGCATCTTCAGGCAGTCTGACCTTATGGTGAAGGGGACAAGGGATCGGTCAGCCCAGTTCCCAAAGAACATGGCCTTGCTGTTGCCATGATTTATCTTTGCTCCCGGGGCCAGTTCAAATTGGTCGCAGATGCTGATCAGCCTGCACACCCACAGCCAATCCGAGCAGAAGGCGGTGATGTCGTCCATATACAGGGGGCTTTGACTTGAGTGCTTCCACTGCCTGGGATCATCACTCCTCTTATGCCCGAATCCTTTGTGATAGACTCAGCAACATGTTCTATAGAATGCACAAACAGGACTGGAGTGAGTGGGCAGCCCTGCCTGACTCCAGATTTAATTGGAAAGCTTTCTGATTCCACCTGTTGACTGAAACTGTGCTATTGACGTTTGAGTAGAGCAGTTGGATCGAATTTTGGATTCCCTCCCGAAACCTGTAAACATATAGGCACATCCCTAATACCCTGTACTTTGAAGAAACCTGCACGGAAAATACACACAGGCAGTTGTCCTCAGTAACTCCCTCCTAGGTGTGCCTGAATCTGTAGCAATAAAAATCCAGGATGGGATGTAGAAATCCCAGCTATCAAAACCCCATGAGTTCAAGTTTCAGAAATTTCCTCAAAGATCAGAATGTTCTTACCCTCCACTGACAATTTCATCTTGGCAAGCTGAAAGCAGCATATCCCCTGTGGGAGGATTGGAGAGTTACACACAGATTTGTTCAATCATTACCATAAATTTAAGTATGAAAATACAATTTTCACTTCATTCTTGGCATGAAGGTTATTTGCTGCACTAATTTGAGTGAGGATCCAGCAAATAGGAGTCTTGTTTAATTTCCCAGCATAGAGGGAAGTGCTCTAAGCTGGTGGAACCAAGCCTGCCAGGCAGAAACTATCAGGCTGTGGTTAGGGATAATATCCTCACAACTGCCAGAGTCCTCAGTGTAACCTGCCATTAGATAAATAATATATTCATTGGAGCCCCATGCGTATATTTATAGTTCTTTTGATTCTGTTAACATAGCTGTGTTGATGTGGCTGAGACAAAGAAATGTAAACTAAACTTGAGAAAAATCTTAATAACATGCAGCTTTTAAATAGTAACGAGGAGACTTTGGGGATAGGGAACAGCAGAGAAAAATAGCCCATTCCAAACACCTAAACAAATCATGGAGACAAGAGGACTTTGAACAACAAAGCTTATTTCACAGCCAGTTATTCAAAACCTCCTCGAAGTGTGTGAACGTAATTCTCATATTATATTGTAAATATTAGGTTTCTTGTCATGTTCGTCACAGATGATCAGGGTCTGAATATCTGCAATGCAGCAATGAGATCTCCATTGCTGTGGTATAACAAATTTACTGAAACTATAACTTACATGAATAACTTTAATTATTATTTATTAGTGTCACAAGTAGGCTTACATTAACACTGCAATGAAGTTACTGTGAAAATGCCCTAGTCGTCACACTCCGGCGCCTGTTCGGGTACACTGAGGGAGAATTTAGCATGTCCAATGTATCTAACCAGCACGTCTTTCAGACTGTGGAGGAATCCAGAGCACCCGAAGGAAACCCATGAAGAGAACGTGAAACTCCACACAGACAGTGACCCAAGCTGGGAATCGAACGTGGATCCCTGGCGCTGTGAGGCAGCAGTTCTAACCACTTTGAAAGGGAAAAACGTGAATTTATATCGTACTGTTCATGACATCCAAAAGCACTTTACAGCCAATTACGTACTTTCAAAGTGTTGGAAATGGAACAGCAAATGCTTGCACAGCAAGATCCCACAAAAGGCAACAGGATAGTGACCAGATAATTTGTTTTTTCAATGATGTTGATTGAGGAATAAATATTGGCTAGGACACTGGGGACCTTTCCCTGGTCTTTCTTTGATATAGTGTAATGGGATTTTTTACATCCAACTGAGAAAACATATTATTTAACACCTCATCCAACACTCTGCTCCTTTTAGCATTAAAACTATAAAATATGTTTATCCTCCTCCTTATTCCCATGGAATATTTTTTGTTGTGTTTGAAGTTGTTAGTGTAGCATTGTCAATGGCAGTTCCTCCACTGTTAAGTCTCAGCAGTTAAATAAACTTTCACCATGGTCTTGTGCTGGACTGCCTCACTCTGGACACAATATCCAACATCAGCATCAAAACATTAAACTTTCCTCAGTTCAAAGTGTAACTGCAGACCCCCAGAGCAATACTAAAAGACCAAGGGCAGAATTGGGTTTGCAGACAGAGGAGTCATAAAATTCCCTGGGTGGCCTTTCTGCTGCCCAGCCCTGACCTATTTGCAACTTTACTGGCCACTTAAGGGCCTCCTCTCACTGCGCCTCCAATTTTGAGGCCGATGGATGAAGTTCAGTGATGGGTGAGGGAATCTCGGCAGCTTATCCTACTTGGGTTTTGGGTGTAAGTGCCTCTATTTCAGCAAACCCCAACCTCCTTTTGAAATTTGATTGGTTGGCACCTCTCTGAGGCAGGACTTCTGCCTGAGCTAGGTATGGAAAGCTTGCCTCCAGCCAGTTAACCCTCCTTTGAGGTGTTACATGTGTCCAGGGCAGGGATGTATTTCCCTGCCAACTTCTCTGTTGATGGGGTAGGAAAATTGGCCATTGGAAAAATTCTGCCGCCTTACACAAATGACATTGTTGGCTCAGAATCTTTTAAAAATTGTATAAATTATTCATATTGCACACTTCTGAGACTGCTTTCCTTAGATTGCAGTTCTGCTGGATCAAGTTCAAAAATGCAATCCAGTGATGCAAAGGGTTAGAGATCTCTTGAATTTCCACCTGTCTGCTGTGGTGCACTCTGTGTAACTTTCATCCCAAGACAGGATGAAAACTCCATGATGAATCGTTTTCATAACACCAAGATTTTGTCAACAGGTCTGCAAACACTAGAACACAAGCCAAATTGAAATTTCTCACTAACGCCACAGACTATAAGCTGAGGAATAGGCCTATGTCAGTAAATGTCTTGCAGTAATTTATAAACGGCAATTTATGGGTGAACGGTGGCATAGTGGTTAGCACTGCCAGGGACCTGGGTTCAATTCCCGGCTTGGGTCGCTGTTTGTGTGGAGTATGCACATTCTCCCGTGTCTGCGTGGGTTTCCTCCGGGTTCTCCGGTTTCCTCCCACAGTCCAAAGATGTGCGGGTTAGGTGGATTGCCCCCTTAGTGTCAGGGGGACCAGCTGGGGTAAATGCATGAGATTATGGGGATAGGGCAAGGGTGGGATTGTGGTCAGTGCAGACTTGATGGGCCGAATGGCCTCTTTCTGCACTGTAGGATTATATATATATATGATAAGTTTAAACTGGTTGATAAAGTTGGTTACTTGGAGTTTTGAAAAATTGTGTAAATTTTATCTATTGTGTTACGTTGTAAATGTTAGGAAAGAATTCCACGGTCTAATTAGCTCTGCAGAAATGTGGCAGGCTGGGACTTCTAGTTGTTTAACCACCTTGAACTCCATCCCATACACTGTGGACAGCGCCATTTAATTCAATAGGGCATCTACTTCTGTGCTGGTGAAAGAGAAATCCAAAGCCTGCATTGAGTTGAAGAAAATAAGCAAACTTTTCAACTTCTACTTCGGAAGAAGAAGAGCCACATAGAGATGGCGAATTAATTCTTATTGGTTTGAGTCCCTTTTGCTTTTGTATCTTCAGGCTGTACTTTAGGCCAGAAATGTGACCCATGCCTGCAGTCAGCAGATTTTGATTCCACTGGCATTATTGGGCAATTTGGGCATAACTTCTGGGGAAACCCAGGAAAGTTTAGTATCATGACACTGTATCAAATGTGACAAAACTAACAGTGTAGAAGTCACCATATTTCAAAAGGAAGTCCACAGGATATGAGTCCCAGTAATGAGATTCACAACTGTAAACAGACCAGAAGAATACATTGTCCTGCTAATAGGAAACACCTTAGACTATTTGAAACCATCAAGGGGAGGCATCCATGTGTTAATCTTTTAGAACTACAGAAGCAGGGGAGACAGACAGCAAATACACTGAGAGAACCATTAAAGGAAAAAAATTAGGATAAATGCCAGCCTGTCATGGAAGCAGGGAGGCAGGTTCCACCTAGCAGCCTGAGAGACAGATTCCATCTAGCAGCCTGTAAACTGGTGCTGGCTAGCAGACCAGAAGCAAGAGTACAGAAACCTTTGTGGAGGCAATTAAAAGACCATAAGACATAGGAGCAGAATTAGGCCACTTGGCCCATCGAGGCTGCTCCGCCATTCAATCATGGCTGATATTTTTCTCATCCCCATTCTCCTGCCTTTTCCCCATTGCCCCTGATCCCCTTATTAATCAAGAACCTATCTATCTCTGATTAAAGAACTCAATGACCTGGCCTCCACAGCCTTCTGCGGCAAAGAGTTCCACAGATTCACCACTCTCTGGCTGAAGAAATTCCTCCTCATCTCTGTTTTAAAGGATCGTCCCTTTAGTCTGAGGTTGTGCCCTTTGGTTCTAGTTTTTCCGACTAGTGGAAACATCCTCTCCATATCCACTCTATCCAGGTCTCGCAGTATCCTGTAAGTTTCAATAAGATCCCCCCTCATCCTTATAAACTCCAACGAGTACAGATCCAAAGTCCTCAACTGTTCCTCATACGACAAGCTATTCATTCCAGGGATCATTTTGTGAACCTCCTCTGAACCCTTTCCAAGGCCAGCACATCCTTCCTTAGATATGGGGCCCAAAACTGCTCACAATACTCCAAATGGGGTCTGACCAGAGCCTTATACAGCCTCAGAAGTACATCCCTGCTCTTGTATTCTAGCCCTCTCGACATGAATGCTAACATTGCATTTGCCTTCCTAACTGCTGGCTGAACCTGCACATTAACCTTAAGAGAATCTTGAACAATGACTCCCAAGTCCCTTTGTGTTTCTGATTTCCTAAGCATTTTCCCATTTAGAAAATAGTCTATGCCTCCATTCCTCCTTCCAAAGTGCATAACCTCCCACTTTTCCACATTGTATTCCATCTGCCACTTCTTTGCCCACTCTCCTAATCTGTCCAAGTCCTTCTGCAGCCCCCCTGCTTCCTCAATACTACCTGTCCCTCTACATATCTTTGTATCATCTGCAAACTTGGCAACAGTGCCTTCAGTTCCTTCCTCCAAATCGTTAATGTATATTGTGAAAAGTTGTGGTCCCAGCATTGACTCCTGAGGCACACCACTAGTCACCAGCTGCCATCCTGAAAAAGACCCCTTTATTCCCACTCTCTGTCTTCTGCCAGTCAGCCAATCCTCTATCCATGCCAGGATCTTACCCTTAACACCATGAGCACTTAACTTATTTAACAGTCTCCTTTGCGGCACTTGTCAAAGGCCTTCTGGAAATCTAAATAAATCACGTCCACTGGTTCTCCTTTATCTAACTTCCTTGGTACTTCCTCAAAGAACTCTAACAGATTTATCAGACTCCCCTTGACAAAGCCGTGCTGACTCAGTCCTACTTTATCATGCACTTCCAAGCACTCTGCGATTTCATCTTTAATAATGGACTCTAAAATCTTGCCAACGACCGAAGTCAGGCTAACCAGCCTGTAATTACCCGTCTGCTGCCTCCCTCCCTTCTTAAACAGCGGTGTTACATTAGCTATTTTCCAGTCCTCTGGGACCCTCCCTGCCTCCAGTGATTCCTGGAACATTACCACCACTGCCTCCACAATTTCCTCAGCTATCTCTTTTAGAACCCTGGGGTGTAGTCCATCCGGTCCAGGTGATTTATCCACCTTCAGACCTTTTAGTTTCCCCAGAACCTTCTCTTTCGTGATGGCCACTACACTCACCTATGCCCCCTGACGCTCCTGGAGCTCTGGCATCCCACTGGTGTCTTCTACCATGAAGACTGATGCAATGTAACTATTCAGTTCCACTGCCATTGCTTTGTTTCCTATTATTACTTCTCCAGCCTCATTTTCCTGTGGTCCAATGGCTATTTTTGTCTCTCTCTTACCTTTTATATATTGAAAAACTCTTCCTATCTTCTTTTATATTACTAGCTAGCTTACATTCATATTTCATCTTCTCCCCCTTATTGCTTTTTTAGTTGTCCTCTGCTTGCTTTTAAAGGCTTCCCAATCCTCTGAATTCCCACTAATCTTTGCCACTTTGTATGCTTTTTCTTTTGCTTTTATGCTGTCCTTGACTTCCTTCGTCAGCCATGGATGCCTCGTCCTCCCCTTAGCATGTTTCCTCCTCCTTGGGATGAATTTCTGTTGTGCCTCCCGAATAACTCTCAAAAACTCCTACCATTGCTGTTCCACTGTCTTCCCTGCTGGGCTCCCTTTCCAATCAACTCTGGCCAGCTCCTCCCTCATGTCTTTGTAGTTACCTTTATTTAATTGTAATACTGTTACATCTGATTCCAGCTTCTCCCTCTCAAACTGCAGGGTAAATTCTATCACATTGTGGTCACTGCTCCCTAAGGGTTCCTTCACCTTAAGTTCCCTAATCAAGTGTGCCTCATTACATCATCAAATCCAGATCCTTGCTGAACCAAGAGATGTTCCCCAGACTAACTCCTCAATTGTACACACTGTGTTGTAACTATAAGCTGGCCTTTACTTATAGATCTATTGAATTGGATGTTACTTGGGAAGAGGGAAGTCTTGAAAGAGTTCAAGTTCTTATAAACATACTTTGGGTCAAAAAGAGTGATTTCTGCACAAACTGTGTGGGTGTGCTTAGTAGCTCTTATAACAGTCTTAGATCATTGTAGTCCTGTTCATGTATATGTGTGTTTTCTTTATTGAAATAAATAGATTTTAAGTAAGTGTTATACCATATCTGAGCTGGTCACAATTCTCACTGGGTCTTGTGCGTGACTCACAATTCCTGTGAACAAAATCATACACCACCATGAGCTGGTGTTCCAGGTTGGGACACCTTTGCAGTTAACTTCAGCCAGGTTTGTGACATTATCAACGTCCACAAATTGCAGATGCAGGTAACTTGAGTGTCCATCCATTCTGAAATTGCAGTTTGCTGAGCATCATAAGAGGAAAACGAATGGATGCATTTTCTGTCTCAAATTACACTCCTGTCAGAGTTAAAGTGAAATGAATCAGCTGCCACAATTTCCGGGCTGTTATTTATAACCGTGTACACTCAATGCTAAAGAAATAAAACAGAAGATGAAAATTTTGAGGCAATCATTTAGCTTCTATTTTATATTTATTTAATCAGCTGGATATTTGATTCGTAACATAATAAAAATGCACATTTACAAGAAATAACTGATTTTGAACCATGAGGATGAGAAAGCTGAGGAGGATGAAGAAGAAAAAAAGGAAAACATAAAGAGAAGGAGCATGTAAAGGTCAACCCGACCCATGAGTCCCTGCCCTCTGTTCATCTGCCACAACTTATTTGATCTCACATGGTGTGTCACATGCTTTTACACTCACCCACACCAGCTCAGACATTCATCCAGGAGAATTGAGCAAGTAAAACTGAATGATTTCTCAAGCCGAAGGAGGGGGGAGTTGGTGAAAATGTGACACTGTTCCAGCAGGGGCCAATGAAACTCCTGTCTATGCTTCTGCAGTTGTGGGACCAGAAACATGTGATTTAGGAAAAGGAGTTAGAGGTTATTTATTAGTCACAAGTAGGCTCACATTAACTCTACAATGAAGTTATTGTCTAAATCCCCTAGTCGCCACACCCTGGCACCTGTTCAGGTACACTGAGGGAGAATTCATCACGGCCAATGCCACTAGCCAGCACATCTTTTGGACTGTGGGAGGAAACTGGAAGAAACCCACGCAGACATGAGGAGAATGTACAGATTCCGCACAGACAGTGACCCAAGCCGAGAGTCGAACCCGGGTCCCTGGAGCTGTGAGGCAACAGTGCTAACCACTCTGCCACAATGCCACCCATGACTGTTTGAGAAATTTTATACCTATTTGCAGGGTCCTGAGGACAACCTCTGAGATGTGTGGCAACTGATAGTTGCAACTTTGGAATCAACATTCCTCATTTGCCTAACAGTAGAGTTTGCAGCACCCCCGCACATAAGCACCAGTGGGTGCTTCACTCTCCATTGGGCGAATATACTGTCTCATTGGTGGCAATTGGGATCAGAATAGATAGTGTCAAGCATTCTGGCTCCCAGGCCTAAGAGGCTAATATGAAGGCCTCTTTATTGGGCTTTTAGGATCTGATACCTGCCATTAGAGCAGCCATCCCACTGATCAGCGGGAAGACAGATGTAAATATAGTTGAAAAATGGCAGCTGGAATAAATTTACCCGATTAGTTCTTGTCAGCAAAGCTAGGCATCCAGTTTCCTCCTAGAACATCCTACCAGTGGCATGCAGGAGATGATGTCAGGCTGCTTGGGCGGAAGCCCCAGAGATGCCACCAGTCATGGATTCCCACAAAAAGAAAACTGCCTTAAAAGGCAGGAACTAAGTGAGGTGAGGGATAAAGGTGTGCAGCCTATCAATCCCAAGAACTTTATAGAAACATAGAAAATAGAAGAATGCATAGGCCATTCGGCCTTTCGAGTCTGCTCCACCATTTATTTCAATCATAGCTGATCATCAAAATTCAATATCCTGATCCTGCCTTCCCCCCATATCCTTTGATCGCTTTAGCCCCAAGAGATATATCTAATTTCTTCTTGAAATCACACAACATTTTGGCCTCAACTACTTTCTGTGGTTTGCACCTAACAAACAACTAAACTTCCTACTCACCTCAGATGTGCCTAGGAGAAGCACTGTGGGTAGAACAAGAGAAAGAAAGGCAATTGTAGATATCCAGAGAAGTATGTTAGGAAAGTGTAGATTGGTTTGTGTTCATTTTGGAGATTATTCTATTAAGGAGAATGTGTGTTGAAGGCCTGCTTTGTAATTCATGGAGATTACAGAAAAAGGGTGCAATTATTCCCAGTGATTTATTTAATCAGGTGACTATTATTGACGTAGTCATGTAGGGGAAAAGAGACCTGATGTGTTGCAATGCTCTGAAATAGGTGCAGGATTAAGGATTAGCTCTTTATTTGAAGGGGGGAAGGAGTTGGGACACTAATGGCTAAAGTTGGTTGTGTCAAACGTGTCTGATGCCTTTTGCAGCAATCATTGAGCAATCCCCCATGTTAGACCTGGCTGGCTGTAGGATTCGCATTCTAATCAGTATTCTGCAACTTGATTTTGTGTCTGTTTGCACTGTTTGAGAGCACATTTCCACTCCATCTGACGAAGGAGCAGTGCTCCGAAAGTTTATGGTATTTGCTACTAAATAAACCTGTTGGACTTTAACCTGGTTTTGTGAGACTTCTTACTGTGTTCACCCCAGTCCAACGCCGGCATCTCCACATCCCCTAGTCTTTCACAGTGGAATTACTGTTAATGCAGCCCTGCTGCAGTGTATCATGTAAGTGGTATAACACTAGTACACCAGTGGTAGAGAGAATGAATATTTAAGATGGTGGATTGGGTGCCGTAGGCTGCTTTGTCATGAATGTTGTTGGGGTTTCTGCATGTTGTTGGAACTGCAACCATGCAGGCAAGAGGAGAACACCCCATCATCTGTGATTTGTGCTATGTCGGTATTGGAAAGGTTTTAGGGTGAGTCACAGAATTCCCAATTTCTGACCTGCTCTTGACTTCACAGTATTTATATGGTTGGACCTGCTCAATTTCTTGTCAATGTTGACCCCAGGATGTTGGTGGTGAGAGATTCAGCAATCATAATGCTCTTGAGTGTCAAAGAGAGATGGTAAGACTCATTCTTATTGGAGATGGATATCATCTGGCACCTGTGTGGCATGAATAATACTTGCCATTTATTAATCCAGGCCTGAATGTTTTCCAGGTTTTGCTACATGTAGGTAAGAATTGTTACAGCACCTAAGAACTTGCGAATGGATCTGACTACTATGCAATCATCAGTGAACATCCCCACTTCTGAACTTATTTTTGTTTTCCAGCGGCAGAGGCGGCTCACCATTGGCCGCCGGCAGGATCTTCCAGTCCCGCCAATGTCTACAGTGTTTTGCATGGTCACCTGTACCACCTCCAGTGAACCCATTCTGGTGGCTCACCTTTGGTGGACCAGAAGATCCCATCGAAAGAAAGGGCCAGAAAATCCAGCTTAAGGTCATTGATGAAGCAGCTGAAAATAGTTGCATGTAGGTCACTATCCTGAAAAGCTCCTACAGCAATGTCTTGGGGTTGAGATGATTGGTTTCTAACAGTCAGGTATGACTCCAACTAGAGTAGAGTTTTCCCCTGATTCCTATTGACTCCAGTTTTGCTCAAGCTCCTTGATGCTACACTCGGTCAAATACTGCCTTGTTGTCAAAGGCTGTGACTTCCACCTTTTGAGTTCAGTTCTTTAGACCATGTTTGGATCAAGCTATAATGGGGCCAGGTGACTCTGATGGAACGCAAACTAAGCAATGGGGATATTTGTGGCACAAGACAGGAGTGTGATGAATATTCTCCACTTGCCTGAAGGAATGCAGTTCCATAAACACTCAAGGAACTCAACACTATCCAGGACAAAGCAGCCCGCTTGATTGGCACTCCAACCACCACCTTCAACATTCACTTCCTCCACCACCCACACTCAGTGGCAGCAATGTGTTTGATACACAAGATACACAACTAGCCAAGGCTCCCAAACTTAGGGGTGGGATTTTCCGGCCTCGCTTGCCCTGAAACCGGAATATCCCGTCCAAAGTCAATGGACCTTTCCATGGTCTGCTCCTTGACTGTTCCAATTTCCATGGCGGGCGAGATGGCAAAATTCTGGCCAGGATCTCTACAACCTTAAAGGGCAAGTGCAGCAGGTGCTTGGGAATGCCACCACCCAAAGGTTCCTGTCATAAATCACACAAAATCTTGATCTGGAACTATGTCACCTTTCATCACTGTTACTGGATGAAAAGTCTGGAACTCCCTTCAAGAAGGTAGCTCACCACACCTTTGCAAGGGCGATGAGAGTTGAGCCATAAATGCTGGCCTTACTAGCGATGCTCACATCCCACGAAAGAATATAAAAATCATTAGAACTGTGAATGCACTTTAGAAGTAATTAATTGCCTGTGAAGCATTTTGGAGTGTTCTTGAGGGCCTGAAAGGCAGTATATAAATGCAATTTCTTCCTCTATTATTTGCTGTTCTATGTCATTGCTATGGATTTTAAATTGATTTGTCCTTTTTCTTCTGTTGTGATCAAAGGGATTCTACAACCTTAGATATCTGTCATAGTTTCACACAGACTTTAATAATAGATACTGTAATAAAACTTACATTATATAGTTGTGTAAGGAGCGATAGTGGCAGATCAGATTACTTTTTTGCATTTCATTTTCCTTGTGTTAGAACATCAAATATTAATTAAAGCCTAATTTGCTGAACAACAACTGCATTCAAATAGTTGCCATATGCTAATTGGAAATAGTTCCAATATCAATTATCCACCTATAATAAAAAGAGAAAATGCTGGAAATACTCATCATGTGAGGCAGCATCTGTGGAGAGAGAAATGGAGTTAAGGTTTCTGGTCACTGATCTTCTCGTAGAGCCTTCCTGCGTTCGAACAGCTTTAGTCGAAAACATTGTCACAGAAAGGTGCAGAATCTTGGTGTTTGGAAGATTGTTGAAGAAGTGCAGCTTGTATTTCATGATCACGGATGTTCCATTGACTGTGTACAACCGGTAAATGAGGAATACATGATTTCCGGAGCCGGATTTTGTTTTTTAATTATCCACTTATTAGGTCGCAGATAAAACAGGTTTCATCTGCCTTTGAATGAAAAACATGACCCAGTTTGTAGTGAATGCAAATAACCTCAAGGGTGTTTTTTTCACCTTTGCACGATGAAAGCACATCAAGAATGAACAAGTTATATAAGCTAAGCAAGCAGAAACTGGATTTCAAAACTCAGTTCAATTTACTGCACACGGAAAATATTATTTGAAATATAATGCCATAAACATGCACATTTCCTTTTCTAAGAAAACTATACTCTGACCTTTCTTGTAGAAGATGTGATGTATCATGAAAAACAAAACATTTTTTTGCAGTTACACGCTGGACAAGGACAAGTTCCCTCAATAACTCTAGATTTGTCTTTGTTGTGCAATTGACCTTTATCAGTGCTGATTGGGAGGATGCCGCTCACAATGTGATGTATTAATCAGGTTCATTGAACAAAGAAGTTGATTGCTGTCAGAGGATCTTTCTGCAAGGACCAGCAGTCTCATCATCCATTTGAATGCCCATCAGACTTGAGAGTGCATACGGAAGGAAGGGCATTTTGGTTTATGTAATAACTAACATAGTGAATATTGATTTTAAAATCTTGAAGGGTGCTGCTTCAAATGCTAACAATTTAAGGGGAAGACTGTCATACTGTAGAACCAGTGTGGAGGAGTGTTGTATAAAGGTTCATTCATTCAGTCATAAGACTACAATGGGTAAAAGTGAGTAATATATTTTCTCCATTGTGAAACAGGGTGAATCTCTGTGTAGAAGTGATAAAAGAAAACTAGGAGAAACTCACGACAACGTCCTAGAAGATAATTGCCACACAAAAGCTGACAAACCAAACCTGAATATAGGCCTACGACATATAAGGAATAATTTTTCAATCTGGGAGTCATGGCCAGTAGACCTAGAGATTTACACACCTAGCATGTACACAGATCACTAAAATGTAATAATCAGATTCAAAATATAAACAAAGAGGCTAATGGAATTTTAGCCTTTATATCTAGAAGACTGGAATACAAGGAGTAGAAGTCATACTTTAGCCGTACAAAGCTCGGGTTAGAAATCACCAAGGTAAGGATTTTATCAGCCCCACCATGGCATGTGTGTCATCCCACCCACCCCATTCGCCCCCAGCGATTGCGGCCATTTACTTCGGCGGAACTGTAATATCCCGCTGGGTGGGACTGACTATAAAATCCTGTCTCTCAAACAGGAAGCATGGCGGGTGGGCAAACTTAATTTGGCATGAGGCCAAAAAACAGTTTTCTGATGGCAGATGCACTTCAGTGATTATGTTCTTGGGATTTTAAAGGCAGCTCAAGCTTCTCAACGAACAATGTTGGGAAATCTGTTTACATGCATTGGCTTGTCATGCATTTTCATCAGAAGGTTAGCTTGCTGGAATTCAATACTAAATTTAGTTTCCCACCAGCGAGAATTTAGATTATTCACTTTTATGGCTGCACCTGATGAGGTGACTTCTTCCATGATTAATAATCATTGTGCTCTTTGGGGAGCATCTATAAATGTCGGCCCATGCTTAAATCTGGGTGGTGGCAGTGTAATTAGCATGGAGGATTACCAAGGAAGGAAGGAAGGGTTAGTGGGGAAGGGTGGAGCTGTGGCCGGACTAAGGTGGAAGGGATAATGCTGGATGTCCAGGTGCCCTTTAAATATGGTGCTCAGACCTTCAACTATCATGGGGTAATGGCAGGGTGGCAACTTCCTGCCTGCCTCTGTCGCGAGAATCGGTGAGATTTTGTAGATGCATATTTAATGAGCTCAACAACGCAAGATCGCACATGGTCAGCCATCCTACCCTCCAATGGAAATCACTTTTATTTCCGCACTAGTCATTGAACTTAGATTCTAAATGGAAGGCTACCATCTAAGATATAAAACAGCCATGATCACATTAAATGGCTTGAGTCCTGGAGAGCGCACTCCAATTCTGCTGCAGAACATCAACATAACATGGAAGGGACAGCTTTATGAGTGATAAGCCCATTTTGATTGACCTAAGGACTGTTCTGATGAAGGGTTATTGACCTGAAACATAAATTCTGCTTCTCTCCACAAATGCTGCCTGACTTACCAAATATTTCCAACATTTTCTGCATCTATTCCATATCTCAGAGTGGTTTTAGAACTGAAAGATTGACATTCAACAGGAACTTCTCAGTGAGGTAGCTTTAGAGGAATGCCGAGATCAAAGAATGCCACTATATCTTGCTTTCATTGATCACACAATGGCATTTGATCATGCAAGCAGACGTGGCCTATTCAGAGAGTTGTTCTACACCAATGATACTATACTCACATCCCAACCTGAGGAACACCTTCAGCAGGAAATGGACAGGCTGTCTCACATTTGTAATGAGTTTGGTTTGACTATCAGCATCAGGAAGACATTCTCCCCGTGTCTGTGTGGGTTTCCTCTGGGTGCTCCGGTTTCCTCCCACAATCCAAAGATGTGTGGGTTAGGTTGATTGGCCATGATAAAATGCCCCTCGGTGTCAGGGAGATTAGCAGGGTAAATACATGGGGTTACGGGGATAAGGCCTGGGTGGAATTGTTTCATGGTGCAACCTCAATGGTCAAATGGCCACCTTCTGCACTGTAGAACATAGAACATAGAAAGCCACAGCACAAACAGGCCCTTCGGCCCACAAGTTGCGCTGATCATATCCCTACCTCTAGGCCTATCTATAGCCCTCAATCCCATTAAATCCCATGTACTCATCCAGAAGTCTCTTAAAAGACCCCAACGAGTTTGCCTCCACCACCACCGACGTCAGCCGATTCCACTCACCCACCACCCTCTGAGTGAAAAACTTACCCCTGACATCTCCTCTGTACCTACCCCCCAGCACCTTAAACCTGTGTCCTCTCGTAGCAACCATTTCAGCCCTTGGAAATAGCCTCTGAGAGTCTACCCTATCCAGACCTCTCAACATCTTGTAAACCTCTATCAGGTCACCTCTCATCCTTCGTCTCTCCAGGGAGAAGAGACCAAGCTCCCTCAACCTATCCTCATAAGGCATGCCCCCCAATCCAGGCAACATCCTTGTAAATCTCCTCTGCACCCTTTCAATGGCTTCAACATCTTTCCTGTAATGAGGTGACCAGAACTGCGCGCAGTACTCCAAGTGGGGTCTAACCAGGGTCCTATAAAGCTGCAGCATTATCCCCCGACTCCTAAACTCAATCCCTCGATTAATGAAGGCTAGTACGCCGTACGCCTTCTTGACCGCATCCTCCACCTGCGAGGCCGATTTAAGAGTCCTATGGACCCGGACCCCAAGGTCCTTCTGATCCTCTACACTGCTAAGAATGGTACCCTTCATATTATACTGCTGCTTCATCCCATTGGATCTGCCAAAATGGATCACTACACACTTATCCGGGTTGAAGTCCATCTGCCACTTCTCCGCCCAGTCTTGCATTCTATCTATGTCTCGCTGCAACTTCTGACATCCCTCCAAACTATCCACAACACCACCTACCTTGGTGTCGTCAGCAAACTTACCAACCCATCCCTCCACTTCCTCATCCAGGTCATTTATGAAAATGACAAACAGCAAGGGTCCCAGAACAGATCCCTGGGGCACTCCACTGGTCACTGACCTCCATGCAGAGAAAGACCCCTCCACAGCCACTCTCTGCCTTCTGCAGGCAAGCCAGTTCTGGATCCACAAGGCAACAGCCCCTTGGATCCCATGCCCTCTCACTTTCTCAAGAAGTCTTGCATGGGGGACCTTATCGAACGCCTTGCTGAAGTCCATATAGACCACATCCACCGCTCTTCCTTCGTCAATGTGTTTGGTCACATTTTCAAAGAACTCAACCAGGCTCGTAAGGCACGACCTGCCCTTGACAAAGCCGTGCTGACTACTTTTGATCATACTAAACTTCTCTAGATGATCATAAATCCTGTCTCTCAGGATCCTCTCCATCAACTTACCAACCACTGAAGTTAGACTCACCGGTCGGTAATTTCCCGGGCTGTCCCTGTTCCCTTTCTTGAATATAGGGACCACATCTGCAATCCTCCAATCCTCCGGAACCTCTCCCGTCTCCATCGACGATGCAAAGATCATCGCCAAAGGCTCCGCAATCTCCTCCCTCGCCTCCCACAGTAACCTGGGGTACATCCCATCCGGTCCCGGCGACTTACCAACCTTGATGCCATTCAATAGTTCCAACACATCCTCTTTCTTTATGTCCACATGCTCGATCCTTTCTGTCCACCGCAAACCAGCAGTACAACCACCCAGATCCCTTTCCACCGTGAATACCGAGGTAAAGTATTCATTAAGCACCTCCGCCATTTCTAACGGTTCCGCACAAACTTTTCCCCCTTCACCTTTTAAGGGTCCTAAGCCTTCACATCTCATCCTTTTACTCTTGACATATTTGTAGAAAGCCTTGGGATTCTCCTTAATCTTACCCGCCAAGGTCTTCTCATGACCCCTTCTCGCTCTCCTAATTTCCTTCTTAAGCTCCTTCCTACATCCCGTATACTCCTCTAAATCCTTAACACCTCCTAGCTCTCTGAACCTTCTGTACGCCTCTCTTTTCTTATTCACCAGGTTCATCACAACCTTCGTGCACCACGGTTCTCGTACCCTACCAACACCCCCCTGTCTCATCGGAACGTTGTCATGCAGAGCTCCAGACAAACATTCCTTGAAAATCCTCCACTTTCCTTCGGTACTTTTCCCCAAGAATGCCTCCTTCCAATTTACCCGTCTAATTTCCTCCCTGATGACACTGTATTTCCCTTTACTCCAGAGAAACACTTTCCTAGCCTGCCTGATCCTATCTCTTTCCAATGCTATCGTGAAGGAGATAGAATTATGATCGCTATCCCCAAGATGCTCACCCACCGAGAGATCCTCCACCTGTCCAGGTTCATTAGCCAGCACCAGATCAAGTACAGCCTCTCCTCTAGTAGGCTTATCCACATACTGTGTCAGGAAACTCTCCTGGACACACCTAACAAACTCCTCTCCATCCAAACCCCTAGCCCTAGGGATATTCCAATCTATGTTTGGGAAATTAAAATCTCCCATCACGACAACTCTGTTATTCCTACATCTCTCCAGGATCTGTTTCCCCATCTGCTCCTCAACATCTCTGTTACTATTGGGCGGCCTATAGAAAACACCCAGCAAAGTTACCGACCCCTTCCTGTTCCTAACCTCCACCCACAGAGACTCCGTAGTCAATCCCTCCACGGCGTCCACCTTCTCTACAGCCGTGACACTATCCCTGATCAACAGTGCCACTCCCCCCCCTCTCTTGCCTCCCTCCCTGTCCTTCCTGAAACATCTAAAACCCGGCACCTGAAGCACCCAGTCCTGTCCCTGAGACATCCAAGTCTCCGTAATGGCCACCACATCACAATTCGAAGCAGCAATCCACGCTCTAAGCTCATCCACTTTATTCACTACACTCCTGGCATTAAAATAGACACATCTCAGACCTTCAGCCTGAGCACTTCCCTTCTCCATCACTCGTCTAACCTCCCTCTTACCCTGTCTACATTCCTTATCTATTTGCGAGCTAACCTCCTCGCTCTCAGTCCCCTCATTTCGATTCCCTCCCCCCAACCTTTCTAGTTTAAAGTCTCTCCAGTAGCCTTAGCCAACCTTCCCGCCAGGATATTGGTCCCCCTGGGATTCAAGTGCCACCCGTCTTTTTTAAACAGGTCACACCTGCCCCTAAAGAGGTCCCAATGATCCAAGTACCCAAATCCTTGTCCCTTGCTCCAGTCCCTCAGCCACGCATTCATTCTCCACCGATTCCTGTTCTCACTCTCCCGCGGCACAGGCAGCAATCCCGAGATTACTACCTTTGCATTCCTCTTTCTCAGCTGTCTACCTAACTCCCTATATTCTCTTTTCATGACCCCTTCCCTCTTCCTACCTATGTCAGCAGTACCTATATGCATCACGACCTTCGGCTCCTCTCCCTCCCCCTTCAGGATTTCTGGGACTCGACCAGAGACATCCCGGACCCCTGCACCAGGGAGGCAAACCACCATCCGAGAGTCCCGTCTGTGTCCGCAAAAACGCCTATCTGACCCCCTCACCGTAGAGTCCCCAATTAGCACTACCCTCCTTTCCTTACCCTTTTGCACTACTGGGCCAGGCTCAGCTCCAGAGACACTGCCACCGCTGCTTCCCCCAGGTGGGCTGTCCTCCCCAGTAGTACTCAGACAGGAGTACTTATTATTAAGGGGCACATCCACCGGGGTGCTCACCATCAACCGAGCTTTCTCCTTCCTCACTGTTACCCAGTTACCCTCCTCCCGTGGTCCCGGTGTGACCACCTGCCGATAGCTCCTGTCAATGACCTCCTCACTATCCCTAACCCGGCGAAGGTCCTCGAGCTGCAATTCCAGTTCCCTAACATGGTCCCTTAGGAACCGCAGCTCAACACACCCAGCACAGATATGGTCGTCCGGGAGGCTAGGAGCCTCCAGGACCTCCCACATCCTACATTGGGAACAACATACTGGCCTCACACTCATAATTGCCCTTTTAAACACACAGGGAAAAAAAAAAGTGAATGAAAATAGGGATTCTATGATTCTATGATCATAGCCCAGGAACTTGCTATACCAACATCAATCAATGTTAACAATGTAACTCTGCATGTTGTTAATAGCTTCACATATTTAAGCTCCACAATTACACGACTTGATCGAAACATGCATTGCAAAAGCTGCATTGTTATAGCCAAGCTGAGTAAAAGAGTGTGGAAGAACAGTAACCTGACTGAGAACACCAAACTGCAAGTCTACCAAACCTGTATTCTCAGTGCACTCCTCTACAGTAGTAAGAACTGGCTAGTCAGGAGAAAAGGCTGACCAGTTTCCAGTCTCAGATCTTTCCTCGGCATCTCTTTGCAGGACATGGTCACCAACTCAAAGATGTTAATGCTAATTCCATCAACATACATTGCTAAACCAACAATGTCTGTACTGGCTTGGCCATGTTATCAGATGGATGATGGTCATGTACCTAAAGACCTTCTGTCTGATGAGCAGTCCATTGGGTCACGACAAACGCAACATCCATACTTCCCTGCCAGGCCATCTGAAAGTAAGATATGAACATGGCGGACATTGCGAGACAGTTGCCAATGGCTGTGACCCCTGGAGGCTGACTGTCTGCAGGGGCAATGGCAAAAGCAGGAAGCCCAATTGGCAGACAACAGGCTCCAGAGAAAATAGAGAACAGAGAATCCTGCAACTTCTCAGTCCAGTGTCCTTACCTGCAATAAATACAGCAGAGACTGCCATTCCAGAGTGGTGCCCTTGAGCCATACAGCATGATATTTAACATTGAGTTGATCACCAAAGCTCAAACCATTGTCTCACAAGACAGAAGACAGCCAGAGATCCTTCACTATTTGTGTATGAATGAACCTTACCAGTGAGCGCCTTGATGGTTTCGTTTGTAATTCCCTACATCTTAGTAGGCCAGTCAGATGCTAAAAGCTCTCTGCTCTCTCGACTTGCTGCAATCTTTCCAGCAAGAATTTGGTAAAGATAATCCTCAGTACATGAGGTGTTATTCACTTGATGCAGACAGAAATGAATTTTAGGCTGACAATTATCTCCTGATGGTCTGGAAGGAAACTGTGGCATAAAATGGAAGGCTGTGTGTGGTGAACCACTGTTACTACATGTATGTGCCTGGACACACCCATGCTGCACCTGGCCCGAGACACCTCCCTTTCCACCTGAGACCCCTCCCTTTCCACCCAGAGTGGGGTATAAAGGTGATGGTCCCTCCTCCTTGCCTCAGTCTAAACCAGGTCAGCTACAAGGGTGTGCTCCTGTTCTCTGTGAATAAAAGCCTATTAGTTTCCCTCACTCTCAGAAGTCTTCGCGTCGTAATTGATAGTGCATCACTGTGGTGATCTTAAGTTTATTTGACTGTTTGTAAGTTGGGCTACAACAAATGACATGACTTAGTCACCGAAATGCAGTCAAGAGAGGCAGCAAAGTCAATTGTCCCTGAAGATGCCTAAGTAGGAGTGGTGTGGGCAGTAAACAGGTCAACATACCATTTGCCTTCTTTACTGCCTGCTGTACCTGTGTGCTTACTTTCAGGGACTGATGCACGAGAACACCAAGGTCAAGTTGAGTATCCATCTCTCTCAATTTACACCCATTCAAATAATAATCTGACTTCCTATTTTTGCTACAGAAGTGGATAATCTCATGTTTATCTGTATTATACTGCCATGCAAATGCCCACTCACTCAGTCTCTCCAAATCATGCTCAAGCATCTCTGCATCCTCTTCACAACTCACCCTCCCATCCAACTTTGTATCATCTACAAATTTGGAGATAATACATTCAGTTCCCTCGCCCAAATCATTAATATATAATGCAAACAGTTGGGGTCCTAGCACAGATCCCTGCAGTCCCCCACTAATCACTGACTGCCAATCGGAAAAAATCCCATTTATGCCAACTCTTTGCTTCCTGTCTGCTAACCAGTCTTCTATCCATCATAAGACACTACCTGCAATTCCATGTGCTTTAACTTTACATAGTAATCTGCTATGTGAGACCTTGTCGAAAGCCTTCTGAAAGTCTAAACCACATCCATCGGTTCTCCCTGGTCAACTCTACTAGTTACATCCTCAAAGAATTCCAGTAGATTTGTCAAGCATGAATTCCCTTTCATAAATCCATGTTGACTTTGTATGATTATACCATTGCTTTCCAAATTCTGTGCCATGAAATCCTTGATAATGGATTCTAGAAACTTCCCTACTATCAATTTTAGGCTCACTGGTCTATAGTTCCCTGTTCATTAGTTCATTAGTTCATTAGCTATCCTCTAATCTGTAGGAACCACTCCAGAGTCCAAAGAATTTTGGAAAATGACCAGCAATGGATCTACTATTTCTACGGCAACTTCCTTAAGTACTCTGGAATGACGATTATCAGGGAGATATTTCCACCTTCAATCCCATTAATTTTTCCAAAACCATTTTTGTACTAATATTGATTTCCTTCAGCTCCTCACTAAAACTTGTGTTACTCTGAACTTCCAGTACATTATTCATGTTTTCCTTTGTGAAGACAGAAGCAAAATATGAATTTAGTTCCTCAGCCATTTCTTTGTTCCCCTCTTCCTGACAGTAAGGGGTCTACATTTGTTTTTGTCAATCTTTTTCTCTTTACATACCTTTTAATGGCACTTTTTTTCAAGTGCCATTGGTGGAGAAAACCGCCACTGCCAATTTCAACACTGCTTTTCCTGCCCAACATCGGCCTTTGCCTATATCGGGGAAAATGCCAGCCAAAGAGTCTCAAATTCTGTGGGAATACTCAAAGGACATGAATTGTGTCTGATTCTATATCAATCAGCATGCTGTTGGAACTTACATGTGACTGACCCCTTGAATTATGAAAGATACCTTTTGATGTTATTTTGTGCTGTATGAATTTCAAAGCACCAAGGGGTATAAATATAGCCCAGTGGCAAATGCATTTTTATGAGTGAATCTCTGCTTTTGCAGAATGAGTTAAAACTAGCGGAGAACTATGCCAATATTCAATTTCCTCCATTAACTTTGCAAGGCAGACGTTGTAACTAGTAGTAAAATGGAGATTATAACCAGAATTTAGAGACATTATTTGAAATAAGAGCTATGAATCAACTAAAGTTTAATCTCTCTCCTCAGCCAAGAAAGTGGCGATTTAGTCATTTGGGATTTAGGTAATTATAGATATAAATCTATAATTTATGAATATATGACATTGAATAGTGAATCATCTGAGGAACATTATTTTAGAGATTGTTGCAGTAAGACATTAAACCATGTTCTTGCATGTAAAACTTTCTGCTTTGCCAATAAAAATGATTAATGAATATTTTATACATATTATCCAGTAGCTCTTCAATTTTAATATACCTTCCTACTATATATACCCCACACTTAGGACTACGAATTCAAGAGAACAATATATTCATATAAAATAATCTCCATTCCTATACACACATACACACATTTTCCTTCAGAACTGGCAACATAAAAGTATTTGGTTGTTTGACCAGCTGTCCTTGCAAGACTCAAATGCAGGGAAGCTTACTGTACCTAAATATTCCAAAGTGTTTGGCAATAAAGCTACTGGCTCTGAGTTCCTGGAAATGAAAACTAATGCATAACTTTGATGAGGTTTCTGAAACGATTTCCATCATTAGTCATGAGAAGTTGCAATTCACTAAAATCATCTGCATCTCAAACCATGACAGAAAATTCACATAAGACACCAGTTTCATGATTTGAAAGAAGGAAAGAAAGAGGTAATAAACTGTTCTTGAGTAGTGAATAACATGTTCTTTGAACAACATGTGAAATAGGGAGTAGTTCAGTTTTGGTTTTGTCATGTTACCACCCCTTTAAGCAGACACTGTAAATGAGAACTTAGAAGGAGCCAGTGACCCTCAACCATTCTTCACACATATGTTGCAAAGATTGTTGTTATTGGCTGTCCGATAATAGACGTGAGAGCAAGCCAAACACACAGTTTGAAAAATATTCAAATTTCAACTGGTTAATGGTATGACAGTAAGATATGATTTGAACAAAGAACAAAGAAAAGTACAGCACTGGAACAGACCCTTTGGCCCTCTAAACCTGTGCCGATCATGATGCCCTAACTAAAAATAACCTGCCCTTACTCAGTCCGTATCCCTCTATTTCCTTCCTATTCATGTACCCATTCAGATGCCTCTTAAATGTTGCTAACGTGCCTACTTCCACCGCATCCTCTGTCAGCGCTTTCCAAGCACCCACCACTCTGCATGAAAAGCTTTCCCTGCACATCTCCCTTAAACTTTCCCCCTCTCACCTTGAGCCTGTGCCCTTTTGTAATTGACATTTCCATCCCTGGAAAAAGCCTCTGACAATCCACCCTGTCTATGCCTCTCACGATTTTGTAGACCTTTATCAGGTCAAACTGAACTGAACTGAATGAGATTGGCAGTTAAGCATTTGTAGCTTTGCTAAGAGATCGAGGAGTATAAAAACATACAAACTAGGAACATCCTTTGAGTGGAGATGAATCAAAACAAACTAAATGTTCATTTAAAGGCAGATACATTTTTAGTCTTTACATATCTCAATAGTAACTGTTGGACAACTGTTTTTATTGTGATTATGATGCACTGTGCAATTAAAATCTGATTACATTTACATTCTTACTTTTGATTTTGGACACAAATGGACAATATATATGAGTTTACATACTGGATAAGTAAGAAACTAAAATAAGCATGATGCATTACATTATATGGTGTGTTTATAATATGATAGAAAAATCAATATTGCAATGGTGGTAAATATGACAATGTTCATCTTGAATAATCTCATTAGCTGAATCAATTTGTGATGTCCACATGAAACAGAATAAATTCTGCATTGTTAATAACAAACTGCAGATGTAACCACATGTCCTTCATTAAAATAATTAGAATTTAATTTGGTTTTTATTTAGTGCAAGTACCAATGACATATTAATTCTTTTCATTCAGTTGGAACAGAAATTGAACGTTGTATTAAGCTGGAAATTTCAATGTACGGAATTAATTAGATAGAAGTTTGGGCCTGGAGATGGCATCTCCATATAAACTATAACTAAGATTGGGGGCAGGGGTGGAATTGTACAAATAACTCATTGTCAACTGGACTAATGCATGTTGCTATAGTGAAGTTAGGCCAGTACGGATAGCACTACACTTGTTGGGGTACTGTGACAAAAAAATCAGCATGAAAGTCATTAATTAGACAGAGATATAAATATATTCCTATAAGAAGCGATATTGTTAATTTCTTGCAAAGATTTAAGGCAGGTTAAATTCTCTCAACAACCAGGAATCTCTTATCTTGCCCTTCTAAAAGGACACAATGTTACCCATTGGGCATGTGTGTATTTGTCACTGGATCCTAAATTCACTCTATGTTATTTATGAAACTACAAACATTATATGACTGCATCAATGCATCTAAATCTGGTAACTTTTTTTTAAACGGGCGCTCAACAGGCAATTGACTGACTGTCTTACTGATCATCAATCTATTTTCTGTCAGCTTCATGTTTGTGAGCATGATGTGAGTGCTAAACGCACCAGAACAATTTCAGAAGTAAATCCTAAACTGTGAGGATCAATTCTGGGGTCTTCTGAGTTCAGGTCATTATCCTGGTCTCAATGTGCCCTTGCATATAAGGCTCTGCAACTGGAAATGGGGAGGAAAATTCACTGCTGTGGCAGGGTTTACAGGTCAGGAGCAGGAGAGTCCAAAAATAACTCCTCAACACAAGCCCAATGTCCCTGGAAAATGCAAAAGGTACCTTCTGGGTCCTGTGTCTTTCCTACCTGTCTTTTTCCATCCTCTGCTGTGGAAGCACCTTGGCAAAGGATATCATTTGGATTTCTTTAAAATCGGGTGCCAACCAGTCAATGATTGAGCAAATGAGGCGGCACCAAGGATGCCCTCTCTCACTTCATTAATATTGCAACTATTAAGTCCTTGTGGAGACAAAGTCCCACTTCCACATTGAGAATAACCTCCATCGTGTTGTGTGGCACTATCACCGTGCTAAATGGGATAGACTTCGAACCGATCTAGCAACTCAAGACTGGGCATGCATGAGGCGCTGTGGGCCATCAACAGCAGCGGAATTGTACTCCAGCACAATCTGCAACCTCATGGCCCGGCATATCTCCCACTCAACCATTACCATCAAGTTAGGGGATCAACCCTGGTTCAATGGAGAGTGCAGGAGGGCATGCCAGGAGCAGCATCTAGCATACCTAAAAATGAGGTGTCAACGGTAGCACAGTGGTTAGCACTGCTGCTTCACAGCTCCAGGGTCCAGGGTTCGATTCCCGGCTTGGGTCACTGTCTGTGTGGAGTTTGCACATTCTCCTCATGTCTGCGTGGGTTTCCTCCGGGTGCTCCGGTTTCCTCCCACAGTCCAAAGATGTGCGGGTTAGGTTGATTGGCCAGGTTAAAAATTGCCCCTTAGAGTCCTGGGATGCGTAGGTCAGAGGGATTAGTGGGTAAATATGTGGGGATAGGGCGATAGGGCCTGGGTGGGATTGTGGTCGGTGCAGACTCGATGGGCCGAATGGCCTCCTTCTGCACTGTAGGGTTTCTATGATTCTATGATTCTATGAACCTGGTGACGCTACCAAATATGATTACTTGCATGCCAAATGGCAAAAACAACAAGTGATAGACAGAGCTAAGCGACCCCACAACCAACGGATCAGATCTAAGCTCTGCAGTCCTTCCACATCCAGTCGAGAATGGTGGTGGACAATCAAACAACTCACTGGAGGAGGAGGCTCCACAAATATCCCCATCCTAAATGATGGAGGAGCACAATACATTAGTGCAAAAGCCAAGGCTGAAGTATTCGCAGCAATCTTCAGCCAGAAGTGCTGAGTGGATGATCCATTTTGGTCTCCTTCAGTGGTGCCCAGCATCTCAGATGCCAGTCTCCAGCCAATTCGATTCACTCCACGTGATGTCAAGAAACAGTTGGAGGCACTGGATACTGCAAAGGCAATGGGCCCTGATAACATTCCAGCAATAGTACTGAAGACTTGTGCTCCAGAACTTGCTGCTTCCCTAGCCAAGCTCTTCCAGTACAGCTACAACACTGACATCTACCCATCAATATGGAAAATTGCCTGGGTATGTCCTGTACGCAAAAAGCAGGACAAATCCAACCCGGCCAATTACTGCCCAATCAGTCTACTCTTGATCATCCATAAAGTGATGGAAGGGGTCATCGACAGTGCTATTAAGCAGCACCTGCTCAGCAATAACCAGCTCAGTGACATCCAGTTTGAGTTTTGCCAGGGTCACTCAGCTCCTGATCTTATTACAGCCTTGGTTCAAACATGGCCAAAAGAGCTGAATTCCAGAAGTGAGGTGAGAGTGACAGCCCTTGACATCAAGGCCGCATTCGACCGAGTGTGGCATCAAGGAGCCCTTACGAAACTGGAATCAATGGGTATGAGGGGGCAAACTCTCCGCTGGTTGGAGTCATACCTGGTACATAGGAAGATGGTTGTGGTTGTGGAGGGTCAGTCATCTCAGCTCCATGACATTTCTGCAGGAGTCCCTCAGGGTAGTGCCCTAGACCCAACAATTGTCAGCTGCTTCATCAATGACCTTCCCTCCATCATAAGGTCAGAAGTGGCGATCTTTGCTGATGATTGCACAATTTTCAGCACCATTCGCGACTCCTCAGATACTGAAGCAGTCCATATTTAAATACAACAAGATCTGGACAATATCCAGGCTTGGGCTGACAAGCGGCAAGTAACATTCACGTCACACAAATACAAGGCAATGACCCATCACTAGTAAGAGACACTCTAACCACTGCCCCTTAACATTCAGTGGTGTAACTATCACTGAATCCCCCATTGTCAACATCCTTGGGGTTACCATTGACCAGAAACTCAACTGGACTCACCACATAAACTACAAGAGCAGGTCAGAGGCTAGGAATACTGCGGTGAGTAACTCATTTCCTGACTCCCCAAAGCCTATCCACTATCTACAAGGCACAAGTCAGGAGTGTGATGGAATACTCCCACTTGCCTGGATGGGTGCAGCTCCAACAACACTCAAGAAGCTTGACACCATCCAGGACAAAGCAGCCCATTTGATTGGCACCACATCTACAAACATTCAATCCCTCCACCACCGACACTCAGAAGTAGCATGCGTACTCTCTACAATATGCACTGCATCAATTCACCAAAGATCCTTAGACAGCACCTTTCAAACCCACGACCACTTTTATCTAGAAGGAAAAGGGCAGCAGATAAATGGGAACACCACCACCTGTAAGTTCCCCTCCAAGCCACTCACCATCCTGATTTGGAAATAGATCACCATTCCTTCGCAATCGCTGGTTCAAAATCCTGGAATTCCCTCCCTAATGGCATCGTGGGTCAACCCACAGCACGTGGACTGCAGCGATTCAAGAAGGCAGCTCACCACCACCTTCTCAAAGGCAACACGGATGGGCAATAAATGCTGGCCAGTCAGCGACACCCATGTCCCATGAATGAATTTTTAAAAACCTTGCTTATTGACGTCTTAAAACATGCTGCAACATCACCCCCAAAACAGTGGAGTTGCTTAAAAGGCTGGAAATAAACGCCCTCAGGATGCAAATGAGAAGAAATTGCCCCCTTCGCTGTTGTTTGAAAATGCCAAAATTATGATGCAATATTTATTATTTTGAGTAAAATTTCAGCATTAAGTGGTTTTTACAGATGTATGAGGTGGCTATACTCACTGTTGTCTGGAGGCCTTGTGTTCAGTTAACATGTCAGATTAAATACATCAGATCAAGAAGGAGTGTGTTGATATAAGCAGCGGCATTATTTTATAAAACATGCTGTGCTCCCATTTATTTACAACCTGAAGCTATTGATATCCAGCTGTGTAGTCAAATGTATTCTTTCTACATGATGACCAACTTAACAGTGCTGCATGATTGTAATCAATTTCATAGTCAAAGTTAAGCATATCAGTACCTCGTTCTGTGTAGGTTAGAGATAACTAATATTTTGGGTAGAATTAATTTGTCTTTTTAAAAAATGGTAATAAATACTCAGATTATAATGCAGCATTTCAGATCTCAGCTGCTCTGGACTGAGGAGCAAAGAAAAATTGTCTGTGTGATTCTTGGCAGCTATTCATTGCATCCATCAGTGTTGTCCTCAACTTATTATTCATTCTCAACCAACTGGCCTGAATGGAGTGATGAGTTAAAATTCCGCCCATATTTTCTCCACCACTAATAGTGTCAGGGCGATCACTGAACTATCTGACTACCAGACTGACATTAGATTCTTCATAAATGGTAACTTCCTATGACTCACAGTTCACAATTATTCAAGAACTCTGGAATGAAAGATATAGGAGCAAAATTTCCCATTCCGCCCACCATGGGAATCATAGCGGGTGAGGGGCAGACCATGGAAAGGTCCATTGACCTCTGCTGGGATTTTCCGGTTTTGGGGTGAGCTTGGGGAACTGAGGGAAGGCTTTTAAGGCATGGCAGACTATAGCAATTATCTTGTTTACTGATGTAAGGAGGAGGCAATGACCTAGTGGTATTATCGCTAGACTATTAATCCAGAAACTCAGCTAATGTTCTGGGGACACAAGTTCGAATCCCACCATGGCAGTTGGTGGAATTTGAATTCAATAAAAAATATCTGGAATTAAGAATCTACTGATGACCATGAAACTATTGTCGATTGCCTGAAAAACCTATCTGTTCACTAATGTCTTTACACCGTCTGGCCTACATGTGACTCCAGAGCCACAGTAATGTGGTTGACTCTCAACTGCCCTCTGAACAAGGACAACTAGGGGTGGTTGATAAATGTTGTAAGAAGTCTCACAACACCAGGTTAAAGTCCAACAGGTTTATTTGGTAGCACAAGCCACGAGCTTTCGGAGCGCTGCTCCTTCATAAGGTAAGTGGGAGTTCTGTTCACAAACAGGGCATATAAAGACACAAACTCAATTTACAAAATAATGGTTGGAATGCGAGTCTTTACAGGTAATCAAGTCTTAAAGGTACAGACAATGTGAGTGGAGAGAGGGTTAAGCACAGGTTAAAGAGATGTGTATTGTCATTCATCCGTTGTCGTAGCGTCTGCATGGTCCCCCCCAATGTACCATGCCTTGGGACATCCTTTCCTGCAGTGTATCAGGTAGTTGAGCACCGCTCGACAATCACCAGGCAAGAGTGTTCTCTTCCTGTTGAGGAACACTTCAGCGGTCACGGGCATTCGGCCTCTGATCTTCAGGTAAGCATTCTCCAAGGCGGCCTTCATGACACATGACAATGCAGAGTCACTGAGCAGAGACTGATAGCCAAGTTCCGCACACATGAGGACGGCCTCAATCAGGATCTTGGGTTCATGTCACACTATCTGTAACCCCCACGACTTGCCTGGGCTTGCAAAATTTCACTAACTGTCCTGGCTGGAGACAATACACATCTCTTTAACCTGTGCTTAACCCTCTCTCCACTCACATTGTCTGTATCTTTAAGACTTGATTACCTGCAAAGACTCGCATTCCAACCGTTATTTTGTAAATTGAGTTTTGTCTTTATATGCCCTGTTTGTGAACAGAACTCCCACTTACCTGATGAAGGGACAGTGCTCCAAAAGCTAGTGGCTTGTGCTACCAAATAAACCTGCTGAACTTTAACCTGGTGTTGTGAGACTTCTTACTGTGCTTACCCCAGTCCAATGCCAGCATCTCCACATCAATAAATGTTAGCCAGCCAGCAACGCCCTTGTCCTACGAATGAATTTAAAGAAAGGATCATATTAAAATGAGGCCTGGAATGCAAAACAGCTCCAGAATCATGTTATGCTGGTGTGGGGTTTCTGGAATGACTGAATATTATAAGTACTGAAGAGGGCTTAAAAACTTCCCATGTGAGTAATTGGACGAATTGTTGTGCAACTAATGTGAAGATTTACATGGATTAAAATTAAATTCAATTGTAATTTTAAAGCGCTGAGTACTGATTTGCACTAATGATTGATACTAATATTAGTGAATAACATTTCTCTCTAGCCATATCTATTAATTAATCTATTCAAAGTGCACATTTCCTGTCAATCTTGGAGACTAGTTTCTAATGTACAATTTCTTCTTGCTGTTATTTTCTTTAAATTTTCATACAACACCATGACATCAGGTTAAAACTAACACTTAAAACATAGAAAATCCTTGAAGAATCCTTAAAGTGAATGTCTTACACACATCCTTACCTCTGTACTGTTCTAAATCCAGGGATGGCAGTGAAACTTCAACACCTTTCCCATTTGGTCTCAGTGATTTCCCTTACTCAAGCTTTTCCCTGCTCTCCCACATCATTTTCTGTCCAGTCCAAGCTTTTCCCACCAGCCTGGTTCTTCAGCACTGCTCCAAATGCTGACCTTCCCTGATTTTTAAGTGCCATGTAACACAATGGCAGTACCCAGTGCCAGCTGCACTTATAGCCAATCATCTTTCTCCCTCTAGCCTGCCAACACTGAGCAGAAGGCTCCACACAACACGACTGTCACACAAAGGTGAAATGCCACAATTTTAATTTTGTGCAATTAAAGCAATTATAAAATAACAATCCAAATATTTAATTAATAGAAATTCAAAATCCAATCACTTCTTTCATTTTTTTCTTAACTTTATTCTTTTATTGAAATTAATTCTGCATACGCATTCTCAGCAAGTAACCTTGCCCCCAAGAAGCTTACATAAATAAAATCAATGCTCACTGCCCACATTTTTCAGACAATTTATTTAAATGTTTGGAAAACCATGGTCAGTATGTGCTCAAATTTGTGATTTGAACCTCCAGCAGGTAGGATCCCTCCCCGCATCCCCCCCAACACAATCCACCCATCTCCAAACCTCACCCAAGGTTCATGGGCTCACAAAATTCAGTTAGGTCTGTGCTTGAAAACATTTGTCTTTCATCCATTTGTACAAAGGACTATTTATGAAGCTACTAATTTATTATTATACATGCGTTAAGGTAACATTACTTTTAAGTCATTTCTGAAATGATCAGTATTTTGCCACTCTATTATTGATTTTTGCGACGGCTTTGTCTAAAATAATCACTCATCTGGTATATTATGCACCGTGCAGAATTGGGTGAAAGATAAGAAGAATTCCTCTTCAGGATGATGACTGGCAGTTATAAAGTTACTGCTGAGCCTTTCACAATCATTAGAGCAGAAATTGCTTGCTTTCATTCATAGTTACCAATAAAACCAGGATTTTATAGAAACATAGAAAAACTACAGCACAAACAGGCCCTTCGGCCCACAAGTTGTGCCGAACACATCCCTACCTTTTAGGCCTACCTATAACCCTCCATCCTATTACGCTCCATGTACTCATCCAGGAGTCTCTTAAAAGACCCTATTGAGTTCGCCTCCACCACCACTGACGGCAGCCGATTCCACTCGCCCACCACCCTCTGTGTGAAAAACTTACCCCTAACATCTCCCCTGTACCTACCCTCCAGCACCCTAAACCTGTGTCCTCTCGTAGCAGACATTTCCACCCTGGGAAAAAGCCTCTGAGAGTCCACCCGATCTATGCCTCTCAACATCTTATACACCTCTATTAGGTCTCCTCTCATCCTTCGTCTCTCCAAGGAGAAAAGACCGAGCTCCCCCAGCCTATCCTCATAAGGCATGCCACTCAATCCAGGCAACATCCTTGTAAATCTCCTCTGCACCCTTTCAATCTTTTCCACATCCTTCCTATAGTGATGCGACCAGAACTGAGCACAGTACTCCAAGTGGGGTCTGACGAGGGTCTTATATAGCTGCATCATTATCCCCGGACTCCTAAACTCCATCCCTCGATTGATAAAGGCCAGCACACCATATGCCTTCTTAACCACCTCCTCCACCTGCGGGGCCGATTTCAGAGTCCTATGGACCCGGACCCCAAGGTCCTTCTGATCCTCTACAGTACTAAGAGTCTTTCCCTTTATATTGTATTCCTTCATCCCATTTGACCTACCAAAATGGACCACGACGCATTTATCTGGGTTGAAGTCCATCTTTATTCGCAGCATATTACCATGGAACAGCACTTATTAATACTACACATTTAAAAGTAAGGCTACGAAAGAGCAGTTTTTTTCAGTGCTCTTGCTATTAGACTCAATGGGCAGTGCCAGACTGCAGTGCCAGGCGGCAGTGGCAGGGGCAGTGCCAGGGGGGTGTTCCAAGGGGGAAGGGTGTTGCGTTGGGGTTTGTTCCAGTTTCATAGGGTGGGGTGGGGTGGAGGGGGCTGTGTGGTGGTGTTAGGGGCTGGAGTTCCATGGGGGAAGTTCTGGGGATGAGTTCCATGGTGGGGGGTAGGGGGGCAGTTGGTAGTTCTGTAGAGGGTGGGGGGGTTCCATTTTTATTAATTTACATCTTGATTGTATAAAAGTCTAAGTTGCTGGTAGGGCAGGTTCAATTAGAGCCCGTCCCGCCAGCATGATATCATGTCACCAGCTCCTTTCATTTTTTTTGGCAAAGTGTTTAAAAATACGACAGGAAAACCTGGCAGCACAGCCGGCAGGCTACCCTCCGCTTTTTCCACCCGAGAAGACACTTTGCCAAAAAATGACAAAATTCCTCTCCGTCGTGGCTAAGGTTGTAAAATTAGCAGCAGGCATTGGAATTTCTATTACCAAAAAGGATCATAGCAACAATTTTGCAGGAACATCGTCAATATGACCTTCACCTTGGCACACTATCTGGATTTGGACATAGATTTATAGAATCCCTGCAGTGCAGAAGTATTCAGCCCATCAAGTCTGCACCGACTCTCCAACAGAGCACCTTACCCAGGCCCACCCCTTGCCCAATCCCTGTAACCCCATACATTTATCCTGTTAATCCCCCTAACCTACCCTTCTTTGGACACTAGGGGCATTTTACCATGGCCAATCCACCTAAGCACATACTTCTTCAATCATCACTGGGTTAATATCCTGAACTTTCCTACTTTGTGGAAGTATCATTGTCATAAGAGCTGCAGTGGTTCAAGAAGATGATCCATCGCTACCATATCAATGTAACCAGGTACGGACAATAAATGTAGCCTTCCCAGTGTCGCCCATATCCTGAGAAACACTAAAAAGATAGATTGAGAAACAGTAGATAAAATGATCTGTGTCTGTAACCCGCAGCTTTTAGTTGTCAGCATTAATAAAATGGCATTCATCCTGGTTACTGTAGTTGTCTTTGACAGGTGAAACATTGCTTTGCCACTTCACTAAACATGCTTCTGATGAGGAGGAACTACACACATAAAATAGGTCAACTGCTGAAACACAGATTAACTGGCTTTGATTCCATGCCTATTGGTGTATTTTAGGATTAAAGTAAAGAAAATTATATAGAGATGAAAAATATAATATTGAACTTAATGAAAAAAATTCATCAATGGGATTACTGTGAAATTTAAAATGCGCTGGTGACTAAACTTTCTGGGAATCAAGTTGAAAAGTCTCTGTTAATCAGAGTCTGACTGGAGTTTGAACAATAAATGTCTCTCCCAGCAAAACTTAACATTTGACAATTTAGAAGAGAGAATGGAATGGATTATGTGTTCATGATGTCCTGTTGTTACCATTGACTACATTATGCAACCAACATAGAGTTGACCTCACCTGAGTTGTGGGATTAGGGCATTTAATTAAATTTAATTTACTTGCTGTACACATTGATTTAGGTGCATGTGATATCTGGGATGTCCCAGGAATTCTTGGCAGTAAAATTCAGTTTTGTACTACTGGCAGTTTCGGAGCTATGGTGTCAGTTTGTAGAAAATGGCATCCATGCCATTTCCACCCTCTTTCAGTGTAGCATGTGCTGAGCACCATGTTGGTGAGGGCATTACCGCTGACATTAAGTGTATGCATTGGAATTATGCAGAGTTGGCAGATCCCAATGTCAGCTGACATCTAATGCTGATGTTGCCACTTTAGACTTTAGTTAATGCCCTTTCCAAATCACAAACGTACACTCTGTAGCGCAAGGGAACCCCCAACAGTGCTTTTAAAAGGGATCATTAACAACTTGTCACTAAGTCCTGTATCATTTCCTATCAGCTCCTGCTGAGTTTGTGGAGGTGCTGAGTGTTTGGAGGAGTTGAAGGCAGTTGGTAAAAGAGATGGTGTTGCACATGTAAAAGCAATAATTGCTACTTCAAGAACTCTTGAGTCTACCTTGCACTGCAGCATCAGAGGCAGATGGGGCAGAGGCAGTAGACAGGCTGCTTGCTGAGAAAGGAGGAGGAAGGGGGATGAGTTCACAACAGTTAACCTTATCCACCTATATTCTTTCAGTAGCACTTCTCCCACTTCCAGAGTTGGTCACAGATCTGTGCCTCTTTTTGGAACCAGCCCTGCAGCCTCAGTGCAGGACTAATATGAAGGTGACCATTGCTCTGAGTATTTTAGTGAGCTGATCCTTCTACACTTAACTGGTTAGCACTGCTGCCTTGCAGCGCCAGGGACCCGGGCTCAATTCTGGCATCGGGTCACTGTCAGTGTGCAGTTTGCACATTCTCCCCATGTCTGTGTGGGTTTCCTCTGGGTGCTCCAGTTTCTTCCCACACTCCAAAGATGTGCTAGTTATGTTGATTGGCCACGCTCAATTGTAACTTAGTGTTCAGGCGGTTAGCAGGGTAAATACATGGGGTTATGGGGATAGGGCCTGGGTGGGATTGTTATCGATGCAGACTCAATGGGCTGAGTGGCCTCCTTCTGCACTGTCGGGATTCTATGAAATGGGGACAAAGACAACATATTGTGGTTCATCATCCAATGCTGCATTTGGGAGGTGACAGAGGCTGCCAGAAGAGGGTACTTCGTTATCTTTTCTCTTAGCACTGAGATTTACCAGTGGTGCAGGGTGCCATTGACTGCACACATGTGGCTTTACAGACGTTAAATTTTAATGGTAAAGATATACTGAAACCACAAAAAACTCTCAGATAATACTCAACTAATCACCATCTAAGTTCCTTGCTGACTGTCTTGGGATGATTTGCCTGTCCAAGTGCTAACCCTATGGCTGCAGCATGGTTAGTGGATGCTGCTGACTTTCAGTTGAGGAAGCTGCAGGAGGATTTGCAGGATTTCCCTCAGCAGTTCTGGGTCTAGAAGGCCCTATTTTAGACCGTACCATCAGAAGTAGCAATCTAGGCTGGCTGACTAACAAGAAACAGAAGAGGCACTGGTGGAATGGCAGTGGTGGGAGCAACAAATGCTGTCACTCTTAGAGAGGACAGTAGGTTTATCCTCCATGGCATTACTGCCACTCCTCCGGGCCGTGGTGCCTCAGATATGAGAGCAAGTCGTTGGAGGACAGATTGCTGGATTGTTGTGAGGCCCTGAAAGATCCATTGAGCATTGGTATTGGCACCCATGATGGCAGCAGCCTAAGCTTTTATGGCACCAAGCTGGGCTTGCTTAGCGCCAATCTGGGCTTGCATGGCAGCAAGTTGAGATTTTCTGATATCAACTTGACCTTGTAACGTGGCACTTAGATGATGGGTGGTTTCGGCTTATCCTGTAATGGAAGCAGAGATATAGGTAATCAGATACTGCATGATGGGTAGGTCTGCAAATACAGTCCTGGGGCTTGGCTACCACTCCCACAATGGAAAGGAGAGGCTCCAAGCTTTGTGCAAAAGTCTGACCTATGTTGGAGCTGGGTTTCTCCATGCTACAGTGACAGCAGGCTGTTAGCAGACAATGCACCAAACACTTCAGTATGCATGCCCTTTTTCTATGCCACCCCAATGAAGTCCTCATCGGAGTCCTCTGCAGCAGAATTCTTGTGCCATCTCACTCTCTGGGAGGCTGCCACCCACATGATCTATCCCCTGGACTGGTTTAAACCCACTCCTGCCTGGTGACTCACAACATAAAGATCCCACCTCTATGCTGCTGTCTAAAGTTCACACTGTGCTAATCTCTGAGCTGGTGGTTGTCAGTTCAAGTGATGATGTTTCTTTTTCCTTATTCAATTCTCCCTCTACGCTATCAGCCTCCAGTAGTACTGCTGGCCTGAGAGCAGTTCCACGGAATCTGAAAGCATAAAAACAGAGGGCAGGATTGAGATGAGGTAATGGTGGGAATAAAAGAGGCGAATAGTTACACTGTCTGCAACTTGTACATTATAACAGATTGCAGGAGGAGGGTGAAGTGGATTTTAACAAGGTGCATTCAACAAGAACTTAACAATTTATTTGATGGTTTCAGCCATGCTGCTGGCAACAGCCTCAGTTATAGGGTCACAAAGTCATTACTGCACAGAAGGAGAACTTTTGGATCATCAAGCCCATGCTGGCTTTCTGTAGAGCAATTTAACCAGTCTCGCTCTCTCACTCTATCCCCGCAGCATTCCAAGTTTCTTTCCCTCAAATGCCTATCCAATTTCCGATTGAAATCGTTCATCAGTTCTGCTTCCATCATCCTCATAGGCAGCAAATTCCAGGTCAATACCACCTTAAATCCATGCACCAAGGTGATAGCCACTCCAATTATTTCCAACATTGTCTCCCCCATGAGGGCGAATACATGCAGCCCTTCCTGCACCCCCTGCCAGATAGCTGCCATTGCCACCTTTTATGGACCACTTTGCCCTGTAAAAGGAGAGGGAAGGGTGTCAATGTGTGGGGCACAATGTGGTCGGATAATATGTCTGCTGCAGTTGAATAGCTGTAAATGTATGTGAAATGTGAGTATGCAGCTTCTGGCATTTCTTTGTGTGTGAGGGTGGGGTTTTGAGGTAATGGTCTATAGAGATTGATAGTAGACAAGTGCATAGGGTTTGGTGAATGGAACCATGCGTGAAGCTAGTGGTGCAGTTGGTTGGATATGGTGTGTGAGGATCTGAAGAAGGGAAAGGGTTAATGTTTTTTTGTACTCAATGTATTTTGTGCCTAAAAGGTTGAACTTTGTACCTGAAATGTATCATAAACATAGCTCTTCCTTATGGCTAGCCTCCCCTTTGTTTATATTGCTCCTGGTAGTAGTATAAGCCATTTGTTTATGTCTTTCATCTTTAACTTTTAGTAGCACAAGCCATTTGTTTTTGGTTTCATCTTTTACTTTTAGTATAAGCCATTTGTTCATGGTTCCCTCGCTTGTTTATATCATTCTGATAAAACAGACAGTTAAATATAGATGTTAGGGGGTAAGTCTTTCTTTCCCGTAGGCTTGTGTATGATTTAAACGGGAGAGGCGGCGGCCAAATGGTAGAGTGCGAGGATGGCCGTTTGAAGGAGGACTCCCACTGGGACAGCTGCATTCGTACTCAGTCACTTCAAAGGAAAAGCTGCGGGAAGAGCAGGGGACCAGAGGTGGCACCTTGACTGCAACGACCAGGAGAATTGTGCTTTATGACCCAAGGATACCAGATGGTCTCTAACCATGATCCAGAGACTATCAGAAGCTGTTAAAGGAACTATAATTTATGATCAAGGACTGTTAACTGGACTTTGCTTTATGACTTGTATTGGGAACCCTGATGTATAAAGGTCCACGCTTCTTGTGTTCAGTGAGAACTTTGGCTTCCGCTTTCAAGGGGTCAAGTTCTCCCATAAGCTTGTGAGAATAAAGCCTGACTGTATTTTGACTCATACCAGCCTCAAGAGGTATATTTTCCGACTTCAGGATCCATTCACAGATCTTCAGATCTCCAGATCTTCTTTCAGCTCTGCAGCCAGGACCTTGGGGATAGGCTGCTGGCATTAACCACTACAGTATCTGCCCCAAATCCTTTTCAGGATGTGTCTGGAGAGCCTCCTAGCCCTTTGAGGGAAGAAGACACACTCTACTCCTTTCCAGCTTCTACCAAAAGGCCTCCAGCATGGAATCTGAGAAACTTGGATCCCCTTTCTCTGGCAGGTTGCACGATTTCTGTAACTTCTATCTGGTCTACCACTCTTCTTTAAGCAGTTCCAGCCTCTCTTATAGTCAGGATGCATCTCAGCTTTGTCTGATCCAGGACAAGCTCCCCAAGTTCTTGGTATGATTCAGTTAGAATTCATTAACTTTTTATTTCAAATAAACAAAGTTTGAGATCCAAGATACCTGCTAAGAGAACAATACCCACAAGATTCCATGGTTTTTAGGTTGCTATATGAGATCAGAACGATAAAACAATTTACAATATCTATCTTATATTCCAACAGTGTTAATATGAGCTACACACGAATTAACAAGCAAGCTACTGTCTAACACAGATAAAACCAAGACACATCCAATCGATTTCTCAGCAACCCACCCAAATGTCAGTAAATATTGAGTCAGTCAATCTCTTTGAAACAACTTTATCTTTTTCATGAGAGATTCCAGTTTTCATCTTGGAATTCTAGAATAGAATCATAGAATCCCTACAGTGCAGAAAGAGGCCATCTGGCCCGCTGAGTCTGCATTGACTCTCTGAAAGAGCTTTCCACCCCAGATCCTCCCCCTCCGCCCTATTTCCGTAACCCCATCCATTTTCCAGGCTCCAAAGGTTCTTCTGATTTGGTCTTCTCCAACAATGGTCCACCCTGCAGAATTTCAAACACATCTGCCAAGAATCCGTTTTCCTGGATTCCCGAGTTTTTACTCCAGCACCAATTCACAAGGACAATTTTAGATCTTTGACTGTGATGAGCAGAACTCCACTGCACCAAACCAGTTCCTTTGCCCTAACAACTTGCAGCATGGAATAACCAATCTTCTGCTGCCTTCTGCAACCCCCATTCATTACAATTAGCAGGCATCATGAAGTTTACCTTCTGCTTGCGTCTCTGGAATGTGTGCAAGGTAATTGTGCATTGCAATACCAGTGCGTGATTTTGGGAGTTACCCAATTAACAACACTCCCACCCCCTATTTTGTTTAAAAGCTTCCAGTTACTTAAATGTAAATGATTGTGTGTAGTGAAGTCAGAACAAATACAATATATGGTGAAAGAATTGACAGCTCAAAGCATAAGAAAGGAAATCCAATGTGCAAGCACAAAATTAGAATCAGTGGGCGAATTGTACTCTTTGATAGCTGGAGGAGTGAATATTCCGCTGCAAGGAGTGGATGCAAAGAAGTTTCCCCTGTTTCACACTCAGGGCATCCTCCCTGCAAGACAGCAGTGCACTATGCCTGACTACCAGCTCTCGCTAGACCTAGTGCAGCTGCAACTCTACTTCACCAGTAATCAAATGAAGGCAGGGGAGACCGATTCACACCTAACATCTAAAGACAGAAATATCCGTGCTTCTCAGTCCTCAAGTTGCTATCTTGAATGGAGAATTGCTCCCTCAATCTGGAGGCTATTTTTGGGTTGTCTGTCCAATTAGGGCCTTCAATCAGGCATGTAGAATGAAACCCCGTTATATCACAAAGATAAAGGCAAAATACTGTTGATGCTGGAATCTGAATCAAAAACAGAAAATGATGGAAAAACTCAGCAGGTCTGACAACATCTGTGGAGAGAGAATAGAGCCAATGTCATTCAAACTCAAAATGTTGACTCTATTCCAGCATTGTCTGTTTTTGTCCCATTCTATGGGGTGAAACACTCAGGCTCAAGGAACTACACTGGCCTGGATTTTTAATATGGCAGGTTTCCTGCCCTGCCATTCCAAGGCGGGAAACACATTCTCACCAACGCTGCCTGCCCTGCAGCTAGTTAAACTCCCAACAAGCATTAACTGGCTGCAGGCAGGATTTTCACCTTTAACTCAGGAGGAAGTCCTGCCTTAGTGAGCTGCTGGCCCATCCGATTGGGCAGTAGCTCTTTATTCCCTGCAGCACCAAAAGCGACAGTGACAGGGGTGGGACTACATGCAGTCCCTGGAGTTAAAGTCCTGGCATTCTGGCAAGAGGCAAGTTTTGGGGGTCTCAGGGAGGTGAGGGGAGGCCTCAGGTATTGGGTATGAACAGGGGGGTGTGGGGTATAGGAGTGGAGGGACAGTACTGGACTATAAGAGGGTGGGGGAGTGCACTCAAAGTTAATAGGAGGCTTATGATGAATGGATCCCTTTTCCTGCCTGAACCTGGATTATTTTTGGACTTCCCCAGTACCTAGGAATTCATTGAGGTGGGGGGAAGAGGGGTGTTGGGGACAGCCATGCGTGGTCAATAATGGGCCACTTAAGGGCCTCAAGTGGAACAAGGATGGATGGCACAAGTCACAGTGTAAAATTGCTGGGAGGCCGAGGTGGGCAGGAATCCACTGGGAAGCCCATCCATGATATTTCACGCTCATCCCTGCCTACAAACCCACTGATAAGAGAGTGTAGAATTCCGGCCATTATTTCAAAAATAATACAGAATGCCAAAGTAAACAATCCATAATGGCTGAACCATCTGTGAATCATTCCAACCAACGTTCTAAATACCTTGGGCGTCTCTGCAACAACCTGAATCTGACCTCTTTCATAATTAAACAGCATAGTTAAAACAAGCCTGAGTTCAAATCAAGCCATTGCACTCACAAATTTAAATTCAGTTAATAATTCTGGAATAAAAAGATAATCTCAGTAATGGTAACCATAAAACTACTGGATTATCATAAAAACCTACCTGTTACATTCATGCACTTTACAGAAGAAAAAACCTTCCTTGCCTGGTCTGGCTAGTGTGTGACTCTAGATTCACAGGAATGTGATTGACTCTTAACTACCCTCTGAAATGGCCTCGAAAGTCATTAGTTTCATCATAATTAAGACGAGAAATTGTAATAAGAATTGAACTGGATAGACCACCCAATTTTGAGCTAGGCACCAAATTCAGATGTGACAAAGACACATTCATCCCATTCAATATTGCAGTGTCCTCACTAACACATGAGGAAAACCCACTACAGATTAACCAAACTATACTTTGACATAGTCATGTCTACAGAATTATATCTTTCAGATAAGAGCACAGACTTGGAGCGGCACGGTGGCACAATGGTTAGCACTGCTGCCTCACAGTTACCAGTGACCCGGGTTTGATTTCCGGCTTGGTCACTGTGTGGAGTTTGCACGTCCTCCCTGTGTCTTTGTGGGTTTCCTCCGGGTGCCCCGATTTCCTCCCACAGTCCAAAGATGTGTAGGTTAGGTGCATTGGTCTTGCTAAATTCTCCCTCAATGTACCCGAACAGCGCCGGAGTGTGGCAACTAGGGAATTTTCACAGTAACTTCATTGCAGTGTGAATATAAGCCTGCTTGTGACTAATAAAATAAGCTTTAACTTTTAAACATTAAGACTCATCACCATCCCTGGCTATGTCCTTTCTGACAGATGATACAGACTCACCAGAAGTATAGCAGAGATATGCAGAGATGATACTATTAATGTAGCAAGTTTTTGTAACAGGAGCTTGTAACAAAAGCTTTAAAATAACTTCTCACATGCTTAGAGCATCTTGCTTCAGTTTAGTTTTTTCTTCTAAGTGAGCACAGCTAGGCTTAATCATTCTTAAGCTGTGAGTTGTCTAATTCTAATACTGATCTAACCCATACCTGGCTGGGATTTCCGCTCCCCCTGTGGCAAGTTTTCCAATGGCTCACCATTAGCCACAAGTGAGATCTCCTAGTCCTGCCGAAGACAAAGGCATATAGATCCACAAATCATTGCGTTGCTTTCACATCTATCGGTTGCTACATTGCTGCTACAGCCCTCACCTTGTCAGGATCTCTTAGAATCCCTACAATGCAGAAGGAGGCCATTCGGCCCATCGAGTCTGCACCGACAATGATCCGATAATGTTGAAGCCGTTTTGCTGTCAGTAAATGACGTGTACTTGACTTCAGGTATCTTTAATTGCAATTTCTTTCTCATTCAGCTTTTGACAAGCTCCCTCCAGCAGTCGTATTAAATTCTGATCATGGTCAGCTATGGTTTTTCCTTTCTGTCTCCACATCCATTAATGAGTAGATCATTCACTATGGCTTCCACTCCAGGAGAATATTGTTGTTGGTTGTTGTAGAGAAATCATGAGTATTCTTCCCATTGGCCAGTAATTACAAATATTTGGAAAAGTTATTTGTTGTGCTTACACAAGTGCTCAGACATGGGTTGAATACTGCAAAAGCTACCTACGGCAGCACTGGTATCTCTGCATTTGCCACAGGGTAGCATCAATCTCAGGAGACTTGCTAAAAGTGGGCTGCATTGCCGGGAAATCCACCAGCCAATGGCGACCTACCTCCACTGCCGGAAAACCCACTCTAGTGGGGCTGGAAAATCCCAGCAAATTTCAAACCTCTAGTTACCTCCGTGTTTCTTGCAGCAAACCCTAAACCTATGTTTACTTCTGGGTTTCTTACGATCAACATCAAATCTATATGACAATGACCTTAGTCATTACTGGGTTTCTCACAAATCTATATCTGGGTTCCTTACATTCATCCCCAAATCTTGTGTTTGGATTGGCACAACTACTAACTCCTAACTTTCTCCCAGCAAGAATCCCCCATTCCCTCCACTTTTTGCAAGTCTCCTGAGATTGATGCTACCCTGTGGCAAATGCAGAGATACCAGTGCTGCTCCCCTATTTAATATACTTTGCAGGTAGCTTTTGCAGTATTCAACCCATGTCTGAGCACTTGTGTAAGCACTATAAATAACTTTTCCCAGATATTTGTAATTACTAGCCAATGGGAAGAATACTCATGATTTCTCTACAACAACCGACAATATTCTCCTGGAGTGGAAGCCATAGTGAATGATCTACTCATTAATAGATGTGGAGACAGAATGAAAGAAACCATAACTGACCGTGATCAGGATTTAATATGACTGCTGGAGAGAGCTTGTCAAAAGCTGAATGAGAAAGAAATTGCAATTGAAGATGCCTGAAGTCAAGTACACATGTCATTTACTGACAGCAAAACGGCTTCAACATTATCGGATCATTGTCAGTGCAGACTCGATGGGCTGAATGGCCTCCTTCTGCATTGTAGTGATTCTATGAGATCCTGACAAGGTGAGAGCTGTAGCAGTGATGTAGCAACTGATAGATGTGAAAGTAGTGCAATGATTTGTGGATTTATGAACTATTCAACAAAATGTTTGGCTGATTTGTAATCAGAATGTGAACCATTTTTTAGGATCACAGTCAAGGATGTGCAGTGGTCTTAAGGCACAGAACAAGAAGCAGCATTCACCAAAATCAAACACCTTGCGACAAAAAACGCCAGTGCTGAAGAACTGTTACGTCAATGATGAAGTCGCCTTGCCCAAGACAGGTCTTGGAACAACCCTAATGCAGCAAGGACAACCAGTTGCATTTGCATCTGGGACCTTAATGCAAACTGACCAATGCTATATTCAGACTGAGAAAGTGTGCCTGGCTATTGCTCGTGTTTATGAACATTTTCATCAATACCTGCTCAGGAGAGGCAAAGTAACAGTGGATGCTGATCACAGGCCACTTCAAAGCATTTTTCACAAACTGCTCCTCTGCTCCAAAGAATGTTATTTTGCTCACAAAGATATCATCTGGATGTGACATCCAGACAAGGGAAACAGATGTACATTGCTGACATGCTGTCAAAAGCAGCACTCCCTATGAAGAAAGTTGAGAATGCAACAAAGTCATGTGAAATCTTCCAGATTGAATGTGAGCAGCAACTTGACATGAACTGGAAGTCAACAACCCAGCAGAGACATAGGGGGCGATTTTCAGCCCTCTATGTGGGTAGAAAATCCGGAGAGAATTGTGGCAGGTGATTCTCTCCAAAGTAATCGCATTTCCTGATTTTCCACGCCCATTGCCAGTGACGTTGCGAGGTGATGTCACATAAACATAAGAACATAAAAACTAGGCGCAGGAGTAGGCCATCTGGCCCCTCAAGCCTGCTCCGTCATTCAATAAGATCATGGCTGATCTTTTTGTGGACTCAGCTCCACTTACCCACCTGCTCAAATTTATCTATCCTTGCCTTAAAAACATTTAATGAAGTAGCCTCAACTGCTTCACTGGGCAGGGAATTCCACAGATTCACAACCCTTTGTGTGAAGAAATTCCTCCTTAACTCAGTCCTAAATCTGCTTCCCCTTATTTTGAGGCTATGCCCCCTAGTTCTAGTTTCACCCGCCAGTGGAAACAACTTCCCTGCTTCTATGTTATCTATTCCCTTCATAATCTTATATGTTTCTATAAGATCTCCCCTCATTCTTCTGAATTCCAGTGAGTATAGCCCCAGTCTCTCCTCATAAGCCAACCCTCTCAACTCCGGAATCAACCTAGTGAATCTCCTCTGCACCCCCTCCAGTGCCAGTATATCCTTTCTCAAGTAAGGAGATCAAAACTGTACACAGTACTCCAGGTGTGGCCTCACCAGCACCTTATACAGCTGCAACATAATCACGCTGTTTTTAAACTCCATCCCTCCAGCAATGAAGGACAAAATTCCATTTGCCTTCTTAATTACCTGCTGCACCTGCAAACCAACTCCTTGAGATTCTTGCACAAGGACACCCAGGTCCCTCTGCACAGCAGCATGTTGCAATTTTTTACCATTTAAATAATAGTCCATTTTGCTGTTATTCCTACCAAAATGGATGATCTCACATTTACCAACATTGTACTCCATCTGCCAGACCCTCGCCCACTCACTTAAGAGTATCTATATCCCTTTGCAGACTTTCAGCGTCCTCTGCACACTTTGCTCTTCCACCCAACAGAGTGTCATCTGCGAATTTTGACACACTACACTTGGTCCCCAACTCCAAATCATCTCTGCAAATCGTAAACAATTGCGGCCCCAACTACTAAATGGAAGGTAGTAATTGATAAATGGATGGCATTAGCCGTCGGTAATGCATTTTTCATATTTATTCTTTGTACATTTGTAATTGTTTTGTAATATCGTTGTACTAACCAACGGAAATTTGTAATATCGTTGTACTAACCAACGGAAATTCTTAGCATGTCCGCTGCCCTGAATCCGAGGAAAGCAAGAGAAATGCTCTACTGGCCGAACCTGAGCAATGAAGTTAGAGACCAAATCAGCCAGTGTGGTGCTTGTAACGAAAGCCAAGCTAAACATCCCATGACATCCCAGACAGACCATGGATGAAGCTGGGAGTAGAGCTCTTCAGTATAGCAGGAACCGATTATCTTGTCACTGTCGACTACTAATCTGACTACAGGGAGTTAGACTAGCTGATTTCAATGACTAAAGGAGAGATAGCAGAATGTTTGAAAGCACACCTCAGCTGTTATGACATTTCAGACATTGTGATGAATTCATGAGTGTAAAGTTCAGCCGCTTCACAAATGATTGGGGAATTTAGCATTATACATCATCTCTGCACTATTCCCAGTTGAATGGAAAGGCTGAGGCAAATGTGAAAATGGCCAAAGGAATCATCGGGAAATTGGATATGTCCAAAGTCAGAATATCAGATGGTTCTAGGTGCAGGTTAATTACCCATCGGAAGTTTAAACTTCCCTGGCAATTCCTGTGCAGTCGTTGTGTGGGGAATCCTGAGGGAACTGGGGTACAACCCCCTCAGGGGAATGAAAGATCTGGGCCATTACAACTTAGTTATATGTAAGTGAATCTTTTCTTTGTTATGTTTATTTTGTAATTTTGCTTTTTTCATCCTTGCACACGATATCAGTTTTTCTTTATAACTGGTTGCCTTTCCTTTCATTTTGTGCCTCTGGAATTTTAAAAATGTAACATTAATTTTTATTATGTTTGCTTGAAAGATGAAGAACACAAACGGCTAGCACAGGGGTTAATTATTTGGAGAATTATTGAGAGCTTCTGCTTTGATTCTCCACTTCATTAGGCTATTGATCTTGCTGGAGGGAAGCTAAGAGTGGGTCTCTTTGCTTCCCTGAATGGGAAAAGAAAAATTGGATAAGGCGTCTCTGCCAGGCCATTTTTGTGTGGCTCTTCCTGCCCAGTCAAATCCAACACTAACAGTGCAAAGCAAGCTGCTAACTTTAGTCCAACCCATCTAGATACAGGAGGTGATGGAGCCTAAGACAAGATAGATGAAAGAGGGTTTACACTCAGATTCATCAAATTTGTGGCAGAGGCTTGAGCGGAATCTGTATTCTGATTAATTTATTCTCATCACATAACCAGCGCAGTCTGCCATCTTGTGTGCTGTTAGGATATAGCAGAGTCTGTTGCTGTTTTATTTTATCTACATTTAAGTTCCAGGAAATAATGTAATTACATGACTTAAAATTACAGCTTGCACAGTAATAGAAGTTACACAGCTATCTTGGAACAAAATAAAAAATATCATTTTCTTACATCTTAGTTTATCCAAAAAAATTGATGTTTTCCTGCATCAGGCCTGTTTTGGAGTTGCAATTCATTCCTTTAACATACATAATTAGAGATAACTTAAAATACATGCGTTTGTTTGTGAGAAAAAGAACACAAAAGACTCCATTAAAATGCCATGGATAATTTGAAATGCTTTGTCACTGAACACAAAATTAAATGTCTTAATTTAAAGTAACTTTAACAATGAACAAAACGGTACTTTTAATACTTTACTTTTAGTACTAACGATACAAGGTCTCGATGAAAACCACGACGTGGAAAACTGGAAAATGTTTCTGCAGAAAGTAGGCTTTTAAGACTTCAGCCAAATTGATTGGGGGTTGAAAGAATTTAGAACAAGCCTTTGTCAAGTATTTCAACTCGACGGGATAGGGCTCAGATAGCTGACACCATGTGGAGTTCCTCTGGGATTCATGAACATAGACAAATTATGCTAATAATACAAAGTCAACTAATTCTAATTGCAGAAACATAGAAAATTGCTGAAACCTACATGCATACAATAAATAAACTAAAAAACAGATTTTGATATTTGTATGTTGATCTACACTACACAAACTTTAATAATTACACTGAATGTTATAATGCGGCTTTTTTGTTTTTTCTGGCATTGTGGGTCATGTTTATTTCCATTAAAATAGGGTCACATTGGAAAATAGTTTGGGCACCAGGAGAACACTTGGAGGACAGCAATTATAGTATGATAAGGTTTAGGTTGGCTATAGAAAAAGTCAAAGAGCTATTCGTAATCAAAATAATTTGGGGGAAAGGTAATTTCAGTCTGGTGAGAATGGATCTGGCCCAGGTAAATTGGAATCAAAGATTGATAGGAAAAACTGTAACTTAACAATAGGAAGAGATAGTTTGGGTACAATCAAGTAAGAAATGTCTGCCACAATTGTAGTGAAGTCGGAGGTCTCTGAGACACTGGGTGGAATTTGGTGAAGCTTCCAGGAGTTGAGTGGGGGCATTTAATTGAACAGGTGGCAATAGTCAGCTTGCTGGCGATTGGGATGAAATTACAGAATCAATGCACACTCATTAAAACACAACCTCACCACAATGAAATGTTCCTGTGGAATGAAATAATCAGCAAATGAGAAACACCCGCCTTCAGATTCACAACTACTTAAAATGTGGCTTGCAGCAGGTAAGACAGCCTTGAGTTTTGTCCAAAGGAGAGGAGGCAGCTGCAAAATGGGAACAGGTGTAGCTGGTCAAGGGAAGGAAGTGGCAGTGAAAGAGGAATGTGCCGTGATTGAGGCAGAGAGGGAGGTGGCAGTCAAAGGGTAACAGGGTGTGACTGACTGAGGGAGCCATGGAGGGAGGTGGCAGTGACAAAGAACAGGGTATGGCTGAGCAAGGCAGTGATGTGGAGTGAAACAGGAATGGTTCATTGCTGACAGAGGGTGGCAGGTGGCAGTGAAAGGGGAACAGGACTTGGCAGAATGAGGGAAGCAGGCAGTTGGCAATGGCTCCAGGGGTACAAAGGTGGCAGGTAGAGAGGGGTGGCAGACACTCCAGTTCACAATCCCCCTCTCAGACAGCAAGATGATGGCGTTGACTTGCAGGGAATGAAGGCCTGTTCAGTAACCTTTAAAAATAACGACCAGACCTTCAGTTTTGTGAGGTTACGGTGGCTCATCTCTTTCTGGCCTGCCCCTGCCACATTATTCGGGGCTAATTGATTGGCTGCTACATGATCATGTGTGACTGCCATCCTGCTTATGAGCAGAAGTGCCATGTACTTCCGGTCCTGCATTGGTCACCCTGGCTACTATGGGAAGATTCCATCAATGATAAGCAAAAGATTGATGAGGAAGCATTAGAAATATTGACTGAACTTAAAAATTGATAAGTCAGAACTGGATCAGTTGCATTTCAGGACATAGAGGGAAGTAAAAGTAAAAACTGCAGAGGCACTAGCCATAATTTTCCAACCGTCCTTAGATACCGGGATGGTGCTGGAGAACTGGAGAATAAACTCTGCAACTACAGGCCACCAAGCTTAACTCTTTAGAACTGATTATCTGAAAACAATATTAAACAGCCACTTGGAAAAATATAGATTAAGGAAGGAGAGTTAGAATGAATTTGCCAGAGTTTGGAAATAAGACAGGGAGCCAAATTGGAGTTAAAATAAGCATTTCCTAATTTAAAAATGATATGATTTTGTCAAGATAGTGGAGAACAAAAACAATGGAATTGCACGCTGAAATCATAGAATAGTCATAGAATCCTTACAGTGCAGAAGCAGACCATTCAGCCCATCGAGCCTGCATCGACAACAATCCCACCCAGGCCCTGTAATCCCATGTATTTACCCTGCTGGTCCCCTTGACACTGAGGGGCAATTTTAGCATAGCCAATCAATCTAACCTGTATATCTTTGGAATGTGGGAGGAAACCTGAGCACCTGGAGGAAACCCACGCAGACACGGGGAGAACATGCAGACTCCACACAGTCTCCCAAGGCTGGAATTGAACCCAGGTGCCTGGAGCTGTGAGGCAGCAGTGCTAACCACCGTGCTGCCCTAAATGTTGGACTTTGACTAGAGTTTTATTTTTAAAAATGGATTCAGGCTCAAAAATGGCTGAGAATGTATACGAGCCATTGGCTGCAGGGTGTTTCTCTAAGGGACAATGGAACTCCTCCCTGCTTCCAAGTAAGATCCTTCTAAAACCATCCAGCGACTAGGCAAAGAGAAGCAAACAATGGCCATCTCATCTCAAGAAATCCAGAGATGGATTACCATCTCCAGTAAAGACAAAGGGACATAACATCCATCACATCTCAAGGGATTTTGAGTGTAACTCCTAGAGGAATTATGGATTTGCCATCCACTTGGAATATAAAAAGAATGGGTTTAAAGTCAACAAAGAAAGTTGTGTGTACTCTGTGAGAACAAGCAGCTGGAAGTTTTTCCACACTGAAGGTGTGAGAGACAGTAACATGAGCATCAGTTGATGTCCCTGCAAAGTAATCATTTAATACATGTTAATACATGTGACAATAATAAATCAAAGAGAGAGGGGAAATATACCTGCAAAATAATTATTTTGCAGGTATATTTCCCCTCTCTCTTTGATTTATTATTGTCACATGTATTAACATACAGTGAAAAGTATTGTTTCTTGCGCACTATACAGACAAAACATACCGTTCATAGAGAAGGAAACGAGAGAGTGCAGGATGTAGTGTTACAGTCATAACTAGGATGTAGAGAAAGATCAACTTAGTGCAAGGTAAGTCCATTCAAACGTCTGACAGCAGCAGGGAAGAAGCTGTTCTTGAGTCGGTTGGTACGCGAGCTCAGACTGTGGAAGTCAGCCCCAGTCAACTAAAGGATTGCAGCCGAATAGAGAACTGGGAATATTTCTCTGCTAAATCACAGTACAGTGGAATTGAAGAACCAGCTATCTACCAACTGAAATCAACTCCATTGGAATGTTGTAACATAATGTCTGCACACTTCAGCATCTAATCCTCATGAGTCAGACTATTCTGTATACTTTTAAAAATAATTCCTTATTTTGGATTCAATTCTCATGTTTAATCTGTACGAGTGTACATACATGTGCTTCACCACTTTCCCTTGCTTTTTAGTAGTTAATAAACTCACTCTAGCTTAACTTGAGAAAGCTTGAGTTGATAAAAGATACTTATGGGAAAGGGAACCTTGTTGGATTAAACCTTGTGACCAGCAGTGGGGGTTCAATAAAGACAAGAGGGCGGAATCTTCCCATCCCTCCCGCTATGGGAATCATAGTGGGCGGGACACGGACCATCTGTTGACCTCAGGTGGGATTTTCAGGCCTTGGGACGAGCACAGCTGAAAAGTTTCACCCAGAAAGTCGGTTCATCTCTCCTCCTGGAGTTTGTAACAATTTTAAGGGGTATCCCAGCCGGATAGTAACAAACTGAGGGATCACGCCTGGATCAATAACTTTAAGGAATCTCACATGGCAGGGTGGTGGGGGGGTGTCATAACAATTTACATTCAGATTTATAGTAGGCTCCAGAATTCAAGAGCACAAAATGAGGTGTTAAAATCAAAACGTCCTGAGAGGACACTCTCCCTGGAAAATAGATCTTACACCTTCACATCTACTTTCAATAATTTTGATATAGTCACTGCTGCTAAAGTTAGGATAGCTTTTAACTATTCCTTCCTTATTAGAAAGTCAATCGACAATGGTAAATGGCATTGTAATCTGTATTAGAGATATTGTGCTGGGTGTTAGTGCAGAGTCTAGATTTGAGGTGGGCAGGTGTACAATGTCATGTCACTGGCCTCCATGACGGTTCCCTGCCACAACCCCAAATCCAAGTAATTTTCAATGAAGGTGGCTCAGGGGTGAATTGACTGTTGGCTGCTTTGAGGGGCAGCCAACTGGGGACAGTTTTCAATTAATGGGCCTATTAACACCCCCTTCCCACATCAACTGGCAATACAGGTGACCCACGTCAGCTTGGACTACATCCTGGCCAACATGGTGGGTTCAGGATGAGAAGGGAGACGGAGTATAATGGATCGTGTAACCCATAATGGCCGCTGGAGTCACTGGCTATCCCCTGGAGTGGCTGCCCCTCCAGGGTCATGGCCAGTCAGCTGTGGCTTGAACAGTGATAAAAAAAACATTACCAGCCAACATCTCTTGCAGTCTTAATTTTCAGATTGACAGTTCCCACTTCGGGTGATGTGGTTGCCAATCCCAGAGTGTTGGAAGGCCCCTTGTTGGCCCTCCAGCATCAGCAGCATGGACTCTCTGTGGACAGCAAGCTCACTCCCTGGCCTTTAACTGGCTATTATTTTCAAAGTCCCAGTGGACGTGCTTTGGATCAGCACCTGGAACAAGCTCACGTTGCCAGTCCCTGACCCAATTGAAAATTCAACCCATTCTTTAGTATCCACTGTTACAAGAGAATATTGCTCTGCATTAGGATTAATCTGACCTTTCTCTCTCTCTCTCTCTCTCTCTCAAGACCTCAAATTAACATTCCAAATTTACAAGAACTGCTGAAAAATACTTTGCATAAATGACTGGCAATTAAGCAAATTGAAATATGTCTCATAAAGACCTCAAAAGCACTCCTATTTGAATTGAAAAGCACGAGTGCTTTGCAAGATACATGACACAGCCAATGACATTGTGACTGAGCCCCTATGTGAAACATTCCAGAAATAAACCTTTTCAGAAGTCCTTCATTGTTTTTTTTTACAAAACAGATGGCTTGTTACCAGGTATCTGCCAATGTCACTCTAAAGAGCTGGCTCAAAACTACAGACAGGATCCTCAGGATCAGTCTTTTTACCCAGGGCAGCTCAGCAGTAATCTACAATGACTCTGTTTAATTGAAAAATCAATGCCTGCATCTTCTTCTACTTTATATATTGGGACAAGTGTCTTTAAGTTCTAAAATGAAATTGCAAAGTCAGCAACGAGTTTACAGCCCAAACCAATTTAATGAGAACAGCTTTCTAAAACATAAAAACACTAATATCTCATTTACGTGATTTTGCAGCAACATGGACAAAAATCCAGAAAAATTAAAATGCATCATTTAGAGGAACATTCTGATGATGCACAGAAATCCAATTGCTCTGATAAGACAACACAGTGTTCATTTACTTACAATAAGCATCCTTTATGGAATTGATGCCTGAAGAAAAAGTGTTTCTCATTATCCTCCGAATTAGATTCCAACACTAATTACTTCCAGGTTTTTATAAATTAATCTCATTTGGTTGTGTGGAACATTGTATTTGGTGTCTGCTCTTGTTGGCGGTGCTAATGCAAAATGCCACTGCCTTTCATATCCTTGATGGAAAGGATGTTCACACAGCGGTGTTAACCCCTTAGGCTGCCAAATTAAACCCTTAAGGGTCACACTTTTGCACTGCATTTGAAAATATTAAAATCTGATTTCACTGGAGATCACACCTTAAATCAAACATTAAGGGCGTGATCTTACTGGCCATTCACCTCATGCTCCCGCTGCAGTGAGGTCAGAGAATTTTGCGCCCAGCCAAATCTCCATTCACTGCAGCGGGATGGGAAAATCCCACCAGCGTGAATGGTGGTAACATTCTGCTCGAAGACCCTATTGACTGGGAAACCAGATAATTTTCAATAAAGGGTCAATTTTGTATTCTGTAGTTATCTCCAGAAGGAGCCATAACAACGATGCTCACTTTTAAAAAAAAAATGTAAACATCAAGAATATAAAGTCAAGATATTTCCAACATAAGAAAAACCTAAAATAATAAAATGAGAGGAAAAATAGAAGACATGGCAAGTAGAAAAAGATTTATTGAATAAAGGGGAGATAAATAATATTGAACATTAGAATATCGAGCTCCGTTTTATAGTTGAATTAAAGTCAGCTCCCATTCCTGGATGACGCAAATGCCTTGCACTTCCGCTTCAGGTAAAGCTGCTAGGGTTCTAAACCAGTGATGTTGCTATTTGCTAGCTAGCTAACCAGTGAGGATTAATAGAAAGCTTAATTTAACAGTGACAATTAATCCAAGTTAAGACAATTAAAAATAAGTAATTGCTTGTAAATTGGCCCATTCTGTGACTAAAGAGTGTGAATGTATGGGTGAGGGGTGGTTGCTTTGCCACTAAATCAATACTCTTAAACCCTTGGGTTTCAATGGTACAGAAACCTCCTGTCACAGAGGACTATTTTTCTCCCTTCCTCAGGTTTAGAGGTGAGAATGAGACTGACAAACTTACTCTTGTATTCAAACATGAGCAAAAATCACAATTTCCCCTACCCCACCTATCTAGTAACTCCTGGATAGGTCTTATACAATAGATGTTGGTCATTCCACAGATGTTGGCAGCATTCCTGCTGATTTAGGGTTCACACTTGAGAAATAGCCAATCAATTTAGGCATATTTAACATGACGAGATTGCAGCTAAACCAATGTGTGCCAGAGTTTTTCCTGTTATTTTTGACAGTGTTTCTCCTCTGCCTTTCCTGTAGATATTGAATTCATGCTGAGTTTAGTTCCACAAGAACTCTCTAGTATTTGCCCAAGTAGGCAATATCAAATGTGTCAACCTCAACAGTAAGTACTGACAGACAATTTTACTATTGCCTAAGCAGGATGGGCTAGGAAAGCAACATAATAATTGCCCAATAGGCACAAAACAGGCACTTCTACAGGAATCATTTGATTGCAACCAACAGTGACAGTTCTGCCATGTTTTCCTCTTACTTGCTCAAGGGTGTAATGCTACTACGGCTGCTAGAAGCAAAATTAGACAGCTCGGAACATACAGGGCATTAAACCTCAAATCTGTATGGCTCGCCTACAGGTTAGCAACACAATTTGAGTTGATTTGCTTTTGGATTGTTCCAGGATTCTTTGGCCTCCCCATGGCATGTTTCTTGTGGCGGGAGGCAGCCCTTCTGGTCCCACCACTCTCGATGGGATTTCCCATTCACTCTACCCTATGCCAACGGGAAACCAGAAGATCCAGCCAGCATGAATAGTCGGAAAATTCCGGCCTTTATTTTTGAGGATGAAGGAAATGGAGTATCACATTTTTATTTATCTTAATATTGCATGTAGTTGAAAGGGGCAAGTTGAAGCAAGATGCAACTGTTAAAACCGGTTTAACATTAATGGTATGCAAATTTCACTTCAGAGTCTTGCTATATTCAGATGACATCAACTGTACAGAAGGAACTTATCCAAACTTACCCCTGAAATGGAGAATCAGGATTGAATGTTGATTAAGAGCTTCGAAAGAAGGATTTTAAATACATGACTGCATTCAAAGAAAAACTGTAAAAGCCAATCACCAGCTACAGATCCACTCAAAATCCAATGCTGTTCTGTTGGTCATTGCCTTGAAATTCACAAACACATCAGCATATTTAACTTTATTACTTACTCCAAAAAGTACCGAATTAAATATTACTGCCAAATATTTACAGCCTTCATAAAAATGTTATGGTTTCTAGTGAGCAGCTATAATTTTTCTTTAACTATTAAGGCTCTTTATTACAGACCACTGAATGTCAAAACAAAAACTAAACTGAAAATAGAGTGGTTATTCAGAATTTGAATTCTTCCCACTGTTTTTATTCACAATACCACACTGATCTGGAGTTTTCATTTAATTGCGCTAATTTCTTCACACAATTCCCTGATATTGGAGTAATTGGCACAAAACCTGGGTCAATACAAAGAGTTTTTACTTTGCATTAAATTTAAATATCACATCAGAAGCAGGTCCAACCCACAAAACTTGCAACGACCCCACTGACAATTTATCCTAATTGTGCTTGTTTGTAGACTTTCAAAGAGGAACCTAAAACTAAGTTGGAATTTGAATTCAAGGACATCAATCGGTATGTTTGAAAGATCTTATTACTGTAAACCCAACCTAACGGGAAAATACTTTTGTATCAAGTCATTTATTGGTACTTAATTTAAAAAACCAGTTCACTCCAAGTGGACTGATACTGTGATTTAAAATGTTGACTTGTGTGATTAACTCATTTTCACATGTATTAAACAAGCTTTACCGAATTATCACTCTCAAGGAATGTTTTTAAGGTAACCTAATTTTAGTGTTTTAGATGTTGACCAATTGTGCTGGTTCATGGCAAATTTGTGTTCAGTGATATACAAATGGAGTGAGCAGAAATCTACTTTTCAAAATGGGCACAATTTGCACTGGAATTGTTTACTGCACCCAAAGGGAACCTTTATCCTGCCATATTTAAATAACTAATCTTCTTCAGAATCACTGCTCCTCTTTGATGGAGCACTAGTCCTGATAGATGACATCAATCGATCTTCAATCTGTCTTCTTGGATTTTCCTCCAGTTCAGTTTTGATTGCACCAGATTCAGACAGCTTCCATTCCAGTTCTTCAAGAGAAATGAAGCAAAAAGAGACAAGAAGGTAGAAAGATAAAATGGAACATTGCAACGTCATTGAATTCAAAATGTGCAAAAATGTTTCTGTTCCTTCATTAACAAAAGGACAGCTTTAATTGCAGTTACATACACTAGCAAGATATGGGAAGACTAAGTTACAATGTATGTATTGTAGAAAGATAGAAAAGAAAAGGGCTACTATAAGATTGGTAGCCTCTGCTAGGGTTTTTGTTTAGGCAACTTAGATGCAGAATTCACTTTATCAAATGGGCAGCAAGTTTGCTAGTAATTGTAATGAGGCGTTTTAAATACTTTGTAGTTTGAAAGGTACATGTAATACCTTTAATTAGTCCATACATATAAATATATCTTCTATACATTTTAGAAATTAAACAAAGAAACTTAGTTGCACAATTACAGAGTGCCCCTTTGATGCCAAACAAATGTTAGATACATTCTTTAAAGCACCCAACTATTGGAATCACAAGGCCATAAAGGAGACTTAATTGCCTCACCAGACATCTTATCAGAAACAACTGGCACAAGAGGGAGTTTTAATGAAGCTGCCTTCACAGTTTCTAATCAAAACAGTCAGAAAGATATTAATGTTTTAGCTAACGAAAAAGTTATGATAGGGAACTTAGTGGGAACTGACAAGAATTAATGGTAATATGATGATACCCCTGGAAACTGTAGGTAGTGATAAAAAGCTCAGTCATTGGATTGATAAGCAATATGTACATGTGTTTCATTATGTTGGCAATAAACAAAACTTATCAGGGCTTTAATTGGGAAATATCCTGAAGGCAAGATGAGTTGACCACATCCCTTAGAGATTCCGTTAACTTCACTGACAAGACTATAAAATACTAATGGCTTTTGTCGGCCCCCTTTATCAATTAACGGATACCATTTGAGACTGTTTTAGTGAAGATGTTTTGTGAGGCTGCTATCAAAAATAGATACATGATGTCTGACTAAGAGATTAGAGGACAGGGTTAGGCTTGATAATATTGGGGTACCCACGAGGTATCGTGATCTCATAGATCAGGGTGGTTCAGTATTTTTTCTACTGGATCAATATGTAAAGTACATCATTTGTAACACTTTTGATTGGATTGTGCCCAACTGACTGTGAGCTGCAGAATTGTATAAACCAGGATGATTTTCTTTGTCCATTGGAGTGGTATCTCTGATCCATTGTGTCAAGAGAGTATCCCCCTTGCTAGCTAGTAAAATAAAGACAGTCTGTCGGTTAAGTATTTTGTGTTAGTGTGTGTTTGTGTTAAAGTCAAACTCGGAAGTCGCGATTTCGACAGTATGCACACACAAATTACTGGAGCAGTATTGTATTGTACACTCTACTGACAGAATTTTCCAGCCCCTCTGCGGTGGGTTTTCCATAAGATTAAGACATAGGAGCGGAAGTAAGGCCATTCGGCCCATCGAGTCCACTCCACCATTCAATCATGGTTGATTTCAACTCCATTTACCCGCTCTCTCCCCATAGCCCTTAATTCCTCGAGAAATCAAGAATTTATCAATTTCTGTCTTGAAGACGCTCAACGTCTCGGCCTCCACAGCCCTCTGTGGCAATGAATTCCACAGACCCACCACTCTCTGGCTGAAGAAATTTCTCCTCATCTCTGTTCTAAAGTGACTCCCTTTTATTCTAAGGCTGTGCCCCCGCGTCCTAGTCTCCCCTGTTAATGGAAACAACTTCCCTACGTCCATCCTATCTAAGCAGTTGCAGCTTTCTATTGGCCACTGGCAGGATCCCTTGATCATGCCAAAGTCTACGGCATTTTTCATGGCTCACCCTTCCTACTGCTGGGGAACCCACAGTGGGGATTGACATCGGTGGGACCGGAAAATTCTGCTAGCGAGAAGGGCCAGAACATTCTGCTGAATATATAAGTATGCATGTTTAGTGAAGCATCGGGTGACCCCACTCTTCAAAGGTTATCCATCTGAAAGTGTGGTTCCTGAGGTATCACTTTTGTAAAGTTAATTGTTATCTAATAATGAGTCAACTAATTGATTAAAATAAGTAGGAGTGAATCAAACCAACAGTTCACATCAATGAAGAACAAAGCAGCAGCAGAAACGGACTAAACTGCTGAAATCATTTTGACGTTAATTTGAGCTATCTCCTTAATGTTTTAACGAACTGAAAATGTACTGGTAAAAATAACATTAAGAACACAGATTAGTGATAAAATCTTGCTTATTTTTAACCCATATCTATAGTGTAAATCTCTGGAAAAAGGAGACACACACCCCTAGAGATCTACCATATATTAAGAGTCTAGAGGACTTGCTAAGTTTAGCACCTCAAAGAATCATCAACCTGAAATGTTAACTCTGCTTCTCTCTTCCAGCATCTGCAGTATTTTGCTTTTATTTTAAAATGCTAGTTGTGCATCGCAACCCAAACTCCTGCTTGACTACTGCTTAGCACCCTACTCATGGTTTCCCCTCCCCTGCCCCAATTATGCTGTTTCCCAGCATAAATTAGTCTCACTGGTGAGCTACAGAACTCATTTGCAAATCAGTTAGCTCTTATTTCCCAACCTTAGTTTATGTTAAATATGTAGATTATCATGAATGGTATGTATTGTACAGTAAAATATATTACACATTATAAAGGAGATTGAGGTCATTAGTAGACTTACAAGTGTTGAAACAAATACATCTGACAAAAGTTAAAAGGCACTAAATTCACATCAGCATTATTTGCTGCTGTTGAAGCTGCAATCACGTAGTCGGATACAAATCCTAATGAACACATTAGCCTAGATTTTCAAGCATGCCCAATCTCAAAAGGTAATAAATTCTATCAGCCTCATCAACAGATCATAAGAGCTTGCCCGGTGATGGGTGGAAAACCTGATGCTATTGAAGAATTTAAAAGGCTTGCAGAGTTTGAAAGGACATCATGAATTACAGTTTTGGAAGATAAAAAGTCTATGTAGAGTACTGAGTTCCAGGAAGAGGCATGAGAAAGGTACCAATCATTTTAATTAACCTGCTGCCTGGTAGGAGGATCACTAATATAAAAAAAAAATTGAACAATTTGTGTGGAGATGGTAAGTTCATTCTGGATCTTCCCAGATGCACACACAAGCCAGAAAGCCCCAAACTGCTTATACAGTGGCAGAGGTGATGACCTGACAACAGGGCCAGGTCATCTCAGACCCGTGCTGTCAGGGTAAATAGCACTCCTCAATTTCAAGAGGCTTTAAAGAATACACAGAGCAACTTTGCAAGCGCTTACCATAAGAAATCACCTATCTGAAACACAAGACTAAATGTAAGAGAGTATAGGACAAACATTGTTAGAAAGGGAAAGGGTCAGAAAAGTATACAGGAGGCAGTCACACTCATCACATGTTAGATAATCAAAATATTTTCTGAAAGAATGAACAAACTTTTTTTATGTGGCACCTTTCATACAACCCAAAATGCTTTCCAATGAATGAAATATTTTGAGGTAGAGTCAATTCTATAATGTAGACAAACAGAGCAGTCAATTTGTGCATTGCAAGACCCCACAAACAGCAATGAGATCAATACAGGTTGATTGGTTTAGTGGTGTGGTGTGAATGTTCATAAAGGCACAGAGATAATTTCTATGCTGCTCTTCAAATACTGTCATTAGAGCAGGTAGTCAAACGAGCAGGTAAAGACCTTTTATTTGAAGTCTGATATAAGGTTGTATGCACAATTTCATATTAGCAACAGAGTTATAGTCATGTATTACATAATATCACATTCTCGTTTTAATAACTGAGTACAGTCACTGCTTTGAGAGATCCACAAGTGTTTGAATTTTCTGAAGTACATTTCTTCAACAAAACAAAAAATCTAATTGTTTAATTTTCCACAAATATTCTGGCTCAGAAGCAGTGGAAAATTTAACAAGTTCAAGAGTACAAGCTCCCCAATGAGGCAGTGAAAAAATATCTGCATGGGTTCAGTGAAGTGTTGTGCTTATAACACAGTATAGAAAAGATTGATTTATTTGAACATAACTCAATGCTGATTAAAATCTGTCAAAAAGCATGAGCAAGTGGAAAATGGCTCACTATTTGGATTCACTGGAAAAATGGCTCACCACTAATATTTTATACTTTATTATCTAGTACTGTGCAGTAGAAGTAATGCATCACATATACTAATAAACATTGAACTATGCAATGGGGAGTGGTTAAAATTACAGATTAATGTTTGCAAGTCGAATCTCAATTTATGAACTACGTCATCTCACTCTTGTGAATATCTCAAAACGTAATGTGACTGCACTAATAGCTTACTGCTCCATTAATTAGAGGTGGAATTCCCCCAGCCTGTAATTTAGTCACTAAATTACATACTCAATCTCACAAGAAAATAAGGAAATGAATAAATCTCTCATGATGAAAAAAAGTCAGATCCATTATTAAACTGCAAAGTCCGGGATTAGTAAATGGACAAATAATTAATCTCCTGGCAATAATCCATATGTTAATTTAAATGAAGTCGAAGCACAAAAGCAATTCATTCAGTACAAAATGATGGGATTAAGCATCTGAAGGATGAGAACTATCAGGTACTTTTGTACAGGAATTACATTAGGGAGAATGCAAAGTGCTCATTGATGTACCCCAGGGATCACAATTGGTATCCTTACTCTTTGTAATTCACATCAACTTCTGAAACTAAGTTGTTAAAAGTAATTTTTTTTTCTAAATAAAGTTGGAGGGTGGTCAGTAGCAGTTGAATCAGGGAATGCACAAGGGAGGCAGTGGCACAGAGGTATTCTCACTGGGAAGAGACCCAGGGTAATGCTCTGGGGACATGGGAAATCCTACCATGGCAGATGGTGAAAATTGAATTCAATAAAAAAATCTGGAATTAAAAGTCTAATGATGACCATAAAGCCATTGTGATTGTCATAAAAACCCATCTGGTTCAATAATGTCCTTTAGGGAAAGAAATCTGTTGTCCTTACCTGGTCTGGTGAACTACAATGGTACGAGGCACGAGTTGGCTATGATGCATTGGGAAACGCTACTTAAAGGAATGACAGTGGATAGGCAAGAATTTCAAAGAGCGCATGGGAGAACTGCAACAATTGTTTATTTCTGTCTGATGCAAAAGTAAAACAGGAAAGATGGCCAAACCATGGCTTAGAAGGGAAATTAGAGATCCAAGGAAGAGGCATACAAATTGGCCAGAAGAAACAACAGACCTGAGGATTGGCAGCAGTTTAAAATTCAGCAAAGCAGAACAAAGGGATTGATTACAAAAGGGAAAATAGTGTACAAGAGTAAGCTTGTGGAGAACATAACAACTGACTATTAAGGTTTCTATAGATATGTGAAGAGAAAAAGATTGAAGACGACAAATGTAGGTCCCTTACAGGCAGGAACAGAGGGATTTATAATGGGGGAAAAGGAAATAGCTGACCAACTAAATACATACTTTGGTCCTGTCTTCACAAAGGAGGACAAAAATAACGTATCAGTAATGTTGGGGAACACAGGGATTAGGGAAGTGAAGGAAATCAGTATTAGTAGCGAAATGGTGTTGGGGAAATTGATGGGATTGAAGGCCAATAAATCCCCAGGGCCTGATATGCCCAGAGTACTTACGGCAGCGGCCCTAGAAATAGTGGATGCACTGGTGGTCACCTAAGATTCTGTAGACTCTGGAACAGTTCCAACAGATTAGATGGTAGCTAATGTAACCCCATTATTTAAAAAGGGAGGTAGAGAGAAAACAGGGAATTATAGACCTGTCAGCCTGACATCTGTAGTGGGAATAATTCTACAATTATCAAAAGGTTTTAAGGCAGAGCACTTGGTAAACAGTGGTAGAATCAGATGGAGAGGGCATGGATTTACAAAAGGGAAATCATACTTGACAAATATACTGGAAGTCTTTGAGGATGTAACTCGTAGACATGTTGAGGGGGGAGTCAGTGGATATAGTTTATTTGAATTTTCAGAAGGCTTTCGACAATGTTCCACCGAAGAGATTAGCGTACAAAATTAAAGTGCATGGGATTGGGGGTAGTGTATAGAGATGGATAGAAAACTGGTTGGCAGACAGGAAACAAGGAGTAGCAATAAAGGGGTCACTTTCCAAATGGCAGGCAGTGGCTAGTGGGGTACCACAGAGATCGGTGCTAGGACCCCAGCTATTTGCAATATATTAATGATTTAGATGAGGGAACTAAATGTAATATCTCCAAATGTGCAGATGACACAAAGCTGAGTGGAAGGGCGAACTGTGAGGACGTAGAGATGTTTCAGTGTGATTTGGACAAGCTGAGTGAATAGGCAAATGCCTGGCAGATGCAGTATAATGTGAATAAATGTGAGGTTACTTTGGTAGTGAAAACAGGAAGACAGATTATCTGAATGGCTATAAATTAAGAGAAGGAAGTGCGTAACGAAACTTAGTTGTCCTCATACACCAGTTACTGAAGGTAAGCATGCAGATGCAGCAGGCGTTAAAGAAGGCAAATGGCCTTTATAGCGAGAGAATTTGAGTTGTTTTGCTGCAGTTATACAGGGCCCTAGTGTGGCCACAACTGGAATATTATGTGCAGTTTTGGTCTCCTAATCTGAGGATGTTCTTGCTAAAGAGGGAATGCAAAGATTTACCCGACGGATTCCTGATATGGTGGATCTGACATACAAAGAGAGCTTGAGTTGGTTAGGATTATATTTGCCGGAGTTCAGAAGAATGAGAGGGGATCTCATAGAAATCTATAAAATTCTATCAGGATTAGACAGGATAGATGCAGGAAGGATGTTCCCGATGGTGGGGGTGTCCAGAACCAAAGGTCATAATTAAGGATATGGGATAAACCTTTTAGGACTGAGATGGGGAGAACTTTCTTTGTCCAGAGAGTGGTAAGCCTATAGAATTCACTACCACCAAAAGCAGCTGGGAGCAAAACATTGTGGGGGCGATTTTCCCATCCCGCTTGTGCTAATTTTTTAGTGTAGCAGGGAGGTTGGGAAATTTTAGCGGGGCCACATTAGCATGATTAGCCCCAAGCACATCCCCCAGCGCCAGATTTCCGGTGCCGTCAGCTCCATGCCAGAAATAGGCGCAGAGCTGCATTACGTATGCAAGTCTCCGGGCCCGCTAATGTCTCTCCAGCAGGGTTTAGTATAGCCCACCCCCCTTGCGGGGAGTTGGTGGCCCGATCCCGCTGGAGTGAAGGGGGGCCAATCGGAGGGACCCCTGGGCACTGCCCAAGGGCCAAAGTGTCAATGCCCAGGGGGCACCTTGGCACTGCCCACCAGACATAGGGCAGTGTCAATGGGGCGGTACCTCTGGGGGCGACGAAAATCGAGAGATCAGGGCTGCAGATGGCTGGGGGGGTGGGGCAGTGGTTGAGGTGGCCAACAATCGGGAGGCCGGCCGACATGTGCCACTGCACATGCACTGATCGTGGCACTGACAGCGGGCCACTCTGTGCTATGCTGCCGGCCTCCCGGGCAGGAATAGCACCAATTGGATGATCAACCATTATGAATGGTGGATCCTGCTCCTATTTCAATATTTCTACATGTGACTAGATCCACAGCAATGTGATTGATGCTTAATTGCATCATGGATGGGCAATAAATGCTGGCCCAACCAGTTTGCCCTCATCCCATGAATGAATTAAAAAAATGCAGGCTGGGAATTATAAAATTAAAATATGCAAAAATATGTAACAATAATGGATGAAATTTAATATGGACTTGTGCTGTGAATTGCACATAAAAAGGGAGACCAAAATAGCCATACATTGCTTGAGAACATAAGAGTTCATACATCAGCTATCTGAATAAAGTCATTAAATTGAAAAATCCTAAAGGTTTGATATTATAAGTTGATTATTAAAGATTTCAAGACATGAAATTTGATAATTCTCTCACTTACCATCTTTTGTTAAATTCATGCCTCCAAATACTAAGGGTCCAACATACTGTGCCTTGATGTCACCATCACGATAAACAAATATTGTTGGGAGGTTCCTGTCAGGGTAGTTGGGTATACAGGTCGTGGATATGGCTTTAATAAATTTAGTCTCTGGGAACATCCTTGCTAGTTCACGTAGATGTTGATTTATCAAGGCACAAAGAGGTATCCTGGTACATACAAATAACAAACAGACAAACAATTACAAAATTACGTAAATACACAATAAACAGTAAGCCTATGCTCAAAGTCCTTATATAAGAAATTAAAGGTGCGAGTTAAAAATCTTATGTATTTATTTAGGACGAGGCAACTTAAAAAAAACCACTTAAATCCACTAAATTCCAATGAGAAGGAACTGCGCTGCTGTGTTGGTGCAATCTGAAATGTTATGAAGTTCAAATACCTGCAACATTTACTGGTGCCGTTTGGAAATAATAGACGGTCTTGGAGAAGAAATTATAAATAGTTTCCCTTCCAATGACATAATAGTGTCATCAGCCATGTCCCTTGTGCTTAGCAGAGGGAAATCCTCATTGCAAGTTTGGGTACAGGTTTCTATAATGTTCAGACCATAGGAATTATATCAGAGGACTGAAGAGGAAATTCCTCTGTAATATTACTCTCTTTTAATAAGGAAAGCATTTCAACAAAATGAAATGTGAGGCAACCATTAAGTATGACATATGTATTTAGGATTCATCTGTAGAACACAAGTGTATTAAATAGATATACAAATTACCCTTGCTTGTATAGGTGCAGTATTACCCATAGACCCTCGCCAGCTTTAGTCACCTCCTGCACATAGTCTGGCCCAGAGACCTCCAAAACTTCCCCAAAGATTTTCTTCATCTGGGATGCCTTCCATTGGGCTAGTCTTTGCTGTCTGGATAAGATTAAATTAGAGTCAGTCAAATCAATCATAACAGCAGTAGTGGAAAATAATCACTTGGATGGTACTAAACAAATCTAGTATCTAATGTCAGGACTACACATCCTATTCAGTTCAGATGTGAAATCTGCATTTTTAAGGAGGAGACACTGGGTGGAATGTGATGTCCTCCCCTGCGGGGAGTTTGGTGGGAGGGGGACATTTAATCAGGCGGAATAGTAGAAGATGGGGACCTCACTGCCTCCCCATCTCCACTCTGATTTAAGTCCCTGGTGGATCTTACAATTAATGCTCACTTAAGGACCGCATATTAACCCAGCAGCAGGCAGGGTGCTTGCCTTGAGGACAGCACGACTAGCAAACCTATATGGGGTTGCTTGCAGGCTCCCGAGGTGAGGGGGGTGGTTCTCTCTTTCAAGTGCCCGATTAAGGGACTTGGCATCTGTCAACCCCCTCCCATCCTCCTCCACAAACACTGCTCCTCGACTTTCCTCCCGCCATCACTCACCTGTGGCCTGGGAAGCCAGTAACCATACTGGGGCTTCGCTGGATGTCACACTGGCACCAGCCACTGCCTCCTCAGCAGTGCTGCCAATCATTAGAAGGGGCAGCTTTTGATTTGGCTGGCAGCTCTCAGTGGGCAGGAATTCCAACCCCAGGGTCTTTGACTCTGGGAGGGCCCGCCACTTTCCACAGGAGTGGCACTTAACTCAGCAGGCCTTACCCTTAAAGGGGTGACAAGGGGCTGCTTGTGACACTAATAAATAAGCTAAACTATCGGCTCTCCAGCCAGTGGCTGAGATTCCTGTCACCTTTATTAAATTCAGTCCAGTTAATCAAACTCTGTCCAAATGAGAGTGAAGATGACAGTAGAGAGCCTGCAAGTTTGAATTTCAAAAATTCAGCCAGGTGAAGGGAAACCATCACAGATCAATTTTTCACACTTATGTCTAGTGTAAGATGATATAATGGAGAAAGGTTTGCTGTAGTAGGGTACCTAATAGTAACTGCTGTTAGTTAAACTTGCCCTCCTCACACCATAGATTCTTTAAAAACACTGATGGCAAGTTGCTGAAAGCGCAAGCTGATAACAAAGGAAAATGGGCGTCTGAGATCTGAGTGACCCAGCAACCAGCTGTCTGTGCACCACCTAAACTAACGGTCAGCAGCTTGCAGTTGAGTCGAGCTATTTTTCAGGCCTAAGAATATAAAAGGACTGGATTGTCAGCAATAACAGCAGACTAACTTTCGCAAAGAAATCCCCCCGCCCAAGCAAGAGAATGATCCTTACATCCAAGTGGTCTGGCCAGCTACCTCAGAAAGGGTAATACCAGTTTCTCTTGGGTGATTTAGTTATATACTAGTGCGAGTGCATAAATCTTTAAGTGTATCTTTAATATTGCAATTGTACAGCACATGATTACATTAGTTGTCTGTGTTTGAGATTCTGCTTAGACTGTATCCATGAATCCAGTAATAATGTTGAAATTGTGACAGAATGTCACTTATGTCTCTGGCTCTTTGTCCGGCTACACTTATTGGCCATGAAACAGGTTTCAACGGTCAACATAACCCGATTAGAAACCTCTGGGCTTTTCCATTTAACCTTCACACTGCCTCCTGCCTGAAGTTGCTGTGCCATTTACATGTGAATGCCACTAGCCTCATCGTTATTTAGACAGCAAAATCTGGGCAATTTTTAAGCAAAAGGAGACAGAAATCAAGAAGCTAGATACTTAAAAGGTTAAAAGTAAAAAGGACAGACAAATCCACACAAAGATAGAGATTGGTGTAAATAGATTATAGCAATGGGATATTTTAACCAACATAAATAAACTGGGAACACTCAAGCAGTCTACAATCTCAGAAAATGAAAAGTTGTTTCATGGGCCAGCATAATCATTTATGACCCAGATCACAAATGATTATCCATCAGTCCTGGCATTTTGAACTTAAAGTCAGATCAAGTATGGAGGTCTAACAATCAAAATAAAAATAAATTAAGCTACAGGTGGGTGATCCCTGGTGACTGTTATGGTTTTTAAATGCTAACTTGGTGGTTCAACCACCAAACAAACATCTGCATTTTCAACACTTTTCTTCAACACCTTCAGATTCTTTACCTGTACATCTCAATGGCTCTTTCATCTTCTTCACTGAATTCATCCTCATTCTCTTCCAGCTCCTCCAAGGTCATGTCCTCATATGTTTTAACTGATAGAAAAAGTAGATTGATTATCCGAAAGCCTCACAATATTTCATGAGCCTTTGAACATATGTAAAACGCACTTTCAAAAATAAATTGGTCAAACTTCTTTGTTTGGGATGGGCACAGTCCACGTGATTCTTACATTTGTACACAAATGTTAAAACAAGGCATTCAATATGCAATTTGTTATTGAATTGCTTGTGAAGAAAATGCAAAAGGTTTTGTTAAAATACTAAAGCCAAGGCCCTCTACACTTAGAAAAACCGTGATACAGCAAGTTTGAATTAAACCCTTCACCTGTGACCTAGTTTTAAATCTCCAACTGTTCACACCCTAGGCAATTGAACAACTAACCAGAAGAGGAGGCTCTCCAAACATCCCCAAACTCAATGATGGCGTAGTGCAACATATCCGAGCAAAAGACCAGGCTGAAATATTTCCAACTATCTTCAGCCAGAAGACCATCACAGACACCAGAATTCAGCCAATTTTATTCACTCCACATGATATCAAGAAACTGCTAGTGGCATTGGTTATGGAAGTGGGCCCTGGTCACATCCCAGCTGTAGTATAGTATGTTTCAGAACATGCTGTGGCTGTGGCCTTGCTGTTCCACAGGCTACAATGCTGACATCAACCTGACAGTGTGGAAAATTGCTCAGGGATGTTCAGACTACAAAAGGTGGGACAAATCCAATCTGACCGGTTATTATCCCATCAGTCTACTCTCAATCAAAAGCAAACATTGATAATGCTATCTAGCAGCACTTACTCAACAACAGTCTGCCTGCCGATGCTCAACTTGAGTTCTGCCAGATTCACTCAGCTCCAGACCTCATTACCTTGTTGGGCCAAACACGGACAAAAGAGCTGAATTCCAAAGGTGAGGTAAGCACCTCAAGGCAATAATTGACCAAGTGTGGCATGAAGAAACTCTAGAAAAAATTAAATCAAGGGCAATTAAGGGAGCAAACGCTCCACTGGTTGCAGTCATACCTAGACAAAGGAAGATGGCTGCGGTTGTTGAAGGCCAAACATCTCATCCCTGGGACATCACTGCAGGAGTTCCTCAGATAACATCCTAGGTCCAACCACCTTTAGCTGCTTCACCAATGATCTTCCTTCCATCATAAAATCAGAAGTGAGGATATTCACTGAGGATTGCACAATGTTTAACACCATTTGCAACTCAGATAATGAAAGAACTGTGTCCATATGCCGCAAGACCTGGACAACATTCACCCTACACAAGAGTCAGGCAATGACTATTTTCAAAAAGAGAGAATCTAACCATCTCCCCATGACATATTGCGGCAATATCATTGCGGAATCCCCTACCGTCTACATCCTAGGAGTGACCCGCAACTCAAATTGGAGCAGTCAACAAATACTGTGGCTCCGAGAACAGGTCAGATGCTAGAAATCCTGCAGTGAGTAACTCACCTCCTGACTCCCAAAAGCCTGTCCACCATCTACAAAGCGCAAGTCAAGAATGTGATGGAATACTCTTCACTTGTCTGGGAGAGTACAAATCCACCAACACTCAAGAAGCTTGACAACATCCAGGACAAAGCAGCCCACTTGACGAACACCCCATCCATCACTTCCAACCTCTACTCCCTCCTTTATTGGTGCATACTGGCAGCAATGTGTACCATATTCAAGGCAGCAACTAGCAAAGCCTCCTTCCTCTACCACCTAAGAGGAAAAGGGATCAGACACATAGGAACATCACCACCTGCAAGTTCCCCTTTAAGCCACATACTATCCAGACTAAGAACTATATTGCCATTCTTTCAACTGTTTCTGCATTGAAAATCTGGAAAATCCCTTCCCAACAGCACCGTATGTGTACCCCAAACACAGACTGCAGTGCTTCAAGAAGGCAGCTCACCATCTTCTCAAGAATAATTAGGGATGAACAACAAGGTTCTGGCCTTGCCAATAACGTTCACATCCCATGAACAAATAAATATAACCTCTTTACTCACCAACTGATTTCTGCTGCTGAATAATCTCTTCCTCTGCTGCCTCATTTGGATCCTCTTTAGGAGGGAGGATTCCCTTTTTCCGCAAAATATCATTCCATTCAGTATCTGCATTTGGATCCTGAAGTTAAAAAAAAAACTATTATGATTGTTTAGTACACACTTTCACATCCTATACTCACCACTACATTTGACAATGCAAGTGGAAATATTCCACCATGACAAATACATTCTTTGAAAACCTCACACTGATGTTGCTAATTCTTTGTTGCAAGAAAAAGTAGCCGAGAATTGGGACAAGAGGTCAGCACTGAGGCGGAGGAAAATGTACTGACCATCACTGGAAGGGGGAGGGTCAAAGCTGTGGTGACTGGCAATGCTGGGAGAGATACTGTACATGATTTCTTTACATCTTATCCTCTTTTCTCCACTTACTTCGATGTGATGATCCACACTCAGTGACAAACTGAAGATGCTTCCTGCCACCACTTTTTGATGCCTCTCATTTTCAGTTCACATGGTTGAAAGTCTGGAAGTCTAGCACTCACTTGTCCTGCTTTGCTCTGTTCAGAGAAAAATATGCAACTATCTTTCCTAGGAGAGTCTCTTTAATCTTCCTGATACAGTGGTGGACTGCAAACTGCACTGAATGTTCAACACATTTGGCACAACTGGTCTATGTCAGGACAGTACCTTTTGTTCTATATGCTCCTACTCCCCCCCACTTAACCCGATTAGCGTATTCTTCCCTTCCCATCTCCCTTGTGAACTCATCTCTGTTCCTTTTAAACTACACTATTCACTGCCACATAGTAGCAAGAACCACATTTTAATCGCTCCGGGTAAAGGAATTTCTCCTCAACTTCTTTTTGGATTCATTAGTGATTATCTTATATTTATGACCTCCAACTTTAGACTTCCTCACAAGAGAAAGCTATCAAACTATCTATTGTTAAATACCTCTATGAGGTTGCCCATCCATTTCCTGGATGCCAGGAAAAAAACCCCAGATGTTTGAGTATTTATCCCCTGATAGTTATTGTGGGCATAATGTTGATGAATTTCTAGGCCATGGGATTCTCTGTCACAGAACACTATTGAACCAGAGTCCATGAATTATTTTAAAAGGTAATCAGATAGTCACTGGAAAAATATTCTGGGTTCCGAGGACTGGGTAATAGAGCAAGATTAGGGCTAGGTGGTTCATGTGGGATTACTGGAGTGGACTTGATTTCCATGAGTTAACATTCCAGGTTGGCCTGCACTTAGTAGTTAAAAATCACACTGCAAACTTGATCAGCTTTTTACAACAGTGGACAAATGTGGCCAGACTGTCAGTCCACTACAAGAGTGCAACCAGACCAATAACAAAATGAGATTTGTTCTGAAAGCAAATCTCCCAAGTTATGACAAGAACTCGAAACACTGCAATTAAAAATCAATCTTCTATATCAAAGTCCACACAGAATGCCCATCAGAAAGCCGCTTTGTTTGATGGTCAAATAGTCATCGCATGCTGCACTAAGTTTGCTGGAGAATCCTTTGTGTCGGGAAATGGGAAATATTAAACCAAACAAAACCAAACTCCATCTAGTTTGCCTTCTACTATCCAGGCAGCTGCATGATACAATGTTGATGGACCTGTTGACTAATCATAGCAACTAATCTCTATATTAGCCTACAATAGACACAATAATGACAAGGATTTATTCAAATAAAAGCTTGTAATTTGTCTGGTGTCCCCCAGTTTAGCTAGCCAATGGCCTGGATTTTCACAACAACGAAAGTGAATGAGGCCAGAAATTGGAAGCCCCACCCCAAACACAGCACCTACCATTTTTGCGGGGGGTGAGAATGGTCCCAAATTAGGATTTGTACATGTGCGTTTTGCAGAGGAAACTGCCCATATAAAACAGCTCTTGCCTCCATTCATGTCTAATTTTGTTGACCCATGTGTGTGAAAAACAACGAGCGCAGGGTGGACCTAGTGGGAGCATTAACAAAGTAAGATGCTTGACATTCCACAATTTGACTGACAGCTCCAACTGCTTACAGACTCTTTGAAGTGGGGCTATGAATTCCATTCCTATTTTTTTTAATAAGAGTTTATGCACTTGAATGAAATGTTCCTTCTTATAAGGGATTATGTAGTTAAAGGAATGTAAATGTAGTAAATGGATTTTTATGAGAGTATTTTATTTATTAAAATAACATCTGCAATAGACACTTAGAACTCTATATTTTGGAGAGGTGGGATAGCCTTTTAGCTATGGCCCTTGGACACCTTTGGGGGAGGTCAGATGCCTCTTCTGATTGTTAAAAGTAGGTACGAATGTGTGCAAAAAAAGTGTATAAGCTCATTAATCGCCAGGCTCATTGGAATTGTCATAAGCGTCCAAATGAATTGTCAAAGAAAATTGTCAGGCTGTTAAGGCACTTAAAACTCCTGACCTTTAAATCTTTGAACAGAGTATTTTAAAAAAAAACATTGCTTGTTATTTCACTCTGTTGACGTAAGCCTGAAGGCTACCATTGCTGGATTAGGCCTGCATGACTGATTTCACTACTTTGCATTATCAGAATAAGATGCTTGACAGTTTGACTGACAGTTCCAAGTGTTTATAGACTCTTTGAAGTGGGACCATGAATTCCATTCCTATTTTTTTATATAAGAGTTTATGCACTTGAATGAAATGTTCCTTCTTATAAGGGATTATATAGTTAAAGGAATATAAATGTAGTAAATGGATTTTTATGAATGAGAGTATTTTATTAAAATAAAGTCTGCAATAGACACTTAGAACTCTATTTTTTAATCTCAGCATGGCTCTTGAGGTCTGTCTATGGTGAATGCTAGGTGAGCTGGCATGGTATATGCAAGGGCAAAGCATGCTGGATTGGGGGAGGGCATAGTTTGACATGAGTTAGTGCAAGGGCTATAAATGGCCATAGGGATGGGCATGAAGGCTATTCACCTAGCCCAATTCCCAGAGAATCTAACTACTCTAGAATGAAAATTCCAACTTCCAAGGCCCATTCTCCCAGGTCAGGTTTATGAAACAGAAAAATGTCAGGACTCTGATGGGGGCGGAAATTCAGCCCAACATCTTTTTGTGCTTCTGGTGACCAAGAGAATCAAACTCGAGATGCAAATACTTGTAAAATAACACTATCTAATATATTAGCAAAAAAATAATCCCAGGGATTTTGTTTCATTCAATTTGTCTCTCTCATCTCCAATTCTGATAATCTCAAATGAAATGTTACACTATACTCAAGAAGCTAATGTACTTCTATCATTTACTGTTCCTAATTTATAGAATTCATCAGCATGCTTTGATCATGGGTTTAAAACTGCATTGGTATGAACTAAGTTATATAGTTTAACCACTATTTTATTAATACTGTAATTCAATTCTCCAACAACGGCAGAACAATCAAAATGTTAAACCTCATCCTTGTATTATTGTGCGAAGTCAGCATAGGAAAATACATCCAACAGCTAACTTCGTTTATGTACTTAAAACCAAGGGAACTGATATCCGGAAACAGCAACCAAACCGAGTGCACCATTAGAAAGTAGAGAAAAGTAGAAATAAGGAACACTGTCTTTATTGAAATAGGGCTTGCATCACACTCTATTACGATGCTGATCAACAATGTGCTGTCAATCCGTGTTAATAGTTGGAGACGTAGTTTTCAAATATATATAGATAAATACTTAAAACTTGAATTAGTTGATTTCTTGAAATGAGACACGCGATGGTGAAATCAAAGTGTTTTTTATCTAATACAGTTCTGTAGGCCCAATAAGCGACTCCAAAGTTATCTCGTGGATCAATGGAAACATGTCTAATTGTGGCAGCTACACAATAAGACCTGTAGTGGATTTGTCACATATTATTGACAATAAAACATGCAGTTGTTAAATATCGCCCAAGATGACGTCTCCTCTTCTGTTAACTTTTCCGTCCCGGTGAAATGAATCTCCAGGGCAGGAGTTACTGACCTGCATTGCTGTGCCTCACTGCCCAGAGCAGCGCTGAGCTCCACCACTCGCTAATGTCCCCGGGCACCAGCTCTCCGCTGCTGCTTCTCCCCTTAAAAGACAACACAGGCAAACAGCGAGAGTCTCAGATTGTACTTCACTCTGAAGGTTGAAGGTTGCTGTTGGTTCAGGGGATTTCTTTTTCTGCTGCACTAATTTCCGGTTTCTTACGATGCCATTTATGGAATGGCAGTGACAAGATTTCCAAATGAGGAAATAGCAACCCAGTGATTCACTCGCTCACTCCTCGCTTCTATTGCTTCCTCTCTGTTCAACAACTACAACATGGCAGACAGGAAGTGGATCATGTTCATGTATTGACAGTGCTTGATCATTTATAGTTTGTATTTGATAATTACGTACAGTAACATACAGTTTATATAGAACAAACATTCCAAATTTATAAATTTGCCATGTTGGAAATATGAAATAAAATGTACCCTCTTTGATTCTTTTGTCAGTATTATTCATTTTTGTAAAATTTACTCTCTATATTTACTCTATATATTTGGAAACCATTGTGAAAAATGTAGAGCTCTGGTGCATGGTCAGTAAATGTACCAGAGCTCTAAGCTAGGGGATTTTCACAGTAACTTCATTGCAGTGTTGCTGTAAGCCTACTTGTGACACTAATAAATAAACTAAAAAATAAACTAAACTAAATAGAAGTGGATTGGCAATCCAACACTGATTGCTACTCCTTTGAAGATTCTGTGATTTCTCTTCATTTGTTCTGGAGTTTAACAGCCAACTGTTCCTTGACTTCATAGAATCCCTACAGTGCAGGAGGCCATTTGGCCCATCCAGTCTGCACTGACTACAATCCCACTCAGGCCCTATACCTGCAACCCCACATGTTTACCCTGCTAATCCCCCTGACACTGGGGTCAATTTAGCATAGCTAATCAACCTAACCCATACATCTTTGGACTGTGGGAGGAAACTGGAGCACTCAGAGGAAACCCAAGCAGACACGGGGACAATGTGCAAACTCCACTCAGACAGTGACCCGAGGCTGGAACTGAACCTGGGACCCTGGCGCTTTGAAGTAGCAGTGCAAACCACTGTGCCACCTTGCAGCCGAATGCCTCCTGGAACATGGAGTTTTATGGTGGATGGCTGGAGTATATCTGTGTCTGAAAGAATTGAAACTCCTGCTCCAGTGTCTAATTTGAAATTTACTTTATGGCCATTGACCAGCTTTGTCAAAGGGAGGTCATATCTGACAAATCTGTTAGAATTCTTTGAGGAGGTAACGAAGAAGTTAGTCAAAGGAGAGCCAGTGGACGTGATTTATTTGGGTTTCCAGAAAGCCTTTGACAAGGTGCCTTACAGGAGGCTGCTAAATAAGCTAAGAGCCAATGGTATTAGAGGCAAGGTACTGGCATGGATAGAAGATTGACTGACAGACAGAAGGCAGAGAATGGGGATAAGGGGGTCCTTTTTAGGATGGCAACCAGTGACTAGTGGTGTTCCACAGGAGTCAGTATTGGGACCACAAATTTTTACTATATACATTAACGATCTGGAAGATGGAACTGAGGGCATGGTTGCTAAATTTGAGGATGATACAAAGATATGTAGAGGGACAGATTGTGTTGAGGAAGTGGGGAGGCTGCAGAATGGCTTGGAGAGGCTAGGAGAATGAGCAAAGAAGTGGTTGATGGAATACAATGTGGGAAAGTGTGAAGTTATGCACTTTGGTAGGAAGAATAGAGGCATAGACTATTTTCTAAATGGGTAAAGGCTTCGGAAATCTGAAGCACAAAGGGACTTGGGAGTCCTGGTTCAGGACTCTCTCAAGGTTAACATGCAGGTTCAGTTGGCTGGTAGGAAGGCAAATTCAATGTTAGTGTTCATCTCCAGAGGGCTAGAATACAAGGGCAGGGCTGTACTGCTGAGGCTGTGTAAGGCTCTGGTCAGACCCCATTTGGGATACTGTGAGCAGTTTTAGGCCCCATACCTAAGGAAGGATCTGCTGGCCTTGAAGGGAATCCAGAGGAGGTTCACAAGAATGATCCCAGGGATGAAGGATTTGTCATATGAGGAGCGGTTGAGGAGTCTGGGCCTATACTCAAAGGAATTTAGAAGGATGAGGAGGGAATCTAATTGAAACTTACAGAATACTGAGAGGCCTGGATAGAGTGGACGTGGAGAGGGTGTTTCCACTAGTGGGAGAGATTAGAACTCGAGGGCACAACCTCAGAGTGAAGGGATGCTCCTTTGAAAGAGAGATGAAGAGGAATATCTTCAGCCAGAGGGTGGTGAATCTGTGGAACTCATTGTCACAGAGGGCAGTGGAGGCCAGGTCATTGAGTGTCTTTAAGAAAGAGATAGATAGGTTCTTGATCAATAAGGAGATCAAGGGTTATGGGGAGAAGGCATGGGGGTGAGAATTATGTCAGCCATGATTGAATGGTGGAGCAGACTCGAGGGGCCGAATGGCTTAATTCTGCTCCTATATCTTATCTTATGGTTTTATGGTAATATCTATGCTCCGGCAGTTCCTATTTGATCCTGTAATTTCTCCCAGGAATTCTACTTTTAGTTCTTTTTCTTCAACTTCTTGAATGTTTTCAACTTCTTGAATGATCTTAACTGTTTCTCCTTTAATTGTTTTCTTGAAAGCTTTTTGCTGCAGTGTGCTGATTTAAACTGGTTTCCCTTCCTTCTACTCTGCATTTTTGGAGGGGCATTCATTGCATCAATGCTACCTTTTCCCACCACAGTGAAAACACGGAATAATGATGACTATCTTCTCCATATCTCTATTTTAGGTTAGGTGCACTGCAATTTTTATGTGCTATAAACTGCACTGTATTAGCTATTTTTTCCGTGAGATTTCTTGAATAATTATTTTGTTTTGCCTACTTTTGTTATCTTCACAGCCTTCGATGGTGTCAAATCTTCCTTCGACTGCAAAAAGTCAGATAGTGTCTCTTCTAAGACTCACACAATAAGTGATCCCAAATTAATTAGTCTTTCAGGGCTTCATTTTCACAATTTTCAACTTATCATTAATAAAATAATCCATGCTGTTTCCCGATCTTTGGTTGCAGCTTTAAATTTTGCACTCTCTAATATCAATTTTTCTAAAGACTAAAATAACTATTAACGGCTTGGATTAATTCTTCAAACGTCTCCATGTCTTTGTTTATACCGTGTCTGACCATTACATCATTTGCACTACTGCCTATGATATAGAGTAAGGTACTGACCTGCTCCTTGCTAATCCTGCTAATCCTGATGCAGTTCTGCACCTGATAAACCTGCGAAGCCAGTTCTGCCACTTTTTGGTTTGATCCGGGCCTTTCACATGGTTGAAGCACCATAGGAACCTTTTTTCCATGTCTTCCTTTTACTGTTGCCTTCTCTGGAGTTGGGCTGAAGATTTTCCAACAATGTCCTTATCCTGCAATGAGTTCCCTTTCTGTTCCTTCCAGTCACTGGGCTGTTCACTTGTTGTTCCTTTTTTTTGAGTTTTTCTGCTGTCACCAGCTGTCATTACTGTTGTCGGTCTTAGATGTGGTAGTCGTGGGTCTGGACTTACAGATAATGCTGTAAGTAATGCTGTTGGTAAACATTACCTGTTATTAGTGCCGGATTTAGGCATAAGCTAAACAAGCTACAGCTTAGGGCCTCACAATCCGCAGGGGCCTCACAAAATTTCAGAAGGTTTACAATGAACAGAACATTTAAGAGCGGATACCAGAAAAGAAAAAGAAAGCACCAGCTTGAAGAGCAACTCAAAAAATTACCAAAATTACCAAAATCTATGAGAGAGATCAAGCCAGCCAAATGATAAATACGTAATCAGTAAATGCATTCATTTGAAAATAATTTGTATTTTTCACTTTAAATACCTTGATATTTAATAATTAAAAGGCATAATTATGTTTTCAATTTTTTTGTGGCGACCCAAGGTCCTGTTTTGGTACGCACCTTTGTGAGGCCTTTTGGTGTAACTTTTTAACAAGGGGCCTCCAAGTTTTATATAGCTTAGGGCCTCATCAAGTCTAAATCCGGCACTGCCTGTTCTTGAACACTATACTAACTAGTTACAATACAGACTTAGTATGAAGCTACACATAGAACTATCTCTCACCATGGCCCTGTTGTCATGTAATCTTAACGTCACTGCTGATGTAGGCTATACATTTACGTATTTAACACTAACCCTTTATACTACAGTCTGAACAGAGTAGGTAGGGAGATACTGTTTCCTTTGGTGGAAAGATCGAGAACCAGAGGGCGGTGATTTAACATTTTGCAAATGAAGCAACAGTGGTGACAAAGGGAAATTCTTTTTTTACGCAGCTTGTGGCTAGGACCTGGAATGTAGTCTCTGAGAGTGTGTGGCGGCACAGTCAGTTCAGGACTTTCAAAAGCAAATTGAATAATTATCTAAAAAGAAAGGATCACAGGGCTAAGGGAAGAAGGCCGGGGAATGGACTATTTGAGTTGCACTTACAGAGATGCCAGGCAGAATAGCTACCATAGAATCTCTACGGTGTAGAAAGAGGCCATTTGGCCCTTCGAGTCTGCACCGACTCTCCAAAAGAGCATCTTATCCCGACCCACTCCCTCGCCCTATCTCCATAACCCAGCACATTTACCATGGCCAGTCCACCTAACCTGCACAGCTTTGGACACTTTCTAGGCTGTAACCATTCTCTGATTTTGATTACAACAGTGACCGTATTTCAGGAGTATTTCATTGGCTAAAATACACTTTGAGATGTTCAGTTGTGATGAAAAGTGCTACATCATTGCACATCTTTCCTTTCTTTTTCTTTGATGGCCCACCTGGACTCCCTGCTTATCAAGGGTTTACTTCCATCTGGCAACAAGTCCATGTTCATAGAATGGACATAGACTTCTGTTACACCACCTCCATGACTGGCCCAGCAGAAGGCATGAGCCCTGTTAACAGCTTCCCTCTTCAACTTTTCCCTCCTGGTTGTAATGCTCATGAGCTGCATATAGTCATCATGGACCTCTGAGACCACACAGAAACAAATGAGAAGGTTTTAGATCTGCTGTTATTGCATCTCTCACTCTCTCAGGGCTCCATATCCAACTTGTCCCCTGCAATGGCCCAATTCACTGTCCTCTGCCAATCTCCATTGCCTCCTTCTTCATTATTTATTTATTTGTGTCATAAGTAGGCTTACATTAACACTGCAATGAAGTTACTGTGAAAATCCCCTAGTCGCCACATTCTGGCACCTGTTTGGGTACACTGAGGGAGAATTTAGCATGGCCAATGCACCTAACCAGCACCTCTTTTGGACTGTGGAGGGGAAACTGGAGCACTTGGAGGCAACCCACGTAGATGCTCCAGGGTTGCAGATTCCGCATAGACAGCGACCCAAGCTAGGAATCGAACCCGGGTCCTTGGTGCTGTGAAGCAGCTGTGCTAACCACAGCATTACTTCCAGCATTATCTGTAAGTCCAGACCCACGACTACCACATCTAAGAAAATCTGCATTATTATTACTAAGAAGAGAATGGCACCATCCGCTTATCTCCACTCTCTTGCATTATGCACTTTCTTCCCCTTCAGTGACACCAAGATACAGAGTTATGTTATACTTCTACTCCTGTGTTGCTCAAGAGGCTGCGCCACTTTCAATGGCCATCACTGTGACACTTGTGACAATGTGACATTGTGACAATGGCCATAATTGGGAAGCCTGCTGCATATATTCATACATGCTTGGCATTGCAATGAGCCCTAATGGTTAGCCGTGACACTACTCTCTGCCTGGATGCACACAGTAGTTCTTGTTGAGCCTCTGTGCCTGGATTGCCACAACGCAGTACATGTCATGGCTGCTAGATTATTTGCATAGGGCTGCTACCTTGCCAACATTCATGTCCCTCGTGTAAACTAGCTTTCCGAGTTAGTCCTAACTCGGGTTTGCTGTGCATTACTGGTAAAACTGGATCACACAAAAATCGAGGGTTTGGGAAAAAAATTCTTATTCTTTAAAAACTAATTCAAAACACCTTCTGCCATCATCTCCTAGTTTGAACAGCTTGCACCTTTATAGCAAATGATATGGGTCTTCCTTTAATCTTCACCAGCCACATCACCCAAGCCTGTTGATTAGGCATACCCCGGAACAGATCAGATGACCCCTTCATTTTACTCCAAATTAAAGACAAAGAGCTGAATTTTCCAGTCCTTCCTGCCAGTGGGATCTTGTGGTCGTGCTGAAGACAACTCCCCCGCAGCGGGTTCCCTGGTGGTGAAGCTGGCGAGTAACACAAATGATCATTGACTTCAGTGGGACTGGAAAATCCTGCTGGTGGCCAATGGCGAGCTGCTTCCACTGCTGGAAAACCCACCTCGGAGGGGACGGAAAATCCTGACCACAGGCCCAAAATCTGGCAATCTTATAAACCTTATAAGTGGAACATACTTTAATATTGCCAGCTATTTTAATAATTTTATATATTTTAATAATATATAATATTTAATAATATTGCTCTAGAATTCACAGAATGCTGGGTGGTTGCAAATTTATTTCCATTGGGCTATGTCATTATCTAAATATTTATTTGCATTTGTGGTTTAAAAAAAGAGCAGATTGCATGGCGTGGAGAGTTGAAATTAAACCTTTGAAAAAGTGAATGCTTAATATATTGAAACTTTCCTACATTTCCATCCAGCCTAATTTGGTTTCGGCGCCTTGGGCGCTGAGCATTCTGTAAGTTGCTTCAGTTGGAATAATTTGGTGATATAAGAATGTAAGAATATAATAGGAGTAGCGTTACAATCCCAGTTGGTGTTACTATTGGACGAGAAGGTCCCAGAATGGAACCCTGTCTCAGAAGACTGTAACTGCTACTTTTTTTTAGGAAACGTGGAGAACAGAGTCACAGGGTGACATAGTGACACGGTGGTTAGCACTGCTGCTTCACAGCGTCAGGGACCCGGGTTCGATTCCCGGCTTGGGTCACTGTCTGTGCAGAGTTTGCATGTTCTTCCCGTATCTGCGTGTGTTTCCTCTGGGTGCTCTGGTTTCCTCCCACAGTCCAAAGATGTGCAGGTTAGGTTGATTGGCCATGATAAGTTGCCCCTTAGTGTCAGGGGGATTAGCAGGATAAATATGTGGGGTTGTGGCAATCTGGCCTGGGTGGATTGTGGTTGATACAGAATTGATGGGCCGAATGGCCTCCTTCTGTACTGTAGGGATCCTATGACCGCTAATTAGTTTTTAACAACAAGAAAAAAAACATGTGAAGTATGATTATAATACAATGCTCCTTTACTCTCCACTTACCTTTACAAATGTGTACAGTTTTCAAAAAATAACACCCCACTCTGAACCAAATGACCGATGGCACTCAACTGATCTTCCATGAATTTCTCTCACAATTGTCCCAGATGATTGTCACCTGAGGGTTTCCAAAACTCCATTCCCTAAAAATCACACTTTAAAATCTTTAATAAGTTGAAAACAAAGGCCAATAGATTCAGGATTTGGCAGCAGTCAAATACAAAGGCATTACAGCTGTTTCTGGGATAATTTATTACATTGGTCATACAGTGCACAGGGTTATCCCTGGGGGTTCTGAGAAGTATGATCTTGGTGAATCCACACCACCAAGGTCATGGTGAGCAGAGCTGAGAAGGTTCTGTAGAAGTGCACCATTTTGATGAATGGTGCCCATGCCTGTGGAATCTGGATTGGTTGGATACTGCTGTTGGCTGAGGATTGGAGGCTAAGTCCTGCATGGTAAAAGGAATTGGAACTCTCTCTGTGGAAGTCAGAGGCTTGGATTTTCCATCTTCCCTGTGGAGGATGTTTCCACAGCAGTTGGTGGGATCAGGAGGGGCATGGGGGTGGGGCAGAAATGGAAGTGAGCAAGGGGCCCCACAAACTGTAAATCCGCCTCTACAATATGTAGAAACCATAGAAATAGAAACCCTACAGTACAGAAAGAAGCCATTCGGCCCATCGAGTCTGCACTGACCACAATCCCACCCAGACCCTACTCCCATATCCCTACATATTTTACCCACTAATCCCTCTAACCTACGCATCTCAGGACACTAAGGGAAATTTTTTATCATGTCCAATCAACCTAACCCGCACATCGTTGGACTGATATAATGTATCCTTGCTTTCTTACACATTTTCCTATCATGAGTAAATTTGGCCCCTGTGCATCTCACCGATAACATATAGGCCATCACAATGCACCAGTGTCAGAAGAAGTAGTTGTTAAGTCCAGTGGCAGGGGTTAAATACTCAGTCCAGTGGTAAGGCTGTGAATCAAGTATTCCTGAGTTTAGCTGTGACAGAATGAACTGACAGAAAATGTTAGTATGTGGAAATAAAAAGTTTATTTATTAGTCACAAGTAGGCTTACATTCATACTGCAATGAAGTTACTGTGAAAATCCCCCAGTCGCCACACTCCAGCACCTGTTCGGGTACACTGAGGGAGAATTTAGCATGACCAATCCACCTAACCTGCACATCTTTGAACTGTGGGAGGAATCCGGAGCACCTGAAGAAACCCACACAGACACAGGGAGAATGTGCAAACTCCACACAGACAGTGACCCAAGCCAGGAATCAAACCTGGGTCCCTGGTGCTGTGAGGCAGCAGTGCTAACCGCTGTGCTACCGTACCGCCCGTGCTGCTAAGCACAGCAGGAATATGTCACAAGAAGTAATTGTTATGTGATAAGATATGCTCATATGTGCAGAATTGTACGGATGAAATTTATTAGCAAATCATACATTACGTTACTCATGGCAAGTTGGGAATACACTGTTGTAGAAGTGGGCCTCATGTTACATGCAATATATCAGAACTATATTGACTTACAATAACTGAATAGATCAAATTCTATTTTATTACATGGCATTTGGGAATATTCACTAGTACTTTGGGAAGTTAGTTTTATAAGGATGTTATTAAACTAGAAAGAGTGCAGAAAAGATTTACTAGGATGCTACTGGGACTTGATGTTTGAGTTATAAGGAGAGGCTGGATAGACTGGGACTTTTTTCTCTGGAGCGTAGAAGGCTGAGGAGTGATTTTATAGAGGTCTATAAAATAATGAGGGGCATTGATCAGCTAGAGAATCAATATCTTTCCCCAAAGGTAGGGGAGTCTAAAACTAAAGGGCATAGGTTTAAGGTGAGAGGGGAGAGATACAAAAGTGTCCAGAGGGGCAATTCTTTCACACAGAGGGCGGTGAGTGTCTGGTACAAGCTGCCAGAGGTAGTAGTAGAGGTGGGTACAATTTTGTCTTTTAAAAAGCATTTAGACAGTTACATGAGTAAGATGGGCAAAGAGGGGTTTGGGCCAAATACGGACAATTGGGTCTAGCTTCGGGGTTTTAAAAAAAGGGCGGCATGGACAAGTTGGGCCGAAGAGCCTGTTTCCATGCTGTAAACATCTATGACTATGACTCTAAGTTTGCTGTGAAAACTATAAATCTGTCTATAAATCTATTATTAAGTAACTTATTTTTTATCTTATTCATTAAAAATCTGAGAATGGAGGAGGATAATATTTAATTTTACTTTAGAAAGTGTCCCAAACTGCAGATGAAGGGCAGCAAGTTTATCAATATCTTTGTTTGATTTGGGATTTTCCACGTAAAGCAGGCAGTTAGTATATCCAAAGACAAGCATGTGACTTAAATGAAATGGAAATTATAGGAATATTGCACATGATGTAATCATTATCATAACAAAGGTTTTGGAGACCAGTAAGGAGACCAATGATTGGCATGTTTCACTGACACAGTGGTCTTTTATGAAATTTAATTTTTATTTATTCATGGGATGTGGGCACCACTGACAAGTCCAGCATTTGTGCCTATCCTTAATTTTCCATGGAGAGGTGGTGCTGAGCTGCCTTCTTGAACCAGCACAATTGGTGTAGGTACACCCACAGTTTCATTAGAAACGGAATTCCATGATTTTGACTTAACGACAGTAGATGAACCAGGTTATAGTTCCAAGTGAGGACAGTGTGTGGTTTGGAAGGGAACTTGCCAGCAGTGACATTCTCATGCACCTACTGCCTTTCTAGGCCAATCAATCGGGTTGCTTTGTTCTAGATGGCGTTGAGCATCCTGAGTATTGTTGGAGCTGCACTCATCCAGGCAAGTGGACAGTATTCCATCGCACTCCGATTTGCGCCTTTTAGATGGTGGATAGGCTTTGGGGAGTCAGCAGGTGAGTTAGTCGCCACAGAATTCCCATTCTCTGGCCTGCTCTTGTAGCCACACAATTTATATGGCTAGTCCAGTTCAGTTTCTGGTCATTGGTAACCCCTGGGACGTTGATAGTGGGGGATTCAGTGATGGTAATCCCACTGAATGTCAAGGGGAAATGGTTGGAGATGGTCATTGCCTCGAACTTTAGTGGCATAAATATGACTTCATTGTGTAAGAACATATTTTCTGATGTCAAGAAGGAAAATAAACAAAATGTAACTTGAATCATTGTGGGCACAACTCTACCAGTAGTGGGGTATTGAAGATCATGGTGCTGACATTATCTCGAGAAACCATGTATAAGACACTCTGGAGAGGCATGAATAATAATGGCATGTGCCTTTTTATTTTCCATTTTCCCATGCACAAAACTAAAAAAGTATAGACTATGAGTTGACGGTCATTATAAATAATTTGACCTGCCCTAAAGTATAGGTACTTTTGATCTTCAGACTCTTTACCTATAGAGTAACCAAGCAGCATATTTTCACAGAACAACCAAGACCATAATATCAAAATGACGTTGATTAAAAGTGTATAATATATTGTTACTGGAATACATTCACATAATTATCATTCAATTATGACTCTACCATGAGTCACCAGGAAAGGAGCACTGACATAGCACGAAGGAGATAGATCAGGCTGGAGGCGATTCAGAGCTGCAAATCAGCCTCGATCTGATAGTTAACCAGAGTATATTGGCAGCAGTAATTTACAGACTTGCCTGTATGATTAGTGCAGTTGAATACCTGCACAGTACGATGTACACTGGATGATTGGCCAGTATAATGTACCTATTCAATATTTGGTAGGATCCCAGGGCACCATTTTGCCAGCAGTGGCCAATTAGCAGGCTGCTGTGAGGACTGTCATCCAGTTATTTTTTCAATGCCCAATGCTGGCAGCATGGCACCTTTATATGTAGCTACTGCTGAAACTGCAGGGTAAGGGAGAGGGTGCTGGTGATGAGAATGGGCAGTGGGTTACCTTCAAACTGTGCCGCAGTCATTGGTCGGCCATTGCCACTGGGGGGTCCTCTCTCTGGGCAATGGAATGGCCACAATGGATGGTTCCCCCCATAGCAACATGCCAGGAGACTTCCAGGGTTTTTCTGGCAAACTGTTCACAGGGCAGTGCCCTCTTCCCACTTTTCCTGACTTGGGCAGAATGCTGACAATGGTGGAAAATGATACTGAATTGGGCACTAAAGTGGCTATTTGCTGGATGGCTGGGCCACTGAACTTCTCACCTCCTTGGCTATGACAGCGGCAACATGTAAGGCTCCCCTTCTGAGGTCCTTCCCAACATTTTACCAGCCTTCCCACCTCCCAGCCTATCTGTGTAGGGTTGGTAAACTTCAGTCCGTAAATTGGGATTCTACTTGATGTTAGATATCAGGAAGTTTGTTGTTTGTTTTAAAGTTTATTCATTTGTGTCACAAGTAAACTTACATTAATACTGCAATGAAGTTACTGTGAAAATCCCCTAGTCGCTATGCTCCGGTGCCTGTTCCGGTGCCTGTTCGGGTACATTGAGGGAGAATTTAGCATGGCCAATGCACCTAAACTGCACGTCTTTTTGAGTATGCCAGCTGTAATGGAAACTGTTCATTGAGCAGCTGAATGAACTGTTCTTGAAGAGTCTGCTGCAGTCACACACAAACTGTGGGAAAGAAACTTTTAACATTGGATGCTCCTCTTGGTTTGACAAAAAGTTTCCCACCTGCTGCTGGTCCCCCCATGCCTACATCCTCTCCATCCCCAACCAGCAGGATTGCTTCTATTCTTCCTGGAGTGCTTTGCAGAGGAAATGTTGGGTTTCCCACCCACCCCTGTAATTAACTGCTCATTGATGCTGGCAGCTCACTGAATGTACTGTAATGAGGAGCAGCATGAAAATGATTAGGCTTCTTGTGGGCACCATCAGAAAGGCAGTGAGATTATTAGGCCCACTACTTTCTCAATATGCTGGATTTTCCACAGGATGTTGGGAGGGGTGCACCTATGATGTCAATATGCCCATTGGGAGATGCCATAAAGTTATTAAGAGATATTGATAGATTAAATTATTGTCAAAACAATGACAAGTGCATTTCAATGGTCACCCACTTCCAATAAACAGGATAGAGCAGAGTACTTTCCAAATGGTGATAAACTAGTGACAGTGGCAGTCTAAAGAGACATGGGGTCCAGGTGTATGGAACATTAAAACATGAAGAGGTACAGAAAATAATCAAAAAGGCTAATGGTATGTCAGTCTTTATATACAGAGGACCAGAATGCAAGAAGGTAGAACCTTCAGCTGTATAAAGCCCTGGCAAGACTACACACGGAATATTGTGAACAGTTCTGTGTGCTATACCTTATGAAGGATAGATTGGTCCAGGAGAGAATACAGCATAGATCTACCATGATGATACCTATAGTTCAAGGGTTAAATTACAAAGAGGGATTGCACAAGCTAGGGTTTTAATCCCTGACATTTAGAAAGCTAAATGGTGATTTGATCAATGTTTTCTAAATTCTACACACAAAAGATGGTAGAAGTTTGAACATTGTTCCACAAATGAAATTGATGCTAGATCAATTGTTAATTTTAAATCTGAGATTAGAGTTTTGTGTACTAAACATATTAAAAGATATGGGGCAAAGGTGGGTATATGGAGTTAGGTCACAGATCAGCCTTGAATTATGGAACAGGCTTTAGGGGTTAACTGGCTTGCTCCTGTTCCTATGTAGCTAGGGCCATTTGAGATTAGGACAAGCATTGTTTCCAATTGCCTAAATGAAGAGTCTGGTAGTAGCTTATGGCAGAACAGATCAATGTGTACCTATGGTTAACTATATTGTTCATTGAGCACTATTTGGTGCTATGCATTCGTTGTTAGTGGCCTTAATGTAAGGTAGTGGTAGTAGGAGCACTGCTCCAACGTTACTTAATCAGGTAATGAACATAGGAGGATTTATCCAGCCCTGTCGAGTGCGGTGGGTGCGGGGGCGGCGGGGGTGCTGTGTGTGTGTGAGGAAAATAGTGGGAATAACTTCGGCTCTGCACTTCAATGCATTTTTGCCTCCGAAGAACTCTCCCTGAATGGATAGAAAACCTCCACACCACAGAAGGCATTTTGATTTGATTTATTATTGTCACATATATTAGTATACAGTGAAAAGTATTGTTTCTTGTGCACTATACAGACAAAGCATACTGTTCATAGAGAAGAAAACAAGAGAGTGCAGAATGTAGTGTTACAATCATAGCTAGCAATGAATTATTCTAATCAAGGCCCCACTTTGGGCCATTTTACACCAATGCTAGTATTTTATTGATGTCAGAGTGTTAACACTTTTCCTTGTGCCCCACTGGGAGAGAGGCAGACTTGTCAAGTGACTGAAGCTTTCCTCATTTGATACACCACTTTCTGGGAGTGCTGCTAATCCTGCAAACTATTCTATGAAAATCCAAAGATCCAAAAGCAGAACAATACTTCAATAGGAAATAACAAATGCTGTGTGAGATATTTATTATTGACAGTAGAAAGCACATCTGAAATTTTCTTCAACAATCTTGCGATTCACCACAAATTGTCCAAAGTTACAATTTGCTTACAGTTAATGATTATTAGACACTTTCAAGGGATGAAGATCGATTTCAGCTTATAACAGTTCTGTTATTCCCAAGTGGTTATTCCAAACAATCTGTAAATAAAAATAAATTTTAATTGTATAGTTGTTATAATTGTAATATTGCACAATATTCAAAAGTGCAAATCAATGTTATGTTGTCTGAATATCCTCAGATTAGATAAGGTGGTGCAATGTAAGCAATAAACCATTTTCATCAGATTCCACTGCATTTTAGGAGCTATATGCAGTGTGGTTGAGATTTTACGCAAAAAATATGACCAAATTCATTTACTTATTAAAAATATTATTTTTTTAAAGAAAGGAGAACACAAGGCTGAAAATCAATGGTTTTTCCAGTGCATTCCCAATGGAAATATATTGCCTATCCATGTGGATGGTATTTGAGATGTGTGCACTTGTTGAGGATGACCTCACCCCTGGCAGCACTGCTCATTGTGTCATGTCAGTAGCTGTTAAAGCCACTATGACCTTGAACTTCTTCACCTCTGATTCATTCCAAGGATCAGTCGTGGACCATGGTGACTCTCAAACAGCTGCACACTATGGGCAGATTCTTCACCAAAACGCCATTCATTGCAGCGGCACGGAGAATCCCAGACATGGATAACCTTGGAGGTTTTCGGCACATTGCACCTTGCAAGTCACTGGTGCCCTATTTGTAAGCAGGGCGAATGACATATTTTAAACAGCTGAACATGCACAAAAGCACAGTGGGAATTGTCTATTGCTGGATTCCCACAGATCCATGAGATCACTGATAGTACCATGTGGCCATTAATGCACCTAGTGACCAGTCAGATTGATCAACAGGAAAGGCTTCCACTATGCAGCAACAAATGTGTTTTGCATGTGTCTGCTCACTATTGTAGCATTAACATGACACTTTCATCCTCTGGCAGTTGAGAATGATGTGGAGATGCCGGCATTGGACTGGGGTAAACACAGTAAGAAGTTTAACAACACCAGGTTAAAGTCCAACAGGTTTATTTGGTAGTGGCTTTTGCTACCAAATAAACCTGTTGGACTTTAACCTGGTGTTGTTAAACTTCTTACTGTGTTGAGAATGCTGCAGTTCTTCATGTCACTACTGAAACTCCAATGATGAGGCACAGAGGCAATAAAGGATGGCACAGTGGGTAACACTGCTGTCTCAGTGCCAGAACCCTGGGTTCAATTCCAGCCTCTGGTGGCTGTCTGTATGGAGTTTGCACATTCTCCCCTTGTCTGCATGGGTTTCCTCCAGATGCTCCGGTTTCCTCCCACAGTCCAAAGATGTGCAAGCTAGGTGGATTGGCCATGCTAAATTGCCCTTTAATGTGAGAAGGATTTGCAGGGTAAATACATGGTGTGGCGGGGATAGGGCCTGGGTAGGATTGTTGTCAGTGCAGACTCGATGGGCTGAATGGCCTCCTTTTACACTGTTGGAATTCTATGATTCTAAAACCAAGAACCACCATTATGCAGACCATTGTGCTTCTGAAAAAGTGATTCTGGTGCTTCGCCCAGCTGGGTGGTGCTTTGCAGTGCATGTTTCCAAGGGTCTCATGCACTGTGGTTGGCTGCTGCACGCGCCATAACACAGCCCTCCAGAAAGATTTGGACCTTGAAGAGGGTGAAGAACTAGATTAATGCAGTTCATGGGGAGGAAGAGAAGGAGGAGGATGCAGAGAAGGGTGGCGCCCATGCTATGCAGGTAGCCGCGGCAGTCTCAGAATGACATGAATGATAAGGCATATCTAATGCAGGCACAATTCACCTGAGCATTGCTCATTTATCAGGATTACACCCTCTGGTTCTCATTTTCTTCTGATTCTGAGAACACACTCATAAAACACACAAGGTTGAATATTTATGTTCTTATTGACAATCTATAGTAAACATCTCCCCAACAGTCTCAGTGTCTTTGTTCAAAACCATTGCTTTGCCTCACCGCTTTTTCCCTCCTTTGCAGTTTTGTTATCAATGAAAGCTCATACATATGGGACCAGACAGAGCATCTCCAACGTAATTAAAAATTAACAATCCACATGAGTATAAATAAAAACCACTCAAGCAAACCGCCAAGTACAATGAATGATGCAGTGGCCATCACTCTCAGCCACTTCCCTGCGGTGCTCCCCTTGTGACTGTGAGTGTGGTGACAGTTGGGGGTTTGGAAAGTGCTGCCGATGGAACCTTGCTGAGTTCCTGCAGTGCATCTTTAGATGGTGGTAGAGGGAGTGAATGTTTGTGGAAGGGGCACCAATCAAGCGGGTTGCTTTGTCCTAGATGGTGTCCAGCTTCTTGAATATTGTTGGACAGATGCATCTGTGGTAGGCAGGTTGGTGAGGATGAGGTCAAGTGTGGTTTTCCTTCTTGTTGGTTCCTTCACTACCTGGCGCAGTCCGAGTCTAGGAGCTATGTCCTTTAGGACCCAGTAAGAAGTTTAACAACACCAGGTTAATGTCCAACAGGTTTATTTGGTAGCAAAAGCCACACAAGCTTTCGAAGCTCTAAGCCCCTTCTTCAGGTGAGTGGGAATTCTGTTCACAAACAGAGTTTATAAAGACACAGACTCAATTTACATGAATAATGGTTGGAATGCGAATACTTACAACTAATCAAGCCTTTAAGAAACAAAACAATGGGAGTGGAGAGAGCATCAAGACAGGCTAAAAAGATGTGTATTGTCTCCAGACAAGACAGCCAGTGAAACTCTGCAGGTCCACGCAACTGTGGGCGTTACAAATAGTGTGACATGAACCCAATATCCCGGTTGAGGCCGTCCGCATGTGTGCGGAACTTGGCTATCAGTTTCTGCTCAGAAACTGAGCAGAAACTGATAGCCAAGTTCCGCACACACGCGGACGGCCTCAACCGGGATATTGGGTTCATGTCACACTATTTGTAACGCCCACAGTTGCGTGGACCTGCAGAGTTTCACTGGCTGTCTTGTCTGGAGACAATACACATCTTTTTAGCCTGTCTTGATGCTCTCTCCACTCCCATTGTTTTGTTTCTTAAAGACTTGATTAGTTGTAAGTATTCGCATTCCAACCATTATTCATGTAAATTGAGTCTGTGTCTTTATAAACTCTGTTTGTGAACAGAATTCCCACTCACCTGAAGAAGGGGCTTAGAGCTTCGAAAGCTTGTGTGGCTTTTGCTACCAAATAAACCTGTTGGACTTTAACCTGGTGTTGTTAAACTTCTTACCGTGTTTACCCCAGTCCAACGCCGGCATCTCCACTTTAGGACCCAGCCAGCTCAGTCTGTCATAGTGCTGCTGAGCCACTCTTGGTGATGGACTTTGAAGTCCCCCACCAAGAGTACATTATGTGCCCTTCCCACTCTCAGTGCTTTGTCCTGGATGGTTTTCAATGTGGAGGAGTATGGATTCATCAGCTGAGCAGGGATGGTATGTGGTAATCAGGAGGAGATTGCGGCATTTATCAGTGCTGCCAGCTCCTTTTATCTTGCTAATTGGTCAGTCACCTCAGCCTGAAATGCTTGTTCTGGCTGGGTAGCCTTCTCCTTTCACTCTCCAGAAACAAGGTACCTTACTTATCTCTCACCATCTCCACCATCATTTCAACATGGCCGCCACAATGGCTGTCGTCAGCTCTTTAAATTTCTATCTCTCGTCTCCCTCCCAAGCTCTCTCCAGTGAATTGTAATCAAACTTTGGAAAAACTGCATCTCGTGACTGCCTCCCTTTGGAGTGGGTTGGGACCTGGAAATGGCATCGACATTGCGGCTCAGCCCCATATGTTCTTCCTGGGTCATCTGAAATTTAGTGACAATTTACAAACTGTTGCTGTTGTTAAGAATTGGGGAAAATTAAGATTAAAAAACAAAGTCAAAACAGGGAGTTGATTTGAGGCAGATGGCTGGAGAAATAATGTGAATTAGTCCGATCACTGAAAGTGGCAATGCAGGTGGATAAGATAGTCAAGAAAGCATATGGCATGCTTGCCTTCATCGGTCGGGGCATTGAATATAAAAATTGGCAGGTCATGCTGGAGCTGTACAGAACCTTAGTTAGGCCTCATTTGGAATATTGTGTACAATTCTGGTCACTACACTACCAGAAGGATGTGGATGCTTTGGAGAGGATACAGAAGAGGTTTAGCAGGATGTTGCCTGGTCTGGAGGGTATTAGCTATGAGGAGAGGTTGGATGAACTTGATTTGTTCTTACTGGAACGATGGAGGTTGAGGGGTGACCTGAAGGAGGTTTATAAGATTGAGTGGCATGGACGGAGTGGATAGTCAGATGCTTTATCCTAGGGTAGAAAAGTCAAGTACTAGGGGACATAGGTTTAAGGTGCATGGGGAAAAGTTTAGAGGAGATGTGCGAGGCAAGTTTTTTTTTACACAGAGGGTGGGGAATGCCTGGAATGTGCTGCCTGGGTAGGTGGTGGGAGCAGGTACGATCGGGGCATTTAAGGGGCAACTAGACAAATACAAATACATAGGATGGGAATGGAAGGATACGGACTCCGTGAGTGCATACGGTTTTAGTTTAGGCAGGTATCATGATCAGCGCAGGGTTGGAAGGCCAAATGGCCGGTTCCTGTGCTGTACTTTTCTTTGTTCTGTAGTCTATCCGTGGGAAATAAATATTTTAGATATGTAACTAGTGAACTAGAAGTCTCTAGAAGTGGTAACTAGAAGCGGTCTCTAGAAGTGGTAACATCAAAACGGAGAGATGAGGAAATTGATATGTATCTACCAAAAGCTGACTCAACAGGCATAATTATAGAACCCTAATTATAGAAAAACAGGAAGAGAAGGGAGAGAAACAGCTAAACATAAGAGCTATAGCAAGTTGCAGCTACACACCAGGATTTTCCAGCCACATGCGTCGTGGGAATCATAGAGGGTGGGACAGAAAACTCAGCGCACCATTTCGCAGCCAGAAAATCCCACCCATAGTCTCCCGAGAGAAGGCACAATTTTCTGCCTTCACTGAACCAGAAGACTATTTCCCAGACATGCCCACCTTAACCTGGTTGTGATAATTATTTGCTGGATTTAGCTCATATAGTTACTGAATATTGGATGTTGTTTGGGAAAAGGGGTGTCTCAGAGTTCAGGTAAAAGGAGGTAGCTTTGGGGACCAAGGGATAGTTTCATGTAAAATTGTGTCTGCATAGCCATCAGTATCTTTAAGTGTCTTAAGAGGTTAATAGACCTTGGGCAGGATTTTATGGCCTCACTCGTCCTGAAGCTGTAAAATCCCGCCCGTGGTCAACAGGTTTTTCCATTGTCTGCCCCTTGCTCGATCCGATTCCCATGGCAAGCGGAGTGGTAACACTCCAGCCCTTGTGTGTGTTTTTGTTTTTCTTTTAAGTTAATAAATATTCTTTATTAATTGTTCACACAGCAACTGGACTGTTTCTTCACTGGACTGTATTTCATTCCTCACATAATACCAACAAAACATGTACACCACTATGGACCGATGTTCCAAGTTACCCTTCTGGGTTTTGGGATACCCTTGCATTTAACGTCAATGTGGTTTGTAACATAGTGTTGTGAACCCCTGTGAGTTGTGGCAGCTCATACTCAGTTCATATAGTTTATCATCCCAAAGGTAACTTAGAAATAATGCTTTCACCCCATCAGCCTGCTTTGGATTCAAACCCAGTTCCCTGAACTGAATGGATAGCATGTTAAAACACTTCACCATTCAGTCTCCAATAAATACACCTTTATTTGTTATAAAATTAAAGTATTGGAGTGCAATAAATTGACTTTCTGCTTCTACTCTACCAGAAAAGATGTTTGTGTAAATATACATACGTTTCAGATGATGTTTTGTTTATTGCGAAAACACATCGAAAGTTCTTCCATTACGAGGCTGGAATTAACCATATAAAATATAATGATCAAAATATGTAACAACATTACAAAAACATAAAAACTCACTTGAAAAAGACATAAGCAAGCTGTAATGTCACTATCCTATAATTGCATCAAATAGAACAATATGACAATTATATATATTGTAAACAGAAAAAATGACCTTCCCGGAGCTCCCTGCAACATAAAATCATGTTATATGTAGGAAATCTCTTAGTATAATGCAGAAAAAAACATTATGACATACTATTTAGGAAAATATTAGACCTACCTTTTTGCTGAATTCTGTTTGTACAGATTGTTATTTCTGAAATGGAAGACTTTTTAAAAATCACTCGCTGTTCTAACCTGGGTCCTGATGATATTCCGGCAATAGTGCTGAAGACTTGTGTTCCAAAACTTCTTGTGCCCGTATCTAAGCTGTTCCAGGACAGCTACAACACTGGCATCTACCCGGCAATGTGGAAAATTGCCCAGGTATGTCTTGTACACAAAAAGCAGGACAAATCCAACCCGACCCATTACCGCCCCATCACTCTACTCCCGGTCATAGAATCATAGAAACCCTACAGTGCAGAAAGAGGCCATTTGGCCCATCGAGTCTGCATCAACCACAATCCCACCCAGGCCCTACCCCCGTATCCCTACATATTTACCCGCTAATCCCTCAAACCTACGCATCTCAGGACACTAAGGGGCAATTTTAGCATAGCCAATCAACCTAACCCGCACATCTTTGGATGTGGGAGGAAACCGGAGCTCCCGGAGGAAACCCATGCAGACATGAGGAGAATGTGCAAACTCCACACAGACAGTGACCCAAGCCGGGAATCGAATCCAGGTCCCTGGAGCTGTGAAGCAGCAGTGCTAACCACTGTGCTACCGTGCCGCCCAGTAAAAGTAATCAGTAAAAGGATGGAAGATGTCATTAACAGTGCTATGAAGTGGCACTTGCTTTGCAATAACCTGCTCACTGATGTTCAATTTGGGTTCTGCCAGGATCACTCAGTTCCTGACCTCATTACAGCCTTGGTTCAAACAGGGACAAAAGAGCTGAAGATCAGAGGTGAGGTGAGGGTGACTGCCCCTGACATCGAGTTGCATTTGACCAAGTGTGACATCAAATAGTCTAGCAAAACTGGAGTCAATGGGAATCAGGGGAAAAACCCTCTGCTAGTTGGAGTCATACCTGGCATGAAGGAAGATGGTTGTGGTTGTTGGAGATCAATCATCTCAATTCCAGGGTGTCACTGCAGGAATTCCTCAGGGTATTGTCCTAGGCACAACCATCTTCAGCTGCTTTATCAAAGATCTTCCTTCCAGGACAGAAGTGGGGATGTTTGCACAATGTTCAGCACTATTTGTGATTTCTCAGATACTGAAGCAGTCCATGTCCAAAAACAGCAAGACCTGGACAATATCCATGCTTGGGCTGACAAGTGACAAGCAATATTTGCACCATGTATGTGCCAGGCAATGACCATCTCAAACAAGAGTGAATCTAATCATCACCCCTTGATATCCAAAGGCATTGCCATCCCCGAATCCTCCACTAACAACATCCTGGAGGTTACTATTGACTGGAAATTGAACTGAGCTAGCCATATAAACTCAGATTGACTGAGGACTGGGTTCTGGTGGATAGTGCCCAAGGAGTCTTAACTTCTTAAATCTTTTGTAAAAATCAAATTTTGTTTTGCATTAAACTGAATCAAGAGTTTAAATTCTAAAATTCACAGCCTTAAGCAGGTTTTAACAAGGCCTGCACTGGGAGGGCTGTTGGCCATAGCTAATTATGGGCAGCTCAAACTGGTCCCTGTGTGACTGACTCAGCTAGCTTTTGTCTTAGCAGCATATAAAGCCAACCAATTTAATGCAGTTTAGCACTTGAGTGTGATTTAAAATAGTGTGCTAGGAGTTGGGTAATTAAGGGAGTTAGGGGAGGAAGTCAAAAAGATGCTTTTTTCGCTTTCTGACTTTCTCAGTCTTCAGGAAGCAACCTTAATCTGATATAGAAGACAAAGCTAGTTATTTGGTGAATATCTGGTAAGTGATTCTATCCTAAGGTCCAAATTATATAGCAACTAGTGGTAAAGTTAACAAAATATATAAACATAAAATTAAAATATATAATTGAATAAAATAATTAAATAGTTAATTAGAACACATTAAGGATGGCAGGATAGGTACTGTGTCACAGCATCAGCACATGGAAGTTCCTGGCTGTTAGTTTGATCCAGGTCAAACATGTCTGTAGTAAGTGTTTGAAGCTTGAGTAGCTTTAGCTCAGAGTTACGAGCTGGAGGCTGAACCACAGATCCTGTGATGCATCAGGGAGGGAGAAACTTACCTGGATTCTTTATACCAGGAGGCAGTCACACCTCTTAGACAGGGTTTTCTGATTTGGTCAGGGGTCAGGACGGGAGAGTGTGACTGCGAGTGAGGCAGGTCAGGGGACTCAGAGGGTAGAAGCACAAGGGGCTCAGCATTTACAATTGTCCAATGGGTTTGAGGGTTTTTCAGCTTGTTTGGTTGAGTAGGGACCGCAGGGTGGATGAGCGAACTGGCCATGACACCATGGTACAGGAAGTTATTCAAGTGGGGGAAGCAAAAAGGAATGTAGGGGTAGCAGGGGATAGTACAGTCATAAGGATTGACACTGTTCTCTGCAGCAAAGAGCAGTCAGACTAGACGGCTGTGTTGCCTGTCCGGTGCCAGTGTTCAGGGCATTTGCTTGGGAACTTGCTATGGGAGGGGAGGATCCAATCATTGTGGCAGGCACACATTTGATGGCAAATATTTTGAAGGTGATAGGAAGGACACTTCAAAACTCTCATTAGAATTCCAAGAGCAAACGGTCTGATAGATATAGTGGAGATAATTTTCTCTTTAGGAGAGATGTCAGCAAAGTCAACAGGATGGCACAGGTGTGGACAGCAAGACTGTAACATTTCAGGAGACACATTTAGTAAGGGGACAGAAGAATGAGCATCTTTTACAAAGGAATTGGAGTACAAGTGTAAACTTGTATTATGGCAATTGTATAGGACCTTGACAGGACCACTCTGTGGTGGACCACAGTTGTGCCTTTGTCCTATATGGACCACCGTTGTGTGTGCTTGTCATACCTGGACACATCCCCTTCCAGTTTGGTTCCTCCCCTCGGCACCTAGTATAAAGGTGGCTGTCTCCTCCCCCCTTGTTCAGTCCAGGTCGGTTATTTGTTGGGACCTGCTCCTGATTCTGTTGTGAATAAAAGCCTACACTTGTATTGGCACACCGGTAGTCTTTCGCCTTATTGATAGCGCATCACACTCACAAATTGGCATCCCTTTTATTCTGAGACTATACCTTCTGTTCCTAGACTCTCCCATGAGGGGAAACATCCTCTCAGCATTTACCCTGTTGAGCCCCTTAAGAATCCGATATGTTTCAATGAGATCACCTCTCATTATTCTAAATTCCAATGAGTAGAATCCAACCTGTTTAACCGTTCCTCATAAGACAATCCCTCCAGTTCAGGGATCATCCTAGTGAACCTTCTCTGAACTGCCTGCAATGAAATATCTTTCCTTAAATAAGGGGACCAGATGTGATCTCAACAGTATCTCATACAGTTGCAGCAAGACTTCCCTACCCTTATCCTCCAATCCCCATGAAATAAGGGCCAACATTCCATTAGCCTTCCTCATTACCTGCTGCACCTGTGTGCTAGCTTTCTGTGTTTCATGCACAGCACCCCCAAATCCCTTTGTGTTGCAGCTTTCTGCAGTTTTTCTCCATTTAAATAATACTCTGTTCTTTTGTTCTCCTTTCCAAAATGAACAACCTCACATTTTCCCACATTATACTCCATTTGTCAACTTTTTGCCCACTTCCTTAGCCTATCAATATCTTTTTATAAACTGTTTGTATCTCTCTCGCCACTTTCCTTTTCACCTATTTTTGTGTCATCTGCAAATTTGGCTGCAGTACATTTGCTTCCTTTCTCCAAGTTATTAATATATATTGTAAACAGTTGCGGTCCTAGCATTGATCCCTGTGGTTACAGGTTGCCAACCTAAAAAAAACCCTCATCTCCACTCGGTGCTTTCTGCCCATTAGCCAATTCTGTATCCACACCAATGTACTACCTCCAACACAATTTTTTATGAGGTACCTTGTTGAATGCTTTCTGGAAGTCCAAATACAACACATCTACTGGTTCTCCTCTATCCCCTCTGGTTGAGACTTCATCAAAAAACACTAATAAATTAGTCAGACATGATTTCCCTTTCATGAAGGCATGCTGACTCTGCTTGATTAGATAATTATTTTCCAAATGTGCTGCTATTCATTCCTTAAGTAGGGCTGAATTTTTCCTGTTGGGTCACAATCTCAATGCTGGCCTCATCCCTCGTTCAGGAGCCCTGCAGTGGCTATGGCAGGTTGTTTTTCATGATCTTCCTGGAGGCCTCCTCATCTAAGTCTCATCTAAATGTGTTTCTGGCCAGCAGCTCCACAAGGAGAGGTGGGTGTTGCTGAGAAAGGGAGGTGAGCGCGATGACATCTCAAACTGAAGTTATTTTTTGCAGCATTGTAAAAGGTTAAAAATTCTTCTTGTCCACAGTTGTGAGGCCACTAGTGTGAAGGGAAAATCCTTCCACAGGATGGGTCCATGGCTGTGGCCTTCACACCCCATGCAGATCCATGTTGGGGTGATGAAGGGGAGACTTTATAGCTCTCTAATCTGCCACTTGGAGGCTGCCTCCAGTTCAATTCCAGTCTCTAACCTCAGTGGGTGGGGGAGAATCCAAACACCATCAGGAAAATTCTCCTTTTGCATTTCCTATTTGATTTTGGAGGCATTCTCAATTTGATAATTTGAAATCAAAACCAGATATTAAGAAAGCTCTACACAAACCATTGCCCGTCTCTCTAAAACTTAGCACCACTGAGCATTATGCTCTAATTTTCATATCAAATCAGACTCAACCTCTGGTCATGATCAATACAAAGTAGCTTTTTGGTAATATTAGAAACATCATATAGTTTTTTAAAATATTTATCATTTTTAGATTATATGTTCTTTATAAAAACCACATGATATAAATTTGAGTTTTGAGTACAGCTGGTCAAGGCATGTATCATAATAAAAATAATTTAAAAAGATAATGGAAGAAAAAAAATGCATACGGAATTGAGAGATCTGTCCATTCTTCTTTCAGAGAGCTTTGGAGCAAGATGCAGTAATGGGTGCACAGCGGACAACTACAACAAAAAGACATGATAAACACCAATCAACAATAAGAGATTGTTAACTTTTCAAACAATATAGCCCTGGTATATTTTTTGCAGACAAACCGCTGAGCAGATTTATCCCATTGACAGATTCACTAAGGCTTATTGGCATCAAAACAGCATGATTATTTTAAAGTTTCATCTTCAGTCTTAGCAGTTAAACATTTTTAACTTTAAATTAAAGGGCAAAATGTTTGAGTTTGAACTTTTATGAACTAACTTGTTCTTTTGTTATGGATTCAGAAAGTATTTATTTACTATTGGTAATTAAAGTAGCACTGGGAAGCGAAATCATTTAATTCCTTCTAGATGAACGTTACGGCAATATGACAACACAGATATCTGAGCACTAACAAAACATTTTAGTGTGTTGGGATAGTTTCCTGTTAACTCAAAATACTTACTGTATTTTTCAGATGCGGTTTTTGCGTTTTGGAGTAATGAAATAAAAACTGTATCAGAGAAAAACAGGACTTCACTAATGTACAATGAGACTAATTTCATCATTTTAATCTTCAGTTAAAATCATAAAATATACTCACTCTTTTAGACAGGCCCACACTATCATCACCCTAGAATGGGTGTAATGATACAACATTCGGTAATTAATTAGTTACAGTAATAAATCGTTGATTTTGAAAATTTAAAAATGGTAATTATCCAAATTTGAAAAGCATGTGTGAAATAACTTCAGTGGATTAATGTCAAATACTTGCCTCAGTTCTTGGCATATTTTGTAGGATGGCATTGCAAAATTCCATAACAAATTTAGTGAACTGAAATGTAAACATTTCATATATATTACTTAGCATGAACACAACATTAAAGTTTATGTAAGTAGGCTTATATTAACACTACAATGAAGTTACTGTGAAAATCCCCGAGTCGCCACATTCCAGTGCCTGTTCGGGTACACTGAGGGAGAATTTAGCATGACCAATTCACCTAACCAGCACATCTTTTGGACTGTGGAAGGAAACCGAGGCAGCTGGAGGAAACCCACGCAGATACGGGGAGAATGCACAGACTCTGCACAGACAGTGACCCAAGCCAGGAATTGAATCTAGATCCCTGGCACTGTGAGGCAGCAGTGCTAGGCACTGTGAGGCAGCAGTGCTAACCACTGTGCCACCTCAGATTATGGTAGGTCATTTGTTCCAATATAGTATTAGTTTTGCTCATTTCCTTGTACCTAAAAGGTTGGCTATTTAGACATTGTAATTATCCAATTCATGTATCACTGCCATTCAATGTTGGAGAATATAAATGGGCATTGAATATCAGGTGGAACAGATCACCTGGAATATCCTTTTCTCTTCCTTCATCTCAAGATGAAATTTCCTGCTAATCCAAAGTGCTCTTTCTTCCAGCTAAGGGAAATGAAACAAACTTATCTTATTTTTGTTCATACTCAATGCAAAGGATGTTATTGGTGGAAAATGGAATATTTGCATTTTGGGGGTCCAGGGACAGTATCAGATTTAGAGAAAAGTTTTATTTACTCAAATATACCTTATATTTATTCTCAGACAAGTACTGGCCCCTGATCCAGTATGATGTTTTAAATTTATCACACTAGCTACCTCTTCGTGACATTTTTAAAATAATGCTAATTCTGAGGAGTTCCTTCTGCTCATTAGAAACTGGGATGCAATTGTACTGCTAAACAAACTTTACCTATCTTCCAGTCAAGAGAGAAAGACTTCGGGCAAAATTTTAATGAAACAGTTAGAATTGCAGCGGCAGTGAAGAGGAGCAGGTGGGTGGGGGAGGAACAGAGGCTGGTGGTGGCAGTGGGCCGGGAGCACATTTCTCAGAGAAGTGGGCTTTGCCAGAGCTATTTAATTCAGTCAAGGCATTAGACTCCTGCTTCTTTGTGTTCCCCAACCAGTCACAGTGGGCCAGCATGATGATGGTAGCAACTGTCATTGGAAGGACTTGTACCTAAAGGGATCCTGACAGGGGGACAGAATGACTGCATCCTACATTGTTTCTCCAGGCTTCAGGAAGTCAGACATAGTCTTGGTGTTGCAACTTATCCCATTCTGGTAAAATGATGGCTCTTGTTCTAGATAGTAGCAGTGAAATGCTGCGAAATCCTGAGGCTGCTGAGGCACTGCTGCTCTGATAAGTTGGGAAAGCTGATCCCCCGCCTGTAGACCCTGTGCTTGAGATATTGCATCCTTTGGGCTGAAGCTCTGTGTCCCTCCTGCCAGTTTTTGATTCTTTCAGAGAAACAGTATCACTTGATGCATGAGATTTACTTCGGAGATAGTGAGGGAAATCAATGTTCTCCTGTATCTCATTGCACAGCTGACACCACTATCTTCGTCATTCTGAAAATTACTATTAAAATATTTTTGCTTCCAGAAGCTTTCAGGACACCACAGAGGACATGGCTAATATCTGCTGGTCAGGGAACCTTTGTTGCATTAGGCAAGTCACAGATACACTACTTGCAAAGTACAATGCCTTCTCATTGTACGTCAAAGATCGGTGGAGTTTTACAGGGAAGTTGAGACTCAGCAGCAATTCAATATTACATCCAAATCCTCATTCATGAAGAGTGATCACAGGCAGTGAATGTCAGAAGAATGTTTGACCATGTTTTTGTCAAAAGGGAAACAGGATTTGTAGTTGCCAGCCATGTATTAACAATAAGAAACAAAACACTTATTTTATTGCAATTAAAATATCTCCAATAAATAATTCATCAGGCAGGTTACAGTTAAAATACATTGCTTTCTCATCTATCTCTCCAGAGAAACAAATAAAAGCTCTTCTTTTACCTGAGGCTGCATCTGCAGTGCTCTCCAGTGAGTGAAACACAAAGCCAAATTCTATGGTGGAGAAAACAAGATCACAAGTACATTTAAATTATTATTGCTCATCCCGAGAGAATGTAATTTATTGCTAAAGTTAGGCAATATCAACCTTAATATCCAGCAAACATTTATTTAAGTCATTAATTTTACCTCTGCACTGTTATTGTCCCATTCTTCAAAATAGTCTTGGAAGTGATGTGGAGAACCTGCCAACGGGGACAAATAAGTGTGACAGATGAAAATGGGTGAAGAACACGCATTAAAAATATAGCATTCACAGATAGGACCATGACAAGTGAATGGGAAAGTAGTACGTAACCAAGTGAGTAAAGAAAAATATTAGAGATAAAATTTAGTTCATATACAACAGGCAGTTTCTATCTGAATTTCCCTACGATTTTTCAGCAGTATTCAGGTGGATGGGGCCAGGAAATGTGACGACGTGTTATATTGGATTCCCATCTACTTTAGCATCTACCCTAAATGGGAAGACACATTTCAATTAAATGGTAATGAATTAGGATATGTTCCATTGTTACTATCAAATTTACGCTGAGAGTCAAATGGGTGTCCAGCATTGCTAGGCACTACATAAAAAGCAGAAATGAGTTCAAGAAGTCTAGCAGGCATTCACAAAATTTGTTTCTCAATTGGTTTTGGTCAATTCCTGAACTTATGCTGCATCCTTTGCAAGCATCTTTCTTTTACGAACAGACTCTGGTGAGACCTGCGATGCCCAAACTCTTCCGCAGGAATGTATCCTGACACTCTGGCCAGCTATATCATATGCCTCATGTTCCAGTACCACCTGATCACTCATGCACTGTGCAGCAGTTTGCATTCTCACACCTTGGTCCGCCACTGGCCAGCAGCAGGATCCTCCAGTCCAGCCACTGTATACATGTTATTGCCTAGTCTGCACCCTTTGCTGCTGGGGAACCTGCTGGGGTTGGAGGTAGCCATTGGTGGGATTGGAAGATTCCACCAGGTGGAAAGGACAGAAAATTCCACCCAGTGTAGAGCCATTGAGTTAGTTAAGTGTATTTCTAGTTGATTTTCTTGTTGTGAATGCTATTGTTTAAGAAACCTTTATTTCATTTAACATCATCACAAAGTTGTCCGAGACATCCTTCTCTGATTTTCTTAATTTTTCTCACATTATACCAAATTGCAAAATACAGTTGAGAGCAAGTGTTTCAAGCTTCCCTCCTGGGATTTGGAATACCTTGGTATTTGACATCAGCCGTGTTCTTAACAGGATGACTGTCTCTAGATTGCAATTTGGAAGGGAGACAATGATTTGACGAATGGTCATCTGGACTTGAAACGTCAGCTCTTTTCTCTCCTTACAGAGGCTGCCAGACCTGTTGAGATTTTCCAGCATTTTCTCTTTTGGTCAATGATTTGTTGTGTTTGTGTGGTGGAGTACTGTCAGGGCCAATGCTAGAAGAATCTGGTGCATCTTCCCCCACTACTTCTTCCACAAGGGGACATTCAGAGGAAGAAAAACAATAGAATGCCACGCTAAAGGACAGAGTTCAGATGGCACTTTCAGTAGAAGTGACATAAAGATTTCATGCTACTGCTTGTAGATAGATAATGCAGAATGAGAAAGAAGAGAATGTCATTGTGAACCTCCACCTAGTATCTACCCTCCTGCTTTCCTCTCTCTGCCTTCCTCTATTGTTTTCCTTTTTAGGAGCTCCAACACTTGCCCGGTAGAGGGTGAGAAGATACAGAGTTGGAAGTCCACCACCAGTCACCAAATTTTGTCTGCTGTTATAGAAAGAAAAAACTTAGATAGCAGCTTTTGTATTATCAGGATGTCCCAAAGCAATTCAAAGTTTGCAGCCAGACTATACATAACAAAGTTCTTCAAGGAGCAATGAGATAATAGTTGTTTAATTCATGCTTCTGGTAATGGTGGAGGAAGAAAGGTCCAATAAAACTGGAAGCTGCACATTCATTCCACTTCAAAAGCCTGCCATATAGGATCAGAATACTCTAGGTATCCAGTGCATTTAAAAGGATGACCAAAAGGGGTTATAGTGTTCAAGCCACAGGACTAATAATTCAGAGGTTTAGTCTAAGGTTCTAGGAACAAGGGTTCAAATCCTACCATGGCAGCTGATGGAATTTAAATTAAATTCATTATCTGGAATTGAAAAACTAGTTTCAGTAATGGTGATTACTGATTAAAAACCCATCTGGTTCACTAATGTCCTTTAGGGAAGGAAATCTGCTGTCCTTACCTGGACTGGCTTACACATGACTTCGAACCCACAACAATGTGCTTGATTCTTAACTGGCCGCTGCAATGGCCTACCAAGCCGTTCAATTTAAGGGCAATTAGGGATGGGCGACAAATGCTGGCCTTACCAGCAAAATTCACATCCCATCAAAGAATACATGTGGATCCTGCACTTTTCGTTTTTGAGGAGTTGATCTTCACATCACCTAACTTATCACTTAAAAATCTCACCAGGCAAAGCACAATGCTGATAGGCTGCAACGGCACTGGAGGAAAGCTATTTAAACTGCCCATCTGCTCCATACAAGTAAGTTGCTGGTTTATTCTCCTTGGCTACTGATCAACTTCTTGGCTCTTTTTTGCCTGTGTTCCTGTATTTAATGACTGAATTCTGTTAGCAACTTTGTGCTGGTACTGGGCTGATTTGTCTATCTTAAATTAGCATTATTGCAGTGGGAAAGCAGGCAGTGAAGAGGATATAGATTTTACTGATGGATATAGATAAGCCAGGAGAATGGGCCAAAATTTGGCAGATGGAATTTAATGTGGTTAAGTGTGAGGCTGTCCATTTTGGCAGAAAAAATAGAAAGGCAAATTATTACTTAAATAGAAAGCAGATTCAAAATGCCTCAAGACAGAGGGAACTGGGTGTCTATGTTCATGAATCACAAAGTCAGTATGCAGGTGCAGCATGTAATAAAAAAGGCAAATGGGATGTTGGCATTTATTGCAAAGGGACTGGAGTATAAAAGTAGAGAAGTGTTGTTGCACTTGTATAGGGTGTTGGCTACATCATATCTGGAGTATTCTAGGAAGTTTTGGTCTCCTTATTTGAGGAAGGATGTGGTGGCTTTGGAGGCAGTTCAGAGGAGGTTCACCAGATTGATTCCGAGGATGAAAGCGTTGATGTATAAAGAGAGATTAAACAGTTTGGGCTTATACCCACTGGAGTTTGGAAGGATAAGAGGGGATCTGATCGAGATATATAAAATTTTAAAAAGGGACTCAAAGTAAATGTAGACCAAATGTTTCATCTTATGGGGCAATCTAGAACAAGAGATCACAGGTATAGATTGAAAGGCGGTAGATTTAAAACTGAGAGGAGGAGGAACTATTTCTCGCAGAGGATGGTGAATTTATGGAACTCGCTGCCCCATAGCACAGTGGAGTCAGAATCATTGAATGGTTTCAAGAAGGAGATAGATATATTTCTAATTAAAAAAGGGATAAGGGGATATGGGGAAGAGGTGAGGAGGTGGGTTTGAGACCAGGGAGAGATCAGCCATGATTTGATTGAATGGCAGAGCCGGCTTGAAGGGCTGAATTTGCCTATTTCTGCTCCTAATTCCTGTGTTCTTATATGACGGACTTAGCTAGTAAATCTGCCTTTTGGGCAAATGAAGTGAAGTGGTGAAGAAGACAGGAAAGAACCAGTGCAGCCTGGGAAAGAGGGAGGACTAGAGGATTTCATGTGAGGCCATACTCACAATGAGTCTTCAGGGAACACTTCTCAAACCTTAACATCACCTAGGTGCAATGTGTGAAGTCTTCACTTCAACAAAGAGACTGTCGCCTCATGAAACTAGAACTCAAACCTTAAACCAGGACATGGACAGTACTGCCAATGACTCACCAATGATCTGTAAATCAGGAGGAAGGTCTACATTCCATACCCAATAGGCAGAGCAAGGCGGGCAAGAGATCACTGAGTTATGGACACAACAGCAAACTTCCCTAGTGTAAAACTGCCATAGAATGTCTCCATCCTGTGTAGTCTGTTTCCCATTGCCACTTTGGAATCTTTTTCAATAGAAATAGATTCCACTCTTTGAATGTCCAGCAGGGTTATGACCACCTTAACAACTGCAGTGAGATCATTGAACTTCCTCTAGCATTGCAGCATGTCCTGGGTTCTAAGTTCCTGACATTCACATGTTCTGTGATCTCTTTGTATTCCCATCACCGCAGATGACTGGAGACCTTTTTACCTCCTATCAGCAAAGTTTGCCTGTCACTTGTCCATTGCCTAAATCATGGGCTCCAAGACACAATTCCTGAACCTTAGAAATCATAGAAATCATAGAAATCATACAGTACAGAAAGAGGCCATTCGGCCCATCGAGTCTGCACCGACCACAATCCCACCCAGGCCCTACCCCCATATCCCTACATATTTTACCCACTAATCCCTCTAATCTACGCATCCCAGGACACTAAGGGGCAATTTTTAGCATGGCCAATCAACCTAACCCGCACATCTTTGGACTGTGGGAGGAAACCGGAGCACCCGGAGGAAACCCACGCAGACACGAGGAGAATGTGCAAACTCCACACAGCCAGTGACCCAAGCCGGGAATTGAACCCAGGTCCCTGGAGCTGTGAAGCAGCAGTGCTAACCACTGTGCTACCGTGCCACCCGTAATTGCTTTGGTGCTTCAGGTACTACCTAATTCCATAAGTGCTTTTCTGCTCTGTGTAGTAAGGATGCACCTCGCCTTTAAGAGGTGTTGGCTGCCTTTAAGTGATGTGATAGATACACAATATTTGACATCCATTCCCAACATACCCTTTAAAAGGGGTGCTGTTAATGGAAAGTGTGTGCTTAAAATGATAAAGCAGCATGAATCAATAAGGATCAATTATAGTGCCTGGGTCAATACAATTAGGTGCTTACATCTCCAGTAAGGCAGCACCCACTCAGTACTTCACTAAATTGACAGGCTGGATTAGCTGCACAAATTTTGAATAACTCCTGAATTCACAACCTTCTGACTCAAGAGATGTGAGTGCAGCTAAAGTTGACCAGCAATTGGCCAAAGTTGACGTTAAATGTGCTATATTGCCTGAGGAAATAAAAAGCTAAATTAACTTCAGTAACCATGACTTCCTATAAAACCTAACGGTGATTTTCCACAGGAGTTTTCCTGTTTGTCCAGTGTAACTGATAGAAAGACTACGAATCCTGGGGAAAAAGATAAATTGACATTTTGATTCCATGATTACTGTTAATGGTCCCATCAGCAGGAGTATGTCTTTCTCATTTGAGAATATTAGTGTAAGAGCAGGTAAGGGTGTAAAATGGTGAGGACTGCATTATACTCAAACCTACATCTTAATTAATTAAAATAATTGAGGAATATGAATGACTATCTATATCAAGTAGTGTCACTTTAAGTTCACTCACTTTGACTCAATAAAAAAGACCCATTTCAAAAACTGCAGTTATGGTGCAAATCACTGAATAACACATCTGGCAATTGGAGGGCACAATTATTTTTCCAAGGGGCAGTGTTTTTGCTACATCAAACCACTTGTAATTTCCTTGTTTGTATCTTATTCATTTAGATACATCTTTGGCAAATATTGCTCCATTTATGTACAACTTACCCCATTACTGGTGGCCAAATGTAAAATAATGTTAATGAAGCCTGACTAGTGTTTGTGTGAATGATAGGACAATGAAGCCATTATGGAAAATGGGAGTCTGAATTAGACTGAGAAGAAAAAAAGAACTTGTATTTGTCTAATTTCATGACCAGCAGACATCCCAAACTTCTTTACAGTGAATTAAGTGCTTTCAAAGTCAATGTTGTTGTGTAAAAAAACATCGCAGCCAATTTGCATACGTTAAGCTTCTACAACAGCAATGTGATAATAGCCAGATCAGCTGTTTTTGTTACTTGATTGAGGGATGAATATTGGCCAAGACACTGGGAATAACTTACCTGTTCGTTCTGGATATAGTGCCATGGGTTTGTTTGTATCCACTGCAGAGAACAAATGATGTCTCAGTTTATGGTATCATATGGAAGAAAGATTTTGAAGTTATGTTGCGGCAGAATGTGTAAGAATGTTAATACCTTGGTCTGAAATATGTTTCAGTGGTGTCAATTCATATTTTGGTCTTTTGCTAGAAGAGCAAAATTTAAAAAAAATCATTTATGGGATATGGGTGTTGCTGGCTAGGCCAGCATTTATTGCCCATCTCTAGTTGCTCTCGAGAAGGTGGTGGCAGTGAGATGCCTTCTTGAATGGCTGGAGTCCATGTAATGTAAGTACATCCACAGTGCTGTTAGGGAAGGAGTTCCAGGATTTTGAGCCAGTGACAGTGAAGGAACAGTGATATATTTCCAACTCAAAATGGTGAGTGACTTGAAGGGGAACCCAGGTATATGCTGCCTTTTTCCTTCTAGATGATACTAGTTGTGGGATTGGAAGGTGCTGTTTAAGGAGTCTTGGTGAGTTCCTGCAGATGAATGTGTAAAATATCTTACCCGTTAGTACAATTGAAAGACCCTCACTTTTAGCCAAAGTTGGTATTTGCCCCTCAAGAACAAATATTGGCAACGCTGGAGAGAGCGATATTGTGTACGGATTATTATCGATACTCTGATGTTTATCACCTAACAGTTATGAAATTGGAAGAGTTTATAAAAATATATTTAACATTTTTTGATATCTGTCTTCGGGTCCAACCAGCTAAAATAGTAAGAATTTATTAAAATTAAAATTATTTAAATTAAATTATTTATTGTGTTGCTCTGGTTTAGAATATTCGCCACATTGGAGGTTTGAGAGATCAGATCAGTTACTGACATCACATATCCTGACAGTAAGATGCAATTTGTTTGAACTCCAGTGTAGTTCTGATGGTGACAAAGCCTCCACCCTTACTAATATTAAAAACACTGTTGCAATCATTTCTATCTGAGCGATAATGTCCATGATAATCGATTCACAACGAATCTACAAATTAAGCCAATTTTGCAAATCAGAATCCTACAACAAACGGAATTATCCGATCGTGTTTTGAACGTTGAACGCCTGATTAGAAACAGAGGATCATTAACAGCTAAAGTTCCGAAAGAGGCTATTCAGCCCATCTCTCCTGCCCCTGGTACTGTGAAGATACAGTATATTTAAACCTTAAATCAAATCTAATTTCAACCACAGAATAGCTGGACCCAAACCCCCAAATCTATCATTATTTCATAACTATCATTGATTTAAACCATTCAAAAATAAATACAGTTGTAATGATATTAATGGCATGTTTCCACTAAACAACGAAGCAAGTCTAAAATGGCAAAGTTACACATAGTCACTCGTGTAAAATGTAACAGGTTATCCAGATTGAATTGATTTACAGCCAACATACGGCGTTTTCCGTTCCAAGTTTAACCTTTTGTCAAACATCTGCCTTTTCAGATCATTAAAAACGGGCTAATCTACATTTTTCGTGCACTTTTCTAAACTTATTTTTTAAAACTTACGCACCTGAACCTAAAGGCAGACAGCACAAAACCAGGAAAAGATGCATCTGAGAGTGGCTCCGCATGGTGGCGATTTTGCCTGATGCTCGCAGGGTTGTTTTCGCAGAGCGACAGTTCAGCATGATATTACACACAGCGATGTAACGCTTCTGGAAACTCACCGAGCAGATGTGAGAAATCGTCCATTTATAGCTTCTTCGGTTCCTGTGTGCGAAGGTGTCCAATCAGCGCTCAGCGGGTATCCCAACAGCCGAGTAAAAAGTGACACGGCTTTCTTATTTATAAGGCAATATGCCCGCTGATCCATCAGCACGCCCCAACCATTATTTAAAAAGTTAATAAGGTAGGCAAAAACTACTTCTTTACGACACAGAAGGGAGTTCAATCAAATGTCACACAAGATTACAGATTTGAGTCACAGAAATGCTGTACATAAATGTCTCTTACAATATTTCCTCTTGTTTCGCAGTCTTACCAACTAGGCCACTCGGCCCTTCGAGCCTGCTCCCATTCAATCTGCTTGGAACCTAAACTCCACATTCCCACCAATTGATAATCATTCACCCCCTTGTTAATCAAGAATCTATCTAGCTCTGCCTTAAAAATGATCAGGAGTCTGCTTCCACTCTCTTCTGAGTTACAGAGACTCACAACTCTGAAAGGAAACAATAGTCTGTCTTAAATGAGCAACTCATTTTTAAAAAGTGACTCCTACTTCTAGATTGTTTGACAAGAGGGAACATCCTCTCCACATCCACCATGTCAAGATTCCTCAGGATCTTAAAGGATCAAATTGCCTCTTACTCTTTTGAACTGTATTGGATACAACCCTACCTTTCCTCATAAGACCCCACACATTCCAGGAATTAACCTGGTAAACCTGCTCTGAACTGCTTCTAATACATTTACATCTTTCCTTAAATAAGGAGACCAATACTGTACATTAAACTTCAGAAGTAGCCTCACCAATGCCCTGTACAACATTCTATTAGCTTTCCTAATTACTTGCTGTACCTGTATATCAGCCTTTTGTGATTCATGCACTAAGATACTTGGGGGCGAATTTTACCATCCCACTCACCACGATAATTGGAGTGGGCGAGGAGCGGACCATGGAAAGGTCCCTTGACCTCGGGTGGGATTTTCCGGTTTTGGAGTGAGCGCTGCCGGAAAATCTTTCCCTTCGATCCCTCTGTACCTCAGAGCTGTGCAATCTCACACCACTCTGTTGACTCTGCGTGATTGTTTTGAATTTTTCCAAGTATCCTGTGTAACACCTTTAATAATGGCTTCCAACATTTCCTGATGACATGTTAGGCTAACTAGCCTGCAGTTTCCTGCTTTCTGTCTCCCTGCCTTTTTGAATGAGGGAGTTATGTTTGCTATCTTCTAGTCTAATGAAACCTTCCCCAAATCTAGGGAATTTTGGAAAATTGAAACCAATGCATCAACTATCTCACTCAAAACCTCTTTCAAGACCTTAAGGTGAAGACCATTTGGACCAAAGGATTTGTCAGCCTACAGACCCAACAATTTGTTCAATATTACATCCCCAGTGAATATAATTTCCCTGAGTTTCTCTACTCTTTCCATTTCTGATTTGCAGCTATTTCTGGGATGTTATTAATGTCCTCTATAGTGAAGAAAGATGCCAAATACCTGTTTAATTCATTCACCATAGATCTACTTTCCATTACCAATCCTCCAGATGCCCTTCCTATAGGAACAATGCTCATTCTTTTCTTATTTAAGTATCTATGGAAACTCTTACTGTCTTTATCTTATTTGGCCAGCTTTCTCTCATACTCTAATTTTTCCTTCATTATCAATCTTTTTGTCATTCTTTGATGTTCCTTATATTCCTTTCAATCTTCTGACCTGCCGCTTGTCTTTGTGCAAATATATGCTTTTACTTTAAGTTTAATACTGCTTTGAACTTATTTAGTTAACCACAGATGATGGACCCTTCCCATGCATTTTTCCTTTCTCATTGGAATGCGCATTATATATATGTCAATATATTTTCATTCTACTCTCACAAGTGGATATGGATGAGTATGGACATTTAATGCCGAAGGACAGGGTGAATGACAGCAAATGATCATTTTAATTTGAATATTACAAAACATTTACATTGCATAAAATTAATTTAAAACTAAATACAAAACCATTTCCAACCGCCCTGAATTAGATAAAAGTAAAAACAATTTTATGAAATATCTTCATCCACAGAACTAAGGCGAAGGGCCAAATGGTAGCAATTGGGGTGCCACAAATGTGGAAGAAAATTTGAAAACAAAAGAGATAAATCAAGCATAAACAATGTCACTGGCCTGGGCCTAACCCCCCACCCTCTGAAAATTCTAGGAGGAGGAAAAAATGAAGCAGCAAAGGAGTCCCACAGTTTTGAGATCCTTGGAAGAACATACAGTGCTGTATTCACATTGCAGCTGCCAGTTCGGGACCAGTGGTTTCAGTATGAATGGCTCAATAATCTGACTGGATCTGTAATACAGCCCAGAAGGTAACCCTGTGCACACCTGTTTTGCAACTCCAAGTTGTTTAAATTTAAATGTTTAAAGGATGCAGATAGGAAAACATATCAGGGAACTGCCTATCAGGTCCAAATGATCCCATGAGCATTTGTTAATCTGTATTTAATAACACTTGGAATTATGATTCAGGGGATGTTGAACACAAGCAATGGAAGAAAGCATCCTTCAGAACATCTCACTCAACTTTCCACTTGAATCAAGTTCAGTTCTGACTCAAGATTGTTGCTGCAACTTTTAGAAAGACAAATCTACTGAGAGACGGTGTCATGCATCTTGATTCCATCACAAGAGGACCTTTAGGTATTCACTTTTAGGCATTAGTCAGATATTTTTCTCATGCTCAGTATCAAATATGACATATGTGAGTGAATACTACCTATGATCTAGACTATGAGTTTGTATGAATAATATCCGATGATAGAGAGTTGCTCAGGGATTGAATAGAAACCCTTGTTATTCCAATAACTCACCCTAGTTTATTCTCCTAATCTTTAGATAGTGAAAGAGTAAACAGTGTCAGATTATTGACTGTAAAGTAAATATAGCATATTCTATTTAGTTGTAGAATGTTCAACTTGCCAATGTCAGGTGTACAAAAATGATGACCAATCAACTCATATTCTTAGCAATATTACACCAGAACCAAATTATTTTTCATAAAATGTAGACATGGACTTCTGTCTCCCCAGTCAGAGTCTCTATACATCACCTCCATTCAGGATGCAGAATGGCAGTACAAGAGGTACAGATGCCATAACATACTACATAGCATATTACATTTCAACCTTCTGAAGGTTTGAAAAACAAGACGTGTCTGCCAATAAGTTAGCCAAGAGTCCTATTTTACCATTTTGATTCTAAGTGCTGGGCAAACTTGAAACTGGGAGTGTTTCAGATCCGACCATTTAGACCCGTTCTCAGGCGCCCCCAGATGCACTCTGCCTGAAAAAATATCAGCGAGTCCGAATTGCGCTGCAGAAGCTTGTGGGCGGGGCTTAACACACCCAAAATCCTGCAGCTCCGATCGGCGCCTCCACCTGCGCATGCGCAGAAAAAAAATGATAGAAAGCGGCTCCCCGCCACATTCTTTCTGTGCCGGCTAATGCCTCCCCCTGGCTCCCACAGACATTGCCCCAACCCCCCCCAACATTGCTGACCCCCTCATAACCCACCCTCCCACCACCCAGACTGATCACGGGCCCCCCTTCCCTCCCACCAATCTCAAGAAGAGTGGCAGCAGAGCTCCCTTCCCCCCCACCCCCACCAATCTCAGGCAGAGTGGCAGCAGACCCACCTCCCGCCCAATCTCAAGCAGAGAGCTGTCGGACGCTCAGCACTTACCTCCTCACTAACTGGAACGCCTGAATCAGACTTTTACGGAGCATGTCTGTTTCGTGCCGATTCTGGATGGGCGAACGCGGTGGTAAAGGGGGAAGTGCCGGTAAAGTTGGGCGTGCAGCCCATTAAGTCAATTTAAATGCATACAAATGCATTTAAATGGCCGTTGCTCCCGTTTCGGGCACGAACCCGATCGTGGCCATTTTCGGGTCTGGGTAAAGGGGGAACCAGCCTGGAGGCGGGCGCGGATCGCACTACTCGTCTCATGCCCAACTTTACCAAGTTACCCAAAAATGGGCGCAACTTGATAGTAAAATCAAGCCCCAAGTCTCTAACTTTTCTGTATCTCCTTTGCTGCAATGTTTATAGAAACAACCAGAGACATATGCCTGCAGGCATCAACATTAGGCTCCTTTCAGGGAATCTCTTCAATCTCTCCAAACTGTGTGCCTCCACTAAAGTCACAGAGTCAGTATTTACAGAGCTTATGTACACAGGTGACTGTGCCCTAGCAGCCCACAAAACAATACATCCAGACTATGACAAGCAAATTCTCAAGTGCTGCCAAAAACTTTGATCTTATAATCAGTATCTCCAAGATGGAGGTTATATTTCAGCCAACATCATACCAGGTATTCACCATGAAGCACCAGGGAAGATAGTGGCACAGTGGTATTGGGCGGGATTTTATGATATTTTTTCCAACTGGTGTGAAAACGGGAGAGTTCCTGATCCAATTTTTGGGCACGTTTTCACTCCCAATCTTATGCACTCAGTCTTTGAAAATATGGGTGAGAGCATTTCTAGCCATTATGGACAATGGGCGGGGCTTAGTTTACCAGTCAGCAAGCAGCTCAATTTGGAGCCACAAACTGCGCATGCGCAGAAAAAGCTAAAACAATCCAACTCTCCTGACAGAAAACCCCCAAGCCAGATACAGCCTCACCTTCCCCACCCCCACAGACATCAGGGAGCCCTCCAACATTACTGACCCCCCTTTCACACCCCACTCCCCCGGACCCCCTTGCACATGGCCACCCTCATCACCCCCTGGCCTCAATGGCTGACTGACATGACCCTCTCTATCCCCTGCCTCCGATCATCACAGAGGCACAAATCTCACCCCTCCCCCTCCATCAGCACATCTGCAAGTGCTGACTTGGCTTCCCCTCCATGGTAACAAGGTAAACAGCATTAAACCCACTAGAATGCTCTAATGGGCACGTGACTCCCCCAAACTGACTGCAGCTGATCTGACCTAACAAGGGAGAGCGCCATAAAAACTCCAAGGATGGACAGACAGGCAGGTAGTGCAGGAAGAAATGGACTCCAGGAAGACAGCTCTCTATTTTTCTGATGCTGACCTGGCCAGGTTGCTGGAGGCAGTGAAGGCAAAGTGGGACACCCTCTTCCCCCAGCAGGGCACCATCCCAGGGGAAGGGATGGAAATTCAGCCTTGGAGGTGGTGGCAGCATGCATTAGTGCCAGGGCAGTGGGCAAGGGAACCAGGAAGCAGTGCCGCAAAAAACTGAATGACCTAATCTGCAGCAAGGTTGAGTGTTTAACCTCATCTTGCATCTTCCCCCTAAATGGCCCTCAGATCCCCCCATCCCCAGCACACTGCGTGCTTTCAGCTCCTGACCCCCATACACCGCCCCCTCCCCCCCAAGAGTATCACAACCCTTGCACTCTGAGGGCCACACCCTGATAGCCTCCAGGACTCGTGCCATCAGATTTTACCTGGCTCCTTCTGTCCCTACAGGAGAACAATACCCAAAATTGCTAGGAGAGGGTGAAGACTAGAGTAGTGTACCTGAGATCCGGGTCCTCACCCCCATTGAAGAGCGGGCACTGGAGCTTGTGGGAGAGGAGGGGATGAGGACCATCAGTGACCGCATGGTCGGGCTGGAGCATAGAAGTGAGCACCTGCCAATCCTCCACTCATTGGAGATATCTCAAGTAAGTTGAATGCAGCCCAGATTGCTCTCTCTCTCTTGCACTTAACCTTGTGTCCTGTTTTGCAGGAAGAGACCCCAACACGCCTGGGCCATCTGGCAACACAGCCACCCATCCTGCCCCTGACAGCTTGGAGGACTGCTCGGAGGAAGCCAATGAAGGGACCACCAAGGCCAGCACCAGTTTTGCGCGAGTTTCCACCTCACGACCTCATGGCACAGTCTCAGAGGGCACTTGCTGCTGCCATTGACAGGTGGCCCCCGACTCAGAGGGCCATCGCAGAGGGCTCATCCACCATGGCAAGAACGCAGGTGGTCCTCCAGGACTGGCAGGGCCAGGTGACGCTGGAGCTTCTGGAACTCACTGCAGTCCCATGGAGTGAACTGGGGGCCCACAGGAACCCCAAGGGAAGAAGAAGGGCTCGAGTCTGTATTGGGGTCTTCCGTCCAGGAGACTGCAAATGTGGCTACACCTTCTGACTCCCCTCCTTCCTAACACTGGGGCATCTAAGGGGCAGGGGGATGAAGAGGGTGTCATTGACACCTGGAAGCCAGCAAGGGCCCTCAACTTCCAGGCCCTCCATGGACGGTCGCCAAGGGCATTACAGGCCACAGGGCACGGTAGGCAGCTGGCCGCCTCCACCTCCGATGTACATCCTGGGGAGACACTGAGACGTAGTGGTAGGCCACGTAAAGTTATAGAATATTTAGGCACTTTGAAGTCTCATGTTCACATGTTTTTTATACTATCACTTATTTTGAAGGCACTTTTATTGGCAACAATTAATGTTATTTCACCCCACACCTGTGACTAACTTGTCTCTAATTAGCCTCTAACACGGATGTATTTACCCTGCTGGTGGGCGGAGGGACCCTGAACTTTGATGTCAGTGAGGGAGGCCCTCAATGCAGTGCTACTGAGAAAATCAAGGCACTCAAATAATTCACTGGCTATAGGGGGTGGCATGCATTGGCAGCAACTTACTGCATCTACCGATCCGGCTGTAGCGGATGAGGTTGTTCAGGCAGGTGAGCTGGGACGATTGGGAGTGAAGCTCGCTGATTACATTGTGATGAATGCAAAATAATGCAAATTGACGTTTCGCCCATTTTGGAATGGGAATGGGCACGAAAACAGGTACTATTCCCACTAGTCGTTCACATCTGATTTTACGACTTTTTCCCACTGCAAAAAGGGCGTCCATTGTAAAATTCCACCCATTGTCTCCGATAATGCAGAGACCCAGGATAACACTCTGAGGACTTAAGTTCAAATTCCACAATGACAGGTGGTGAAATTTGAATTCAATTAAAAGTCTAATGAAGACCATGAAACCATTCTTGATTGTCATAATGCGCTTTAGAGAAGGAAATCTGACACCTTTACCTGGTCTGACCTAACAGACCTGCAGCAGTGTGGTTGATTCTGAAATGATTGAATAAGCCAGTTCAAGGGCAATAAGGGATAGGTAATAAACATCGACCTAGCCAGCAATGTCCACATCCCAGGAATGAATTTTTAAAAACATAACCATGAATGAAATGAGTCACATGATGATAAAAATAATTCTCACACTTGTAATAAGTTCTCTAGCAATGGCGCTATTGAAGAATACATCAATGTACAATGCCTTTGGCCAATTCCATGATTGTTTCTGGAAACAGCATGACTTTAAGGTGAAGATTAAAAACAAACCTTTCCACCATGCTGTATGACTCAGAAACCTGGGTCTGCATGGAAAAGTACAGAATTCCCAAGCAGATCTTCTATGGGGAACTGTCTCAGAGTGAACAACATTAAGGTACAAATGATTTAAGAACACCATATAAAAAGAGCCTCACAAACTTTTGCAATGCAGACCACTTCTCATGCAAAAACATTGCTGCTGACCAGCCCATATGGAGACATGTAGTGTGTGTCAGCATGTGTCAAGGACCATCTATGCCATGCTCACCATATTGGACATGCCCAGAGCAAGGCCTGAGGTGGTGCAACTGAGGAAGTTTCCTCAAGCACCGGCAACGGTGACATGAACTGCCAGTTCCGTGGACATCCTGCTGATCCTGTATTGAATTCTTCAGCCATGAGAAGACGCACAGAAGGTGATGATATCTCTTGTAGCTTGGATATATTTGAACAATGAGGAGTCTACCACTAACTAAGTATTAAAGAGATGCTTTCTGACTCCATCCCAATGTGAAACCTTCCCCTATTTTATCTTACAAAATGCATTATGTACAATGAATCCTTCAGGACAATGCATGCAGTCTATGTTAAATTTGCTTTTCAGTCATAATATATTATCTAGGAATAATCACTTTGAAATGACATAGACGTCTGAGAGAAGTTCTCAACATGTAATTGTCAATTTTTAACAAATCAGTTAAATCTCACAAATATAGGAGAAAATTTAATGCAAATATAATTATATAAAAATATAATTTGAAATCTTATATTAATAATGAGATGTGCATGAAGGATGAAATCTTTGCACCTTAGGAAAAACATAAAAGGAAAATTCAGAGGGGTATTGATGTTTATAGTAATAATTTTGGTGTTTCCTACATTACATCAATTACACTTCAAAAAGCATTTTAAAAGTTTTAAAGTTTATTTATTAGTCACAAGTAAGGTTTACATTAACACTGCAATGAAGTTTTACTGTGAAATTCCCGTAGTCGCCATAGTCTGGCACCTGTTTGGGTCAATGCACCTAACTAGCACGTCTTTCAGAATGTGGGAGGAAACTGGCGCACCCGGAGGAAACCCATGCAGACATGGGGAGAACGTGCAAGCTCCACACAGACAGTGACCCAAGCTGGGAATCGAACCCGGGTCCCTGGCGCTGTGAAGCAGCAGCGCTAACCACTGTGCTACCGTGCCGCCCTGCTTGGACACAGCCGATGGTTGTCAGGTACACGATATAAACGCAAGTCTTTCTCAAAATAAAAGTAACATGGGATGAAACAGAGAGAGGGGTTGGAGATTAAAGCAGGAGAGGGATTGCCAATTTACATGACAAGGTTTTTCTTGGACCCTAAGCGGAGCTGGGTGGTGTCAGGGGATACTCTCTAAATAAGGGAGCAATTTTTAAAGTCCTGGACAAACAGAAACTTTATAGAGAAAATTAGTTGCTGAGAAAAGAAAGAAAATGTTTGGTGTTACAGAGGAAACCAAGATTTTGGAGGCTGTTTTAGGAATGGAGGCAACATTAGAGATTAATTTATGATCAAAGGATGTCTATAACTGAAAGGACTATGGTGGAACTGACTATGGCCTTAATGGTTTGTTAGATTTGTGAAGGATGTGACAAAACAACATATTTAACTACTTGAAAGAAACAAATTTTTCAATTGGACAAAGAGGCAGAATGCAATGATATATTGAATTACAGAGGATTGTAAGCTAGTTTGTAATGAGATCATGTGATTTGACAGAAGTTTATGATTGTAGAATGGAATCCACAAGCATAAGAGTAGATAGAGTTAGATGTGTTTAGTAACTATGAAGGTGGTTTGGAATGGAAGGAAACAGAACTGTGTAGAACCACTGCGTCAATAGGAAATAAATCAGAGAGTGAGCCATTAACTTCAGCAGTCATATTAATTTGAAAGGAAACTGAATAGCCCTGAACATAGCTTTGGTGAGAAGACATATACTGATAAATTATTTAGATGTTCACAATGTTAGACCCTAGAGCCATTGAAGGTGCACGAAGCAACAACAGATGATATATGAAGTACTCAAGTGTAAAACGCATGCAACAAAGGAACTAAAATTGTTCTCTTCACATGATTTTGTGCTCTATTGCCAAGACAAATTCCTCAATATATTGATTACCCTGAAACATATATTCCAGATCCTTGGAATAATTTTATATAATGCCAAAGCAGTCTTTCCTTTGTGTAAACATAACCCAATAGAGCAGTCTTATCTAATTTTTCTGTGCAGGAGGCCACATTTCAATTCTTTTAACACTTAAAGGGCTGATGAACAAATTTGGAAATGATAAGGTTTGGCATAACATTAAACATGAATACCAATAAAATATTGAAGACTGAAGAAAAGAAACAATTTGCTAAGCAAAAATAAAGCAATGTCAAATCTTGAGGAATTAATAAAAATGACCATTAGAGAGTGAGAGGGTCAACTTGTATATTTCTGGCTCACTCTCAGTCTCAGGGTACTTATTCACTCACCCTCGCCCACTGTGAGTTGATATGAGTGCTTTGGTGTGTGAGTGTGAGTGAGGAACTGGGAGTGAATCAAATTCTCTCACACTCTCGTTCACACACACACATACATTCTCTCTCGCTCACACACAGAGATACACTCTCACTCACCCACACTCACTGACAAACACACACACTCTTGCTTAAACAATCTTGCTCACACACACTTGCTCATTGTAGTACCTTTCTTATAGGCTTCCATTCACTCTTCCGGTTTACTCCCTCATACAGTGTAGCTACAGTTAGAGGGTTTATAAACCATACCTTCAAGTGACTTCTTACCTTTGCTATTTCTCATCTCTACCCAACAATTTCTACAACTTGATTTCTGAACTAACATCATCTCTCACTACTGTATTAATGTCATCCTTAATTAACACAGCTACCCCACCACCATCTTTTCCTAGTTTCCTGTCCTTCCAAAATGTCAAATATGGTTGAATATTTAGGTCCCAGCCTCAATCATCATACAACCACATCTCTGAAATGGCTATCTAGTTACACATATATATATCTATTTGTGCTATCTATTCATTCACTTTGTTATAAATGCTGCATGCACTGAGGTACAGAGCCTTTAATTCTCTCTTTTTACCATTCTTGCAAACTCCTGTTCTTACCTGCTGGTTTGCTCTTAAGTTTCAAACACTTTGCCCTTTCCTGCCACTTTCTGATTATCATTCTCTATATCACTATCCTGCTCAATTGTCTTGTCATTTATCTTTAATTTACCACTTCTCCCCTCTCATGATCATGTGATCCCTCCTCCCACTGTTAAAGCCCTCTCTGCCACCCTATTTGTATGACTTTATATGACTTGCAACAGCATTGGTCCTAGCATGGTTCAGGTGAAGACTGTCCCAACGATACAGCTCCCACTTTCCCCAGTACTGGTGTCAATGCTCCATGAATCAAAATTCATTTCTCTCAAACCAATCTTTGAGACATGCATTCAATTCTCTAATCTTATTTACCTTATGCCAATTTGCTTGTGCTTCAGGTAGTAATCCAGAGATTGTTTATTACCTTTGTGGTTCTGCTTTTTAATTTAACACCCATTTGCTCATAATACTGAAGCAGAGCCTCTTTCTTAGTCTTTCCCATGTCATTGGTAACCATGTGGAACATGACACATGGGATCCTGCCCTTCCCACTGCAAGTTCCTCTCCCACCCCGAGCAGATGTCCCAAACCCTGCAGGCTTCTGGACTCATGCTCTCAACTACCAAGAACTGGGTCTATCCCTCGGACTACCAGCATCTTCCTATTTACTCCCCCACTTGATTGGTTTCCTTCAGTACAGTCACAGTATCATGGTCAGTTCACTCATCCCCATGGGGATATATCATATTTATGAAGATGGTCGAATTGAGCAGGCAGCTGTGACACACTGAGGACCAGTGTAATGAAGTTAGTTTAATTTAATTTTACAGAACATAGTGGGTTCCTGAATGAAATGATGAATCTTAAGGTGCTGGAAGTAGTCATATTTGGTGATGTGATTTGGATCTGGGCTTGGTGAATGATGCGCGACAATCAAGCACGAGGTACAAGGCTTCAGCGATTGAAGGCTTTTATTGACAAACAATGGAACTATCTAAACACGAGTACACCATTCCAGACTGGAGGGGTCCCGCCTGAGCAGAGGGTCTTATACCTCTCCCCAGGAGGCGGGGCCCGACCGGGATGTGCCATAACAGCATCCACCACAGGTATATTAATCCCACAGTGTAAACACCCTAACCCAACAACAACATTATAACAACCCCACAGTGTCAACACCCTAACCCAACAGTAACATTGGAATAACCCCACAGTGGTAACCAACGATGGTTCACCACATTCACCCCTCCTTTGAAAACAAAGGCCGGCGGGGTGCGAAAACAGATTACATATATACAAAAAAATCTACAAGTCCAGCCGGTCTGGAGGACCGCACCGTCGCTGTGATCTCCTCAACACCGGTTGTGACACCGGAGCAGGTGCTTGCGGTGGCGTTCTCTCCAAAACAGTGTCCGGCTGTCCCCTCGAGGACTCACGGGCCGGTTGACCCTGGTGAAGCGGTGGTGCAGGGGATCCCGGTACCTTCTGTGGTGGCGCCGATCTCCGAGTCTCAGGCAAGCTGTACATGGGAGTATAACTGTTATGCACTGGTCCCGGTGCTGACCGCGCCACGTCCGGGGAAGAAAGAAGTGATAGGGGATTCGTGACAGGGGGTATGGGAGCGACAGGAGTTGCTACGTCCCCTGCGGGCGCCAGGTCTCGAATCGAGACCCTGTCCTCTCGCCCGTCAGGATATGCCACATAGGCATACTGAGGGTTGGCGTGGAGGAGTTGGACCGGTTCGACCAAGGGGTCGGACTTGCGGGCCCTCACATGTCGCCGCAGAAGGATGGGTCCTGGGTACGTCAACCAGGCTGGTAAGGAGATCCCCGAGGACGACTTCCGAGGGAATGAGAACATCCTCTCGTGGGGAGTAGCATTGGTTGCCGTACACAGGAGGGAGCGAATGGAATGAAGCGCATTTGGAAGGACCTCCTGCCAACGGGAGACTGGAAGGCCCCTGGACTTCAGCGCCAATAGGACAGCCTTCCAGACTGTAGCATTCTCTCTCTCCACCTGTCCGTTACCCCTAGGGTTGTAGCTCGTGGTTCTACTAGAGGCAATCCCGTATGAGAGCAGGAATTGCCTCAAGTCGTTACTCATGAACGACGAGCCCCTGTCGCTATGTATGTAGCAGGGGTACCCGAACAGGGTAAAAAGATCACGGAATGCCTTAATCACTGTGGCAGTCGACGTGTCTGCACAGGGGACAACAAACGGGAACCGGGAGTATTCATCTATGATATTGAGAAAGTACACATTCCGGTCCGTTGAGGGAAGGGGGCCCTTAAAATCCACACTCAGCCTCTCGAAGGGGCGAGTGGCCTTGACCAATTGTGCCCGGTCAGGTCGATAAAAGTGCGGTTTGCATTCCGCGCAAATCCGACAGCTTCTCGTTACTGACCTGACATCCTCCACCGAGTAGGGCAGGTTGCGGGCTTTTATGAAGTGGTAGAGCCGAGTGACCCCAGGATGGCACAGGTCATTATGGAGGGCGTTCAAGCGGTCCTCCTGCATGATAGCGCATGTTCCGCGCGAGAGGGCATCCGAGGGCTCATTGAGTTTCCCTGGACGATACATAATATCGTAATTATAGGTGGAGAGCTCGATTCTCCACCGCAAGATCTTATCATTCTTGATCTTGCCCCTCTGCGTATTACTGAACATAAACGCCACGGATCGTTGATCCGTGATCAGGGTGAACCGCTTCCCCGCCAGGTAATGGCGCCAGTGTCTGATGGCCTCCACAATAGCCTGAGCCTCCTTCTCCACCGCTGAATGCCGAATTTCGGGACCTTGAAGGGTGCGGGAAAAAAACGCGACGGGCCTGCCTGCCTGGTTCAGTGTGGCGGCCAGGGCGAAATCCGATGCATCACTTTCCACCTGAAAAGGGATGGATTCATCCACCGCATGCATCGTGGCTTTCGCAATGTCGCTTTTCAAAGCCTTGAAGGCCAATTGGGCCTCCGGCGTGAGTGGGAAAGTCGTGGACTTGATGAGCGGACGAGCTTTGTCCACGTAGTTGGGGACCCACTGCGCATAATAAGAAAAGAAGCCGAGACATCTCCTCAGTGCTTTTGCGCTAGCGGGCAAGGGAAGTTCAGTAAGGGGGCGCATACGGTCTGGATCAGGGCCGATGACCCCGTTTTCCACCACATATCCCAGGATAGCTAACCTGCGCGTACGGAATACACACTTCTCCCTGTTATAGGTCAGATTCAGGCGAGACGCAGTGCGCAGAAAGTTCTGGAGGTTTGTGTCATGGTCCTGCTGGTCATGGCCGCAGATGGTGATGTTATCCAGGTACGGGAAGGTAGCCCGCAACCCGTTCTGGTCCACCATTCGGTCCATAGCACGCTGGAAGACCGAGACCCCATTGGTGACACCAAATGGAACCCTAAGAAACTGATACAGACGACCATCCGCCTCAAAAGCCGTGTATTGTCGGTCCTCTGGGCGGATGGGGAGTTGGTGGTAGGCGGACTTAAGGTCTATGGTGGAGAACACCCGGTACTGCGCAATCTGATTGACCATATCAGATATGCGCGGGAGAGGATACGCATCCAGCTGCGTATAACGGTTAATGGTCTGACTGTAGTCGATGACCATCCGGGGTTTGTTCCCGCTTTTAACCACCACGACTTGCGCTCTCCATGGACTAGCACTGGGTTGTATGATCCCTTCTTTGAGGAGCCGCTGAACCTCAGATCTGATGAAGATCCGGTCTTCAGCGCTGTAACGCCTACTTTTAGTAGCGATGGGCTTGCAGCCTGGTACCAGATTCTTAAATAAAGAGGGTGTGGTGATCTTTAGTGTGGAAAGATTGCATGCGGGGCGCTTTGGACAATTTGGAGGCTGCGGCTGATTCCCCACTGCCAGCGAAGGGAGTGGCCCACCGTACTGTAGGATCACACTCTTCATGTGGACCATAAAGTTTAGTCCGAGGAGAATTGGCGCGCAAAGGTGCGGCAACACAAGGAGCCTGTATCGCTTGTAAATTGTGCCCTGCACCTCCAGGGTTACCACACAATGTCCTTGGATCGGTACAGACCGGGACCGTGATGCCATAGAAATTGTCTGTTTGGCAGGTAGAACCCGGAGTCCACACCTCTTTGCAGTGTCAGGGTGAATAAAACTCTCGGTGCTCCCACTGTCAAACAGACAATACACAGTACGACCATTTACCTTGAAGTTCATCATCGAACAGTCAAGCCTGTGATGCTTTGTCTTGTCCAGAGTGATCGACGCCACCGTTGGCCCTTGGACGTCACTGCAGGCAGCCGAGGTTGATACTGAGGACCCCTGCTGGTCGCTCCTGGTCGTCGTCGACCACGATGGCCGCCCCCATGAATCGCACGTGGGTGAGGGCGCCAAGCGTAGCGACTCCTGGTGGTCATCCTCCTCCTCCGCCAGCCACAATGGCGTCGTCCTGGATTCGCACGTGGTCGGACCTCGTGGGTACTGCGACGCCGAAGGAGATTGTCTCCGTTCTGGAGGGTCACAGGCTACACTGCCGTTCTTGGGCTTCGACCTGCAGACTTTCGCGTAGTGCCCCTTTTTACCGCACTGACTGCAGATCACCGTTTTAGCTGGACACTGTTGCCGTGGATGCTTGGCTCCTCCGCAAAAATAGCACCGCTGGCCGCCTGGAGCTACCGCCGTCGTCGGGTCGATATGGGAGCGCGAGCCCGTGGGGCGAGGAGGGATTTGTGCTTGCTCCTGCCACGTTGTCTCCACGTGGTCTTCGGGGTACAGAGCCAAGCTTTTCGACGCTGCCCCCAGCATCTCAGCCATCTCCATCGCTTGGGTCAGGTTGAGATTCCCTTTCTCCAATAGCTTAAGCCGGATGTACGAGGACCCTACCCCTGCTACAAACGCATCTCGGGCGAGGTCGTACATGTACTGCTCAGCCGACACAGCTTTGCAGTCGCAGCCCCTGGCAAGCTGCAAGAGCTCATTGGCGTAGTCCTCCATGGTTTCGCCCGACTGCCGACGTCGTGTAGCGAGGAGGTAACGAGCGTGAATCTCGTTGGGTGGTCTCGTGTATCGTTTTTTCAAAAGCTCGATGGCCCTCGGGTAAGTGGTGGCCGCACGAATCGCGAGATAGACCGTGTCGCTTACCCTCGCATGGAGGACCTGGAGTCTGTCGTTGTCCGTAGTAACTGCTGCAGAGGCCGCCAGGTAGTCCTCGAAACACTTCAGCCAGTGGTTGAAGGTGTTAGAGGCACCGACCGCACGTGGGTCCAGTGTCAGACGCTCTGGTTTCAGCATTTGCTCCATACTCTCTTTACTGTCGAGAGTTTTGTGTTTGTCAATAAAATTGATGCGCAACAATCAAGCACGAGGTACAAGGCTTCAGCGATTGAAGGCTTTTATTGACAAACAATGGAACTATCTAAACACGAGTACACCATTCCAGACTGGAGGGGTCCCGCCTGAGCAGAGGGTCTTATACCTCTCCCCAGGAGGCGGGGCCCGACCGGGATGTGCCATAACAGCATCCACCACAGGTATATTAATCCCACAGTGTAAACACCCTAACCCAACAACAACATTATAACAACCCCACAGTGTCAACACCCTAACCCAACAGTAACATTGGAATAACCCCACAGTGGTAACCAACGATGGTTCACCACAGTGAAGAAGCTTGGGCAAATGAGTAACATCGTTCTCATGCCAAACCTTGGTGACCATGACACATAAATCCCCTGATAATCCACTGTTACACCACCATGAACAAAGAACCAAGAAGAAATATGTTGCAACTATTTTCTAGATTGCCTGGGTTAGATATATGATTGGATACCTCTGTGTACCATTTTTATTGGGGGCTTTGTGAGGGAAGAGAGTATGGAGTGGATAACAAACATGGTAGGGTGGCATTTGTGTTCATGCCGAACCAGAGATTCTTGGAACGGTCCCGTTCCAGACAATGTTGTCGTGGAGTTGGGCTGCCAAGTAGGAGGAGTTAGAGTCATAGAGTTATAGAGGTTTACAGCATGGAAACAGGCCCTTCGGCCCAACTTGTTCATGCCGCCCTTTTTTTTAAAATGCCTAAGCTAATCCCAATTGCCCGCATTTGGCCCATATCCCTCTATACCCATCGTACCCATGTAACTATCTAAATGTTTTTTAAAAGACAAAATTGTACCCGCCTCTACTACTACCTCTGGCAGCTTGTCCCAGACACTCACCCCGCTCTGTGTGAAAAATTTGCCCCTCTGGACACTTTTGTATCTTTCCCCTCTCACCTTAAACCTATGCCCTCTAGTTTTAGATAAAGTTGGAAGACTCAAATCCATCCTTTTTTTTAGGAGGGTGGATCCTTGACCACTTTCCTCCCCAGAGAAACCTGCTAATATTCTTGTCAGAGCCCTCAACCTATTGAGCCAGGATGTGAATGGGCAGAATCTGAAATATGAAGTGACGGCAAAGCTGTCATTCAACATCATAGTGCTCGATCACAACAATAACACGATGAGGAGGCTGTTCCTCAGGAGGCAGATCCAGATGCTTAGATGTCAGACTCCTATTTATCGACTACAACTCAGCCTTCAACACCATTATTCCCATGAAACTCATCTCCCAACTCCATGGCCTGAGGCTCAGCTCCACCCTCTGTGACTGGATCCTGAACTTCCTAACCCACAGTCTGCAATCAGTAAGGATAGGCAACAACACCTCCTCCACGATCTTCCTCAACATCGGTGCCCCACGAGGCTGTGTCCTCAGCCCCTTACTATATCCTTATACATCTATGACTGTGTGGCCAAATTCCCCTCCAACTCAAATTTCAAGTTTGTTGATGACAACACCGTTGTGGGTCGGATCTCAAACAATGACGAGAGGGAGTACAGGAAAGAGGTAGAGTATCTGGTGAACTGGTGCGATGACAATAATCTCTCCCTCAACATCAACAAAATGAAGGGGATAGTCATTGACTTCAGGAAATGTAGTGGAGGACATGCCCCTCTCCGCATCAAGGGGGATGAAGTAGAAATAGTCGAGAGCCTCAAGTTTTTAGGTGTCCAGATCACCAACAACCTGTCCTGGTCCCCCCATGCAGACACTATAGTTAAGAAAGCCCACCAACGCCTCTACTTTCTCAGAAGATGAGGGAAATTTGGCACGTCAGCTACAACTCTCACCAATGTTTACAGATGCACCATAGAAAACATTCTTTCTGGTTGTATCACAGCTTGGTATGGTTCCTGATCTGTCCAAGACGCAAGAAACTACCAAGGGTCGTGAACGAAGCCCAGTCCATCACGCAAACTAGCCTCACATCCATTGACACTGTTACACTTCCCGCTGCCTCGGAAAAGCAGCCAGCATAATTAAGGACCCCACACATCCCAGACATACCCTCTTCCACCTTCTTCCGTCAGGAAAAAGATACAAAAATCTGAGGACATGAACCAACCGACTCAAGAACAGCTTCTTCCCTGCTGCTGTCAGATTTTTGAATGGACTTACCTTGCATTAAGTTGATCTTTCTCTACACCCTAGCTCAGACTGTAACACTACATTCTGCACTCTCTCCTTTCCTTCTCTATGAATGGTATGCCTTGTATAGCGTGCAAGAAACAATATTTTTCACTGTATACTAATACATGTGACGGTAATAAATCTATTCAAATCATTGTGCAGCATATATAGTAGAAAGGTGACAGGCAGCAGTTTTTTTCTGTAGAAGGTTAAAGTTTGAATGTAACAAACATTCTTGGGTTCTTAAATCCTTTGTTTTTGGGTGCTTCAGAAGTAAGGTGTTGCCTCAGGTATGACAAAAGCATGACAAAATAGTAGCACAGGGGAAGGAAAATTCGGTAGAGCGGAGAGATGCAAATTTTAAAGTGCTATAGATATTCATGAATACTGGATTTTTACCCTATGTCTGCTTCATCTCTTTATTCTTTCATTTGCCTCTATGATTGAACATAGCTTGTCGCTGAATCATATAAAAATAATCAAAGAAATTTTATACACATAGCCAGATGGGCTACTGTTGAACATAAGAAAAACAGTAATTAGGTTTCATTCAAAGCACATTGGAAACAGAGGTATAAATCTTTAGTAATATACTGTATGTAAATAAGCATTTGGATATTGCAGATCAAGAGTTGGCAGGAGAAAAATTTGAGCATAGTACAATGATAAAAGGAGAGATGAAAATTATCAAAGGATAATCTTAAATCCTTTATCCTAATGCAAAAATCAATAGCAGCAAAATTGGCAAATTGGAAATGTACCTTGCTTGTATAAATATTGGCATTAATGGTCACACAGAAATATGTCTTCAACTGGACAAGCGATGCAGCCAAAATAAATCTAAAATGTTCTGTAAAGATAGAATTATTAAGGTAGGCAAAGCTATGGTACTGACAACTATTGATACAACAACTAATGGAAGAATGATAATAACCGTGGTGCAGCTGAATAGAGATCACCAATGCTAACATTTATGAAGGCACCAATCTTCCTCAGGACCTGGTAAGAAGTTGAAATAACCAGTGGCCAGACTTGATGGCCAGTGACCTCAGTGGGATTCATGAGATCAACTTACTTATATATTCTTAGTGGGGTGTTAGCACCTCTTGAATTCACTGAGAAAAACACCCTGGGGTAAAAAGTGTTGGTGCAGGATTTAAAACCTCAAGCAACTTAAATTGCTTGTAGTTTTGTAGAGTCAATTTGCTGAGTGATTTCTCTTTCAACATGTGGCGCAATTTCTACTGGTAACTTAACTAACTTTGTGTGGCATATTGAAAGAAAAGAATTTGAAGAGGCATTCAAAAATGAATATTTTTAGATGCCCAGCAACTTTTTTTTCAAAAGAGCTAGAAGCTCCAAACAATTCCTGAACAACAAAAAACAAACTTAAGCTACTAAAGATACTAACCTGAAAATCACAATAAGTATGTGAGGAAACTTACTTGCATGGGTTTCTTCTGGCCCCAGTTCTTTGTCATGCTATCTTCACCCGGCCTTACAGTCACTATTTCTGATTTAGTGCATTCCTGGAGGTTTAATCACACAACCTCCTGTCTCATCTACCTCAAAGAGTCTATTTTTTCCCATCTCTATTTTTTAAAATAACTAATAAATACACAAGTTCAAAGAACAAAAAATCACAATTGTTTTTAATGTTGCTATGATTTTTCTACTCTTAGCAGCATGCAGGAGATTAAACTTTAATTCCAGCAGATCCCAGGGCAATACTGGAGGGTTCGTAATTCCACTTGCCAGGACAGTCACTACACCTTTTTGCTCAGATTGTTCTGTTAAAATTGCATTTGAGTTCTGATGACATCATCGGGACCCAACTTGTGTATTTAATAAAGGAATTCACTATCTTTGGGCGGGTCTCCTTGCCAGTTGTTCAGTGGCACAGATTAAAATTGGGAATGATCAACTGTCCGCGACTAAATGATGAATAAATAATGTGGACAATTTTGGCAGTCTATCGGTCTGATTTCTGCTTGGTAGATAGGGTTACGATTACCCTCTTTGTTCCATGGGAAAGTTGAAAGAGCTGAGGAGGCCGACATAGCCACTGGCCACTCAATACAAAGATCAATATAATGACATAGAGACAAATCTTATTAAGAAGGTGTTTGTTTTTTTTATTGCAGGAACAACAGGTTGAAGCATTAACATGGCCCTCAGAACTGGGAGGACTAAATAAATGTAACACTTATTATGAATGTACAATCAAACGTTCCTGAGATTCATGCAAGAAATTTAACTAGCCTTAACTGACCTAACTGACCTAACTGATTGTATAATTTTAATAAAGGATTGTTACCCAAATTTAAATCCTCTGCATTATTTTGCCATCTTTTCTGTTAAGTTCTATCTGTTCATTCTCAGCCTATGTAGCACCATAACTTTATAGCTAAATGTGAAGCTAAATTCCCATAACCAAAATGAATAACAAAATAACCTAAGCCAGTTCAATACAACCAGATTCTAAGATAACCAACGTGAACAAAAACATTAATGTAAACATCAACATTTGTTTAAATTATATAAGATTATGTAGAATTTCCACCATAGATTTGGCCCAACCTGCCAATGCTGGTGTTTATTCTTCACTCAAACCTTGTCTTGTCCTTCCTCATCTAACAGTCTGAGCATTATCTTCTATTCCCTTCTCCCTTATTTGCTTGTTTAGCCTCCTCTTCTATTATCCACTTCAACTACTCCCTGTGGTGGCAAGTTCCACATTCTCACTTAACACTAGATAATAAAAGTTCCTCCTGATTTCTTGGTAACTATCATATAATGATGCCCTCTAGTTATGTTCTCCCCCATAAGAAGAAACATTCACTCTGGATCTAATCTATAAAAACCTTTAAGCTTAAAGAACTCTATTAGTCCACCTCTCAGCCTTTTTTCAAGAGAGAAGAGATTTAGCCTGTTCATCCTTTTCTGATAACTCTGCATTCCTTCCATACATTACTCATCTGCGTGTCTACATTATTAATCCTTTAAAATATAAAGGCAAATGTGAATAGCTTTATGACCACATTCACTTTCACAGTCACTAACATTGCTATATCCTCGCCTTCTCTGAGGCTGCATGTCTGGCCACAACAGGTGATGACATCTGTAAATACCTCCTTAGTGAAACAGAGACATCACATATACCATTTCGAGGTTAAGGTGAGGTGGAAGAATCATTCCATGAAGATCCTGAGTGGCTAGGACCTCCTGCTAAGAGCCTTTCTTCCTTTCTTCCTGCTCCTTCCTCTTTGATCAGCTTGACCTCCTCTGTTATAAGATCAGAAACAGAGGTGGAGTACAATGGTATAAAGTCAGGAGGGAGAAACCCTTGGAGTCCTCAGCATTGCAGAAAACATTGAATCTCATGGAATTCAATCAGCAAGAAAACCTCTTGCTGATTGCCACATACAGCCCTCCCTCAACTGAGGAATCACTGCTGCTCCATATTGAACACCATTCGGAAGAAACATTGAAAGTAATACTCTGAAATGTCAATGTCCTTCATCAAGAGTGACTCCAGAGCACAACCACTTACGGGAGTTTGCTGAGTCTTGAAGGACATATATACACCAAACAACTTGAGATAGGTGATGAAAGAACCAACAAGAGAGACAAACATATTTGACTTCACCAATCTACCTGTCGCAGGTGCATCTGTTCTTGACAGTATTGGTAGCAGTGATAATTTCACAATCCTGATGGAGACAAAGTCATGTCTTCACACTGAAGGCACCATCCATGGAGCTGTGTAGCTCTACTAATGTGCTAATTGAGATAGATTCAGAACTGATCCAGCAGCTCAAAACTGGGCATTCATGATGCACTGTGGGCCAACAGCGGCAGAACTGTATTCCACACAATATGTAACATTGTGTCGGGGCGGCAGGGTGGCACAATGGTTAGCACTGCTGCCTCACAGCGCCAGGGATCCAGGTTTGATTCCCAGCTTGGGTCACCGTCTGTGTGGAGTTTGCACATTCTCCCTGCGTCTGCATGGATTTCCTCCAGGTGCTCGGTTTCCTCCCACAGTCCAAAGATGTGCAGGTTAGGTTGACCGGCCATGCTAAATTGTCCCTAGTTTCAGGGGGATTAGCCGGGTAAATATGTGGGGTTACGGGGATTGGGTGTGATTGTTGTCGGTGCAGACTCCCATCGAGTCTCAGCGAATGGTCTCCTTCTGTACCGTGGGGATTCTATGGTAATGACTCAACATATCCCTCACTCTAGTATCAAGCCAAGGGATTAATCCTGGTTCAAGGAAGAGTGCAGATGAGTATGCCAGAGCATGCAGGACCAGTCATACTTTAAAATGAGGTGCCATCCTGGTAAAGCTGCAACAAAGGACTAAATGCATGCTAAATAGCTGAAGCAACATGCAATAGAAAGAGTTAAGCAATAATGAAGGCATTGGATTATTGCTCCACAGTCACATCCAATCATGAACAGTGGTGGACAATTAAGCAATGAGCAGCAAGAGGAGGAGGTGGCACCACAAACATTCCCATCCTCAATGATGAGTGAGCACAGAAGGTCAGTGCAAAAGGCAAGGCTGAAACATCTTCAGCCAACAGTGTGGAGCGGATGATGCATCTCAGCCTCTGCCTTAGATTCTCAACATCACAGCATCACAGATGTCAGTCATTAGCTACTTCTGTTCACTCCAGGTGTTGCAATCCTGTTAGGGACCATTAAAGAATAAATCCAAATACCCAATAATTAACTAACAGAGCTATGCCAGAAGATTTGACATTTTTTGACAAAAACAAACTGTACTACGTGTCAAAACAATTAAACAATTAAACAAAGTAAGCACTATTAACTTGACACTATTTCTTCCCCAAATGTTCCCTTCCTTATCTTACAAAATCTTAAGGTTCATTCACTTGTCCTGGAACCAACTCAAAAGTATATTACTGCTCTCCTGAATTCATTCTGATTTCTTTTCAGTGTTCCAGCTAGTCTCCAAGCAATAAGATTTCATGGGGGTCCTTCCATTAGTTTTTGGCTATGCAATCTTCCAATTTCTTTACCAACCTCATGACTTTGGATTCCACAGTTCAAGTATGAGCCTCCCTGTAATTCTTGCTCAGTGACTTAAAACATCAGAAGACACCTTGGTTTTCAATAGTCCAGTGCTATGCTTTCAAATGGAAATCAAACTGATTACTTCCAGAATTCCAACTGCAACAAGATCACATGTCTTTCACTGAAAGAATTACGATAGATTTCATCCTTTAGCTTCCAGATAAATGAATTTTTTCCTTTCCAACTTTGTCTTCTACTGAATACCAGCTCCCAGTAATCTATGTCATGGATAATATTTGTAGTATTTATTCTATTCAAGTGTCGGTCTGGCTTTGTCTCATGACTATCAAAGCTCTACAAGCTTCATAAGACCCAAAGCTGACACAATGGGTGGGCTTTTCTGTCAGTGCTCACCCAAAACCAGCAAATCCTGCCCAAGATCAACGGACCTTTCCATAGTCCCCTCCCACCCCCCCCCCCCCCCCCCCCCCCAACCACCCAGTTCAATTCCCACGGCGGGCGGCATGGAAAAATTCCCCCCAATGTCTTAGCTGCTTCTCTCAACCAGTCTTTCCTGCAGGCTATGAATTCATATAAAACTTGAGTGTTAAGGCCCGGAACCTTAACCCTCCATTCCCCGGGAGTGAGGGGGGGTGGGGGGAGAGGGGTGAGGTCATAAGCCAAGGCACCCCAGAAGATAGGGACCCTTGGAGGTCCCCATGCCAGGATAGCACGGGAATTGCCCAGGACATTTAAACTTCTGATGGGCAATTACCCTGCACCTGGAACCTTCCAATACTCCAATTTAAAGTCAGAGAATTTAGATGGTTCTGACTTTCTTAGCAGAATAGTTTCCCAGGAAAAGCCAGAAGGATTAAAATCACATCGAACAAAGTATTGACCCCTCCCACTCCTGCCGCCATCTGGACACCTCGTTGACTACTTGTCGACCACCCTCCCCAACTACCTTCCCACCCAACTACACCCCCCATCCCCCCGATCAGCCCCCCAACAACATATACCTCAAATACTCTCCTGACTACTCCCCGAAAATACCCCAGGTTACTTCCCCTCCCCCCCCCCCCCACTCCACCAACTGTGCCCCTACCTATCCAACTATCCCATGTCCATCTACCCCCCGACTACCTTCTCCACATTCCTTCCAACCCTCCAACCTTCCAACTACACCACCGTCCTCCACCACTTCCACCAATGCTGCAGCACTGAACGGGAAGGACTCTGGGGCTGCTACGCTGCACCGTTTCTCGCCAGGCTCAGGATGGAAGATGGGGCAAGAAATGCGCAGCTCTTGACCTGGATAAGTAAAAAGTAACAAAGTGGTAATTGGTGGTGACTTACTCGATGGAAGTTCTCGCCCTCTGTCTCCAATTCTTTAGCTAAGTAAGGCCACCTGCTGTATGATGACTAATACATTTCTAACCTAAATCAACAAGGCCACAATCTTTAAGTGTAAGAAACTCCAAGTTTGTTTAAATTTAATTTACTTCAGGCTGCTTTTACCAGTTTCTCAAAGAGATATGCCAATTTTCTACAGTCGATTGTTTAAATTCCTAAAACTAAAAGCTTTGTGAAATATAGTATATATGTGCACAGGAACTACAAATTAATATTTGCAACATGTGATGTCAAGAAATGGCTGAAGACGCCAGATGCAGCAGACTATGAACCCTGACAACATCTCAGCTGCAGTACTGAAAACTTATGCTCCAGAACTGGCGTCCCCCGAATCAAGCTGTTCAGGTTTAGCTACAATACTGGCACACTAGCATTCATCCAATGATGTGGATGGAAGGCAGGTAAGTCCTGTACACAAAAAGCAGGATCACTTCAATCTGACCAATTACTGCCCCATCAGTCTGCCCTCAATCATCAGCAAAATGGTATCATCAGCAGTGCTATCAACTGGCACTTACTCAGCAATAACCTGCTGAACCAATCAGTTTGTATTCTGCTAGCGCCACATGGCTCCGAACTCATTGCAATCTTGGTCTAAACATGGACAAATGAGCTGAAATCCAGAGATTAGCTGAGAATGACTGCTGACATCAAGGCAGCATTTAACCAAGTGTGGCATCAAGGAGCCCTGGCAAAACTTGAGTCAATGGAAATCAGGGGGAAAAACCTCCACTGATTGGAACCATACCAGGCACAAAGGAAGATGGTTGTGATTGTTGGAGATCAATCATTACAGTCCCAGGATATCACTGAAGGAGTTGCTCAGGGTGGTGTCCTGGTTTCAAACATTTTCAGCTGTTTCATCAATGACCTTCCTTCCATCATAAAGTCAGAAGTAGGGATGTTCGTGAATGATTCCTCAGTGTTCAGTACCATTCGCGATTCTTGAAGCAGTCTGTGCCTACATGAGCAAGACCAGGCAACATTCAGGCTTGGGCTGAAAAGTGGCAAGTAACATTTGTACCACACATGTTCCAAGCGATGAACATCTCCAACAAGAGAGAATCTAACTGTCTCCCCTTGATGGTCAATGCCATTACCACCACTGAACTCCCACCATCAAAATGTGAGGCTACCATTGAAACTGAACCTGACTAGCCATATAAATATTGTGACTACTAGAACATGTCAGAAGCTGGGAATTATGCGGCGAGTAACTCACTTCCTGACTTCCTAAAACCTGTTCTCTATGTACAAGTCTCAACTCAGGAGTGAGATGGAATACTCAGAATTTGCTTGGCTAAGTGTAGTCCTACCAACACCATCCAGAGCAAATTAACCCACTTGATCATCACTCCATCCACCACCTTAAACTTTCAGTGCCTCCACCACTGGCGCCTGGTGGCAACAGTGTGTAATAGCTACAGGATGCAAAGTAGCAACCTGCTAAGAGTAAAATGACTATGCCTGAATGTTGTCCCAACATATGCAAGTACAGGCCTGCTTTAGTTTGTGAGAAATCGCAAATGGTACTGAACACTGTACAATCATTCACAAACATCACCACTTCTGACCTTATGATGGAGTGTAGGTCATTGATAAAGCAAGGGATGATTATTGGGCCAAGGCACTATCTTGAAGCAATGTCCTGAGCAGCAATGATGGCCCTCTAGCAATCACAAACATTGTTCTTTGGGTGAGGCATGACTTCAATCAGACTTTACAAAATTCATTCTTGGGATGTGGACGTTGATGGCTAGCCTTTGAGAAGATGGTAGTGAGCTGTGTTCTTGTACTGCTGCAGTTCATGTGCTGTAGGTACACCCACTGTGAGTTCCAGGACGTTGACCCAGTGACTGTGAAGGAGCGGTGACATATTTCCAAGTTAGGATGGCGAGTAGCTTGGAGGGAAATTTCCAGGCGCTGGTGCTTCCATTTGTCTGCTATCCTTGTCCTTTTAGATGGTAAGAAGTTTAACAACACCAGGTTAAAGTCCAACAGGTTTATTTGGTCGCAAAAGCCACACAAGCTTTCGAAGCTCTAAGCCCCTTCTTCAGGTGAGTGGGAATTCTGTCCACAAACAGCTTATAAAGACACAGACTCAATTTACATGAATAATGGTTGGAATGCGAATACTTACAACTAATCAAGTCTTTAAGAAACAAATATTCTATATTCTGATATTCGGGTAAGCGTTCTCCAAGGCGGCCTTCGCGACACACGACAGCGCAGAGTCGCTGAGCAGAAACTGATAGCCAAGTTCCGCACACACGAGGACGGCCTCAACCGGGATATTGGGTTCATGGCACACTATTTGTAACTCCCACAGTTGCGTGGACCTGCAGAGTTTCACTGGCTGTCTTGTCTGGAGACAATACACATCTTTTTAGCCTGTCTTGATGCTCTCTCCACTCCCATTGTTTTGCATTCCAACCATTATTCATGTAAATTGAGTCTGTGTCTTTATAAGCTGTTTGTGAACAGAATTCCCACTCACCTGAAGAAGGGGCTTAGAGCTTCGAAAGCTTGTGTGGCTTTTGCTACCAAATAAACCTGTTGGACTTTAACCTGGTGTTGTTAAACTTCTTACTGTGTTTACCCCAGTCCAACGCCGGCATCTCCACTTTTAGATGGTAGCAGTCGTGGGTTTGGAAGATGCTGTCTGAGGAAGCTTAGTAAATTCTTGCTTTGCAACTTGTAGGTTGTATGCATTGCTGCTACTGTGCATTGATGTTGGAGGGAGTGAATGTTTGTGGATGGGGTGTCAATCAAGTAGGCTGCTTTGTCCTGGGTGGTATCAAGCTTCTTGACTGTTGTTGGGGCAGCATTCATCCAGGCAAGTGTGGAGTATTTAATCATACTCCTGACTTGTGCCTTGTTGATGGTGGACAGACTGGATGTCAGGAAGTGAGTTACTTATAGTAGGATTCCTAGTCTCTGATCTGCTCTTGTAGCCACAGTATTTATATGGCTAGTCCAGTTTAGTTTCTGGTCAATGATAACCCCACGATGTTACAGGAATTATAGAGTTAATGTAAAAAGCTTTCATATGGAAATACTGCAATGGATTAAAATGTGTTTGACAAACAGATCTCTAAGGTACCATAAGTCTGTGAATAACATATGTTAATTGAAATGATCCTTTTCCTTTGTGTATAGGAAATAGAATACATTAGCATTGATACATTTTCTAAGTTAAAACCAACAAAGTATACATATTCATTTCAGAATCATGAGGCATAATATTAAAATTAGTCTAGTAAATAAAAGACTGATCAATAATTGTACATGTTGGAAACAACTTTTTCATGCTGTGATCCACATTAATCACTGATAACTCAATGGAACTACAACAGAACACATGCCTTAGACAAACCAATAAAATCACAAAGATCAGTGGAGAAAACAGAGAAATTGTCAACATGGTCTCAGATTCATCTTAAGATCTTAGTCTGCCTCTCCACAAATATTTGTATTTTACGAGACCAGTTCTAGTTTTGAGTGCATAAAAATGTGAGAAAATGGGGCAGCATGGTGGCATAGCGGTTAGCACTGTTGCCTCACAGCGCCAGGGACCCGGGTTCGATTCCTGGCTTGGGTCACTGTCAATGTTGAGTTTCCACATTGTCCCCATGTCTGCTTGTGTTTCCTCTGGGTGCTCCAGTTTCCTTCCACAGTCCAAAGATATGCAGGTTAGGTGGATTGGCCATGCTAAACTGCCCCTTAGTGTCAGGGGGACTAGCCAGGCTAAATGCATGGGGTTATGGGGATAGGGCCTGGGTGGGATTGTGATCAGTGCAGACTCGATGGGCCGAATGGCCTCCTGCTGCACTGTAGGATTCTATGAGTCTATTATTCAAAATTGGTCACCCTTCAAAAACAACTTCTATCTATATAGCACCTTTAATGTAATGAAACGCCCCAAGGTGCTTTGTAAAACAAAGTATGACACTGAGCAATATAAGGAAATAACAGGTCAGATGACCAAAAGCTTGGTCAAAGAATTTGATTTTGTAAGTGTTACAGGAGTAAGGTGACGAGGTGTTAGGGAGGGAATTCCAGAGCTTGGGGCTGAGGCAACTGAAGGCACAGGCACCAATAGTGGAGCAATTATAATTTGGAGTGCACTAAAGGCTAGAGTTGGAGGAGTGTAGATGTCTCAGAGAGTTGTGACGCTGGATGAGATTGCAAAGATAGGCAGGGGCAAAGGCTTGGAGGGATTTGAAAACAAGGATGACAATTTTAAAATCAAGATGTTGCTTGACTGGAAGCCAATGTAGGTCAATGAGCACAGGGGTGATGGGGAATGGGACTTGCTGTGAGTTAAGACACAGCAGCAGTGTTTTGGATGACCTCAGGTTTATGGGGGATAGATTGCGAGAGAGCAGCCAGGGGTATGTTGCAATAATTGAGTCTGAAGAAAACAAAGGGGCCAATTTTACCAAATCGGCTCGAAGTGCCGGGTGCGGTCGTAAGTCAGACCCGCCCCCGGCAGCCGCCAGCGCCCCCATACGCCTTTTTTCGGCACGGGTCCAGTGGGCGGGGACTAGCGCATTTGCATCTGTCGGAGCACCGAACTGCGCATGCGCAGTTCACCGACAGCACTCAGTGCGCCTGAGCGCGAAAGTCAAAGGCAGCGCTGACCTTTGACTTTCCTGGGGTGGGGGGGGGTGGGGGGGGGGGGGGGGGGGGGGGGGGGGGGGGGGGGGGGGCGTGGGGGTGGGGGGGGGGGCGGGGGGTGGGGGGGGGGTAGGTGGGATGTGACATCTCTTCCCTGGGGGGGGGGTGGGGGTGGAATCTGACGTCTCTTCCCTGAGGTGGGGGGGGGGGGGGGGGGGGGTTGTAGGGAGGGGGATGTGATGTCTCTTCCCTGAGGGGGGGGAGGGGTAGGGGGGGGGGATCTGACATCTCTTCCCTGAGGGGGGGGGTGGGGGTGGGGGGGTATGTGACATCTCTTCCCTGAGGGGGGGGGGATCTGACATCTCTTCCCTGGGGGGGGGGGGGTGTTGGGGGGGGGGGATCCGACACCTCTTCCCTGAGGGGGGCTAGGGGGGGGGATGTGATGTCTCTTCCCTGGGTGGGGGGGGGGGGGGGATGTGACGTCTCTTCCCTGAGAGGGGGGGGTGTAGGGGGGGGAATCTGACATCTCTTCCCTGAGTGTGGGGGGGGGGTGCACGGTAGGGAGGGGATGTGACATCTCTTCCCTGAGTTGGGGGGGGGGGGGTGGTGGTGGTCTGCCGGGGCAGTTCGTGGGGGCGGTCTGCGAAGGGTGGTCGGGGGCGATTCGGCGGTTCAGTTGCTGAGTTGAACCCCTATCGGACCTGAATTCAACAACACGGTAAATGCGCGGGCGCCGATCGGATCCGAGCCTCGTAAAGTCGGAATCCTTGGGTAAGTTGGGCGCGGGCTTCATTATACTGATTTAAATGCATGCAAATGCATTTATATCGGCCCGCTGGCCGATTCGGGCGCACGCCGGATCGGCGCCCGGATCGGCCGTTGGTAAAGGCGCGATTGGCCTTGGGTCGGGTCTGGACCGCGTTTTAGGCCCGACGCCCAACTTTACCATGATTTCGCGCCCGAAAACGGGCGCGGAATTTTGGTAAAATCGGGCCCAAAGGCATGCCTGAGGGTTTTAGAATCAGATGAGGTGAGACAGGGACAATATGAGCGATGCTTTGCTGGTAGAAATAGACAGTCCTAATGATGGTGCAAATATAATTCTAAATAGACTTGGTGAAGGGGAGTCTGTGGATATGGTTTATTTAGACTTTCAGAAGTCTTTTGATAAGGTCCCACATTAGAGCTAAGCATGTAAAATTAAAGCTCTTGGATTGGGGGTGGTGTATTGAGATGGATAGAAAACTCACCCGTTTTTCCAACAAGGTAAGCAGTGGTAATTTATGGCACTCTGTGCAATACAGAGGCTGTAATGTGATTCCCGCCAGCAGAGGGAGTGGGCAGAGCCTATTCATGCCGGGAAGCTGGCCAAAGACTGCTAGGGGCGCCAGTCTTCAAGTGTACTGTTTACACGGTATACTGGAAGATCTGTCAAACCACCCCCCCACTCCCCACAGACATCATCCCCCTGATCACCACAGCCCCCCCCCCCCCCCGCCCATGGACCCCTCCCTGGATTGCCGGTCCCAATCTCGGATCGCCAGCCGCATTCCCGATCGCTGGCCCTAACCCCTGATCGGCAGCCGCACCCCGATCACCGGTCCTAACCCCTGATCGCCAGCTCCAACCCCCAATCGTCAGCCCCAACATCCGATCGCCGGCTCCAGCCCCTGATCGCCGGCCCCAATCCCCGATCGCTGGCCTCAACCCCAGATCACCAGCCCCAACACCTGATCATTGGTCCCAAATCTTTTGCCAACCCCCAACCTGGGATCGCTGGCTCCAACCCCTAACGCTGGCCCCAACCCCCAATCACTGGCCCCAACCCCGATCGCCAGCCCTGCCAATTAGCCCCCACCTCCCGATGCAGAGTTTTCCCCATCCTTTCCCTCCCAAGAACCTCTCCCCCGTCTGGCTCCACCTCTGTCAGATCCTGCCCCCTTAGGCCCTACCTCTCAGGCCCCACCCTCTTGGCACTGCCCCTTGCCCAATGGGCAGTGCAAAGGTGCCAGGCTGGCACTGCCAGAGTCCCAGGCTGACAGTGTCTGGCTGACACTGCACAAGGGGCATTACTGGGGGCTTCTATGGCCTCTGGTCCCACCAGAAGGCTATCACATCTGGTCCCCGTTGGTGGGGACCATCTGTGATCCTTGTCGGTAAGGACCTTGACCAGTGAGGTAGGAAAGTTGGTGAGTCTGGACTATTGTGTCCTGGGCTCATTAATTACATGCAAAGCATGTCATTAATATTTAAATCAGCCTCGTGTCCTTCCCAGGCGCAAGGCTGATTTCACGGCGTAACGGAGCTGACAATATGTGAGAGATAAGAAATCGGGTGCAAACCCATTTTTCACGTCTCACTCATATTTCCTGCCCCGCTACAATACTCTACCAGCACAGCAGCGTGGAAAAATCCCACCCTGTACGTTTTCAAGAAGGAGTTAGATTCAGCTCTTGGGGCTAAAGGGCTCAAATGATATGGGGGCGGGAGGAAGTGGAAACAGGTTACTGAATTGAATGATCAGCTATGATCAAAATGAATGGAAGAGCATGCGCTAAGGGCCTAATGGCCTACTCCTGCTTCTATTTTCTATGTTTTAATACTCATATAATTTTCAAAAACAATTTTTCTGTCTCACAACCCATGGAGGAGAAAGTTGATTGTGTTATCAATTCAGTCATGTTGAAATCTTCATGGTCTCTTTTACGATTATTTCTATCAAACAATCAACATTCTTCAACATTTTCAAATGTACATGCATATTCACAACGCCATTTTCAAATAACTCAACTAATTGGACTCCAGACTTCTGGAATGGCAAACAACCACATTGTCTCTCTTATGTCTTCATTTTTCCAGCTGTCAAAGATTTTATCTTTGCAACCATTTATTTTATTAGTCTACTTTATTGCGATCAATACAAGATTGAATTGATTGGAGGCAGGCACAGTGGCACAGTGGTTAACACTGCTGCCTCACAGCGCCAGGAACCCAGGTTCAATTTCAGCCTTGGGTGACTGTGTGCACTTTGCACGTTCTTCCCGTGTCTGCATGTGTTTCCTCCAGGTGCTCCAGTTTCCCCCCACACTCCAAAGATATGCAGGTCAGGAATGACCATTCTAAATTGACCCTTAAGATCAAGGGGATTAGCAGGGTAAATATGTGGGGTTACGGGGATAGGGCCTGGGTGGGAAAGTTGTCAGTGCAGGCTTGATTGGCTGAATGGCCTCTTTCTGTACTGTAGTGATTCTATAAAACTCAAACTGATGAGTTCAGTGCATAGAGTGCAGTTTCATATTTGATGGGACAAGGGCCTAAGCTGCTTTTCTCAGATCGAGGAAAAGGAATCTATCTGTTCATGAGTTCTTGCAGTGAGCATGTCATGCTGAAGTTAAAGATTTCAGTTGCCAACTGTGACAATTTTCCTATTTATTTCAGAAAGATTATGTCATATTTGTCAGACTGTGACATCTTTATTTATGTGGTTTTCCTCTTAGTTGATCTGCTATATCAGTGCTGTTTGTGCATTAGGAGCACACCAGCTTGAAAGGGATGGGATACAGATATAACGATGTTTACTTCAGAGAAAAACTGATCAGCAACGTTTCATTGCCCGATTAGTGATTACTTTGACTACAGGGTCCAGTTTATCTGCATGTTTGACTCCAAGCTCCCTGTTGTCTGCCATGTTAATTCCCTATCCTACACTAACTTTGGCCTCTCCATCTTGGGTTTTCTGTGCTGTTCAAATGAATCACGTTGCAAGTTTACGAAAGAGCATCTTATCTTTCTGTTGGGTGCACTGTAGCCCTCTGGCCTTTAATAACTTTAATAATAATAATAGTGACTTTAATAACTTTAATCCTTAACTAAACCTCCATTCTATTTAATGCAGGAGATGCTGGTTATGCAAGATGGGTAGTCAGCATTAGATAAAGAGTTGGTTTGATGATTAAGTTGAGATCCTTTCTCAGCACACTCTTATACCTTGATTCTGATCTTTAATTGTTCTCTTTGGATTGTGTTTCCTTCCCTGTATTGTCAACTTCACCTGGTTCTCTTTATGATCTGATTTATCACCACTCTGGACTGAATTTTCCTAGCCCTATAGAGACAGGGCTGGAGGCAGGGGCAAGGGGTGGGTGCAGGAAAATAGGGGAGACATGCCAGGATGACACTTTGAGACATTCCAGCTTCTGCAGGATCTGCCCAGAGGCAGATTGGAAACGAGGTCAGCTGGCTGCTCCATTGAAATGGACTGCCAATTCATCCAATTAAAGCCCCAAAGACTGGCTGGGCAGATCATATCAAATACCACATCCCATTCAGCCCCCATCTGCAAAACTCAAACATAGGACGGGGTTTTACAGCCTTGCTCGTCCCGAAACCGTAAAATCCTGCCCGAGGTCAACAGACCTTTCTATTGTCCATCCCTCGCCCGCTCCGATTCCTGTGGTGGGCAGGGCCGTAAAATTCCGGCCATAATGTCCAAGGTTAGATGCGATTCCATGATTGGATAGCAATTGCTGGAACAATCCCAAATGTGCTAAGAATTACAGTAACAACCAATTTAAGATTATCAGTGGGGTTTACAATGTAGCTCATCTAGGCTAGAAGCTACATATGTTCATGCTATATTAAACATTAGGATTAATGGATATTGCCACCACCTCCATCCAGAGATACTTAAAACTTACAGCAAAGCTTTGAAGAATTTCAATTAACATGTATTTTTACACTTTGAAGGTTTATTGGGATTTTGATTCTTGTTAACTTCATATGGGTACGAAAAAGTAGATAATTGCATTTTCACTTCATTTTTACTTTGTTCTGGTGCTGTACTCAGAATGAAGAACTTTTCAGTGGAAATCACCGTCCTCCAGATGCTTTCCGGTTGATCTTCTTTACTCTGAAATCATTCAAATTCCAATTTTCAAAGAATAATGCATTTATTACTAAAATGACCTTGCCCTTTATAATATAAAAAAAAGCCTTAAAGCCTTTTAAACTAGGAATGTCTCTATTCAATACTATTCAAGTCTGACACTTGATCTTAGCCAAAATGAAAACACAGTAACTGCATGACTCCAGTCTATGATTTATCTTGTATCATGTATTGACCTGGTTAGGAATTTGGCTGAGCAGCAGGAGACAGAGGATAGTGATAATGGGTAGGGGTACTTTAATTAGCAGGATCTAACCAGTCGTGTGCTGCAAGGCTCTGTGTTGGGGTGTCAGCTTTTCGGTACATTTATTAGTGATTCAGATGATGGATTAGAAAGCCGTATATCCAAGTTTAGTGATGGCACATAGTGTAGATGGAAGCATATAATTACAAAAAGATACAAATAGATGAAGTGAATGAACTTTTTTGATTTGATTTGATTTGATTTATTATTGTCACATGTATTAACGCAGTGAAAAGTATTGTTTCTTGAGCACTGTACATCAAAACATACCATTCATAGAGAAGGAAACGAGAGAGTGCAGAATGTAGTGTTACAGTCATAGCTAGGGTAGAGAAAGATCAACTTAATGCAAGGTAAGTCCATTCAAAAATCTGACAGCAGCAGGGAAGAAGCTGTTCTTGAGTCGGTTGGTACGTGAGCTCAGACTTTTGTATCTTTTTCCAAAGGAAGAAGGTGGAAGAGAGAATGTCCGGGGTCCTTAATTCTGCTGGATGCTTCGCCTTGGGCTAAACTGGAGCAAATTGATTTTAACATAGGCAAATGTGAGGTCATCCACTTTGGACCTAAAAAGGATAGAAAAGGATAAATGGCAAAAAGCAAGAAACAGTGAATGTCCAAAGATCATTTGGGGTTCACGGACCTTGAAATATCACAAATGGGTACAGAAAGTAATCAAAATGGCTAATGGAATGCCGGGTTTTATGTCTAGAGGATTAGGATACAAGGGGGTAGACACCAGGGGGCGAATCTTCCCATTCTGCCCACCATGGGAATCATAGCAGCGAGGGGTGGACCATGGAAAGGTCCATTGACTTCGGGCGGGATTTTCTTGTTTCGGGGTAAGATTTTCTGGTTTTAGGGTGAGCACGGCTAGAAAATCCTTCCCCATGTTTCAGCTATACAAAGCCCTGCTTAGATCACATTTGAAATGCTGTGAGCCAGCTCAGGGTACCACACCTTAAGAAGGATGTATTGGCCTTGGAAGGAATGCAGCATATATTTACCAGAATGATACTTGGACTCCATACATTAAATTATGAGGGAGATTACATAAACTAGAGTTGTGGTCTGTAGAATTTAGAAGATTAAGGAATGATTTGATTTAAGTTTTCAAGGCATCAAGGGAACAGATAGGGTAGATAGAGAGAAACAGTTATGTGGGTAAGATGGGTATAGAGGAATATGGGCCAAATGCAGGCAATTGGGACTACTTAATGGTAAAAATTGGGCAGCATGGACAAGTTGGGCTGAAGGACCTTTTTCCATGGTGTAAACCTCTACGACTCTATGATAGTTGGGAAGTCTAGGACTCGGGTGGATTTGCAGACAGTCCTGGGGGCAGTTGGGAGGTTGGTGGGGTAGTCAGTTTGAGTGGAGAGGCGAGGGGTGTACGGTCAGGGATGTCCGGGGGGTCGAGGTGATTGGGGGTTTTGGCGGGGCAGACATTGGAGGGTTGAGAGGATTCGGATGTGGGGGATTTCAGTATGAGCATCCAGGAAATGTTAGATAGAAAAAAAATAGCTCTAACTCCTGAGTAACTATATATAATCATTCACACTGACCGCTCCCCCCACTCCACCCCCAACTTACCACCCCTCACCATCCAACCTCACCCTTCCCGAACTCCAACTTAATTACTTGAATAGTTACCCAGGAAATATTAGACATAAAAAAAACAATTCTACCTTCTGGACAACTACTCTCGTAATTAATTTGGAACCATCCAAACTCGCCAATGGCAACTCAGAGTTGGAAACATTTTCTGAGGGTTCCAAATGCAGAGAAATTTCCCATCAGAAGTACAAACCTTCTGGGCAATTCCCTCATTGTCAGTGTAGCAGATTTCTGCAGGGTCCTGTAGCACATCTTGGTCGGTGGCGGGGGTGTTACCTCTGAGTACAACCATCCAGAAATTAGAAGTTAATTTGTCCTAACCAAAGTGGCAAGCACACGCTATGATTGAGATAGATACTTTTTCAAAATGTATTTGTTCATGGGATGTGGGTGTCACCGGCTAGACCAGCGTTTCATAGAATCCTACAATGCAGAAGGAGCCATTCGGCCCATCGAGTCTGCACCGATCACAATCCCACCCAAGCCCTATCCCCATAACTCCATGCATTTACATTAGCTAGATTCCCTGACACTAAGGGGCAATTTAACATGGCCAATCCACCTAACCCACAAATTTTTGGACAGTGGGGAGGAAACCAGAGCACCCAGAGGAAACCCACGCAGACGTGGGAGAATGTGCAAACTCCACACAGACAGTGACCCAAGCCGGGAATCGAACCCGGATTCCTGGCGCTGTGAGGCGGCAGTGCTAACCAGTGGTTAGATTCTCTCCTGGTGGAGATGGTTTTTGCCTGGCAATTCTGTTGTGCAAATGTTACTTGCCACTTAGTAGCCCTGGCCTGATGTTGTTCAGGTTTTTCTGCAGATGGATACAAAGCACTTCAGTATCTGAAGAATTGTGAATGGTGCTGAACATTGTGCAATCATTAGTGAACATCCCTGCCTCTGACCTTATGTTGAGGGTAGGTCATTGATGAAGCAGCTGAAGATGGTTGGGCCCTAGGATACTACCTTGAGGAACTCGTGCAGTGATGTCATGGGATTGAGATAATTGACCTCCAACAATCACGACCATTTTCTTTTGTGCTAGCTGTGACTCTAAGCCATGTAATGATTTTCACCAGTTTCCCATTGACTTCAATTTTGCTAGGGTTTTTTGATGCCATACTCAGTTAAATGTTGCCTTGATGTCAAAGTCGGTTACTCTCATCTCACCTTTTGAATTCCACTCTTTTGTTCATATTTGGACCAAGGCTGTAATGAGGTCAGAGACAAATTGGCCTTGTTGGAACCCAAACTGGAGAAAACATCAACATTTATCACTTTCCAGATTCTCTAAGACATGTACCTGTTGAATTGGAAGTCTGTGTTACAGCCTACAGGAGCTAAACACAAGACATATACTGGTTCACCAATCTACTGCAGGAGAGTATGACATTGAAGTGCAGATATGGAAATTCTGTATGGTCGCCACAACTCTTCTACATTGTTGACACCAACAAATGAGCAGTAGCAGGACTCCAGCATGCTGTGAACTCCAATCGTGATGATTCATGAGAGCAGTAAAGCACCAATGCTAGATGGTCACGACAAATGTGATACAATTGAACCTATTCAAGATCTGCAACAGAAATACCTAGTTATGTCTGACACAGTGAACAGGCTACCGAGCCCCATAAAGACAAGAGATATACCATTGGATGCCCAGGTGGACAAACTTGATGTGGAACTAGAAGGTGTGAAAAGCATTGACTTAATGAGATTTGGACAGAAAAAACTGAAGAGATCTAGAGATAAGCTTCAGTGATCCTGTCTTCAAAGGCATTTTTGGAAGCTCATCATACGTGGAAGACCAGATGCAATACAAGACGTTCCCAAAAACTCAGAAACCTTTGGCCATTCCATGACAAATTAGACATTTCAAGTGGAGTCATTTTCAAGGGCAGGCAGATATTAATTCCAAGAATGCTTCATCAAGATATCTTTACCCTTTTGCTAAAGGTCACATGGGCATTGAAAGGTCAAGACAACTTGCATGTGAGACAGTCTATTGGCCAGGATCAATAATGGTAAAATAGAGAATAGTGAGGATGTATGATGCTTTAGATTGGATTGAATGTCCACGGATCCCTGAAGAGTATTGTGTGCATTTCTGGTCACCTTATTACAGAAAGGATGTAATTGCATTGGAAAGGGTTCCTTTCTTAAAGTTACAAAGCCAATGCAAAGTGGACAAAGCCCTTAATCCATCACCTTGCTTGCTCCAAAAAACAATTCGAATTAAATCCAATTCATGGTTCCCACAAGAGAGACATACAAGATCCAAGCTGACAAGAAAAGGCATTATACCTGATCTTGGGTTTGATCTCAGTAAAACGTCTCAACAATACCAGGTTAAAGTCCAACAGGTTTATTTGGACTCACAAGCTTTCAGAGCGCTGCACCTTCCTCAGGTGAATGGCAACAGCACTCCGAAAGCTGGTGATACCAATTTAACCTGGTGTTGTGAGGCTTCTTATTGTGCCCACCCCAGTCCAGTGCTGGCATCTCCACATCTTGAGTTTGATCTGACACTTGATCTTAGCCAAAAGCCCAATCATTCGTCAGCTGAGGGACACATCAAGTACATCCATAGCCAATACAATGGACCTGATTTTACCATTTTGAGTCTAAGTGCCAAATCTGGGCGTCAAATAAATCCACGCCTGGAATCCTCTTTCCAGCGCGCCCATAGGCGTTTTGCCGGCTCCGGTCCAATTCGCGCTGTGGGCGGGGCTTAGCGCTGGTGGACCGATCGGAGCTCTGAACTGCACATGCGCAGTTTGAAAAAAATCTGACAGAGCGCACCCGGGCGCGAAAGAAAAAAAAAAGCAGAAAGCGGAGAGAGCGGCTCTCTGACGATCATCCTCTGGTCTGGGGAGCGGGGAAGGGGGGGATGGTCCGCTGCCAGTCTGCGGCCGATCCCTCCTCCCGGAGTGGACGTGCGGCCATGCCACCCACAAAACCTTCAGGATTGAAGCGATTCCTCGCTAAGAAGATGAAGCAGAAACCGGCCGATTCCACAGTGGATCCACATGAAAACCGGC